>NC_134267.1:232437173-233047173 GCF_031893055.1 Leptodactylus fuscus | reverse complement strand
TGTACAAGAATATAACTACTATAATACTGCTCCTATGTACAAGAATATAACTACTATAATACTACTCCTATGTACAAGAATATAACTACTATAATACTGCTCCTATGTACAAGAATATAACTACTATAATACAACTCCTATGTACAAGAATATAACTACTATAATACAACTCCTAGGTACAAGAATATAACTACTATAATACTGCTCCTATGTACAAGAATATAACTACTATAATACCACTCCTAGGTACAAGAATATAACTACTATAATACAACTCCTATGTACAAGAATATAACTACTATAATACAACTCCTAGGTACAAGAATATAACTACTATAATACTGCTCCTATGTACAAGAATATAACTACTATAATACAACTCCTAGGTACAAGAATATAACTACTATAATACTGCTCCTATGTACAAGAATATAACTACTATAATACTGCTCCTATGTACAAGAATATAACTACTATAATACTACTCCTATGTACAAGAATATAACTACTATAATACTACTCCTATGTACAAGAATATAACTACTATAATACTGCTCCTATGTACAAGAATATAACTACTATAATACTGCTCCTATGTACAAGAATATAACTACTATAATACAACTCCTATGTACAAGAATATAACTACTATAATACAACTCCTAGGTACAAGAATATAACTACTATAATACTGCTCCTATGTACAAGAATATAACTACTATAATACTGCTCCTATGTACAAGAATATAACTACTATAACACCGCCTTCTATATACAAGAATATAACTACTATAATACTACTCCTATGTACAAGAATATAACTACTATAATACTGCTCCTATGTACAAGAATATAACTACTATAATACTACTCCTAGGTACAAGAATATAACTACTATAATACAACTCCTATGTACAAGAATATAACTACTATAATACTACTCCTAGGTACAAGAATATAACTACTATAATACTGCTCCTATGTACAAGAATATAACTACTATAATACTGCTCCTATGTACAAGAATATAACTACTATAATACCGCCTTCTATATACAAGAATATAACTACTATAATACTACTCCTATGTACAAGAATATAACTACTATAATACTGCTCCTATGTACAAGAATATAACTACTATAATACTACTCCAATGTACAAGAATATAACTACTATAATACTGCTCCTATGTACAAGAATATAACTACTATAATACTGCTCCTATGTACAAGAATATAACTACTATAATACAACTCCTATGTACAAGAATATAACTACTATAATACCACTCCTAGGTACAAGAATATAACTACTATAATACTGCTCCTATGTACAAGAATATAACTACTATAATACTGCTCCTATGTACAAGAATATAACTACTATAATACTACTCCAATGTACAAGAATATAACTACTATAATACTGCTCCTATGTACAAGAATATAACTACTATAATACTGCTCCTATGTACAAGAATATAACTACTATAATACAACTCCTATGTACAAGAATATAACTACTATAATACTGCTCCTATGTACAAGAATATAACTACTATAATACTACTCCTATGTACAAGAATATAACTACTATAATACTGCTCCTATGTACAAGAATATAACTACTATAATACTGCTCCTATGCACAAGTATATAACTACTATAATACTTCCTCCTATGTACAAGTATATAACTACTATAATACTGCTCCTATGTACAAGAATATAACTACTATAATACTGCTCCTATGTACAAGAATATAACTACTATAATACTGCTCCTATGTACAAGAATATAACTACTATAATACTACTCCTATGTACAAGAATATAACTACTATAATACTGCTCCTGTGTACAAGAATATAACTACTATAATACTACTATGTACAAGAATATAACTACTATAATACTACTATGTAGAAGAATATAACTACTAGTACATAGACTCCATAGAGCACCTGCAGTACTACCATAGAAGCACTATAGTCAGGCTCGGTATGTAATGTACACATGTACGCGTCATCCTATAATTCGGAGTACTGAAGACCTTCTTTACATAAATGATGGAACATATCAAGGGCTTTTGAAGAGCTGAGACAAAACATTGACCCCCGCAGTGCTGAATAAAAGGATGAGAGAGCTGAGCTGGCACCATTCATTGTTGTGTGTGAGTTTAACACTCGGCAGGAAAGACTCTTTACTTTCATGTCCTGAACCGTCCTATTATCGCTCCTATGAGGAAGCCCGAGGCACTATTACAACTCCGCACTAATGTGTCTGTCGCTATCCGTTAACTGGAGATACCACATAACACATTCACTTTCAAGAAGGGAATTCCTTTAGACGCCTTGTAACCCTTTCATATGCTGTAGGTCCTGTAGAAATAATGGCGCAGTATTCTCTTGGCCTATGAGCAGTCACCTATCATTATATTCCCCGTATAGAAGTGGTCTCCAACCTGTAGCTCTCTGCCAGGTGATGTTTCATTGGGGGCAGGGGCATAACTACCGCAGAGGCAGCGGAGGCGGCTGCCACAGGGCCCGGGCCATTAGTGGGCCTGGTGACAGCCGCTACCGCTCGTTTTTTTTTTTTTAATAGGCCGTTACGGGCCCTATTTACTTGCCGATCCTGGCAGGGCCGGGATCCGTAAGTGACACCGCGGGCCCCACAAATACTATCATTATACTCAGGGGTCTGCAATGATCGGTGGACCGGGAGAGGTAAGAGAACATAAAAAACACTGTTACTTCCTCTCCACGATCCTGCCAGGC
This sequence comes from Leptodactylus fuscus, assembly GCF_031893055.1. NCBI lineage: Eukaryota > Metazoa > Chordata > Amphibia > Anura > Leptodactylidae > Leptodactylus > Leptodactylus fuscus. Next base: position 233,044,395 of record NC_134267.1, on the reverse strand, counting down.
CTCCTTCCTACTGCTTCCCGGGTCATGTGACGTCCGACGTCATAGAACAAGGACAGCAGCGGAGAAGACAGTGTAGGAGCTGGGGACAGGTAAGAAACAGTAATTTTTTATGTTTTTATTCCCCCAGGTCTCCGATTATTATACTCTGGGGTCTGAAAAGACCCCAGAGTATAATAATTGTTTATGGGTGTCCACAGTGGGACATAATACTGTGTGCAGGGGCCACTATGGGACATTATACTGTGTGCAGGGGCCACTATGGGACATACTACTGTGTGCAGGGGCCACTATGGGACATTATACTGTGTGCAGGGGCCACTATGGGACATTATACTGTGTGCAGGGGCCACTATGGGACATACTACTGTGTGCAGGGGCCACTATGGGACATTATACTGTGTGCAGGGGCCACTATGGGACATTATACTGTGTGCAGGGGCCACTATGGGACATAATACTGTGTGTAGGGGCCACTATGGGACATTATACTGTGTGCAGGGGCCACTATGGAGCATAATACTGTGTACAGGGGCCACTATGGGGCATAATACTATGTGCAGGGGCCACTATGGGGGATAATACTGTGTGCAGGGGCCACTAAGGGACATAATACTGTGTGCAGGGGCCACTATGGGGGATAATACTGTGTGCAGGGACCACTATGGGTAATAATACTGTGTGCAGGGGCAACTATGGGGGATAATACTGTGTGCAGGGGACACTATGGGATATAATACTGTGTACAGGGGCCCCTATGGGACATAATACTGTGTGCAGGGGCCACTATGGGACATAATACTGTGTGCAGGGGCCACTATGGGGCATAATACTGTGTGCAGGGGCCCCTATGGGACATAATACTGTGTGCAGGGGCCACGATGGGACATAATACTCTGTGCAGGACCACTATGGGACATAATACTGTGTGCAGGGGCCACTAATGGACATAATACTGTGTGCAGGGGCCACTAATGGACATAATACTGTGTGCAGGGGCCACTAATGGACATAATACTGTGTGCAGGGGCCACGATGGGACATAATACTGTGTGCAGGGGCCACTATGGGGGATAATACTGTGTGCAGGGGCCACTATGGGACATAATACTGTGTGCAGGGGCCACGATGGGACATAATACTGTGTGCAGGGGCGACTATGGGGCATAATACTGTGTGCAGGGGCCCCTATGGGACATAATACTGTGTGCAGGGGCCACGATGGGACATAATACTGTGTGCAGGGGCGACTATGGGGCATAATACTGTGTGCAGGGGCCCCTATGGGACATAATACTGTGTGCAGGGGCCACTATGGGGGATAATACTGTGTGCAGGGGCCACTAATGGACATAATAGTGTGTGCAGGGCTTACTAAGGGACATAATAGAGTGCAGAGCAGGGGGTCTGTCGAGGTCTTCGGTGTCGGTTGGTGGGGGGGGGGCCATGTCAAAAGTTCACCACAGGGCCCCACCATTCCTAGTTACGCCACTGATTGTGGGGGTCCAAACTCTTGGACCCAACTTATCATGCGAGGTCGAGCAGGCATGCTACAGCTCCAGTCATCCTATGGGGCTCATATAATGCTTGGCAGAGTTATCGAATAATTGAAAATTTGGTCGAACTTTGTAAAGCAAAAAATTCACCAAAAATTACAAGAAGAGTCCCTGCCTTGCTCTGTTGCCTGAGCTGGACATCTATTGTTGTAGAGCTCCGCCTTCTGGAGCAGAGATCATTTGCATAAATCTTCTGCAGAGAATCTGACTTATGTAACTTTACCTTAAGACTCGAGTTACATGGTGACATGTGGCGTGCCGCCAAAACATTAGGCTAGGGCTACATGGGACACGTGTCGTGAATCACATCTAAGGACCTGCGACCTTGTGTGACTTGCACTATTGCAGTTGCAGGAAATCCAACACTGCTGATTTTAGGCGAGGGCTTCACAGCCACTTGTCACATGACTTTAAAGCAAATGGAAACAGCAGCAAAAAATTTCAATATATCTCTATCGTGTCGCACAACAGTCCTAGAAAACCCAAATCTGTTGGATCTTACAAGTAATAAGTAACTTTTACCAAAGACTTTTTGTTGTGCAACAGTCAGGACTTGAACCCAGGGATTTCAGTGTCCTGGGATACAGTTCTTCCACCTGAGCTATTCAGCCTTCTGGACAGCACCTGTGCTGATCTGAAGCCTGGTTCCCGGTGCCGCTAGTTTCAAATCCCGCCTCCAAGTTTGCTCCTCCCTGTTCTCTGATTGAACTTCCTGTATAATCCCAGCCTTGCACTTCCTGCCTGGTGAGATTATTGTGCTCTGCTGGTAATCCAGCCGCTCTCTCCTGCTCTGCTGCAAACACTGACACTCAGCTTGTGCATCGAATACTAGCATAGCTCCCAACCGTCCCACATTTCGCGGGACAGTCACGATTTTAGACTGCTGTCCCGTGGTCCCACACGGTTTACCACATGTACCACTCTGTGCCTGAAGTGTTTTGCTTATTAACAAACCTTCCCCCGATCACCATCCGCTCTTATAACAGATATGAGGTTGTAACTGGGATAAGAGCGAGTGCTGATCAGAGGAAAGTTTGACTACTGTAATCAGTAGGACCTATGTGACAGCAGACGGTCACGTGGCTAAGTGGGCGTGTCTTTGTATCCTGTGCAGTCCGGGAAAAGATGGAGAGATGTGTGGTCTAAGGTACTGGGGGAAGGAGAGATGTGATATGCAGGGTGGACTGTGTGTGGGAGGAAGATGTGGGGTGCAGGGTGGACTGTGGGGTGCAGGGTGGACTGTGGGGTGCAGGGTGGACTGTGGGTGGGGGAGAGATGTGGGGTGCATGGGTGTACTGTGGGTGAGGGAGAGATGTGGGGTGCAGTGTGTACTGTGGGGTGCAGGGTGTACTGTGGGTGGGGAGGAGATGTGGGGTGCAGGGTGTACTGTGGGTGGGGGAGAGATGTGGGGTGCATGGGTGTACTGTGGGTGAAGGAGAGATGTGGGGTGCAGTGTGTACTGTGGGGTGCAGGGTGTACTGTGGGTGGGGGGGAATGTGGGGTGCAATGTGTACTGTGGGGTGCAGGGTGTACTGTGGGTGAGGGAAAGATGTGGGGTGCAGGGTGTACTGTGGGGTGCAGTGTGTACTTTGGGGTGCAGGCTGTACTTTGGGTTGGGGAGATATGTGGGGTGCAGGGTATACCCAATGAGAAATGGATGGGAAAGGGTGGAGTCAACTTAGAAGTGGGTGGAGCTTAATTTACCGCAGTCCGTCCACATTTTGTCCCTCCCATTTCTGTCCTTTAAAAGTTAGGAGGTATGACCACTGACTACGTTATCAACCTTGCATGTAAGTCAGCCCTCAAGTACTACCGTAGCAACTTAACACTTCCAACCAGACTTGGACCCTTACAGCAACACGTGTCGCCATGTACCCCTTGCCTAATTTGCTATTGTCACCCTAGAGATTCATATAAAGACAATGGCTTGGGCTATATCATAACATATGGTTGAATTTTTGGCATCCTGGGGAGTGATCTTGTTTTCCATAGATTAACAGAGTTTGCACCCATCGGTACCATGCACATGCGTTTCCTGATGAGTCTGTTACTTAAAGGACCACAACATGAGCAAGTAAATCCTCTCCTGTCTATGTCAGTCTGCGGGTGTAAAAACTGTTTCACTGGATACTCCCTGTTGAGTAATTAGGTTCCTAGCTAGAATCTGACTAGTGGGTCTTCAGTGAACTGCTTGACGTAGAAAGAAATTTCCTGCGTTCTTGAGGCCAGCAGCCGCTTACTGGGGTCCATATCTTCTGAAGGAATATTTCCTTACACGTGCATTAAGTGGTTGTGAACGATTGTCACACCCCAATACCAAGAGCACGTATTTGTTAGCTTGTATCATATACTGTCACATTATTTAACAGTATTATGCTATTAGCACTTGATGCTGTTTTTGGGGGGGTTTTGGATAGTAAATGTTTGAGCTCAGCTTGGTCCCTGACCTTGTCCTTGCCTGCTGCAGTTATCTTCTGACTACCAGAACTTGCGCTACCAGCCCTAACCTCCCGCTTGCTCTTGCTATCTGCACATACTGTGTCAGCCATTATTCAATCCATATCATTTGTAATCTCCATCAGGTTACTACCTCTTCGTAAGGTCCTGATGTTATCTGGCCAAGTAAGCCAAGAGGTGTCGGTGAGAAGCATAAGATTTCAGACAGTAGAGTAGGTTCAGGCCAAAGGTAAGTGCAGGCCGAGTTCGTGCATGGTCAAGGACAAGTAGCAAATGTTAGCCCTTAACAAGGAATGAGACGTCCCATGAGCCCTATGGGCACCATATACAAAGAGAATCAGGACACAAGATGGTAGCGACCTGAGGTTCTCCTTAAAGGGTTGGGACCAGGGGCACCACCTAGACAATGCCCTTAGATTGACCAAAGTCAAACCAGTTTGGTAAAGCAACCATGACCGTCTGTAGTGATGCAGTGACTTTAAGGTGATCTGAGGGTAACTACCATGTACCCTTGTCTAGAGCTAAACCTTGTAAGAAACCAATAAAGTAGACAGCGAGGAGGAAGCGGCTGAGGATCAGTTACACGGCTGCATGTTCGGCATAGAGGAGGCCAGGGCTGGGGATGTGACAGGAAGAAGCCATAGACTTGTTGGTGTGATATCAGCCTCTGACAATAATCTTGAAGCTTCTCTGCATTGTACATGAATCTATAAGCTCTGCATTAAGATGTCCTTGAGGAAGGACGGAGGGAGACAAATGATGATGATGTACTCATAGACGACAACGCTGCTCTCTGTATGTATTGCTATGTAGTATCACCAGTGACTATTATCAGTCTCTTCTCTTAATTCACATTTCATACACTTATTATCCAGTATGTTATAAAGTCTGAACAGGAGGAATGATCATCTTCTGTCATAAGGTCAACGCCAATAAAGTCACTGATACAAGAGCCCTTATATCTCTAATTTACACTTGTGATGTGTTCAAGGAAATCTCACTGCAGTACCTGCTCACTACTCCCATATGTACAAGAAAATTCCTACTCTAACACTGCCCCCTGTGTACAAAAATATAACTACTACTAGCAGTACCCGCGACTTCGTCTGCGGCAGCGTGCCCGTATTGCGCAGCCCACCTGCAGCGCGGGCCCTCCCTTATTGGCGACCCTGGCCCCCTTTCCACCACCTCCCCTTTCCCCAGCCGACTGTGCAATGACCCCGGCCCCCTTGCCACTACTCGGCGACCCCGGCTGCCTTTCCATAACCTCCCCGCTCCGCGACCCTGGGCCTCTTCCCACCCCTGCGACCACATGTCCCCTCACTGAAACCCCGGCGCCCTAAGCATGAAGAAGCATGATTCCGGGACTCCCGGTGGCCAAACCCGGCAGCGTACAGGGGTAAGTATGCGCGTATGTTTCATGCCTGGTGCCAGGGCCGGCTCCAGGTTTTTATGGGCCCTTGGGCGACAGAGCCTCAGTGGGCCCCCTTGTAAAGGAGGCAGGGGAGTCGAGACACTGTGCGTTACAGATGAAGCAAGTGACGTCACCAACGTCATACCTCCAAAGTTTTAAAGAATAGAAAGAGGGGAAAAATGTGCAGCGCGCTCTGCGCGCAGCGGCAAATTTGGCTCCACCCACTCATTCATTTATCATGTGCTCCCACAGAGTATAATCCTCCTACAGTCACCCGTAAATGATATGCCCCCCTCCATCTCTCATATATATGTTCATATATATATGTTTCATATACACCTTTCCTCTGCCCCCAGTTTCATGTCCCCCCTCCATCTCTGTCCCCAGTTTCATCACATTCTCCCCCTTCATCTGCCCACAGTTTCACGTCCCCCGTCTCTGCTCCAGTGTCATGCTGTTCCACCCCCCCATCTGCCCCAGTGTCATGCCGTTCCCCCCCTCCCCTTCATTTGCCCCCCCAGTTTCATTGGGCCCCCTCCATCTCTGTCCCCAGTGTCATGCCGTTCTCTCCCCACCCCCTTCATCTTCCCCAGTGTCATGCCGTTCCCTCCCCTTCATTTGCCCCCCAGTTTCATGGGCCCCCTTCATTATGTTCCACCTTAACATAATACAAAACAAACACACTCACACTCACCTTCCATCGCTCCCCCGACGCTCCTCTCTCCGCTCTCTCACTCCAGTCACATAGCGATTAAAGCAGGAACTGTGAGCGCAGCTCCTGCTTTAAAGCCGCGGCCCGGCGTACGTGTGTAAGCGCGATGTGATGACGTCATCGCGCCTACACACGCAAGCCGGGCCGCGACTTTAAAGCAGGAGCTGCGCTCACAGTTCCTGCTTTAATCGTCTATGTATTCAGCACATCGGCGTCCGTCGGACGCTGATGTGCTGAAATCGGGACAGGCAAGTGCTGGGGCGGGCAAGTGCTGGGGGGCCCCCAGAGGCTCTGTGGGCCCCGGCACTTGCCCGACTATGCCGTGCGCTGACGCCGGCCCTGCCTGGTGCCATTGTAGGTATGTGTGGAATTTGACTGTAATCCGTTCGGCTGTTTTGGCGTGATTGAGCAACAAACATCCAAACACACAAACTTTTCACATTTATAATATTAGTAAGGATAATACTGCCCCTGTGTACAATACTATAATCGATAATATCGATATTAATAAGTTCAGTGCGGTGATGTAACAGCTTTCATCTGCTGAGCATTTTGGTAAATGCTCGGTACTGGGCTGGATTTTTAGGAATGGCAGGTAGGTTGGTAGTGGGACCTGTCATTCCACCCCCCTCCAGTCCACACTTTGGGGATGTTCCGGCAGAGTCTCCTCGTCACGGAGGCTTAAGAAGTCAGCTCCAGCAGCAACACTTTGGCAGAGCTTGGCTGGAGAGCTGACAGAGAGGTCATATTTTTGGAGCTGTGTCCTGAATGATTCTACTGGCTTTGGATTTCTGTTCTTCTAGGTGAGATAACCTATTCTATGTTTAGTTAGTGCCTAGCCGGGCAGGTATTTATTTTTGTATTGTTTCCTTTTGTTGCTGCACTACCTTATTGAGTGAAAATAAACTCTACCTTTGTTTTTGGACTAAAGAATCTGGACTTGTGTGTCTATGCCGCCCCACCTAGCAACCCCAGACCCTGACACTATGTATATATAATATGTATATGTATATAATGTGTATATGTGTATATCATGTGTATGTGTCTGTAATATGTATATAATGTAGATATAACAATCATCATCCTGACCGCTGGTTTCCCACACAACAGACCAGATTTGTGTCGATTACATTTTCACAGAATTTCCAGCACAATCAATACTGAGCTTATAAGAAGCCAATAAAGCACCGGGGCGTTCTCTTCACAAGTGTAAGGAAACAATGGGCGATGAAAGATTTAGATGCTTTCTAGGGGCGATTACTCTGGGGGAGATGAAGAAAATTGGATTGGATGGGACAACAGAAGAAACTCAAGGAAAACGCATTTGCAAAGGAAAGTGTATTCATTTGGATGGATATTGACTGTGGCTGGGCTTGGGGTTTTATGTAAAGGTACAAGAGACCCTGCGGGCACGGGAGGTGGAGGGTGAGGATTGCCGGCTCTTTGGTCTATCGAGCTCAGATCCTCTGTTGTATTTTTCTGTAGAATGGTGCGTTCACATTTAAAGGAGTTCTCCATACGGCCTACTGATGATGTATATAACATACCTGCATGGGTGATAAGGCCGAGTGTGCAAGTACTAGCAAAATACATGGTGCCAATTGCAATGTAGCATGTACAGATATAGAGAATAATGCTAAGATTCTCACTACCAGCTGCCACCTCTAGGGGTAGCTCATAGTCTTAATGCCTACACTCCAGAGCTCCTCCTAGTGGTGGCTGCAGAGAGACAACATTTAATCTATTATCTCTATGTGTATATAGCTTGTGTTATATTAAGGTACATAGTGTATATTTATTACAAAAGATTTTACAGCGGGGCCTGTAGTCTGGATACAAGATGAGATACGGCAGGACATGGAGGTATATACAGGCTCTGTATGGTATATAGCAGTACATTTACCACAGATGTTACACCTGTAGTCTGGATACAAGATGAGATACGGCAGGACATGAAGGTATATACAGGCTCTGTATGGTATATAGCAGTACATTTACCACAGATGTTACACCTATAGTCTGGATACAAGATGAGATACGGCAGGACATGGAGGTATATACAGGATCTGTATGGTATATAGCAGTACATTTACATCAGATGTTACACCTGTAGTCTGGATACAAGATGAGATACGGCAGGACATGGAGGTATATACAGGCTCTGTATGGTATATAGCAGTACATTTACCATAGATGTTACACCTGGAGGCTGGATACAAGATGAGATACGGCAGGACATGGAGGTATATACAGGCTCTGTATGGTATATAGCAGTACATTTACCACAGATGTTACACCTGTAGTCTGGATACAAGATGAGATACGGCAGGACATGGAGGTATATACAGGCTCTGTATGGTATATAGCAGTACATTTACCACAGATGTTACACCTGTAGTCTGGATACAAGATGAGATACGGCAGGACATGGAGGTATATACAGGCTCTGTATGGTATCCTGCACACTTGTAGGTTGGTGACTTCCCAGTTAGCTCCATAAATTCTGGATTGGTCATAAATCTGGGCAGGATCAGGAAACATTGTAATCTGATGGAGACATTTCTGGGGAACCCTTGTATATGTGGGCGAGCATTATCCTGCTGAAAAGTACCTGTTGTCCACCCTGCCATGAGAGACAACATATATAACTGCAGGATGTCCTGTAAATATCACCTATAGTGTTCTCATATCACTACTAGGGGTGACTGACTGTCCTATGTGATGGCCCCCACATCATCACACCAACAGGGGGCAGTGTATCATTCTACAGTAAAGGCAGGATTGACGCGCTCACCGCGAGGCCTGAATATAACTTGGATCCATCACTATAGACAATATGGTTCCAGTCTGTACAGTCCAGGTTTCTTATTCACTACAAATAAGTCAATGGTATCCAGTTGTCAATGGCAGGGCAGGTAATGGTGCGGGGGCACCAAATTTCCTTCTGCTAAGCATCTAGAAATGGTTCGAGCGGAGACCGGGGGTGTAATAAAGGTGTCCCTGTGTCTGGATAGTGGACAAGGAAACTATGGGAGCTGCTCGTACTTGTCAATGGATCAAACCATTGATCCGTCCTGTTCACCATGTGGGTGCCCTCGAGTAACTGCTGCCCATACACCTCCTAAAATATAGGCCAGAACGGCCTACATGTGGACAATTCATCAAAACTGCCATCCGTCCTCTCTCAGTCCAATGAGCAACCGCCCTCAGTCTGTCCGTTTGTCCATGAGACATGTCAAGCATAGGGTTCGGAAAAGATCGAATCCCGATTGGCGATCAAGCAAATTTCACGATTTGCTGGAAAATGATCAGATTTTAAAATCGATCCTGAAATCTCAAGATTGGCTCAACCGTAGTCAAGCATTCAATGCTCTCCCACCAAAAGCTACACTACCCAAAAGTAGCCTCTGAGCACCATTTTATAGGGCAGCACTTTTACACCGTTTTGGGGCAAGATTCAGTATCCGCACTTCTGTTCATGTACATATCTGCCTGAGACACAACATCATGCCCAGTTTTACGGTAATCGGACACTTGTCAGTGGGTGCGGTATTATTTTTGTCAATGAGTGTGTATGTTTATACTATCTGTCTCTGTACATCCCCCCGTGCCCCCAGTGTCCATCGCCGCGCCGTGCAGCTGCACATAGGAGGTCCATTGGCTTCCTCGAAGACGCGACCAAAATAAAAGCGCTGATTAGATCCACCCAGCGCCACCAGCTGCTGACATAAATACGGCTTTTATCTGCTGCAGAAACAGCCATTTTTCAATTGTGTCTGGAGAGAAAGAAGAATTACTTAGCTTAATAATATAAACGGCTTTAGTAATTGCTATTTTCATTCGCAACCTTCCTCCAATCACAGGATGAAAACAAGCGAATTATCATGGAGCGGCGCCTGCGGAGGAGGACGAGCGCCCAATGTACTTTATATACCGAGGGCAATCATTCCATGCGAGACGATGGAGGCCGAGGTTGGGCCCTTGTACATGAAGCCATGCCCTTACCCTCCAGCTCTTAAAGGGATTGTCCAGCCATCTGTAGTGAAAAGTTCTACAACTTTGTGTTTCAATTCATCTCCATTAATGAGAACATCCTTGCTACCGTGTTTCCCCGAAAGTAAGACAGTGTCCTACATTCTTTTTACCCCCAAAAGTCCCACTATGTCTTACTTTCGGGGTATGTCTTACATTAGCCCACCCCCCCCAAAAAAATGGAAAAAAATGACAGGGGTTGATTGAAGCGGCGGCACGCGAGAAGTTAAGCGGCGGCCGCCGGCCGCTTCCATACATTGCAATGGGAGCGTGCTATTCAAATAGTATTCGTTCATCTCTAACTTCAATTGTAACTTCTTACAATTGAAGTTAGAGATGCGCGAATACTATTTGAATAGCGCACTCCCATTGCAATGTATGGAAGCGGCAGGCAGACTTTACCGACGGCCACCGCTTAAAGGAATTCTACCATTAAAAGAAGTTCTTTCCTCTGACCACGTCGGAATAGCCTTAAAAAAGGCTATTCGTCTCCTACCTTTTGCCATAGCCAGCGCCGCCGCCTTCCTGAGCTGCGTCCGCCCCGTCTGTGTCCCCGTCTGTGTTGTCTTCTTTGGGCGTCATGGATGACGCATGCGCAGTCGGCTCTGGCTGCGAGAGCCTGTTAGAGCCGACTGCGCATGCGTCATCCATGAGGCCCAAAGAAGACAACACAGAAGGGGCGGACGCAGCTGAGGAAGAAGGCGGCGCTGGCTATGGCAAAAGGTAGGAGACGAATAGCCTTTTTTAAGGCTATTCCGACGTAGTCAGAGGAAAGAACTTCTTTTTAATGGTAGAATCCCTTTAACTCCTCGCGTGCCGAGCGCTTCCATTCATTTCAATGGAAGCGTGCCATTGAAATGAATAGAAGCGGCTGGCACGCGGAGGGTTAAGCGGCCGCCGGCAAAGTCGGCGTGACGCCGCTTTCAATCACATATAAGGCGCACCGGACAGTGCTGCGCCTTATAGTCCGGTGCGCCTTATATATCCGTGTTTCCCCGAAAGTAAGACAGTGTCCTACATTCTTTTTACCCCCAAAAGTCCCACTATGTCTTACTTTCGGGGTATGTCTTACATTAGCCCACCCCCCAAAAGTCCCACTACGTCTTACTATCAGGGGTGTCTTACTATCGGGGAAACACGGTATGTCCCGACTAGGGTTGAGTGATGAGGATCGGAAAAGATCGTATTCCGATCGGCGATCGAGTAAATTTCACGATTGCGATCAGAATTCCGATCCTGATCTTTTCCGGCGGGATCGAGACTGGAGGTTATCTCAAGATCGGCTCAACCCCATTCATGTATATATCACTAGCTGGTACCCGCGACTTCGTCTGCGGTGATTGTAGCAGTGGGTATATACAGGCGGGGGTAAGGTTTTCGTACTGTGTATAAGGGATGGGATATGAAATGTAACTTTGTATCTTGTTTTTGCTGTAATTCAGATAATACGTGAGACTTTTGTGTTGAAGTTACTTTGTATTTGAGCTGCTATATATACGGTGTTGGTATAAACTTTACATAGTGACTTTGGGACAGAAGTATTTGAAGTTAACCCCTTCCCGCCGATGGCATTTTTTTGATTTTCGTTTTTGACTCCCCTTCTTCTAAACCCCATAACTTTTTTATTTCTCCGCTCCCAGAGCCATATGAGGTCCTAATTTTTGCGGGACAAATTTTTCTTCATGATGCCACCATTATTTATTCTATATAATGTACTGGGAAGCAGGGAAAAAATTCAGAATGGGGTGGATTTGAAGAAAAAATGCATTTCTGCGACTTTCTTACGGGCTTTGGTTTTACGGCGTTCACTGTGCAACCAAAATGACATGTCCCCTGTATTCTGTGTTTCGTTACGATTCCGGGGATACCAAATTTATATGGTTTTATTTACATTTTGACCCCTTAAAAAAAATCCAAAACTGTGTGAAAAAATTATTTTTTGAAAAGTCGCCATATTCCGACAGCCGTAACTTTTTTATACGTGCGTGTACGGGGATGTATAGGGCGTCTTTTTTTGTGGGACCGGGTGTACTTTGTAGTTCTACCATTTTCGGGAAATGTTATTGCTTTGATCACTTTTTATTCAAATTTTTATCAGAATCAAAACAGTGAAAAAATGGCGGTTTGGCACTTTTGACCATTTTTTCCGCTATGGCGTTTACCGAACAGGAAAAATATTTGTGTAGCTTTGCAGAGCGGGCAATTTCGTACGTGGGGATACCTAACATGTATGTGTTTCACAGGTTTTAACTATTTTTATATGTGTTCTAGGGAAAGGGGGGTGATTTGAATTTTTAATCCTTTTTATTTATTTTTTTTATATTTTTTTTACTTTTTTTAAACTTTTTTTTTTTGCATTTATTAGACCGCCTAGGGGTATTGACATGGATGGGCGGTGTCGCGGATTGTCAGAGCGGTGGGGGTCGGCAAACATGGCTGCTCCGGAGCGTTAAAGAGCGCCTCCTGGAGTATCGGTAAGGTGAGGGGCAAAGTGGTAAAGTATATGTATATGAGATTGTGTTGGGGTTAGGGGCGAGGCTGTAAAGGGCAATATGAATTTTGTGGCTTGCTATGGTCCAAAGTGTGTGAGATTGCAGAGATGGTGGTGTGAGTTTGGGTTTTGTGGGGGTCCTGGCACAAACGTATGTGCGCTATTGTGACAAAAAGTAGCCTATTGTTTAATCGGGTGTATTAACTATGTTTGTGGAAAATTTCAGCCGAATCGGTGGAGCGGTTTTTCCGTGATTGAGGAACAAACATCCGAACATGCAAACATCCAAACACACAAACCCACAAACTCACAAACTTTCACATTTATAATATTAATAGGATTAATAGGGTTGAGCGATCAGGATCGGGAAAGATCGGATCCTGGTCATCGATCGAGCAAATTTCACAATCACAATTGGGATCGGCTGGAAAATGATTGGAAATCGGATTTTAACCCCTTCCCGACATGCGCCGTAATAGTACGGCGCGTGTCGGGTCTGTAACTATGGCGACCGCCCGGGAGCCGGGCGTCATAGCCGTCATAGCCGCCGGGTGTCTACTGCTTTAAGCAGTAGACAACCGGCTCTAATGCCTCCGATTGGTCCCCGGACCGATCGGAGGCATTAACCCCTCCGGCGCTGCTGTCAAAGGCGCCGGAGGCGCCATTTTCCCGGCGGCGCATGGGCGCCGCCATTTTGGCAAGGATCGCCGGCTCCTGGAGCATGCTCCAGGGCCGACGTCATGTTGCAGTGACAGCCGGGAGCCTTGTTAAAGGCTCCCAGCCGGTCTGCAAATTCTTTCTTTTGCAGGCTGGTCTATGCAGCCTGCAAAAGAGATGATGCTTTTTTGCAATGCATTAGCATTGTAATGCATTGCATTAGTGATCAGACCCCCTGGGGTTCAACACCCCTAGGGGGTCTAATAAATGCAAAAAAAAAAAAATAAAAAAAAAAGTTAAAAAAAATATAAAAAGTATTAAAAGTTCAAATCACCCCCCTTTCCCTAGAACAAATATAAAAGTAGTTAAAAACTGTGAAACATATACATGTTAGGTATCCCCGCGTCCGAAATCGCCCGCTCTACAAATCTATAAAAATATTTTTCCTGTTCGGTAAACGCCGTAGCAGGAAAAATAGTCAAAAGTGCCAAACCGCCGTTTTTTCACTGTTTTAATTCTGATAAAAATTTGAATAAAAAGTGATCAAAGCAATAACATTTCCTGAAAATGGTAGAACTACAAAGTACACCCGGCCCCGCAAAAAAAGACGCCCTATGCATCCCCATACACGGACGTATAAAAAAGTTACGGCCATCGGAATATGGCAACTTTTAGAAAAAAAATTTTTTAACACAGTTTTGGAATTTATTTTAGGGGTCAAAATGTAAATAAAACCATATAAATTTGGTATCCCTGGAACCGTACCGAAACACAGAATATAGGGGACATGTCATTTTGGCTGCACAGTGAACGCCGTAAAACCAAAGCCCGTAAGAAAGTCGCAGAAATGCATTTTTTCTTCAAATCCACCCCATTCTGAATTTTTTTCCTGCTTCCTAGTACATTCTATAGAATAATTAATGGTGGCATCATGAAGAAAAAATTGTCCCGCAAAAATTAAGACCTCATATGGCTCTGGGGAGCGGAGAAATAAAAAAGTTATGGGGTTTAGAAGGAGGGGAGTCAAAAACGAAAAACGAAAATCAAAAAATGCCATCGGCGGGAAGGGGTTAAAATCGATCCTGAAGTCTCAAGATCGGCTCAACCCTAGTCCCAACCTATAAATAAATTTTAGGCACAAGTTCTGGGCAAACTGCGACCTTAATGACCTGACGGTCGAGGAGCGTGTTGAGCTTGTGGGAGGTCACAGACTGCGGGTTGTACAGTCTCCAGCAGCACAGAGTATTTTAGGAGATGGATGTGCTGATTTTGGGGTGCGCAGTGACCTATCCAGTTGTGTGATATTGGAATGAACTTGCTAAATTTTAGGATTTATTTAGACCACTCCCCTTTTACAATGCCCCACCCCTTTACAGATATGAATGAGCCTTTGAATGCCAGGCTTAGTTTTATGCAGCAGTACCCCAGTCCTATCCATGACGTTCATTGTGCCCGGTGAGAGATGCCATTTGTTCCTGGTGTCCCGGATTCTCCCGAACATTATTAGCAAGTATGTTACTGGGGAGAACAGGGTGCAGGGGCCGTGTCATTATACCAGTAGGAAATAGAGACAACTGGGGGCAACCTGCAGCACAGAGTATTTCAGGAGACAAATGTGCTGATCTTGAAGGTAGCAGTGATCTCTCCAATGATAATGTTAGTGAGGACAGGGTTGAATGATCGCAGGCCATATTTGGTAGAGAGAGGGGGATGGACACAAGAGAGAGGTCACAGACTGATATTGGGAGGAGCAGGTTCTCCTGCAGCACAGAGTATTTCAGAAAAAAGAGTGTTGTTTTTGTTGGAGAGGTGGGTTGATCTATCCACTCCTGTGATGATGTTAGTCAGGACAAGGCTGCATATGACTGGGACAGTGTTCCCTGCGAAGAGGATGGCAGCAGGTGGGAGGAACCGTGTGTCCAGCAGCACAGAGTATTTAAGTAGAGGAGTGTGCTGATCTTGAAGGGGGCAGGGTCGTCATCTGTGATGTTGTTAGTGAGTACAGGACTGCGTATAGCTGGGATGCGAATGGAGACAAATGAGAGTTCGCTATCTGAATATAGCAGCAGATGAGTGTGCTGATCTTGTAGGGGGCAGTGACTTTTCCACTCCTGTGAGGTTGTTAGTCAGGGCAGGGATGTACACTCACCGGCCACTTTATTAGGTACACCTGTCCAACTGCTCGTTAACACTTAATTTCTAATCAGCCAATCACATGGCGGCAACTCAGTGCATTTAGGCATGTAGACATGGTCAAGACAATCTCCTGCAGTTCAAACCGAGCATCAGTATGGGGAAGAAAGGTGATTTGAGTGCCTTTGAACGTGGCATGGTTGTTGGTGCCAGAAGGGCTGGTCTGAGTATTTCAGAAACTGCTGATCTACTGGGATTTTCACGCACAACCATCTCTAGGGTTTACAGAGAATGGTCCGAAAAAGAAAAAACATCCAGTGAGCGGCAGTTCTGTGGGCGGAAATGCGTTGTTGATGGCAGAGGTCAGAGGAGAATGGCCAGACTGGTTCGAGCTGATAGAAAGGCAACAGTGACTCAAATAGCCACCCGTTACAACCAAGGTAGCCAGAAGAGCATCTCTGAACGCCGCACAGTACGTCCAACTTTGAGGCTACAGATGGGCTACAGCAGCAGAAGACCACACCGGGTGCCACTCCTTTCAGCTAAGAACAGGAAACTGAGGCTACAATTTGCACAAGCTCATCGAAATTGGACAATTGAAGATTGGAAAAACGTTGCCTGGTCTGATGAGTCTCGATTTCTGCTGCGACATTCGGATGGTAGGGTCAGAATTTGGCATCAACAACATGAAAGCATGGATCCATCCTGCCTTGTATCGGTAACGGTTCAGGCTGGTGGTGGTGGTGTCATGGTGTGGGGAATATTTTCTTGGCACTCTTTGGGCCCCTTGGTACCAATTGAGCATCGTTGCAACGCCAAAGCCTACCTGAGTATTGTTGCTGACCATGTCCATCCCTTTATGACCACAATGTACCCAACATCTGATGGCTACTTTCAGCAGGATAATGCAATGCCATGTCATAAAGCTGGAATCATCTCAGACTGGTTTCTTGAACATGACAATGAGTTCACTGTACTCCAATGGCCTCCACAGTCACCAGATCTCAATCCAATAGAGGAGCATCTTTGGGATGTGGTGGAACGGGAGATTCGCATCATGGATGTGCAGCCGACAAATCTGCGGCAACTGTGTGATGCCATCATGTCAATATGGACCAAAATCTCTGAGGAATGCTTCCAGCACCTTGTTGTATCTATGCCACGAAGAATTGAGGCAGTTCTGAAGGCAAAAGGGGGTCCAACCCGTTACTAGCATGGTGTACCTAATAAAGTGGCCGGTGAGTGTATGTCATAGGGGTCATGTCAGGATGTGAGTAGATGATTGTGGACAACAGGAAGGTGGTGAAGTGGGAAAAAAAAGGATTTCAGGATAGGAGTGTGTTGATTTTATAGGGGGGCACTGACTTACCATTCTTGTAATGTTGCTAGTAAGGGCAGGGATGTAACAGGGCATCATGATGTGAGGAGGACAACAAGGACAAGAGGAAAGTTGTGTAGTAGTAAAAACAGGATCCCCAGAGTCACAGAGTATTTCAGGAGAGGAGTGTGTTGATCTTGTAGGGGGCAGTGACTTGTCCATTTCTGATAATGGTCAGGGACAGTGTGAGGAGGAGACCTAATAATCCTCTTCTGCCTTAGTTCTAATATATTCGCTGGTGAGGAGCAGACCTGACTGAGGCGCAGGATACGCAGCAGTGTCTGAACTTGTGGGTATTCCTCGCATTTGATTCTAAGTTAAATATCCGCAGGCTTTATATTTTATTTTTTATTTTTTTAAGAAAAAAAAATCCAGCGCAATTCAAAGGCACACAGCTGCGGCTTTCATGTTAACAAGAGGACGCGGCTCTCTGATCTGCCGCTAAGATTTTCCTTCTGCGGCATGTGGGTGGCGTCCTGGGAAATGAAATTAGGACTGTCACCAATTAAGGCAGAGGGAATAGAATGCGAGAAACACGGCCGTTAGAATAGTAAAGCGCACCGCCACGTAACCATGACTTAGCTTTCTCATGCTCTAGTCACACCCAGAGCTGCGTTTTAACCTCTCTTAATTACAAGTATACATTAAGTCAGCCCTATAGTGAGAGGCGTAGCTATGGCTTCTATAATGTACTGCGTCCTGGGCTATGCATTATATGTACACAAATCATTGTGTAGCTTTAATAATGTATCTCCCATGATGCTTTTCAGTATATTCTGTAAAGACTCAAGACAAACAGAGGTCAGCTCAGATTTAAGATCTGTTCATGCTTGCTGAATCCAGTATTCTGATTGCAGCTCTTGATGTGACTAGAGCACGAGATCAAATGAACCTTCACCCTTGCAGGGCCATCTGGATCAAAAGGCAAGAACCTTTTAGAATGGCCTGGTGATAGTGCTCATACATGGCGTCTATCTTACTAGAATTAGATGTAGAAGTCATGTATCAGAAATTTATCATATCGGTCTATGTATGTACAGTAGGTGATATCCCATATGGCAACTTTAACATCATTCTACATAAGATATACCCTTAGATAACGCGATCCTCATTCTATATGTAATACACCCTCAGACAACTTTGACATCATTACATATGAGATAGACCTGCTGAGGACGTCAAGGGAAGTCAAATCTCAACATCAGTTCTGGGCAGATATTGGGGGATCAACCCAGGTAGAAGCCAGGAACAAAACTGACACTCTGTAAGCCTCAGTGATGAAGGCTATTGACCCGTAACTGTGCAGGGCCACCTGGATCAAAGGCGGGAACTACATCCTTCTGGACTGGTCTAGTTGCATTGGGTGGAGAATAGAGATGAGCGAGTAGTATTCGATCGAGTAGGTATTCGATCGAATACTACGGTATTCGAAATACTCGTACTCGATCGAGTACCACTCGCTATTCGAATGGAAAAGTTTGATGCAGAACCAGCATTGATTGGCCGAATGCTATACAGTCGGCCAATCAACGCTGGTTCTTCTCCTACCTTTAGAAGTCTTCTCCGTGCAGCTTCCCCGCGGCGTCTTCCGGCTCTTCATTCACTCTGCCAGGCATCGGGCCTGGGCAGAGCCGACTGCGCATGTCCGCTTGTAGTGCGGGACTTAGTAAGTATAATTGGACTTGGTAAGTATAATTTGATTGAATGTTGCCTACCCCTGAAACGAGCATTTCCCCCCCATAGAGTATAATAGGGTTCGATATTCGATTCGAGTAGTCGAATATTGAGGGGCTACTCGAAACGAATATCGAATCTCGAACATTTTACTGTTCGCTCATCTCTAGTGGAGAAGGCAAATAATCCAACTTTCAGAATAAAAAAAGTAAGTTTAATTGTCAATCTACACAAGATATACCTTCAGATAACTTTGTATACAAGATAAAATCCTTAGTAGGTGTATATTGTGTGAAAGGATGTTAAGGTCTTCAGAGGGTATATCTCATGTAGAATGATGTTAAATCAATCAGTGGGTGTAACATCAGATACATTTAGCATTCTATACAACATACAAGCTGATAACTTTATCATTTTACATAAGATATACCCACTGATAACTTTAACATCGTCCTATACAAGATACGCCCGCAGATAACTTTAATAACATTCTATATGAGATCTAACTGCTGAAGCCTAATTTACCACCGTCCTGCTACTTTAACAGAATCCTTCCATTGAACACTAAGCTGGCACTTCTTTATCGTCTTGGAGTCAAATGTGGAAGCCGGCACTGATGGAGACCACATCACCCTCCACATCGGACACCATTGGCAGTAAGTATGTAGATACTGATATAGATGCAGAATATGGCCTTGTTGACCTGCCCTATTGGACGAGGCTATTTTCATGTGCAAGCCCACACCATAAACGTGAGTGTCGGCCTTGGTTCTGGCACGGGTTTCCCAGGACTAGTTTTTGGAGAGAGACCCTTAAAAGTTGAGGACCACTGACCTGGGAACTCGCATTTCTTGCAATAGGTTCTGATAGATTTATTGGATTATTACTAATGTGACTCTTCCACCACTAGGACAAGTTGGAGTTGAGTGACCAGTTTTTGATGGGTGGGGACAAGGTGTCGAGTCCTTTGGCCACAACTGTTCCAAAGGGACAGAAGAGTTCTGCTTGGCTCTTACCGAAGAGGGGCCATGGTGGTGTGCGGCCTCGTACAATGTCTGTACACTGCTCTCCGAGGAGGTGAGGGGGCACAGTCCTCAGCCGAGTACTTCAGTTCCTTAATTTCAGTGATTGCAAGGGGACCCCACCCATCAAAACGGCTGACGTCACTAGGATACCCAAGAGCTCAAAAGAATGACCATGTCCTAGACTGTATAGAGAAGAATGGCCATAACTTACTATATTTGACACCTCAAGTCTCTCGAAATTCCTAATAAACGAGGAGAGGTCAACACGTTGCGTCTCCAGTGAAGGGATTAAACAACACATGTACTTCATCCATATTTAATGCCCAGGGAAATAAGAGACTGATATACCCTTACAGACTGCAAATGACTCCCACAGTCGATGTTCTGATGCGCGGTTGGACTTCCTGTGACTCTGCAGGAAAGTCAAAGCTACGAGAGCGAATTTACCAGACCCACCGCTGACACGGGATGACGGACGTGAATTCTAAAGGTCTCTGATGATACTCTATAGGTGCGGTATACATAACTAGGATAGATTATAAGGGACGGGCCTAGTCTTTGCAGCCACTCTTAGGTCAGCTTCTGTAGCAATAGATGTCACAATAAGTGGGTGCCCCAACCATGTGCACTATTATGGCATATCACATTGATATATCCCTATAGGGTAGTAGTGATGATGATGAGTATATGGGGCAGACAAAGACAATAAGAACTTAGGGATCCATACAAGTACTAGCATTTACTCTCTGGCTCTATAGAGTATGTTAGGTAATTGGTTAAAGGGAGTTTTCCAGGATTGTAATATTGATGATCTATCCTTGGAATAGGTTATCAATATCCGATCGGTGGGTCTGACCCCAGCTGTTTGCAGATGTCACGGTGTTTGGGTGAAGACTGTAGTCTAAACACAGCGCTGTGCATTGTGTAGTGGCTGTCTGTGGTATTACAGCTCAACACTATTAAAGGGATCCCATCATTAAAATGCAATTTTTTCTGACTAACACGTAGGAATAGCCTTCAGAAAGGCTATTCTTCTCCTACCTTTAGATGTCTTCTCCATACTACTGTTCGGTAGAAATCCCGGTTTTGAGTTCTCTCGCAGTACAGGGGGCGTCCCCAATGCTGTGAGAGAACTCTCTAGCTCCGCCTCCATCTTCTTCTGGAACGCCCTCTCCCTGTGTCTTCTTCAGTCCTGGGTTTCAATCTTCTAGGCCTCGGGCAGAGCAGACTTCGGATGCCCGGGCCACAAGAAAATGGCCACTTACACCAGCTTACTGTGCAAGTGGCCATTTTCTTGTGGGCCGGGCATGTGCAGTCAGCTCTGCCCGAGGACTAGAAGATTGAAACCCTGGACGGAAGAAGACACAGGGAGAGGGCGTTCCAGAAGATGATGGAGGCGGTGCTGGAGAGTTCTCTCGCAGCATTGGGGACACCACCAGTGCTGTTTGAGCGCTGAGGACCGCCCCCAGTGCTGCGAGAGAACTCATTTGCATAACGAAGAAAACCAGTATTTCTACCAAACAGCAGCACGGAGAAGACATCTAAAGGTAGGAGAAGAACAGCCTTTCTTAAGGCTATTCCTACGTGTTAGTCAGACAAAAATGGTATCCAATGATAGGATCCCTTTAACTAGAATAGGACTGAGCTTTAAATTGGTCATGAGACCAATGAATCAGAAGCACAATATTGCTGACCTGTGGAGGTCCCCCATATTGGATCCCCACTGAATAGATCTTGATGTCCCATTTTCACTTTCCACCCTCTATCTAGAGGACAGGGGATAAGTGTCCTATTGCTGGAGTCCTGATTTCCAGGTGCCCCAGTGATCAGAAGGACAAGGGATCGAAAGTCCCCCTAAAGCTTCCTTGTGAATGGCAGACTGGTGCACTGGCGCCCCAATAACAAGGAGGCTTCCACTTCTATGGGGCTGCCAGGGCTGTAATATGTGGGAGCCCGACCTTACATTTAATGGGGTACCCCATCTTACAGTGTGTCATAATGCTAGGAAATGCAATGCAAACCCGATAATAAAGGGGACACCGTGCTGATGTAGTACCATGACCGCAGCCCTCCTGGGCACCCAGCTGTGCAAAAACAGCAAAAAGGACAATACTGCCGCTCCTTTATTTTCAGGATTGTTTGGGGGGTCCCAAAGGTCGGACCCCATGATCATAAAGAGGACGGTTATGCTATGGGTTAATACGACTGGACCGCCCTGATAGCAATCATCCCCTTTATAAGAACCAGCAATAATTTATTCCAAAAATCATATTCGAACTCAAAATTGGAGTAAATGATATGAAAACGTAAAGATAAAAGGAACAAAAAACAGAAAACGCATGGATACGAGGAGATTTCACGAAATGAAACTTTATTAAACGAAAACTTTAATGGACAAATGAACAAAACTGTAGAAACAAAAATACAAAATATAAAATACACAAAAGCAAACAATACATTATAGATGTGCAATGGAGGAGGCTGGGCGGGATCGGCTCAGTAATGGTCAATGGGGACAATTACAATGGGCAAAATAAAGCAATATGGACGCTGCTGCCTGAGGCGTTGCCCTGTACATCACAATAACGGGCCATACGTTTACTGAAGCTTAGGTTATAGAGTAGGTTACCCCGATTCCCACAGTGTCGGAAGGACACCATTGCTATAATGCTACACTGGAGCCCAATAAACAGCGGCGGCCATGCTGGTTTCGAGAGAATGACCCAATGGGAGTTCTCTAGGACTGGACTTCCTGTACGTGTCCCTGCTCAGCTATAAAGCATATTCTTCCCAGCATGCTCCTGTCATGTAATCCGTGGCATTAGATCAGGCAGGATTTCTATTCTTTGCTGGTGGACATGACAAGCAGCTGCTCTCTAGGAAGACGTCTATTCAATGAAAGAGCAAAGAGAGGTTTTATTCAATGGCAGAGAGTAATTATACGCCCCAGATTATATACATACAGTATACGGCATCAAAGAGGCTAGCAATACTGCAGCGGTGGTGTACAGCAGGTGGAGGAGTAAAGCACCATCATTAGAGAACAACTCCAGCCCCCTCCCCTACAAGTCCTCACATATTCATAGATATACAATATACAGTCCAAGTTTGCAAACCGAATAGCCACGTATTTCTCTCTTGTAGCGACATCTTTCATTGCTTAGTGCTACTATCTGTTCCCTTGCCCTGGGCCTGAATGCAGGCAAGACAGTACTGTGTGCCCGCAGCATGTGCATAGGTGAGACAGTACTATCTGCACCCACAGCATATGCACAGGTGAGACAGTACTATCTGTGCCCGTAACATGTGCACAGGTGAGACAGTACTATCTGTGCCCGCGGCATGTGCATAGGTGAGACAGTACTATCTGCGCCCACAGCATATGCACAGGTGAGACAGTACTATCTGTGCCTGCGGCATGTGCATAGGTGAGACAGTACTATCTGTGCATGCAGCATATGGTGAGACAGTACAATCTGCACCTGCGGCATGTGCACAGGTGAGACAGTACTATCTGTGCCTGCGGCATGTGCACAGGTGAGACAGTACTATCTGTGCCTGCGGCATGTGCACAGGTGAGAGAGTACTATCTGTGCCTGCGGCATGTGCATAGGTGAGACAGTACTATCTGTGCCTGCGGCATGTGCATAGGTGAGACAGTACTATCTGTGCCTGCGGCATGTGCACAGGTGAGAGAGTACTATCTGTGCCTGCGGCATGTGCAAAGGTGAGACAGTACTATCTGTGCCTGCGGCATGTGCACAGGTGAGACAGTACTATCTGTGCCTGCGGCATGTGCACAGGTGAGAGAGTACTATCTGCGCCTATAGCATGTGCACAGTGAGACAGTACTATCTGTGCCTGCAGCATATGCACAGGTGAGAGAGTACTATCTGCACCTGCAGCATGTGCACAGGTGAGAGAGTACTATCTGTGCCTGCAGCATGTGCACAGGTGAGAGAGTACTATCTGCACCTGCAGCATGTGCACAGGTGAGAGAGTACTATCTGTGCCTGCAGCATGTGCACAGGTGAGAGAGTACTATCTGTGCCTGCGGCATGTGCATAGGTGAGACAGTACTATCTGTGCCTGCGGCATGTGCATAGGTGAGACAGTACTATCTGTGCCTGCGGCATGTGCATAGGTGAGACAGTACTATCTGTGCCTGCGGCATGTGCACAGGTGAGACAGTACTATCTGTGCCTGCGGCATGTGCATAGGTGAGACAGTACTATCTGTGCCTGCGGCATGTGCACAGGTGAGAGAGTACTATCTGTGCCTGCGGCATGTGCAAAGGTGAGACAGTACTATCTGTGCCTGCAGCATATGCACAGGTGAGAGAGTACTATCTGCACCTGCAGCATGTGCACAGGTGAGAGAGTACTATCTGTGCCTGCAGCATGTGCACAGGTGAGAGAGTACTATCTGTGCCTGCAGCATGTGCACAGGTGAGATAGTACTATCTGTGCCTGTGGCATGTGCACAGGTAAGACAGCACCATATGCACCCGTGGCAGGCAAGACAGCACTTTCTACACCCGCAATAGGCACACAGGCAAGACAGCACTATCTATGCCTATGGTACATGCACAGGCAACACAATACTATCTGTGCCGCAGCATTTGTGCAGGTGAGACATTATCATATCTGCCTACAACATTTACAAGGAGATACAGGAAGTACTAAAATGTCTATAGTGTTCAAGAAAGCCAGGGAAGCAGTACTATATGTGCCTATAACAGGCGGGTAATGTTATCTATGTCTAGCGCATACAGGGTGAGAGAGACAGAACTAACTAAGCCTGAGCATTTATACGAAGGAAGTGCTATATGTGTCTATAGAATTGACAAGGGTGTTATGGTTTCTATGCATGCAAAGTTTTACAGTGAGATAGAAGGTGATGGTGTGAGACAGGGATACAGTGCTATCTGTGCCTGCGGAATCTGACAGGGATGTAGATACAGTATTAATATTTACAGAGAGGTAGTGCTGTATATAAAGTAGTTACAGGGAGATATAGGGAGTCATTATAATTATGCCTAAAGCACCTAGAGGGAAAAACGACAGATGCGACAGCCTCTATATTATGTGTAGACATAACGTGCCGGACTACGCAAATATGAAACAGATGAGAAATTCAACTCAAGATGTTGCTAGAAACGGGAAGTAACTAGAAAGAATGTATAGATATAGAAGCTGGTTGGGATACAGGGGGTTAATTCTATTAGGGTGTCCGGAGTGAACGGGGAGGGGTCCACAAATGTCAACCCCTAGAATATAACAAGGTAAAGGAAAAGTCACAGGATCCGGGAAACCTGGAAGAGTCAGAGAAGTCGTATAGGGCCAGATCATAATAAGTGCGGACCCGGGGGATGTGAAAGGGCCTGGACAACCGCTGAGGCCTGTGATTGGGTATCAGTGGTCACATGGGGACCGTCTCCATCTGTACCCGTTACTACAAGCATTACGACATTAGAGGCCAAATTACAGGTACAGCAGTCCTCCGGGGTAGTGACGTCACCCAGAAAGAAGACCCTGAGGTCTGGGATTGGGACCAATGGTCACGTGGAGTTCACCACCATTATTATCCTTTAATGAAAGCATCATGACATGACCGCTGAGGCCTAATCACTGGTTGTAGCAGGCCGTCAGGACCATGACATCACCCAGGGGCCGTGACATCACCCAGGGGCCGTGACATCACCCAGGGGCCGTGACATCCCCACACCCCAACTATGGCCACATCACAAGCCTCAGCAATACTCCAGGGCCCGCGACAACACCTAGGAGGCTGGAAAATGGCTGAAGAGGACCTTGAGGGAGCCCAGGAGAGGTGAAGGAAGGCGAGTATCAATATTTGTGAAATTCCCGGGGGCCTCCGCTTATTATATAGCATTTCATTCAACTCTACTCTCTTCTAACTATTCAATAGACATCAACCCAATCACTTAGGAAAAAATTTCGGAGGTATGGTTGATTCATCCAACCCTACTAGAGGCTGCCATGTATACAGTATAGTATATGGCGGTTGTCTTTATGAATAACCAGAGGGCGGTAGATCAAGCCATAGAGTCTCCAGCCCAATTATCGTAGAGTACACAATTTTGTGATGTTCCTTGGCAAACAAGAGAGGCCATGACTCCTACAGAGGCTGGCGTCCCCGCTGAGGAGATCACCTCCATGGATCTGTATTCCTTTAATGTTCTCTGCACACACGAAGACAGATCTGTAAACGTAGAAGGCATGGGGGGGGGGAGGCGAGCTGTCACGAGCCGCAGCAGCTCCCACCTTCACGGTTTTTAACCTCCCCCACACACACTCCTCATCTCTACACCGTGCCCAGCTGCAGGCTCATACACCATGAAGAGCCAATGATACATCTTGGGAAATGCAACCATGTCGCCGCTTAAAAGCTAGAAAATCCTACACAGCGGCATCTGTTTATGAGTTTAGGGTGGTAGGAGAAGATTATAGACCATTATCGGCTCCAACAATGCCAGTCATTGGTCGGGAATAAACCACAGAACAACCTTCGCTTTATTTCCCTTCCGGCAGAGACTGGTTGAGACAGAATGACATTCTGCAAGCAGCGCAAGGTGCCTCGTATCACTGGCAGATCTCTTCCCAAGAATTTCTGCTGGGTGGTGGTCGGTTCTAGAGGAATTAGCAAAGGTCTATCGGGGCAACTCCGAATCTAGACCCATAGTCACGCCATTGGTATGCGAGGCACAGGAGAGCCGCGAGTAGGGAGGGCAGAATAGTCAGGGGGGAGGATATTATATGAATGGATGGAAAAGAGAGCTGAGGAAGAGCAGTGAGAGTGGCAGACACGGGGAGTAGACTGTATAGACGAGGCTAGTGTGCCGTATGGAGGAAGATGGAGCCTACTGTGCGCTGTACCGAGAGGTGGGAGGTAGACGTCACATGGAGACCGAATACACTGCATACCCACAAATATCAGGGCCTAGACAGCCAGACAGATCCAATATAGTGGCAGCACCTGTGGAATTGGGCAGCTCGGTGTAGTGAGGAGATCAGCACCTCTGCACATGGACAGCTCCTAGTGTATAATGTCTGCCTCCTATATACTGTGTAGTACAGCACCTCTGCACATGGACAGCTCCTAGTGTATACTGTCTGCCGCCTATATACTGTGTAGTACAGCACCTCTGCACATGGACAGCTCCTAGTGTATACTGTCTGCCTTCTATATACTGTGTAGTTCAGCACCTCTGTCTATGGACAGTTCCCAGTCTATAGTGTCTGCCTCCTACAGTGTGGAGTTCAGCACCACAGATCCTGGACAGCTCCTAGTGTACTGTGTATATCCTATATACTGTTCAGGACCATTGGCTATGGACAGCTCCTATAGAGAGGTTCAGCACCAGAAGTAATGGACAGCTCCTAAACTACAGCACCTCAGCCTATGGACAGCTCCCAGTGTATACTCTCTGCCGCCTATATACTGTGTAGTTCACCACCTCAGCCTATGGACAGCTCCCAGTGTATACTCTCTGCCCCCTATATACTGTGTAGGTCAGCACCTCAGCCTATGGACAGCTCCCAGTGTATACTCTCTTCCTCCTAGATACTGTATAGTTCAGCACCTCTGCCTATAGACAGCTCCCATACTTTGGTGTGTGCTTACTAGATAATGTATATGAAGCTCCCAGGTTATAGTTCTTGCACTCTGCACTTACTGTATAGTCTATAGTGTCTGCCCCCTATATATAGTGTATCTTGAGCTCCTGGTTTTTAGTGTCTGTCCTCTATATACAATGCATAT
The DNA here is from genome assembly GCF_031893055.1 of Leptodactylus fuscus. NCBI lineage: Eukaryota > Metazoa > Chordata > Amphibia > Anura > Leptodactylidae > Leptodactylus > Leptodactylus fuscus. The sequence continues at coordinate 233,017,084 of NC_134267.1, read as the reverse complement.
AGGGCCCCCAGTCTATAGTGTCTGTCCCCTATATATAGTGTATCTTGAGCTCCTGGTTTACAGTGTCTGTCCTCTATATACAATACATACAGGGCCCCCGGTCTATAGTGTCTGCCCCCTATATACAGTGTATCTTGAGCTCCTGGTTTACAGTGTCTGTCCTCTATATACAATGCATACAGGGCCCCCGGTCTGTAGTGTCTGTCCCCTATATCCTCCCAGTGTATGGAGTCTGCAGCCCAGCCCCTCCGGCTGTGGTTGCACTGACTGCAGCTCAGCACCATGGGCTGGGGACAGCTCTCAGCGCCCACACAATACCTGACCTGCCTGACAAACACTCCCAGCTCTGCTCCTGACATTGCACCAATTTCCCCATCACATTCACAGGATTGCAAACCTCAGGTCCCCCCCCCCCCCTGCATCTCTGGCCCCCCATGTCTACGCTGGATATATAGACATTGCATGCACATCTGGGTGTGTAACAGACAGCTCTCCTGCTGTGTAATCCCCACCTCTGAGAATGGCAGGGAAGGTTATAGCCGTGGCCCAGCCAGTAAGAGCCAGCTAGGGCCATATTCCTTATGGATGAAGGTTAATGGAACATTATCCAGACACGGCAGCCCCAGTCCTGGCAGCGGCCATATACTCCAGAATACACTGCATCAGTGAGTGATCACCTCCTGCACCCACATACACAGGGTGCCTGGGCACACACAGCACCACCTCTGTATTACCATAGCTGTATACTCCACATCCCAGTGTATCCCCCTATACCTGCAGATGCAGGATCCCTCTGCACCCCCCACCCCAAGTACCTGCAAATGAAGGATCCCTGTGTACCCCCCTCCTGTATAAGCAGCACCCCTTACCATACACTGTACATCTTCCATACTACAAGGGTATCCTTCCCTCCCATTTGCAGGGCACCATCCCCAGCCTCATATCTGGCACATCACAGGAAGAGGCACCATTCATAGTAACACCAGCCATTCCCACACCCTCAGATCGGCCTGAACCCCCTAACCCTCCCCCCATCTGACACAAATGAGGATGTATATTATTCCGTATTCACAGCCCCAATCTCACACTATTCACGGTCACAGATCATCAGACACCCCCATATTATCAGTAGGGCCCTGTTCTAGCCAAGCCTAAATATACACCCCTCCTGAACCCCCATTTTACCAGGACAACCCTCAACATTGCCAGTCAGCACCAATAGCTTAGGATTAACCCTTGACTGCCAGTACAGCAACTCCTGTGCCTTGTATGTGCAACGTATACACAGGACCAGTAGCTGCACATAGGAGGCGAGCCTGTCTCCCCACCATTCCTCCAGTGCACCTAATGCTTTATACTGCAGCATGGATTAACAGTGCATCCTCCACATTACCTGTGCATCCTTCTCTATAGTGCAAGAGGCTCAATACTTTACCCTGCAGCATGTATTACCTGTGGAAGAGCCTCATTGCTTTACACTGCAGCATGTATTACCAGTGTAAGAGCCTCATTGCTTTACACTGCAGCGTGTATTACCAGTGCAAGAACCTCAATGCTTTACACTGCAGCATGTATTACCAGTGCAAGAACCTCATTGCTTTACACTGCAGCATGTATTACCAGTGCAAGACCCTCATTGCTTTACACTGCAGCATGTATTACCAGTGCATCCTTCCTTAAGAGTGAACTTTACAGTGCAGTATGTATTACCATCTCAGTGCACGAGCCCCCCATACTTTACACTGCAGCATGTATAAGCAGTACATCATACTCCGAGTCCATGAGCCCCCATACTTTACACTGCACCCCCTCCTTCTTACCTCCAGACTTGCCCCATCTGCAGCACATGGATGACAGTCTGCCAGATCCACACCGACAGGCGGCAGAACCTCTCGGCCCCGGGGCTGGTGGTGGTGTAGGGATGGTGGCGGTGGTAGTAGTGGTGGTGATGGTGAGTGTTGCCCATCATGGGGGGTCCCCGGCTGCTGAGCCCCTCCACTGCCCCCAGCCCTCCCCCGGTGTAATCCTGGGCGAACCACCTGAAGCTGAGGATCTGCACCAGCACGGAGGGCACCAGCACGAAGCCCAGCGTCAGGGAGAAGCAGACGTAGTCCCGCTGGGAGTAGTAGTCCGCCGCCAGCCACACGTCGGTGCCCACGTCCCAGAAGAAGACGAGCAGGGCCAGGACGATCCACAGGCAGTCCAGCCAGGCCCGGTCCCCCTGGGCTGCCCCCGGCGGCGGCTTCTGCTGCTGCTGCTGCCCCTTCCCCCTCCGCAGCAGGGAGCGCAGGCAGGCCGAGCGGCAGCCCCAGTAACAGGACGACGTGTTACAGCAGTGACAGATGTGGATGGAGCTGCTCTCCCCGGGCTCTCCGTCCCCTCCCCGGCCATCTGCCCCGGCCACCACCGCAGCCGCCGCCTCGTCCAGGTTATGCAGCTGGGCGAAACCGGAGCCGACCCCCAACACGCCGTCCGACTTCGCCGCCATCTTCCTTCTCTCCAAAACCAGGGGGGTGGGGGGGAGGGAGGGGGGAAATCCCTCCGTTTCCGCCCCTGGTGACGTCACTTCCGCCCCCCTCCCTGACTCCTGTCCACTCATGAGGGGGGGGGGAGTTCAAAATGGCCTCCCACCTTGGGTCATGTGACCCACCCTTTGATGTAGCTGGAGGGTCACTGAGGTTTTACCCTTCATGGTCCAGTCCTGGGTTGTGGGAGGCTTCAGATCTGGATCTAATGGGGGAGGGGGTAGGAAACCATCAGCATGGAGGGGCTGGCAAGGCTGACAGTCACTGACAGCAAGCAGCGGGGAGGAAATGGCTGCCTCAAAGGGGCAGAGCCTCACCTCATGCAAGGATTTGGCTTTAGTCATGTAAGCCCCCTTTAAAGTGGAGCTTTACACATTGATGGCTTGCTGGGACTTGTAGTTAGGCTGGGACTTGTAGGGGAGTCACTGGTTAAAGAGACAGGAGAGGGCTGGCTGGGACTTGTAGTTGAAATGGCTCCCCCTGGTATTAGGGGTGCAGAGGTTACAAGGTTAGTGATGTAGATGGACATATGGCGGCTTGCTGGGACTTGTAGTCGCACTAGAACTAGATTGCTCAGTAATGGAGGGGAGAGCGCTGGTTAAGGGCTTCCTGTTATTCCTGGATCCATCTGCTGGGACCCCCAACCACTGCCATAATAGAGGACCCCAATCCCCCCCGATCCCCACCAGTCACCTGACTGCCACTAGGAGGCGCCTGAGCAGAGTTATGGTCACACGTGCCCTGACCCCTCCTGCTTGATTGAGCAGGTGCCCCATTGTGGAGATAGTTGTAGACCCAAGTATTAGGTCCCCCCTGAACTGGCAACTGACGCCTATTCAGTGGCTCGGTGATGATCACTCTTGGTTGGGATACCCCTTTATTTTATACTGTTGTAGATGGACTTGACCCAGATTGCTGGGATTTGTAGTTTGTTTCACATGGACATAGGACAGGTCAGGTAACTGCTGGTCCATCGTTCAGCTCTGCTCAATGTGTTTGTCAATGGCCGCCAGCCAAGCCCATCCCTACGGAAGACATAAGCATAGGGCCAGAAATATCTATAGAAGCCTCCTTCCTGCAGTGACACTGGCGTGCCTGACCTGAGTTGGGTCGAGGTGGCAGCGTGCATGCACGGCCTCCCATTCTATTCAAACAGGGGACTCGGGCTCTCCATTATTATGATCACCAATCTAGTAGTTACCCCATGTCCAGTGCATAGGGAGTATCGTGTACTTACCAACTTACCAGAACGCCCCTTTAATTGTCAATGACTCTTGCCATCTTGATTCGCTATGTTAGGACCCATTTTTTACCCCCTGATATTTCTTAGTTCTAACAGGCTCAGTTGGATATAGATTACTTGGACTGGCAGTTCTGCAGTTTACAGACAAATACGTTAAAGCATTGTCTGGCTGTAAGATAACTGACTGCAGCAGGAGCCTCTCCCCACTCTTCTGTTTGCTATAAGGTGCACTAAGCCCCACCCTACATTCACAGATGGAAATGGAAGTGTTACTGTTCCTTTAAGATGTATGGACAGTAGTTACAATGTTACACACCAGTGATGGCTTTAGAGATCGAGGACCAAACTGCAACCTTAAACCCACTAAATTATCCCAAAGTGCCAACACGGTAATTTAACCTTAATACTGTGCGGAACCAAATGGTGGACAGATACGGACCTGCAAAATCCTGTCATGTGAATGGGGCTTTACCGAGCTTTTAATAATACAAACAACTTTGAGAGGTGACGGTCTCTGCATCTGGTAGATCTGTTCACTATTTACATCGCACAAGATCTGTTTTATGGTGACCGTGCAATGTTATACAGCCTGTACTAATATCATGTCTGCTATACAACAGATCCTGTGTGATATAAATAGTGAGGGGAACCCATACAGTACAATCTACTCCACAGTGATCCCCCAGACAGTACAATGCGCTCCACAATGGGTGCCAAACAGTATTATATGCTCCACAGTGACCCCACACAGTATTATATGCTCCACAGTGACCCCACACAGTATTATATGCTCCACAGCGATCCCCACACAGTATTATATGCTCCACAGTGACCCCACACAGTATTATATGCTCCACAGTGACCCCACACAGTATTATATGCTCCACAGTGATCCCCACACAGTATTATATGCTCCACAGTGACCCCACACAGTATTATATGCTCCACAGTGACCCCACACAGTATTATATGCTCCACAGTGATCCCCACACAGTATTATATGCTCCACAGTGACCTCACACAGTATTATCCGCTCCACAGTGGCCCACACACAGTATTATATGTTCCAGAGTGACTCCACAGTATTATATGCTCCACAGTGACCCCACACAGTATTATATGCTCCACAGTGACCCCACACAGTATTATATGCTCTACTTTGGGCCTCCACACAGTATTATCTGCTCCACAGTGGCCCACACAGTATTATATGCTCCACAGTGACCCCACACAGTATTATATGCTCCACAGTGACCCCACACAGTATTATATGCTCTACTTTGGACCTCCACACAGTATTATCTGCTCCACAGTGGCCCACACACAGTATTATATGTTCCAGAGTGACTCCTTCACAGTATTATATGTTCTACAGTGCGCCCCCACACAGTATTGCTGTATATGCTCCACAGTGGCCCACACACAGTATTATATGTTCCAGAGTGACTCCTTCACAGTATTATATGCTCCACAGTGGCCCCACACAGTATTATATGTTCCACAGTGACCCCACACAGTATTATATGCTCCACAGTGACCCCACACAGTATTATATGCTCCACAGTGACCCCACACAGTATTATATGCTCTACTTTGGACCTCCACACAGTATTATCTGCTCCACAGTGGCCCACACACAGTATTATATGTTCCAGAGTGACTCCTTCACAGTATTATATGTTCCACAGTGCGCCCCCACATAGTATTGCTGTATATACTCCACAGTGGTCCCCACACAGTATCATATGCCTCACAGTGGGCCCACACATAGTATTATACGCTCCACAGTGGGCCCCATACAGGATTATATGCTCCACTTTGGGCCTCACACATTATTATATGCTACTTACCTCCTACGAAGAGATGCTGGATGTCTTTCTTCTAACACTCTGAGTGCCCCCTCTGGCACACATGTCATAGGTTCGCCAGCACAGTTATACACTATACACAACAAAATAAAAACTATGCGAACCCTGGAACATCAACTTTCATCGCTTCCCATACTGAGAATACCGGGGTCTTCTGCTGCATCACATGAAAACATGACATCCATGGACATATGACCAGAGGTGGTGGTGTGATGTCACTTCTTCAGCCATTGATTGGTCATGGTCCATGTCATATCACTGCTTTGGTAATCAATTTGTCATGGTCCATGTGATCTTAATAATTTGGCCACCAATTGATCACAGTCAATGTGATACCACCACTTTGGCCATACATTGATCATGGTCCATGTGATGTCACTGTTTTCACCATTAATTGGTGACTATCCTTTTGATGTCTTTACTTTGGCCATCAATTGGTCACGGTCCATATGATGTCACTGCTTTGTCTATTGATTGGTCATAGTCCATATGATGTCACTCATTTGGCAATCGATTGGTCATGGTCCATGTAATGTCACTGCATTAGCCATCAAATGGTCACGGTCCATGTGATGTCACTGCTTTGGCCATTAATTGGTCATGTTCCATGTCATGTGATTGCTTTGGCCATGGATTGGTCACGGTCCATGTGATCCCAATGCTTTGGTCATTAGTTGGTCACAATCCATGTGATCTCAATTTGGCTATTGATTGGTCATGATTCATGTGATGACACCACTTTGGCCATGGATTGGTGACTATCTTTTTGATGTCATTACTCTGGCCATCAATTGGCCATGGTCTATGTGATGTCACTGTTTCGACCATTGATTGGTCATGATCCATGTGATGGCACCTCTTAGACCATCCATTAGTCATGGTCCATGAGATGTCACTGTTTTGACCATGGATTGGTGATTATCCTTTTGATGTCATTACTCTGGTCATCAATTGGTCATGGTCCATGTGATGTCACTGTTTCGGCCATCGATTGGTCATGGTTCCATATGATGCCACTGCGCTGACCATCAACTGATCACAGTCCATGTGGAGTCAGGCTTTGGCCATCAATTGGTCGTAGTCCATGTGATGTCACTACTTTGGCCACCAATTGGTCATGGTCCATGTGATGTCACTGCGTTGGTCTTCGATTGGTCATGGTCAATATGATGGCAATTGATCGATCATGGTCCATGTGATGTCACTGCATTGGTCTTCGATTGGTCATGGTCCATGTGATGTCAATGCTCTAACTATTGATTGGTCACAGCCCATGTGATGCCATTGTGGCCCTTGTACAATCTGACAATGTAGCTCTATACACCTATTAGCAATGGATGTGGCAGAAATGGACAAGAATTACAAGGGGTTCACATACTTACATATGTATGTAAAAGACACCTAATAAAATTAATTCTGTTACAGATTAACGAGACCGTCATTAGTAGAAAAGCTGCCTGTGTATAAGAGGCGCAGAACACTGCCATTATAGGAGGCAGACATGCTGGTTGGGTCCTACTCCCCTCCCCCCACACACACACACTAATTAGTGTAGGCTTCGTTAGTATAATTAGCACTTTCTATTGAATACCTCATTTTAGTAACAATGAAGCAGAATAGAACTCCAATTTTCCTTTAAATTTTTAAGACTCACTTGAAATTTAAAGAGGAAATCCAGACGCCAGAATCTTCTCATCATCATGTATTACCTGTATTATAGATCTGGAGCCGGCACAGGATCTAACAATGGCGGTATGGGATGGGGACTGCTCACTTTCTCTCCCTAGCTGCACAATGACCTCTGCAGAGGTCAGAGAGCATGTCCACAACACTTTCCCTCCTTCCCAGCACAACCTTTGTGCAGATCATAGGGCATGCCCACAACACCTTTCCATAGAAGTCTATAGGTGATGGCAGCTGGTCGACTCTCCCTCCCAGCACAACCTCCGCACAAGTCAAACAGCATGCTCACAACACTTTCCCATAGAAGTCCATAGGTGATGGGAACAACACACCTCTGAATTTTGACACAGCCTCTGTACAGGTCAAAGAGCATGCCCACAACTTTCCCATACATATTAGTAGGTGATGGGGACAGCTCACTTTTTCTCCCTAGCATGCACTTTACAGAGCATGCCCACAATTCTCATTTTCAATAAATTTTCCAATAAAATTCAAGAAGTCGTTCTCAGTCCTAGTTTTCTTATGTCTGAATATCTGCAGCTAAATAAGTCTCTAGAGCAGGGGTCTTCAAACTTTTTAATCAGGGGGCTCACTGTCCTTCGGACCATTGGAGGGCTGAAATATAGTTTAAAAGAAATATGAACAAATTCCTCCCCACACAGTATTAAATGCTCCACAGTAGCCCCCTCCCCACACAGTATTAAATGCTCTACAGTAGCCCCCTTCCCCACACAGTATTACATGCTCCACAGTAGCCCCCCTCCCCACACAGTATTAAATGCTCTATAGTAACCCCCTCCCCACACAGTATTAAATGCTCCACAGTAACCCCACTCCCCACACAATATTAAATGCTCCACAATAACCCCCTCCCCACACAGTATTAAATGCTCCACAGTAGCCACTCTTCCCACACAATATTAAATGCTCCACAGTAGCCCCCCTCCCCACACAATATTAAAGAGGACCTTTCACCATATCTGGGCACAGGCAGTGTTATATACTGCCAGAAAGCTGACAGTGCGCTGAATTCAGCGCACTGTCGGCTTTCCCGATCCGTGCCCGGTGTAAAGCGCTATCGGTCCCGGTACCGTAGCGCTTTACAGTCAGAAGGGCGTTTCTGACCATTAGCCAGAGACGTCCTTCTGCCTCGCGGCGCCAATCGCGCTGTGCTGTGGAGCCGGGAGGAACGCCCCCTCCCTCTCCTGATAATGCTCGTCTACGGACAAGCTGTGTGAGCAGAGGGAGGGGGCGTTCCTCCCGGCTCCACAGTACAGCGCGATAGGCGCCGCGAGGCAGAAGGACGTCTCTGGCTAATGGTCAGAAACGCCCTTCTGACCATAGAAGAGCTACGGTACCGGGCCGTAAGCTCTTCACACCGGGCACAGATCGGGAAAGCCGACAGTGCGCTGAATTCAGCGCACTGTCAGCTTTCTGGCAGTATATAACACTGCCTGTGCCCGGATATGGTGAAAGGTCCTCTTTAAATGCTCCACAGTAGCCCACCTCCACGCACACACACACAATTACACTTACCTGAAGTCCCATGAAGAGTCACCGGGCGTCCTCATCCTTCAGACTGCAGGTGCTGGTGACTTACATTATTGCGCCTGCGCCGGGGAAGAGGTCACACTCTGCAGTCAGTGTAGGCCGCGGTTACTCTGACTGAAGGGATTGCTCACTAACAGGGAATATGTACCAGATTCCCTATTAGTGAGCGATCCAGGCAACAGCGCGCCCCTGCTGGTGGGCCAGAAAAATGTCCTCAGCGGGCCATTGTTTGAGGATGCCTGCTCTAGAACGTCACTTCACAGCTCAGGCAAAGTGGCCGCTACTTCCCAGAACTGTACATGGACATCGACTGCTCTGATACATTGTAACAAACATGACAAATATGTTTTGCTTATGTTTAGCTCACAAAGCAATATCTAGACAAAATAGAAGTGTATTAGGTCTGTACAGGTTTGCAAAATCTGATTGTCCATAAAATGTTCTTATTCCCTGACAGCAAGCAGATCTCTAGAAATGATGAGGAATCAAAGGGGAACTCCATCTTAATATGTGATGGCATAATGCTAGGATATTCCATTACTTTATACATGGTGAAGGTCTGATCGCTGGACCCCATCAATCACAAGAATGAAGAGATAGCAGAGCTTCAGATTCTAGAGACTGAATTTAACTGCTAACACTGCACCCCCAAATACTGCACCCCTTATGTTATAACATTACAATAGTAAATATATGAATACTTCTATAATACAACCAAACTCAAGATGTGCCAGAGAGTAATAGAGGCCCATGTCATATAAGCACTATTTTTTTAAATTTTTGACATAGAATTAATCTACATAGAATATTTACTATGTGCCTACATCCTGAGTTACATCGTGTATTATACTCCAGAGCTGCACTCACTATTCTGCTGGTACAGTCACTGTGTACATACATTACATTACTTACCCTGTACTGATCCTGAGTTACATCCTGTATTATACTCCAGAGCTGTGCTCACTATTCTGCTGGTACAGTCACTGTGTACATACATTACATTACTTATCCTGTACTGATCCTGAGTTACATTCTGTATTATACTCCAGAGCTGCGCTCACTATTCTGCTGGTACAGTCACTGTGTACATACATTACATTACTTATCCTGTATTATACTCCAGAGCTGCGCTCACTATTCTGCTGGTACAGTCACTGTGTACATACATTACATTACTTATCCTGTATTATAATCCAGAGCTGCGCTCACTATTCTGCTGTTGCAGTCACTGTGTACATACATTACATTACTTATCCTGTACTGATCCTGAGTTACATTCTGTATTATACTCCAGAGCTGTGCTCACTATTCTGCTGGTACAGTCACTGTGTACATACATTACATTACTTATCCTGTACTGATCCTGAGTTACATCCTGTATTATACTCCAGATCTGCGCTCACTATTCTGCTGGTGCAGTCACTGTGTACATACATTACCTTACTTATCCTGTACTGATCCTGAGTTACATTCTGTATTATACTCCAGAGCTGCGCTCACTATTCTGCTGGTACAGTCACTGTGTACATACATTACATTACTTATCCTGTACTGATCCTGAGTTACATCCTGTATTATACTCCAGAGCTGCGCTCTCTATTCTGCTGGTACAGTCACTGTGTACATACATTACATTACTTATCCTGTACTGATCCTGAGTTACATCGTGTATTATACTCCAGAGCTGCACTCACTATTCTGCTGGTGCAGTCACTGTGTACATACATTACATTACTTACCCTGTACTGATCCTGAGTTACATCCTGTATTATACTCCAGAGCTGTGCTCACTATTCTGCTGGTACAGTCACTGTGTACATACATTACATTACTTATCCTGTACTGATCCTGAGTTACATTCTGTATTATACTCCAGAGCTGCGCTCACTATTCTGCTGGTACAGTCACTGTGTACATACATTACATTACTTATCCTGTATTATACTCCAGAGCTGCGCTCACTATTCTGCTGGTACAGTCACTGTGTACATACATTACATTACTTATCCTGTACTGATCCTGAGTTACATCCTGTATTATACTCCAGAGCTGCGCTCTCTATTCTGCTGGTACAGTCACTGTGTACATACATTACATTACTTATCCTGTACTGATCCTGAGTTACATCGTGTATTATACTCCAGAGCTGCACTCACTATTCTGCTGGTGCAGTCACTGTGTACATACATTACATTACTTACCCTGTACTGATCCTGAGTTACATCCTGTATTATACTCCAGAGCTGCGCTCACTATTCTGCTGGTACAGTCACTGTGTACATAAATTACATTACTTATCCTGTATTATAATCCAGAGCTGCGCTCACTATTCTGCTGTTGCAGTCACTGTGTACATACATTACATTACTTATCCTGTACTGATCCTGAGTTACATTCTGTATTATACTCCAGAGCTGCGCTCACTATTCTGCTGGTACAGTCACTGTGTACATACATTACATTACTTATCCTGTACTGATCCTGAGTTACATCCTGTATTATACTCCAGATCTGCGCTCACTATTCTGCTGGTGCAGTCACTGTGTACATACATTACATTACTTATCCTGTACTGATCCTGAGTTACATTCTGTATTATACTCCAGAGCTGCGCTCACTATTCTGCTGGTACAGTCACTGTGTACATACATTACATTACTTATCCTGTACTGATCCTGAGTTACATCCTGTATTATACTCCAGAGCTGCGCTCTCTATTCTGCTGGTGCAGTCACTGTGTACATACATTACATTACTTATCCTGTACTGATCCTGAGTTACATCGTGTATTATACTCCAGAGCTGCACTCACTATTCTGCTGGTGCAGTCACTGTGTACATACATTACATTACTTATCCTGTATTATACTCCAGAGCTGCGCTCACTATTCTGCTGGTACAGTCACTGTGTACATACATTACATTACTTACCCTGTACTGATCCTGAGTTACATCCTGTATTATACTCCAGATCTGCGCTCACAATTCTGCTGGTACAGTCACTGTGTACATACATTACATTACTTATCCTGTACTGATCCTGAGTTACATCCTGTATTATACTCCAGAGCTGCGCTCTCTATTCTGCTGGTACAGTCACTGTGTACATACATTACATTACTTATCCTGTACTGATCCTGAGTTACATTCTGTATTATACTCCAGAGCTGCACTCACTATTCTGCTGGTGCAGTCACTGTGTATATACATTACATTACTTATCCTGTATTATACTCCAGAGCTGCACTCACTATTCTGCTGGTGCAGTCACTGTGTATATACATTACATTACTTATCCTGTACTGATCCTGAGTTACATCCTGTATTATACTCCAGAGCTGCGCTCACTATTCTGCTGGTACAGTCACTGTGCACATAGATTACATTACTTATCCTGTATTATACTGCAGAGCTGCGCTCACTATTCTGCTGGTACAGTCACTGTGTACATACATTACATTACTTATCCTGTACTGATCCTGAGTTACATCCTGTATTATACTCCAGAGCTGCTCTCACTATTCTGCTGGTACAGTCACTGTGTACATACATTACATTACTTATCCTGTATTATACTCCAGAGCTTATGATCTGTATGAGTGAGTGCTGCTCTGGAATATAATACAGCATGTATATAATTTTGTATAAGTCCCTTACATGTACTGTTTGCCCTCATGTAGTATTACATATATTACACGGCTCACTAGATTACATGTAGATTTCTGTGTCTTCTCTGTACAATCTGATGTGTACGCTACAGATGGATCCGCGGTGTCCGGCGCAGGTCTCTTAATGATTCAGCATTTCTACACGCTGATATTTCCTTTGAAGTCTGGTTTTCTATAAGACGTCACTGTGAGGGTCCCTGGGGGAGGGGGGGCAGAGTCCTCATTAAAATCATTCACACTCCTATATCATGCTCCAAGAATCAGATAACTAGTACAGGCAAATCATGATAAAAGCCGCTGGTGTGGTGGATAGACAGTCCCGGCCGCTTCTACATGGCTGACCTTAGGAGCTCCAGGCTCAGAGGAACGTATCTAATTATCACGGATGGGTTACCTACAGCTCACGTACAGCTTACCCCAATATTATATTAATCTAGGGTTTCAGGGCAAATTTTGTTCACCTGTAAGTCACTGTAAAATTGCAGGATTGACACAATTTCCGAAATGTGTGGCTCTAGCATGGTCACCCACCACATGTCATGGGCCTAGGGGATAAATGTATGATCCACAGGGGCAAAACACTGGGACACTTACCAATCACAAGAACAGGGGCCCAGAATCGACCATGCAAATAGAACAAAGTCATCCATAAACACTATTACTCCATTCATCTTTATAAGACCGTGCCCCGCCGTTCTTGCTCTCCCAACTGTCAAGTTCCATTTTCGACTTGCTTGTCTGTTCCCTGATTTTCCAGGCAGCTATGTACACATTGTACATCTTCTGGTGTTGTTACTGCTCCTGTACTCAGTGCCTAAAATCCTGTCAGTATGTAGGTATATAAGTTTTCTTTACCTGCCACACCTTACCTGAGCAATCCAGTTCCTAGCTTGCGAGACTCCAGCTAAGGTGTTTTCTATGTGCTGCCCTATTTACTGTGTCTGACCTCAGCCTGTTCCCTGACCTCGAGCCCTCTCCCTACCTGCTGCCACTGGTTTTCGTATGTCTCACCTATCGATCAAATTCTCCAATAACGGCCATTAATCCAGATGTTTCACCAAGTTCATTCTGTTATCTATTTCTTTCTTCAGCATTTGATCAGTCTGTCTGCTTAGTTTAACAATCATCCTTTCACTGATCCTTGTCAGGAATCTCTTTTTTGCTGCTTCTGCAGCTTCGAGGTCTTTCCATATATTAATCCCCATTCCTCCTAATCTAGGTGCCTGCTATTTGGTTTTGTAACTAGTTTGGCTTTCATAACCTGATTCTTTGTGCTGCTCTGCTTTATAGTCCGGCTTGATATTGGAATTTCGTTTACTGGAATTACTGATTTTGGCTTTGTCATAACTCTAGGAACTGAACCTTGGCTTGATGCTGGAAAAACGCTTGTCTTCTGATTTTTGTCTCTGACGTTACCTCCTGAACTGACTATCGGACTAGACATTCAATCTTCTGATTCTGATCTGCCTTGTAAGTTTATTGTGGGTTCTAGTTTGACTTGCGTTCCTGCAATTTCTGATATGTTCTTCAGAGGCTCTATTATAACAATTCCTTTCTTTTTGTCCTGGTGGTGCCCCTGCTCATAAAGAGGGCTCTCCTATTCAAGCAATAGCATTGGAGTTGCAGCCCCATCCACTGTATAGCAGTATTTCCAGGGAAGAGCTTGTCTCCTGCACTACTTGTAGTGCCCAAACCACATTTGGGTTTGAACAACCCCTTTAAGGGGAAGTACTGTAACACCATCAATCTTTTGCTGCTGGTGGGCTTGCTCTCCCAACAAAGATAACTTCTCTGCATATGTCTATTCCCTGCTTTTCCATGTAGCCATGTATGTCAATTCTCTAATTCTGCTGCTGTTGCAGGGTCTTCCCATAGGCCGGACAACCTGCTACTTAAAGGGCCAGTAAACCTTCCCCAGCTTATCTCTGTCAGTCTGCAGATAGAAAAGTCTGCTCCTCCTGCCATGCTTTGCCAGAGTAGTCAGATTTCCAGCTTGTACAATTAGGTTTCTAGGTGTTGTACTGCCTGACCTACTGTGTCTGACCTCGGCTTGTTCCCTGACCTTAGATCTTCTTGCTGGTATTTGGTTATTTACTGGTACTGACCCTGACCTGTTTCTCACCACTGAACATGTGTTGCTAGCCCTGACCTCACGCCTGTATACACTACCTCGCACATCTACTGACAGCACTGACCTCGGCCTGTATTCTGGACCCACTCTGAGAGGTAATAACCTTGCAATCTTCCCGTAGCTTCAAAATCCAATTCATTGTACCGAGGTTAAAAGGCAAACACAAAGGAGGCCACTTAGACAACCCCTTATAAATACTCCAAAGCCAAAATGGATTGGTCCTACAGTCAGGTCCACAACCACCGTCCATTACAGCCAGCATGCTTTAGTGTCTGTAACAGTCCCATAAATCTGAACGTAGTGTCTCCAGCTATTTCTCTGATCAAAGGGAGAGATTTGAGACCTCAGTCTTGATGACCGGAGAGGATGTAGAAATTCAGACCCCCTGCCCAGATCAGATATTTGGGAGAGTGAGAAGACTACATGACTGGTAGATGCTTATCTTCCATAAAAGTGAAGGATTGAGCATGTTGAATTCCAATATGTCCTACCCTTCTCTTCTCTAGATTAGAAGAAATGTGTCAGAAGAATTTTGCAACAGTTAAACTTTCCCGTTGTTCCTTCAGACTTCTCGACTCATCCTGGAGGTCATCCCTTGCCTGTTTTACGTTAGACAATCTCTGTGTAACATTGTCTGCCGGATACTGTTAAAAATCTGAACATTACCTGGGAGATGTTCACCTCTCACCAGCAGATGGCAGACAACATTACACTCCGCAGTCTGGTCCAAGAAGAGGGCGAAACGCCACAGCTCCGGAGTCTCCACATCACTGCTGGCCGGAGCAGTCCTGTAGTGTGCCCACCATGTCCAGCAGAGATCAAAGGTGTCTGCATGTGTCTGTGAGGGAAGTGTTGTACAAATGTTTGCGTGTATGTAAGTAAATGTATGTAAGTAAGTATGTCTATGTACGTATATGTGTGTGTGCAAGTATATGTAAGTATGTAATTATGTGTGTATGTAAGTATATGTGTGTATGTAATTATGTGTGTATGCAAGTATATGTATGTAAGTAAGTATATGTATGCATGTAAGTATATGTGTGTATGCAAGTATATGTATGTATGTAAGTATATGTATGTATGTAATTATGTGTGTATGTAATTATGTGTGTATGTAAGTATATGTATGTAAGTATATGTGTGTATGTAATTATGTGTGTATGTAAGTATATGTATGTATGTAAGTATATGTGTGTGTATGCAAGTATATGTAAGTATGTAATTATGTGTGTATGTAAGTATATGTATGTATGTAATTATGTGTGTATGTAAGTATATATGTGTACGTGAAGTTTTTGTATATGTGCAGCATCCCCGTGTACACTGCTAATCATTTCTGTTCTATTTTATATACTATGTTGCTATACTGTGTCACTGTACTGTATATAGACCTCATGCTTCCATGCAGGGGCATAACTTTATGGGGTCCAGAGGTTGCCCCATAAGCACTGGCATCAGTATTGAGATGGCAGCTTCCATCTGGCCCATAAGCCAAGGAGACCTAGAGATTACCCTAACCAAACTCCTTAGCACCATACCCATCACTATCAAGAATATGCTGTAGGGATGAGGTAGGGGTGATAAGGTCAAAGCCGTGTTTATGACTAATTGACCAATAATCCCGGGTAACTGTCGTCATCCTAATTAATTAGGCCAAGTGCCAGGCAGTGACGAAGTCACACCCCTCTATGTGTTGGTATTTGTTCCTTCCGTGCCATATATAGCCAGCTACTCCTGGTCCTGCGTGGTAACCTTGGGGAGCTGTCTTGTGGCAGCAAGCCAAGCATTTGTTTTTCTTGCACCCATCCTGGATACAGGCGCCATCTTATCATATAACATTATACCAGTTTCAAGCATAACTAACTATATCTAGCATTCAGCTTTTAAGGATAACAATGGTTTTCATACATTACATGATTATAACCTTCACAGGGGGCCCCAGACAAAAGACTGCAGTGGGGCCCACAAGGCTTTAGTTACGCCACTGCTTCCATGTTTATTTCTCCTGTTAGGGATCATTCCACTGTGGATGTGGTACACCCCTGCTTTTGGGGGAGCTTGGTCCAGCCCAATCCATAGTCAGCTGGGGTGGGGTGGTGGATGGAGGAGATATTAAGTCACCTCATTGCATTCTGTTTCAGCGACCAGACAGTGTGGATGTGCAAAATTCCTGCTAGTGAGAGCCATTCTCCAAATCCAATACTAGTGAACCCGTGAGACAGAGAAGAAAACCCAGTGTCAGCCTAGAGAGAGGAGAACAAAGTGCCAGTTTGGAGGAGATTCCCCAATACTCCAACCTGGAGCTGAATCTGCTGCTTTTGTTACCTCTATAAAGTACCAACATTTGTTCAACTGCATCTACAGGAGTCATTCCTGCACTTACTGACCTCTATCATCTGGCTCAGAGAGGCTGAGAGCGACCAGCAACTGGGGGAACTACCACCACCATCATTACACCAGCAGAATAGTGAGCGCAGCTCTGGAGTATAATTCAGGATATAACTCAGGATCAGTACAGGATAAGTAATGTAATGTATGTACACAGTGACTGTACCAGCAGAATAGTGAGCGCAGCTCTGGAGTATAATACAGGATAAGTAATGTAATGTATGTACACAGTGACTGTACCAGCAGAATAGTGAGCGCAGCTCTGGAGTATAATACAGGATAAGTAATGTAATGTATGTACACAGTGACTGTACCAGCAGAATAGTGAGTGCAGCTCTGGAGTATAATACAGGATAAGTAATGTAATGTATGTGCACAGTGACTGTACCAGCAGAATAGTGAGCGCAGCTCTGGAGTATAATACAGGATGTAACTCAGGATCAGTACAGGATAAGTAATGTAATGTATGTACACAGTGACTGCACCAGCAGAAAAGTGAGCGCAGCTCTGGAGTATAATACAGGATGTAACTCAGGATCAGTACAGGATAAGTAATGTAATGTATGTACACAGTGACTGCACCAGCAGAATAGTGAGTGCAGCTCTGGAGTATAATTCAGGATATAACTCAGGATCAGTACAGGATAAGTAATGTAATGTATGTACACAGTGACTGCACCAGCAGAAAAGTGAGTGCAGCTCTGGAGTATAATACAGGATAAGTAATGTAATGTATGTACACAGTGACTGCACCAGCAGAATAGTGAGCGCAGCTCTGGAGTATAATACAGGATAAGTAATGTAATGTATGTACACAGTGACTGTACCAGCAGAATAGTGAGCGCAGCTCTGGAGTATAATACAGGATAAGTAATGTAATGTATGTACACAGTGACTGTACCAGCAGAATAGTGAGCGCAGCTCTGGAGTATAATACAGGATAAGTAATGTAATGTATGTACACAGTGACTGCACCAGCAGAATAGTGAGCGCAGCTCTGGAGTATAATACAGGATAAGTAATGTAATGTATGTACACAGTGACTGTACCAGCAGAATAGTGAGCGCAGCTCTGGAGTATAATACAGGATAAGTAATGTAATGTATGTACACAGTGACTGTACCAGCAGAATAGTGAGCGCAGCTCTGGAGTATAATACAGGATGTAACTCAGGATCAGTACAGGATAAGTAATGTAATGTATGTACACAGTGACTGCACCAGCAGAATAGTGAGCGCAGCTCTGGAGTATAATACAGGATGTAACTCAGGATCAGTACAGGATAAGTAATGTAATGTATGTACACAGTGACTGCACCAGCAGAAAAGTGAGCGCAGCTCTGGAGTATAATACAGGATGTAACTCAGGATCAGTACAGGATAAGTAATGTAATGTATGTACACAGTGACTGCACCAGCAGAATAGTGAGCGCAGCTCTGGAGTATAATACAGGATGTAACTCAGGATCAGTACAGGATAAGTAATGTAATGTATGTACACAGTGACTGCACCAGCAGAATAGTGAGCGCAGCTCTGGAGTATAATACAGGATGTAACTCAGGATCAGTACAGGATAAGTAATGTAATGTATGTACACAGTGACTGCACCAGCAGAAAAGTGAGCGCAGCTCTGGAGTATAATACAGGATGTAACTCAGGATCAGTACAGGATAAGTAATGTAATGTATGTACACAGTGACTGCACCAGCAGAAAAGTGAGTGCAGCTCTGGAGTATAATACAGGATAAGTAATGTAATGTATGTACACAGTGACTGCACCAGCAGAATAGTGAGCGCAGCTCTGGAGTATAATACAGGATAAGTAATGTAATGTATGTACACAGTGACTGTACCAGCAGAATAGTGAGCGCAGCTCTGGAGTATAATACAGGATAAGTAATGTAATGTATGTACACAGTGACTGCACCAGCAGAATAGTGAGCGCAGCTCTGGAGTATAATACAGGATAAGTAATGTAATGTATGTACACAGTGACTGTACCAGCAGAATAGTGAGCGCAGCTCTGGAGTATAATACAGGATAAGTAATGTAATGTATGTACACAGTGACTGTACCAGCAGAATAGTGAGCGCAGCTCTGGAGTATAATACAGGATGTAACTCAGGATCAGTACAGGATAAGTAATGTAATGTATGTACACAGTGACTGCACCAGCAGAATAGTGAGCGCAGCTCTGGAGTATAATACAGGATGTAACTCAGGATCAGTACAGGATAAGTAATGTAATGTATGTACACAGTGACTGCACCAGCAGAATAGTGAGCACAGCTCTGGAGTATAATACAGGATGTAACTCGGGATCAGTAAGTAAAAGGATTTACAAAGCGTCTCAATTTTTCTTACAGGTGAAATAGTTTTTCCCGGGGTAATATATTCATGAATTATCCGAGGCATAGGATATAAATGTGTTATCCATGATAGACGTCCTCAGTGTTTTCACAGACCACCAAACAATGGGTTAACATTGGGGTTGTAGTTTTCATTGGGCTGCTGAGGCTTCTTGATATTGCTATTTGGACCCCCACCAATCACCCACTGATATTTGCCCAGGAAACCCCTTTAATCCTCTATGTAACCTGCAGGAGCCCTTGTAATCTGGCGCCATCCTTCTAGTATTTCTATATTTTCATGTCTCTCTGCCTCTGTATTTTTCGCTAATCGCAGCCATGTATTCATATCTGGCCCGGGCACATCTTATTTAGCACAGTGGAGGTGATTCTAATGAATGGGAACAGAAGTGAAGCACAGAAGCCATGTACTGTCATTGTCTGACAGGAGTATCCGAGCCGCCACTTATTACCGCACATTGAATGGAAATTCCTGGAGAAGAAATCTCTGGCTCGGTTTTCACTACAACTTTTTGAAGCTTTGCCTCGGGAGTCCTTACAGCATCTCAGTCCCGGGGAATATAATCTGAAGGACTGGATTATTCATTGACCTCCCATGTTATGATACAGTTCAAACTGCCTACCGGCACCAAAGCGTCGGGATGGAAGGATGAAGCAGTGTCGATGTTTTCGTGAATTTTTTTTTGTCAATTTTTTTTTTTTTCGTCATTTCTCTAAAGGAGGCGCCGGCAGAATCCTGAATCTATTGAAACAGGCAAAGCTTTTCATCTGCTGACTGCACAATCGCGCGGCAGCAGAACGCATGGAATAATTAGGCCGGGGCTAGCCGAGGAGAGGAGTATTATACGGCTGCAGTTAACGTTACAATCTCACAATATGAATCATTTTTGAAGTTCCGAACAGAAAGGTAGAGATAGGACCCGGCATTGTCTTCCCGGAACGTTTCCAACCAAGATACAGACAGTGGAAACCAAATATTCACAATTGACAATGCAAAAACTAATTAACCTCCGAGGTTTGGAAATCAGCGCAAGTAAGAAGTTGAAGTCTTCAGAGGAACTTGGCAAGAAACTAATTAATATTTCTGAATTTTTTTATATATTTTTTTTTTTGCTTATCTGTAAATGTCTTTGAAGGGTTCTATGTATTGAAAGGGGAAAAAAAACAGGAAGCTTCGAGCGGGGATAGCCCTTGGGTGGATGAGAATCCTCGCAGAATTTTTGGGGGGGTTTTTTTGCACCGATCTTACGAGAGATTTGGGCATTTGGTAATATATTATAGATGTCTTTATGTACCCTAAATTAAAAGAATGGCTTTGTTACAAGTATGTTTCTCACAAGTACAAAAATTCTGCTCGATTTTTCCAAACATGGCATAAAAATGTAATTTTTGTGCGAAGAAAATTGCAACTTTTTCATTTCCATGCCACCTTCTCCCCATTTAATAAGACGTAAATGATGCGGGAAATGCACACCAGCTATGAGGTGAACAGCCAGGCAGAGAGTGCACCTTGTCATAATTCTCAGACCTGGCCCATTCCTGGATCTCCTCATACCTCACCGACCGCACATTCAGCGTCTCCCACTCGCACGCCACCTCCTCACCTCGCCCTCTCTCTGTAGGTGTCCCCCAAGGCTCCGTCCTAGGACCCCTCCTGTTCTCCATCTACACCCTTGGCCTGGGCCAACTCATAGAATCTCATGGTTTCCAGTACCATTGCTATGCCGATGACACCCAAATCTACATCTCTGGACCAGACATTACCTCCCTGCTGGCCAGAGTTCCAGATTGTTTAGCGGCTGTAGCCTCCTTCCTCTCCTCCCGCTTTCTCAAACTCAACATGGAGAAAACGGGGTTCATCATCTTCACCCCACCCCATATGGCCCCTCCACCCGACCCATCTATCAAAGTTAACAGAACCACAATTACCCCCATCCCACAGGCCCGATGCCTTTGGGTAACCCTCGAATCCGACCTATCCTTCAAGTCACAAGTTCAAACCCTCAACACTTCCTGTCGCCTCCAACTCAAGAACATCCACCGAATCCGCTCCTTCCTCTCCCCTGATACCACTAAGGCTCTCATAATCCCCATCCTAGATTACTGCAACACCCTTCTCCATGGACTCCCAGCAAACACCCTCGCCCCCCTCCAGTCCACCCTAAACTGCGCTGCTCGCTTAATCCACCTCACCCCCCCGATCTTCATTGGCTGCTCCCTTCTGCCAGTCCCTCCACTGGCTACCCATAGTTCAAGCTACTAACATTAACATACAAAGCCATCCACAACCTGTCCATAGTACAACCCTGTGTGATCTGCTGTGGTCAGTGAGAAACCCTCAGCGCACCTACTATGGGTATATGTCATTGTACACTGACACTTCCTTCTCTTCTGCTTTCTGGATGCCAATTGATCCAGGTGGCCTATTCAAGTCTGTTCTATGAATTTTGTACTACTGTCCTATATCCAATTCAGTTCTGTTATGTCCTCTCTTACAACCTACCTGACCAGCAATGTTATGGAGAATCCTATTCTAGGTCTCTGGACTCTATTGCTAGAGTTCTACTATATAAATCCTGTCCGCTGTAGTCATGGCTGGTGTTGAGGATTAGTCTACAGTTCCTGATATGGTTCCATTCACCTGCTGCCACAAGCCATCTTGTCATCACTGCTGTTACTTGTGATACTATTTGGTATTCTTTCTTTCATCTTTGGTTCCGGAACTGATTGTTTTGGTGTTGATTCTTCAGACAGACCTGTGGGCTGGAAGCTATGGTGAATAATCTGTAAGAAGACTGGAGTGTCCAGAGAAAACCACGGTGGAGAACAGGAAAGGGGGTCGGTGTGTTTTTCGTATTTTCAACCCTCCCTGTCCTCCAATTCCGAGACAAATTTTCTATTTTAATAGGATTAGACAAAATTAGAAAAACACGGCTTTCTTCGAGAAACAGCGCCACCCCCATCTGCAGGTTGTCCATGGTGCTGCAGCTCTGACCCCTTTCGTGAAGCTGAGATGTAGACACAACCCATGGACCGGTAGGAGGAGAGTGAATAATGCATGAAGACTTCCCATCCCTTGATGTAAGAAGGTTAACATGTCTTGACTGTATTGAACATGGAGCCGAGACAGGCCGAGATTGTAGAAAAACAATGCTAATTCACTTATTTATCAACACATCATCCAGCCGAAGGAAACAAGATGCTGAAATGTTTGCGGTGGGTGATTGTTTGATGAAGTGTGAAAGAGTGAGGAGCGCTGGATGAATGTGATTCACGGCTCAGATCTGCTCCCAGTCTATGATATCCGCGGTTTGATGTGCATTGCTTTGTAGGCAAAGAGAAGGCTCGCAGATTGCAGATGTATTGTGATGGTGACAACGAAGAAGCAGATGTCTGCTCAGCTGCCAAAGGGAACAAACCGGGCTGAAAAAAACAAGACAAAAAACTACAGCAAGAACGTCTTCTAAGATGGAGAAACTAGGACACATGAGCCACCGCCCATCAACCCGCCAAGACCTTGTAGATCGTGATTACTACAGACCCCGGACATCATCCAAGGCAGGAACTGATCTCCAGCAATTCCTTATAGGTCACCCGTACGGTCACATCCCCCGACCATCCCGAATTAGCTTTATTGGTCCTAGACATGATGGCTCTATCTGGAAGAGTGGTGTCGCCTGACTGTGCCACACCCAAGTATCAGCGTCATTGCCTTATACCCCAAGTGTTAGCAATGCTAAAGTACAGGGATAATACACACAGCGATGTCACAGTACAGGGATAATACACACAGTGATGTCACAGTACAGAGATAATACACACAGTGATGTCACAGTACAGAGATAATACACACAGTGATGTCACAGTACAGAGATAATACACACAGTGATGTCACAGTACAGAGATAATACACACAGTGATGTCACAGTACAGGGATAATACACACAGTGATGTCACAGTACAGGGATAATACACACAGTGATGTCACAGTACAGGATAATACACACAGCGATGTCACAGTACAGAGATAATACACACAGCGATGTCACAGTACAGGGATAATACACACAGCGATGTCACAGTACAGAGATAATACACACAGTGATGTCACAGTACAGAGATAATACACACAGTGATGTCACAGTACAGAGATAATACACACAGTGATGTCACAGTACAGGGATAATACACACAGTGATGTGACAGTACAGGGATAATACACACAGTGATGTGACAATACAGGGATAATACACACAGTGATGTGACAGTACAGGGATAATACACACAGTGATGTCACAGTACAGAGATAATACACACAGTGATGTCACAGTACAGGATAATACACACAGTGATGTCACAGTACAGGATAATACACACAGCGATGTCACAGTACAGAGATAATACACACAGCGATGTCACAGTACAGAGATAATACACACAGTGATGTCACAGTACAGGTATAATACACACAGTGATGTCACAGTACAGAGATAATACACACAGTGATGTCACAGTACAGAGATAATACACACAGTGATGTCACAGTACAGGATAATACACACAGTGATGTCACAGTACAGAGATAATACACACAGTGATGTCACAGTACAGGATAATACACACAGTGATGTCACAGTACAGGATAATACACACAGCGATGTCACAGTACAGAGATAATACACACAGTGATGTCACAGTACAGGGATAATACACACAGTGATGTCACAGTACAGAGATAATACACACAGTGATGTCACAGTACAGAGATAATACACACAGTGATGTCACAGTACAGGGATAATACACACAGTGATGTCACAGTACAGGGATAATACACACAGTGATGTCACAGTACAGAGATAATACACACAGTGATGTCACAGTACAGAGATAATACACACAGTGATGTCACAGTACAGGGATAATACACACAGTGATGTCACAGTACAGGATAATACACACAGCGATGTCACAGTACAGAGATAATACACACAGCGATGTCACAGTACAGAGATAATACACACAGCGATGTCACAGTACAGGATAATACACACAGCGATGTCACAGTACAGAGATAATACACACAGTGATGTCACAGTACAGGGATAATACACACAGTGATGTCACAGTACAGAGATAATACACACAGTGATGTCACAGTACAGAGATAATACACACAGTGATGTCACAGTACAGGGATAATACACACAGTGATGTCACAGTACAGGGATAATACACACAGTGATGTCACAGTACAGAGATAATACACACATTGATGTCACAGTACAGAGATAATACACACAGTGATGTCACAGTACAGGGATAATACACACAGTGATGTCACAGTACAGGGATAATACACACAGTGATGTCAGAGTACAGAGATAATACACACAGTGATGTCACAGTACAGGGATAATACACACAGTGATGTCACAGTACAGGATAATACACACAGTGATGTCACAGTACAGGGATAATACACACAGTGATGTCACAGTACAGGATAATACACACAGTGATGTCACAGTACAGGATAATACACACAGTGATGTCACAGTACAGGATAATACACACAGTGATGTCACAGTACAGGATAATACACACAGTGATGTCAGAGTACAGGGATAATACACACAGTGATGTCACAGTACAGGATAATACACACAGTGATGTCACAGTACAGGATAATACACACAGTGATGTCACAGTACAGGGATAATACACACAGTGATGTCTGCCGCCCTGGTAGTTGTGCCCATGATACACGTTTGTATGCTGCAGCCATATTGTGTGTCTTGTAGAGTAATTATCAGCCTCCCCGCCAGTCACATGACTCATTCGCAGTCAGTCGCTGACATATTTTTGGACATATGTGTTTAGTCTTTGCAAACAACTAATTTGTTAAAATATTTTTGCCGGCGAGATGCCGGAGCCATGCGCTCATTAAGCAGCGCCGCTTGTAGGACTGTCTCGTGTTGTTTGCTGTTATCGGGATGAATTTCCAGCAATGCCATCCAGGCGCTACGCTGAATTTTAATTCGTCTGAATACAACTGATTATCTAGCGCCGAACAAATCTGACTTGGCATATTCTCCAGACGTACAGAACAGACTTTGTGCAGGAACGATGCTGCTGAAATGCCAGGATCTCCAGCGCCTTCCTTATCGTGTTTTCAGATCGAGCCGAGGATGACAGGAGCTGCTGCGGGGAGATGGAATTAGACAATTATTAGGCTTTACACTCATTGGATAGGACACAATTATACGCCAAGTCTGGCCCATCTCTCTGCAGGGGGTAAAGGGGAACACCAGGGGCGTAACTTGATGGTTATATTCTGGCCTAAAAGCCTTAGACCAAGATACAAACCTAACATCAATAAGGGCGAAGGGGTTGTGATTAGCGGTTTTCATGGGAGAGACTGAAAATTTTTTCCTCTATATAGGTTACCTGATGTCCCTGCTCATTATATAGTGGGAAGTTACAAAGGTTGGGTAAGGGGATAAAGATGAAATGTGATATCTCTGGTGCTCAGGAGATCACCTTCTTACCTTTACCGTCCGCTCTCACCCTGAGAGAGGGAACGGGTCTTATAGGATAATATGAGATGAGCATTCTAGTCCAGGGTGCATGGTATCTCCATAGGCAATAGAGACATTAGTCCAAGGGATTAGCTTCCACAGCATCACAGCACTTCGTGACACATCCCAGCAGTCCAGAACAACAACAATCTTGGGTCTTGTCATGTGTGACAATATATCTCCACTTAGCTCCTCCCACGATGAGGTCAGCAGGTGGGCAGCTCTCCCCATCACCTTGTACCAGTATGACTATATACAGTCATAACTTTTTGAAAGTCTCCTATGGAGTCAGCTTGTCTGCTAAAAGGTGATAGCAAGGCTCTCAGTCCACTGATCCCAGACACCCCCTGCTAAGAATAACGAAGTTAGCACAATCATGACAATGCTGTGCCCAGGTTGAGACAAAGGGATGAGCCAAGCTACCTTCACGAAGGAATTAGACTTGGACAATTGGACAGTATCTCTGGCATCTTGCTAATCAGGTCGAGTAAATTAACAGGGTAAAAGGGAAATATATCTGAGAAGGCAGTGAAAAAAAACAAAACATAACTCTGGGCCATTCATCACAGGTGGTAATATCTCGTTTGTTCTAGAGTAGATATATTTGTAAAGTAAATGAGAGGTAAGATTTGATATTACTGGTGTTTTAGAATGCTGAAAGGGTTAAAGAACGATATAATATATAACTTATCCTGTACTGATCCTGAGTTACATCCTGTATTATACTCCAGAGCTGCGCTCACTATTCTGCTGGTACAGTCACTGTGTACATACATTACATTACTTATCCTGTATTATACTCTAGAGCTGCGCTCACTATTCTGCTGGTACAGTCGCTGTGTACATACATTACATTACTTATCCTGTACTGATCCTGAGTTACATCCTGTATTATACTCCAGAGCTGTGCTCACTATTCTGCTGGTGCAGTCACTGTGTATATACATTACATTACTTATCCTGTACTGATCCTGAGTTACATCCTGTATTATACTCCAGAGCTGCGCTCACTATTCTGCTGGTACAGTCACTGTGTACATACATTACATTACTTATCCTGTATTATACTGCAGAGCTGCGCTCACTATTCTGCTGGTGCAGTCACTGTGTACATACATTACATTACTTATCCTGTACTGATCCTGAGTTACATCCTGTATTATACTCCAGAGCTGCGCTCACTATTCTGCTGGTACAGTCACTGTGTACATACATTACATTACTTATCCTGTATTATACTCCAGAGCTGCGCTCACTATTCTGCTGGTACAGTCACTGTGCACATACATTACATTACTTATCCTGTATTATACTGCAGAGCTGCGCTCACTATTCTGCTGGTGCAGTCACTGTGTACATACATTACATTACTTATCCTGTATTATACTCCAGAGCTGCGCTCACTATTCTGCTGGTACAGTCACTGTGCACATACATTACATTACTTATCCTGTATTATACTGCAGAGCTGTGCTCACTATTCTGCTGGTACAGTCACTGTGCACATACATTACATTACTTATCCTGTACTGATCCTGAGTTACATCCTGTATTATACTCCAGAGCTGCGCTCACTATTCTGCTGGTACAGTCACTGTGCACATACATTACATTACTTATCCTGTATTATACTGCAGAGCTGCGCTCACTATTCTGCTGGTGCAGTCACTGTGTACATACATTACATTACTTATCCTGTATTATACTCCAGAGCTGCGCTCACTATTCTGCTGGTGCAGTCACTGTGTACATACATTACATTACTTATCCTGTACTGATCCTGAGTTACATCCTGTATTATACTCCAGAGCTGCGCTCACTATTCTGCTGGTACAGTCACTGTGTACATACATTACATTACTTATCCTGTATTATACTCCAGAGCTGCGCTCACTATTCTGCTGGTGCAGTCACTGTGTACATACATTACATTACTTATCCTGTATTATACTCCAGAGCTGCGCTCACTATTCTGCTGGTGCAGTCACTGTGTACATACATTACATTACTTATCCTGTACTGATCCTGAGTTATATCCTGTATTATACTCCAGAGCTGCTCTGCTGCATTGTCAGGACATATTAGGAGTTGTAGTCTTGCAGGTCGGTGACTACTGCTGGATGTGTAGGAGGCCTCCATGAATCACCATCCTACTGTGATAAACTGAAATATATTTTTCTCTTCAGAGTTTGGAGGTGCCAGGAGGACTGTGCCGGTGCCAGATACAGATCTAAAGAGAGAAAAACAGAACATAATATTAAATACATGATGACATAGTCTGGCGAGCCCGGGGAAAACACAGCTCTGCTACTCCATCTGGAAGATCTGGTCTGACACTGGAGATCGTATTCATTACAGGTGTGACCCCTTCACTACTGTACATTGGACACTTATTAGTTTCTTTATTTAACCCCTTAAAGGGAGTGTGTCACTAGACCCCTGCATATTAACCTAGCCCCACATATAGATAGCTTAGGGTCTCCTGAATCAAACATTGGTTTCCCCATGTGAATCGCTGCCTCTGTTGCCAAGATAGCGCTATTTATGTCAAAATGGAAATGAGTTCCTGGAAGCCGCCATTGCTGAAAAGAGCTAATTTGCATATGGATAAAACAGCGATATCTTGGCCATGGAGGCGGCGATTGAAATGGGGACAACACTGTTTGATTCAGACGACCCTAACCTGCCTTTCTGTAGAGCTGAAATGGTAAGAGGGTTTTGTTGACACACTCCCTTTAAGGGGTCAAGTCTGGAATCACTTTCTTGTCCCTTCCCTAAAGTCTATACTAGAAGAGACCAGTCATCTATCAGGGGTTAATTGGGTTTTAAAGGGAATGACCGATTTTTGCGCAAGCGTTGCAGCTTTTTCAGCACTTACCATGTACAGCGCCTACATGGCATAGTGGCCGTCCTTGGTATTGCAGCTTACTCCATTCACTTGAACGGGACCAGGCCGAGTGACTGATAAACGTGGTGTCACATGGCCTGTAAAGCAAAAGTGCACTGCTGCTCCCGGGTGTCAGATCTGCATGGATCTTCACTTGATCGCCTATCCTGTGCATAGGCCATCGATTAACAACTCCTGGAAATCACATAGTGTTCTATGACCTGTATTGGGTAAGGGTTCTGGAGCTTGAGGTGGCAATGGCGACGTGGATTTTAGATTTTTACCCCCTCCCCCCCATATAGGGGTCTTTTATACTAGCCCCCAGACTATATATATATATATATATATATATATATATATACTCACCGGCCACTTTATTAGGTACACCTGTCCAACTGCTCGTTAACACTTAATTTCTAATCAGCCAATCACATGGCAGCAACTCAGTGCATTTAGGCATGTAGACATGGTCAAGACAATCTCTTGCAGTTCAAACCGAGCATCAGTATGGGGAAGAAAGGTGATTTGAGTGCCTTTGAACGTGGCATGGTTGTTGGTGCCAGAAGGGCTGGTCTGAGTATTTCAGAAACTGCTGATCTACTGGGATTTTCACGCACAACCATCTCCAGGGTTTACAGAGAATGGTCCGAAAAAGAAAAAACATCCAGTGAGCGGCAGTTCTGTGGGCGGAAATGCGTTGTTGATGCCAGAGGTCAGAGGAGAATGGCCAGACTGGTTCGAGCTGATAGAAAGGCAACAGTGACTCAAATAGCCACCCGTTACAACCAAGGTAGCCAGAAGAGCATCTCTGAACGCCGCACAGTACGTCCAACTTTGAGGCTACAGATGGGCTACAGCAGCAGAAGACCACACCGGGTGCCACTCCTTTCAGCTAAGAACAGGAAACTGAGGCTACAATTTGCACAAGCTTATCAAAATTGGACAATTGAAGATTGGAAAAACGTTGCCTGGTCTGATGAGTCTCGATTTCTGCTGCGACATTCGGATGGTAGGGTCAGAATTTGGCGTCAACAACATGAAAGCATGGATCCATCCTGCCTTGTATCGGTAACGGTTCAGGCTGGTGGTGGTGGTGTCATGGTGTGGGGAATATTTTCTTGGCACTCTTTGGGCCCCTTGGTACCAATTGAGCATCGTTGCAACGCCAAAGCCTACCTGAGTATTGCTGCTGACCATGTCCATCCCTTTATGACCACAATGTCCCCAACATCTGATGGCTACTTTCAGCAGGATAATGCAATGCCATGTCATAAAGCTGGAATCATCTCAGACTGGTTTCTTGAACATGACAATGAGTTCACTGTACTCCAATGGCCTCCACAGTCACCAGATCTCAATCCAATAGAGGAGCATCTTTGGGATGTGGTGGAACGGGAGATTCGCATCATGGATGTGCAGCCGACAAATCTGCGGCAACTGTGTGATGCCATCATGTCAATATGGACCAAAATCTCTGAGGAATGCTTCCAGCACCTTGTTGTATCTATGCCACGAAGAATTGAGGCAGTTCTGAAGGCAAAAGGGGGTCCAACCCGTTACTAGCATGGTGTACCTAATAAAGTGGCCGGTGAGTGTATATACATATTATAGGCTCAGGCTTATCCTATACAGTGCACTGTACCCTATGGAGTATATTCCTCCAGGTTCTTTGTCTGTATAGGACCGTGCTCGGTGCACACGCCGCCTGCCCCTCCAGCTCAGCTGGGTTCACTAACTTATATCAATAAATTGTGAGCAGGCTTCGCAGCTGTCAAGCATAAATATATATCCAATATAGCTGCAGGCGGCACATCCTATAGAATCGCTGCAAAGCAGATGTTTCCCCCGCTCCGCCACCCTTTCTGTGCCAACCCATTAAATTCCATTTGCCTTCCAGTAAGAATAAAACGCCTTTGGAATAAAACGGCCGTGCTGCAGGGCGCCACCTGGTGGCCATCCTGGGGTACTACAGAGCCTCATTAGGAGGAGAGAATAATCGCTGGGTTCGCTTTTAATTGGCTTCCTAGTTTTCATATCAAAGAGACAAAAGTGAAATGAGGACAGTGACAAGTCAAATGCGATATATTTAGCTCGGCGACAGCTGGTGGGCTCTGCCTGTGATATCCAGTAATGATCTTCTTCCCGCAGAAGTGCCGGTGCTCAAGAAACTTGAAAAACTTGACGCTGACGATAAAAAAAATTTAGGCAAAGTTATTCTGATGGGTAAATTGGTGTTTCCAGGGGTGAGGAACTGGCCTAGGGACCAGTGCCCATTGTCCTGTAGTGAATCCAGCTGCACAGAGCATGCCCATTGTCCTGTAGTGAATCCAGCTTCACAGAGCATGCCCATTGTCCTGTAGTGAATCTAGCTGCACAGAGCATGCCCATTGTCCTGTAGTGTATCCAGCTGTACAGAGCATGCCCATTGTCCTGTAGTGAATCCAGCTTCACAGAGCATGCCCATTGTCCTGTAGTGAATCTAGCTGCACAGAGCATGCCCATTGTCCTGTAGTGTATCCAGCTGTACAGAGCATGCCCATTGTCCTGTAGTGAATCCAGCTGCACAGAGCATGCCCATTGTCCTGTAGTGAATCCAGCTGCACAGAGCATGCCCACTGTCCTGTAGTGAATCCAGCTGCACAGAGCACGCCCATTATTGTAAAGGACCATCCATCCACCCCAGCTATACAGAGCATTATCATTATTTTGAGGGTCCAACTTTTATCCATTCGCAGCATGCCCACTATTCTAATGGATTACCTTCCCTCTGTATAGAGCATGCCCACTTGCAAATCGTTCTTATTGATAACTTGGGTCATATTATCTATTGCCGACTTTTTGGTTGTTTGTGAAATAGCCCAAAAAGCCAGGAACCCCAAAAACAATTGATCTACTTCGCCATTGGCTTCAGAGATTCTCCGCTGGACGTCACCCCCGTTTTATGGTCATGAGTTGTAGTCACAATCCTGCAGACTTCAGAGTTAAAATCTCCCAGCATTCCCTGCTTGTTCATTGTCTGCAAAGAGTTTCCCTTGAATTCTCACACACAGGACCCTACATGTGACATCAATTATCAGTATGTGCAGATACCACAGCATCACCAGGCTTATTTGCCCTTCAGGAGACTAGAAAAGCTGAGTGGCAATCAGTTATTATCCAATTTAACCAGACATAACCAGCTGAGTAATCGATTCTGAATATTCCGATGTGTCTGCGCGATTCTCCTGACTCTAAAAATAAGGCAGAGCTTTGTATTAATGTAGTGAACATATTGTGAAGCCTCCGCTGTGTTTACTTGAACTTTACTGGAGATCAGCACTTGTGTTTTATGAGACAAGATGCGCATTTTGCAGCTCATGTGACCCCGCGGCTCTCCTGCCTGCGTTCTGGGCGAGCTGCCTACGATAATCTAGCTGACAGAATCACCAGCGTCTGACTGATTCATTACATTCCCCACGCAAGTCCCTGCGCTGCTTTACAGAGCTAAATTTTACTATCAATGCAAAAAGCCGGAAAACAACAAAACACCATAAACCCAAGAAATAAACCGACTACAGCAAGAAGGGAGGCAACGGGGTAACAGAATAGGGCAAAGTAGTATGGTAGTTATATTCTTGTACATAGGAGCAGTATTATAGTAGTTATATTCTTGTACAAAAGAGGTAGTATTATAGTAGTTATATTCTTGTACATAGGAGCAGTATTATAGTAGTTATATTCTTGTACATAGGAACAGTATTATAGTAGTTATATTCTTGTACATAGGAGTAGTATTATAGTAGTTATATTCTTGTACATAGGGGCAGTATTATAGTAGTTATATTCTTGTACATAGGAGCAGTATTATAGTAGTTATATTCTTGTACATAGGAGCAGTATTATAGTAGTTATATTCTTGTACATAGGAACAGTATTATAGTAGTTATATTCTTGTACATAGGAGCAGTATTATAGTAGTTATATTCTTGTACATAGGAGCAGTATTATAGTAGTTATATTCTTGTACAAAGGAG
Organism: Leptodactylus fuscus; assembly: GCF_031893055.1. Lineage (NCBI taxonomy): Eukaryota > Metazoa > Chordata > Amphibia > Anura > Leptodactylidae > Leptodactylus > Leptodactylus fuscus. The sequence continues at coordinate 232,984,177 of NC_134267.1, read as the reverse complement.
GTAGTATTATAGTAGTTATATTCTTCTACATATGAGTAGTATTATAGTAGTTATATTCTTGTACAAAGGAGGTAGTATTATAGTAGTTATATTCTTGTACATAGGAGTAGTATTATAGTAGTTATATTCTTGTACATAGGAGTAGTATTATAGTAGTTATATTCTTGTACATAGGGGGCAGTATTATAGTAGTTATATTCTTGTACATAGGAGCAGTATTATAGTAGTTATATTCTTCTACAAAGGAGGTAGTATTATAGTAATTATATTCTTGTACATAGGGGGCAGTATTATAGTAGTTATATTCTTGTACATAGGAGCAGTATTATAGTAGTTATATTCTTGTACATAGGAGTAGTATTATAGTAGTTATATTCTTGTACATAGGAACAGTATTATAGTAGTTATATTCTTGTACATAGGAGTAGTATTATAGTAGTTATATTCTTGTACATAGGGGCAGTATTATAGTAGTTATATTCTTGTACATAGGAGCAGTATTATAGTAGTTATATTCTTGTACATAGGAGTAGTATTATAGTAGTTATATTCTTGTACATAGGGGCAGTATTATAGAAGTTATATTCTTGTACATAGGAGCAGTATTATAGTAGTTATATTCTTGTACATAGGAACAGTATTATAGTAGTTATATTCTTGTACATAGGAGCAGTATTATAGTAGTTATATTCTTGTACATAGGAACAGTATTATAGTAGTTATATTCTTGTACATAGGAGCAGTATTATAGTAGTTATATTCTTGTACATAGGGGGCAGTATTATAGTAGTTATATTCTTGTACATAGGGGGCAGTATTATAGTAGTTATATTCTTGTACATAGGAGCAGTATTATAGTAGTTATATTCTTGTACATAGGAGCAGTATTATAGTAGTTATATTCTTGTACATAGGGGCAGTATTATAGTAGTTATATTCTTGTACATAGGAGCAGTATTATAGTAGTTATATTCTTGTACATAGGAACAGTATTATAGTAGTTATATTCTTGTACATAGGAGTAGTATTATAGTAGTTATATTCTTGTACATAGGGGCAGTATTATAGTAGTTATATTCTTGTACATAGGAGCAGTATTATAGTAGTTATATTCTTGTACATAGGAACAGTATTATAGTAGTTATATTCTTGTACATAGGAGCAGTATTATAGTAGTTATATTCTTGTACATAGGAGCAGTATTATAGTAGTTATATTCTTGTACATAGGAGTAGTATTATAGTAGTTATATTCTTGTACATAGGAGCAGTATTATAGTAGTTATATTCTTGTACATAGGAGCAGTATTATAGTAGTTATATTCTTGTACATAGGAACAGTATTATAGTAGTTATATTCTTGTACATAGGAGCAGTATTATAGTAGTTATATTCTTGTACATAGGAGCAGTATTATAGTAGTTATATTCTTGTACATAGGAGCAGTATTATAGTAGTTATATTCTTGTACATAGGAGCAGTATTATAGTAGTTATATTCTTGTACATAGGAGCAGTATTATAGTAGTTATATTCTTGTACATAGGAGTAGTATTATAGTAGTTATATTCTTGTACATAGGAACAGTATTATAGTAGTTATATTCTTGTACATAGGAGTAGTATTATAGTAGTTATATTCTTGTACATAGGGGCAGTATTATAGTAGTTATATTCTTGTACATAGGAGCAGTATTATAGTAGTTATATTCTTGTACATAGGAGTAGTATTATAGTAGTTATATTCTTGTACATAGGGGCAGTATTATAGAAGTTATATTCTTGTACATAGGAGCAGTATTATAGTAGTTATATTCTTGTACATAGGAACAGTATTATAGTAGTTATATTCTTGTACATAGGAGCAGTATTATAGTAGTTATATTCTTGTACATAGGAGTAGTATTATAGTAGTTATATTCTTGTACATAGGAGCAGTATTATAGTAGTTATATTCTTGTACATAGGAGTAGTATTATAGTAGTTATATTCTTGTACATAGGAGTAGTATTATAGTAGTTATATTCTTGTACATAGGAGCAGTATTATAGTAGTTATATTCTTGTACATAGGAGTAGTATTATAGTAGTTATATTCTTGTACATAGGAGCAGTATTATAGTAGTTATATTCTTGTACATAGGAGTAGTATTATAGTAGTTATATTCTTGTACATAGGAGCAGTATTATAGTAGTTATATTCTTGTACATAGGAGCAGTATTATAGTAGTTATATTCTTGTACATAGGAGTAGTATTATAGTAGTTATATTCTTGTACATAGGAACAGTATTATAGTAGTTATATTCTTGTACATAGGAGTAGTATTATAGTAGTTATATTCTTGTACATAGGAGTAGTATTATAGTAGTTATATTCTTGTACATAGGAGCAGTATTATAGTAGTTATATTCTTGTACATAGGAGCAGTATTATAGTAGTTATATTCTTGTACATAGGAGCAGTATTATAGTAGTTATATTCTTGTACATAGGAGTAGTATTACAGTAGTTATATTCTTGTACATAGGAGCAGTATTATAGTAGTTATATTCTTGTACATAGGAGCAGTATTATAGTAGTTATATTCTTGTACATAGGAGTAGTATTATAGTAGTTATATTCTTGTACATAGGAGTAGTATTATAGTAGTTATATTCTTGTACATAGGAACAGTATTATAGTAGTTATATTCTTGTACATAGGAGTAGTATTATAGTAGTTATATTCTTGTACATAGGAGTAGTATTATAGTAGTTATATTCTTGTACATAGGAGCAATATTATAGTAGTTATATTCTTGTACATAGGAGGCAGTATTATAGTAGTTATATTCTTGTACATAGGAGCAGTATTATAGTAATTATATTCTTGTACATAGGAGCAGTATTATAGTAGTTATATTCTTGTACATAGGAGCAGTATTATAGTAGTTATATTCTTGTACATAGCATGTAGTATTATAGTAGTTATATTCTTGTACATAGGAGTAGTATTATAGTAGTTATATTCTTGTACATAGGAACAGTATTATAGTAGTTATATTCTTGTACATAGGGGGCAGTATTATAGTAGTTATATTCTTGTACATAGGAGGTAGTATTATAGTAGTTATATTCTTGTACATAGGAGCAGTATTATAGTAGTTATATTCTTGTACATAGGAGCAGTATTATAGTAGTTATATTCTTGTACATAAGAGCAGTATTATAGTAGTTATATCCTTGTACATAGGAGTAGTATTATAGTAGTTATATTCTTGTACATAGGAGTAGTATTATAGTAGTTATATTCTTGTACATAGGAGAAGTATTATAGTAGTTATATTCTTGTACATAAGAGCAGAATTATAGTAGTTATATTCTTGTACATAGGAGCAGTATTATAGTAGTTATATTCTTGTACATAGGAGCAGTATTATAGTAGTTATATTCTTGTACATAGGGGGCAGTATTATAGTAGTTATATTCTTGTACATAGGAGTAGTATTATAGCAGTTATATTCTTGTACATAGGAGCAGTATTATAGTAGTTATATTCTTGTACATAGGGGGCAGTATTATAGTAGTTATATTCTCGTACATATGAGGTAGTATTATAGTAGTTATATTCTTGTACATAGGAGTAGTATTATAGTAGTTATATTCTTGTACATAGGAGGCAGTATTATAGTAATTATATTCTTGTACATAGGAGCAGTATTATAGTAGTTATATTCTTGTACATAGGAGGCAGTATTATAGTAGTTATATTCTTGTACATAGGAGCAGTATTATAGTAATTATATTCTTGTACATAGGAGCAGTATTATAGTAGTTATATTCTTGTACATAGGAGCAGTATTATAGTAGTTATATTCTTGTACATAGCATGTAGTATTATAGTAGTTATATTCTTGTACATAGGAACAGTATTATAGTAGTTATATTCTTGTACATAGGGGGCAGTATTATAGTAGTTATATTCTTGTACATAGGAGTAGTATTATAGTAGTTATATTCTTGTACATAGGGGCAGTATTATAGTAGTTATATTCTTGTACATAGGAGCAGTATTATAGTAGTTATATTCTTGTACATAGGAGGCAGTATTATAGTAATTATATTCTTGTACATAGGAGCAGTATTATAGTAGTTATATTCTTGTACATAGGAGGCAGTATTATAGTAGTTATATTCTTGTACATAGGAGTAGTATTATAGTAGTTATATTCTTGTACATAGGAACAGTATTATAGTAGTTATATTCTTGTACATAGGAGGTAGTATTATAGTAGTTATATTCTTGTACATAGGGGGCAGTATTATAGTAGTTATATTCTTGTACATAGGAGTAGTATTATAGTAGTTATATTCTTGTACATAGGAGGTAGTATTATAGTAGTTATATTCTTGTACATAGGGGGCAGTATTATAGTAGTTATATTCTTGTACATAGGAGTAGTATTATAGTAGTTATATTCTTGTACATAGGAGTAGTATTATAGTAGTTATATTCTTGTACATAGGAGTAGTATTATAGTAGTTATATTCTTGTACATAGGAGTAGTATTATAGTAGTTATATTCTTGTAAATAGGAGCAGTATTATAGTAGTTATATTCTTGTACATAGGAGCAGTACTATAGTATTTATATTCTTGTACATAGGGGGCAGTATTATAGTAGTTATATTCTTGTACATAGGAGTAGTATTATAGTAGTTATATTCTTGTACATAGGAGGTAGTATTATAGTAGTTATATTCTTGTACATAGGAGCAGTATTATAGTAGTTATATTCTTGTACATAGGAGGCAGTATTATAGTAGTTATATTCTTGTACATAGGAGCAGTATTATAGTAGTTATATTCTTGTACATAGGAGGCAGTATTATAGTAGTTATATTCTTGTACATAAGAGCAGTATTATAGTAGTTATATTCTTGTACATAGGAGGTAGTATTATAGTAGTTATATTCTTGTACATAAGAGCAGTATTATAGTAGTTATATTCTTGTACATAGGAGGCAGTATTATAGTAGTTATATTCTTGTACATAGGAGTAGTATTATAGTAGTTATATTCTTGTACATAGGAACAGTATTATAATAGTTATATTCTTGTACATAGGGGGCAGTATTATAGTAGTTATATTCTTGTACATAGGAGTAGTATTATAGTAGTTATATTCTTGTACATAGGGGCAGTATTATAGTAGTTATATATATTCTTGTACATAGGAGCAGTATTATAGTAGTTATATATATTCTTGTACATAGGAGCAGTATTATAGTAGTTATATATATTCTTGTACATAGGAGCAGTATTATATAAGTCATATTGTCTGAGTAGATGATGGTACTCATACATTTTTCAAACATTTTTTCAATTGCCCCCATATTGCTGATAAGGTATGTAAGAAAGTGACAGGAAAAGTCCTGGAAGGACGCTATATCTCCCCTAGAGTCCTCTCATATGTCTGGTGAGTGAGGGCTTCAAGAGCTGTAGTAAAGCATATGGCTGTATTAACCCCTTCTCATCCCACTGTAGGAAGGAGCTTTCATGTACAGGTGGGAGCAGTTAGGCCTAATCACAGGCCTATAAAGCCTCTCCAGACTTCTGTCCTGGGCAGTTCCTGGGGGAGAGTGGTGGAGCCAGGTCCTGTCCATCCAACTGAAAACTGGTGAGACCAGTGGGTGCTTCACAGCTTGTATTTTTGTTGATTTGTTTTGTCCGTGTGGTTGAAGCAAGCCACACGTATAGACAGAGTGCTTCTGTATAGTTAGTCGCCTAGCCGGGCAGGTATTTGTGTTTGTTTTTGCCTGAAGTAAAGGCCTGTTTATTTTGTTTGCCAGCACCTTTAAACCTTTTTGCAAAATAAACGCACAGGGGTAAAACCCTGTTCAAACTGATTTTGGTGTCTGTCTCTGACTGTCTGGGTCCGCTGCTGCTACCGCTGAGCCTATCTCCCCCACATTTGGTGGAGGATGCGGGCAAGCCCAGTTTAAAACAGCTCTTAAAGAGACAGATACCTTTTTTTTTTTTTTCCTCGCTCTATCACCTGATGTCCTGGGTGAAGGCGGTGGGAGAACAAAGCACAAACGCGGCTGCAATGGAAGACCTGGTTAAGCTGCTTGGACAGGCCCAGATGGCTGCTGAAAGGCGACAACAGCGTGCAATGGAGGCCTCTGAAAAATGGCAGCAAGAGATGAATGTGATGTTCATGAAGCAGTTGGCTGCGTTAAGTGAGGCCTTGGCTGCTCAAAAACCGGAGACAGAGTCTGCTGCTGTGACCCAAGAGGTGAGACCCACTGCACGAGCTGCTGTACAGAGTTCGCTACAAAAGATGACATCCACAGACGACGTGGAAGCGTATTTACATGTTTTTGAGTGGGTTGCAGAACGAGAAAAGCTGCCAAGAGAACAGTGGGCAGATGTCGTGGCGCCTTTTTTAACCGGGGAGCCACAAAAGGCATATTATGATCTGTGTGAGACCGACGCCAGGGACTATACCAAGCTGAGGGGAGAAATCCTAGCCCGACTTGGAGTAAACATGCATGTACGAGCTGGAAGGGTACATCACTGGACTTTTTCTGAAAGTCTCCCACCCAGGTCTCAAATGCATGACTTGGTCTACCTGGTGAAAAAGTGGCTCCAGCCAGAAGAAGCGTCCCCTGCCAAGATGGTAGAACGGGTAGTGCTGGACAAGTACACCCGCTCCCTTCCTCCTAAAATCCAACGCTGGGTTGGCCAAGCAGGGCCCACGACGGCAGAGGAGCTGGTTTGCCTGGTGGAGAGATATCGGGCCACTGAGGAACTCCTCCAGACACCCTCCCGGCCAACCTCCCCGAAATCTGGCAGGATCATACCCACCAATAGGGGTGTGAGGAGGATTGGACTGGAAGGTTGTATACCCGGGGAGCAGGCAGCCGGAACCATGTTCCCTAGATTCAAAACGCAAAATGGCGACCAATCCCATTTACGGTGCTGGCGGTGCCATGAGATGGGACATGTGGCTGCACGTTGCCCTCTGACCAGTGAGCCAATGGACTGTAGCAGTGTCCGGCAAGTCTCGCTGTTTTCTCAACCTGCCTGTTTAGCCGAACTGCCGACGGATGAGGATCCTCCAATGTGTGTGGTAACTGTGGGAGGACAGTCTGTGTCTGCTCTCATGGACTCTGGTAGTGTGGTGACCCTGATACGTGCAACTCTGGTGGACCCTGCCCAATACAATGGACGTACGGTGGGGGTCTTGTGCATTCATGGTGACATCAGAAAGTACCCAATAGCCGAAGTCCCCATCGAGACTACCTGTGGGGTAGTCCGTCACCAGGTCGGTGTAGTGCAGAGCCTGTTCCACAGTGTCATTCTGGGAAGAGATTTTCCTGGGTTCTGGAGCCTGTGGAAAAACCAAGATAAAGGGCAGGATGGGTGTGAAAGGTTGCCGAAAATGGATCCTGAACCTTTCGACCCGGACTGTGGTGGGCCAGCAATAGCCGCTGTCCCAGAAGAAACTAGCTCGCCTCTTACTGTGTTAGCTGGTGACACTGAAGGTCAGCAGGAGGTGTCTGACCTACCAGAACTTGAGGTGTCCCATGACAATTTTGGTACTGCCCAACTCAGGGACCCACACTTGTCTCGGGCACGAGAAAATGTAAAGGTGATAAATGGTCAGTCCCAATATCCAGGGGCTGATCAAGAATTTCCTTATTTTGCTATGAACCAAGATTTACTGTATAGGGTAAGCAAAATAAGAGATAATGTTATTGAGCAATTGTTGGTACCCCAACCCTTCCAAAAAGTGGTTCTAGATCTAGCCCATAAGCATGCACTGGGAGGACATTTGGGGTATGAGAAAACTAAGGAACGTATATTACAACGTTTCTATTGGCCGGGGGTGGACAGACATGTACGAGATTACTGTAGCTCCTGTCCAGTGTGCCAATTGACTGCACCAGTCTCCCACTTCAGGAGTCCATTAGTACCCCTCCCAATTATAGAGGTGCCCTTTGAGCGTATAGCTATGGATTTGGTGGGACCCCTGGTGAAATCGGCTAGGGGACATCAGTACATATTGGTCGTAGTAGATTATGCTACCCGATACCCTGAGGCCGTGCCCCTCAGACATACCTCAGCAAAGCTAATCGCCAAGGAGTTGTTTTATATGTTTTCCCGGACTGGTATCCCTAAAGAGATCCTGACGGATCAAGGTACCCCCTTTATGTCCAAAATTACAAAGGAAATGTGTAAGCTCCTGGGTATTAAGCACTTGAGAACCTCTGTCTACCACCCCCAGACCGATGGCCTAGTTGAGAGGTTTAATAAGACCCTTAAAGGAATGTTGAAGAGGGTGGTTAGCAAGGATGGTAAGGACTGGGATTGTTTGCTGCCATATTTAATGTTTGCCATCCGAGAGGTACCCCAGTCCTCCACCGGATTCTCTCCCTTCGAGCTAGTGTATGGAAGACATCCAAGGGGTCTATTAGATATTGCTCGGGAAACTTGGGAACAGGAACCCACTCCCTACCGTAGCGTTATAGAGCACATAACCCAAATGCAAGACCGAATTGCCGCAGTAATGCCCATCGTAAAGGAGCACATGGAGCATGCTCAGTTGGCACAAAGCCGTGTTTATAACCGAAAGGCTCAGCTCAGATCCTTTAACCCAGGTGACCGGGTGTTAGTGCTCGTACCCACTGTAGAGAGTAAATTTCTAGCCAAGTGGCAAGGTCCATATGAGATAATTGAAAAAGTGGGAAATGTAAACTACAAGGTCTTCCAACCAGGCAGGAGGAAACCTGAACAGATCTACCATGTGAATCTGTTAAAACCCTGGAAAGAGAGGGAATCCTTGTCGGCTCTAAGTACCCCTAGAGAAATTGCCACTAAAGTCAGAGGTGCAATTGGTAATCATTGTCCTGATGTACAGATAGCGGTGACTCTGTCTAAGGTGCAGGCCCAAGAGACAAAGGAACTTGTACAAAGAAACACTGATGTATTTTCTGAGACACCTGGGCGTACTAATCTAATAGAGCATGACATTGTAACCGAGCCGCAGGTACGAATCAGTCTGAAGCCCTACCGTGTACCTGAAGCTCGTAGACAGGCCATAACAAAAGAGGTTAACGATATGTTAGCTCTTGGGGTCATTGAAGAGTCAAAGTGCGTGGTCAAATCCTATTGTCCTGATTCCCAAACCCGATGGTACCATCAGATTTTGTAACGATTTCCGTAAATTAAATGAAAATTCAAAGTTTGATGCCTATCCGATGCCCAGAGTAGACGAGCTGATCGAGAGGTTAGGGACTTCCAGGTACTTCTCGACTCTCGATTTAACAAAAGGGTATTGGCAGGTGCCGCTTACGGAAAGTGCTAAAGAGAAAACTGCATTTGCCACCCCAGATGGGCTCTTCCAGTACGTAACTATGCCTTTCGGATTACATGGTGCTCCCGCCACCTTTCAACGGTTGATGGACAAAATCCTCAAGCCACATCGCAGGTATGCTTCAGCCTACCTTGACGATATTGTCATTTTCAGCCCTGATTGGGGGAGCCACTTGCCGAAGGTCCAAGCGGTACTAGATTCGCTTCGGGCAGCCGGATTAACTGCTAACCCCAAAAAGTGCACTTTGGGCCTTGAGGAAGCCCGGTATTTGGGGTACACAATAGGACGAGGAGTAATCAAACCCCAGGTGAATAAAGTAGAGGCTATCCAGAATTGGCCCCGTCCCGTAAGTAAAAAGCAGGTGAGGGCTTTCCTGGGAATTGTGGGGTACTATAGGAGGTTCATACCCAATTTTGCCTCCATTGCAGCTCCCCTGACTGACCTGACCAAGGGAGGGAGAACTGGCCTCATCAAATGGAGTGAAGGAGCTGAGGGGGCATTCCAAAAGTTAAAATCGGTCCTTTGTATACAACCGGTCTTGGTCACTCCAAATTATGCCAAAGAGTTTGTGGTACAGACTGATGCCTCAGATTTAGGGTTAGGGGCAGTCCTTTCACAGGTGATTAAAGGTGAGGAACATCCAGTCACATACCTGAGTCGAAAGCTCACTCACGCAGAGAAAAATTACAGTATTGTAGAAAGGGAGTGTTTGGCCATCAAATGGGCTCTGGAGTCCCTACGATATTATTTGCTAGGCCGACAGTTTCGGTTGATTACGGACCACTCCCCTCTCACATGGATGTCTCAGGCTAAAGAGAGAAATGCCCGGGTTACGAGATGGTTCCTTACCTTGCAAAATTTTAAATTTAAGGTCGAACACCGATCCGGTAAATTACAGGGGAATGCAGATGCTTTATCCAGGACACATTGCATGGTGGCGAAAGGTGTTCGCCCCTATAGGTTCGAACAAAGGGGGAGGGTATGTAAGAAAGTGACAGGAAAAGTCCTGGAAGGACGCTATATCTCCCCTAGAGTCCTCTCATATGTCTGGTGAGTGAGGGCTTCAAGAGCTGTAGTAAAGCATATGGCTGTATTAACCCCTTCTCATCCCACTGTAGGAAGGAGCTTTCATGTACAGGTGGGAGCAGTTAGGCCTAATCACAGGCCTATAAAGCCTCTCCAGACTTCTGTCCTGGGCAGTTCCTGGGGGAGAGTGGTGGAGCCAGGTCCTGTCCATCCAACTGAAAACTGGTGAGACCAGTGGGTGCTTCACAGCTTGTATTTTTGTTGATTTGTTTTGTCCGTGTGGTTGAAGCAAGCCACACGTATAGACAGAGTGCTTCTGTATAGTTAGTCGCCTAGCCGGGCAGGTATTTGTGTTTGTTTTTGCCTGAAGTAAAGGCCTGTTTATTTTGTTTGCCAGCACCTTTAAACCTTTTTGCAAAATAAACGCACAGGGGTAAAACCCTGTTCAAACTGATTTTGGTGTCTGTCTCTGACTGTCTGGGTCCGCTGCTGCTACCGCTGAGCCTATCTCCCCCACAGGTATCATGGGTCATTTTTCTACTATTCATAAATGCTCCTTAATTTCTCCGCTGTCAGTCGGCACTGCCTGAGGAGTCTTCACAATTACTGCTGATTCTTAGACACTTTTTACACAACCTTATATAAATCACCAGGAATTACTACAAAGAAAAAGATATTATGACACCAATTCAGACTGGATCCCCTGGGATGCGCTTTGCTATTTACCAGTAAGTCGGGCACTGTGATAAATGGGGCTATTAGGCCTGTACTGGGGAGCGGGCAGACACATGCAGGATACATATTTATTCACTTCCACTGCAGGATTTATTGAGACCGAGCACATTGGCATATTTTTAATTTTTGTGCTGCCCGCTTTAGGACCTACATTTAGAAACAATCAACTTTTAGATTGAGAAAAAAGCTGGAGACATATAAAATAGAGTTTACTGGGGTCACATCATGGACATAGTAAGTGGGAGATGGAATGTGACATGGTCAGTATATAATGGGCTTATGTCACTTATAAGGGCGAGTCCAGGAGATGCGAGAGCAGTCAGCCAGGCCTGGGTGATTTGCCCCCTGTCCTAAGATTCCAGGTCACCTCTTCTTGTAGCAGCCTACCGAATGTCTTAGGAGACTTTGCATATACTGTAGCCGTACAGACCTGTAGTTGTAATATGGTGCCCATACGTAGAAAGCGTCATGATCATGGCACCATATTGCTGTTTAGCCCTAACCTTAACCCCGTAAGGACATGGCCTCAAGAACGCAGCATTATTTTTCATTTTCTCATCATCCTATTGCAATAGCCTTAAGTTTTTTATTTTCATGTTGCCATAGCCATGTGTGGACTTGTTTTTTGAGGGATTAATTGAATTTTTAACAGCATCATTTTTACAACACAAATCATTTAATAATTAACATTTTTTTAACTCTTTCTGGGAGAATATGGGGAAAAAACAACAATTTTACCCTTGATTTGGGGCTGTTTATTCTATGGTATAAATAGCATTCTTAACCTTTTCCTGACATTCGCTGTACTAGTGCGGCTGATGCCGGGTGTTTAAATATGGCCGCTGCTCAGGAGCTTGCGGCCACCATAGCCGCCGGGTGTCTGCTGTTTTATACATCAGACACCCGGCGCTAATGCCTGTGATCGGTGCCCGCACTGATTGTGGGCATTAACCCCTCTGGCCCCTTGGTCAAAGCTGACTGAGGTGCCATTCCACCGGCAGCGCATGGGCGCCACCATTTTACCAGGGATTGCTGGCACCCAGAGCAAGCTCTGGGGCCGATGTCCCGTTTCCATGACAATCGGGGGCCTTGTGAAGGCTCTGAGGCCTGTCTTTCAGTATGTTCTATTGCAGGATATTCTACGTAGCCTGCACTAGAAATGCCGGGGTTTTTTTGCAATGCACTGGCATGGTAATATATTGAATTAGTTATCAGACCCCCGGGATTAATAAATACAAAAAAGAATTACAAAACAGTAAAAAAAATATATAAAAAAAATTAAAGCTATTAAAAGTTCAAATCACCCCCCTTTCCCAAGAACATATATAAAAGTACTTAAAGGGATTCTACCATTAAAACACATTTTTTTTCTTGTTGACACGTAGGAATAGCCTTAAGAAAGGGTATTCTTCTCCTACCTTTAGATGTCTTCTCCGCGCCGCCGTTCCGTAGAAATCGCGGTTTTCGTCTGTATGCAAATGAGTTCTCTCGCAGCCTCCATCTTCTTCAGCAACGGCCTCTTCATCTTCTTCCGGCGCACAAGGGATCAAAATTCAAAGCATGCGCAAGTCGGCTCTGCCAGCAGGCCTCGGGCAAAGCTGATTTCACATGCAGGGCGGCCATTTTTTTGTGGCTCCTTACGCGAGCATGCGCAGTACGCTCCTGTAGTTCTATAGCTATTTTCTTGTGGCCTGTGCAGGCTGCTCTGCCCGAGGCCTACAAGTTTGACTGCCTGCACCGGAAGAAGAGGACGTTCCTGAAGAAGATGGAGGTGTCGCTGGAGAGTTCTCTCGCAGCATTGGGGACACCCCCAGTGCTATTTGAGTGCTGGGGCCCGCCCCCAGTGCTGCAAGAGAACTCATATGCATACCAACGAAAACCGGGATTTCTACGGAACGGTGGCGCGGAGAAGACATCTAAAGGTTGGAGAACGTGTCAACGAGAAAAAAAATAGTTTTAATGGTAGAATCCCTTTAAATACTGTGAAACACGTACACGCCCGGTCTACAAATCTCTAAAAATATTTTTCCTGTACAGTAAATGCCGTTTCACTGTTTTGCCTCTGATAAAAATTTGAATAAAAAATGATAACAATTCCCCAAAATGGTATAACTAAAAAGTACACCTGGTCCCGCAAAAAAAGACGTCCTATGCATCCCTGTACACAGAAGTATAAAGAGGTTACGGGTGTCAGAATATGGTAACTTTTAGAAAAAAAACACTTTTGCACAGTTTTGGATTTTTACAGTAAGTGCCCTTCCTTGTGACTTTACCCCACTATCTGCTGGGTAACTCTGACTCTAACTCCCTCTTCAGTCTGGCACATGGGACCTACTGGAGACTGGAAGTGGAGGCGGCCATAGGCAGGAGAGGGCATTGGTAAGTCATACCTCCCAACTGTCCCGATTTCCGTGGGACATGCACGATTTCGGTGACGTGTCCCGCAGTCCCGGTTGGTGGGAGGTATGTCACGATTTCAACTCAGATCTGCGTCCAGAGGATGCAGATCTGAGTTGAACACATAGGCGGCTAAAGCAAGGAGCTGTCACAGTTCAGCTCCTTACTTCGCCGCTGCACTCCGGGTAGTGGCTGTGTAGGCGCAATGTGATGACGTCACATCGCGTCTACAACTGTGTGCGAGAGAGAGAGAGAGAGAGAGGCGCGCAGAGAGTGGCGGGGGAAGGAGGAGAAGGTAAGTGTAATGTGTACACTGAGGTGGAACGTGAAACTGGGGGCAGATGAAGGAGAGGACGGCATGACACTGGGCGCAGAGATGGAGGGGACATAAATCTGGGGGCAGAGATGGAGGGACATGAATCTGGGGGCAGAGATGGAGAGGACATGAATCTGGAGGCAGAGATGTGGAGACATGAATCTGGGGACAGAGATGTGGAGACATGAATCTGGGGGCAGAAATGGGGGACATGAATCTGGGGACAGAGATGGGGGACATGAATCTGGGGCAGAGTTGGAGAGGACATGAATCTGGGGGCAGAGATGGAGAGGACATGAATCTGGAGGCAGAGATGGAGGGGACATGAATCTGGGGGCAGAAATGGGGGGCATGAATCTGGGGACAGAGATGGGGGACATGAATTTGGGGGCAGAGATGGAGGGGGGACATGAATCTGGGGGCAGAGATGGGGGACATGAATCTGGGGACAGAGATATGGAGACATGAATCTGGGGGCAGAAATGGGGGGCATGAATCTGGGGGCAGAGATGGAGGGGGACATGAAACTGGGGGCAGATGAAGGGTGTATATGAAACTGGGTGAGAGATAGAGGGGGAACATATACTTTACGGGTGACTGTAGGATGGGCGGAGTCAACGGAATAGTGGGCTGGGCTAAATTTGCAACGGCACGCTACGTGCGCCGCACATTTTGTCCCTCTTTCGGTTCTTCAAAAGTTGGGAGGTATGAGTAAGTCAATAGTGACCATTACCTGCTGGTGACAACCTATTGAAAAAAACAGCAATGGGCTCCCTAAATTCACAGGACCCATAGTGGAAACCATAGCAAGATCAAGCAGGATGATTATTTTTTCAATACGCTGAAAAAAAGACATTTTCATCCCCCTCAAAATCAGGTTTAGGTTCTGTCCTGTGTAAACATGCCCTTTCATGGACCCTGGAGAACTATACCACCCAGCAAGCTCCCTCGGACTTGTGCCATATATCGCTCATGATCATACCTCCCAACAGTCCCAGATTCAGCAGGACAGTCCCAGATTCCAGGTCCTGTCCCGTTGTCTCAGTCAGCGAGAGGTGTGTCCCGGTATCAACTCATCTGTGTCCTCTACGTAGATGAGTTAAATACAATGATGAAGCAAGAGTCATCCGCAGACAGCTCCTGCTTCACCATTGTGTGTGAATCAGATCCTTGTGTAATGGCATCACTCACATCACACCTGCAGCTCCCTGAATGCTCAAATAGAAAAGACTTTTACAGGGCAACAGGGAAGCGAGGAGAGGTGAGTATCATTGTCTTTATTATGTGAAGAAATTTTTTGAGAGAAGTCCTCAGTAGTTGATACCTTTTTTAATGGCTAACTTAAAAAGTTTTTTGATGACATATTGAGCTTTCGGGACTACTATAAAGGTCCCTTCATCAGGATGGATGAAGGGACCTTTATAGTAGTCCCGAAAGCTCGATATGTCATCAAAAAACTTTTTAAGTTAGCCATTAAAAAAGGTATCAACTACTGAGGACTTCTCTCAAAAAATTCCTTTCATTTCATATCCACTGGCTAACACGGTACAAGGATATTTTGTCTTTATTATGTCAAACTGTGGGGGCAAATGGAGGGGGACCATTAAACTGGGGGCAGATGAAGGGGGACATTTAATTGAAGGCAGATGAATGGGGGGCATTAAACTGGGACAAATATAAAGGGAACATTAAACTGGGGGCAGATGAAGGGGGAACATTAAACTGGGGGCAGATGAAGGGGGAACATTAAACTGGGGGCAGATGAAGGGGGAACATTAAGCTGGGGGCAAAAGAAGGGGGTGCATTAAACTATGGGCATAGGAATGGGGGGAATTAAACTGGAGGCAGATAAAGGGAAATTTAAACTGGGGCAGATGAAGGGGGACATTATACTGGGGGCAGAAAAAGTGGACATTAAACTGGGGACAGAAGAGGGGGGGGTATTAAACTGGGGACAGATGAAGGGGCACATTAAACTGGGGAGGGCAAATGGAGGTTGACATTAATTCGGGGGGGGGCAGACGGAGGGTGAAATTAAACTGGGGCAGCTGTTGGGGGGCAAGTTGGAAGGGAACATTAAGCAGTGGGAGTAGCTACCCCCACAGTTTAATGTCCCCCTCTAGTGGTGCCCTGGTTCACCAGAACTGGACAGAAATCTTTATTCCATTTTTTTCTTCATATTTTGCACGAGCCCAGATTTATGATACACTTTCATTTTATATTGTTAGATTGTTAGATGATACGTTTTTAAATAAAGTTTCCGATTACAAACCCTCTCAGGCCCGCCGGTGTCCTTCACTATACTGCGCCTATGTGTATTATCTGCTTTATAACCAGCGCCACCTGCCGTCCGCAACCGGTACAGGAGGAACTACATGACTGAAAAAACTAGATCCGTATCGCATGCGCAGTGCGGCTTAGTATCTTGTATATAGGGATAAGGTTGCGCAGGCGCAGTGGCGGCAGGGACGGGTTGTGGCCTGGTAGTCGGTCCGGTGATGACGGGCAGGACCGGTGTGTAGGGCAGGACGGGCTCTGCTTCCATTATGGAGTTCGCCGAGCTTATTAAGACGCCGCGGGTGGATAAGGTGCAGCTTCACAGACCCTTCCACCCGACAGTGGGCGGTACCTTGTGCCTGACGGGTCACCACCTGATCCTGAGCTCCAGACAGGACAACAGTGAGGAGCTGTGGCTACTGCACTCCAACATAGACTCCATAGAGAAGAGGTACAGTATATATCTATGTGTATATGGCCTCCTACAGGGGTCAGCGGCTGCGGTGGTACTACAAGTCCCAGCATACCCGCCTCAGCACCTCAATCACTTATACAGAGCCTTACAGGACCGGATTAGGTTAGGCAGGTTGCCTAGCATCAGGTGCTGCCTCCGGCAGGTGACTACCCTGAGCCCTGTATGGAGAAGGCGGCTCTGTGAGACCACTACTGCCCCCTGGTGTCTGCTTATCATTCTGCCCTTGCTGTTGGCAGGTTTGTCGGCTCCTCCGGGACCATCACCATAAAATGTAAGGACCTGCGTATCATCCAGCTGGAGATCACCGGAATGGACGAGTGTCTGAACATCGCCAGCTCCATAGAGGTGAGGGCACCCCGCTATAGAGATTGTGCCCCCACCCTCATATATAACGTGGTATAGGGTCAGGTCACTGGGTATAATGTGTTCTGTCCTCATGATAGTGCTGTATGAGGAGGGGGACACTGGCGCTGTATGAGGAGGGGGACACTGACTGGTGCTGTATGGAGAGGGGGACACTGGCACTGTATGGGGAGGGGGGCACTGACTGGTGCTGTATGAGGAGGGGGAGACTGACTGGCGCTGTATGAGGAGGGGGACACTGACTGGCGCTGTATGAGGAGGGGGACACTGACTGGCGCTGTATGAGGAGGGGGACACTGGCTGGCGCTGTATGAGGAGGGGGACACTGACTGGCGCTGTATGAGGAGGGGGACACTGGCTGGCGCTGTATGTATGAGGAGGGGGACACTGACTGGCGCTGTATGAGGAGGGGGACACTGACTGGCGCTGTATGAGGAGGGGGACACTGACTGGCGCTGTATGAGGAGGGGGACACTGACTGGCGCTGTATGAGGAGGGGGACACTGACTGGCGCTGTATGGGGAGGGGGACACTGGCTGGCGCTGTATGAGGAGGGGGACACTGACTGGCGCTGTGTGAGGAGGGGGACACTGACTGGCGCTGTATGAGGAGGGGGACACTGACTGGCGCTGTATGAGGAGGGGGACACTGACTGGCGCTGTATGAGGAGGGGGACACTGACTGGCGCTGTATGGGGAGGGGGACACTGGCTGGCGCTGTATGAGGAGGGGGACACTGACTGGCGCTGTATGAGGAGGGGGACACTGACTGGCGCTGTATGTATGAGGAGGGGGACACTGACTGGCGCTGTATGAGGAGGGGGGCACTGGCTGGCGCTGTGTGAGGAGGGGGACACTGGCTGGCGCTGTATGAGGAGGGGGACACTGGCTGGCGCTGTATGAGGAGGGGGACACTGACTGGCGCTGTATGAGGAGGGCGGCACTGACTGGTGCTGTATGAGGAGGGGGACACTGACTGGCGCTGTATGAGGAGGGGGACACTGACTGGCGCTGTATGAGGAGGGGGACACTGACTGGCGCTGTATGAGGAGGGGGACACTGGCTGGCGCTGTATGAGGAGGGGGACACTGACTGGCGCTGTATGAGGAGGGCGGCACTGACTGGTGCTGTATGAGGAGGGGGACACTGACTGGCGCTGTATGAGGAGGGGGACACTGACTGGCGCTGTATGAGGAGGGGGACACTGACTGGCGCTGTATGAGGAGGGGGACACTGACTGGCGCTGTATGAGGAGGGGACACTGACTGGCGCTGTATGTATGAGGAGGGGGAGACTGACTGGCGCTGTATGTATGAGGAGGGGGACACTGACTGGCGCTGTATGTATGAGGAGGGGGACACTGACTGGCGCTGTATGTATGAGGAGGGGGACACTGACTGGCGCTGTATGAGGAGGGGGACACTGACTGGCGCTGTATGAGGAGGGGGACACTGGCTGGCGCTGTATGTATGAGGAGGGGGACACTGGCTGGTACTGTATGAGGAGGGGGACACTGGCTGGCGCTGTATGAGGAGGGGGACACTGGCTGGCGCTGTATGTATGAGGAGGGGGACACTGGCTGGTACTGTATAAGGAGGGGGACACTGACTGGCGCTGTATGTATGAGGAGGGGGACACTGGCTGGTACTGTATGAGGAGGGGGACACTGGCTGGCGCTGTATGAGGAGGGGGACACTGGCTGGCGCTGTATGAGGAGGGGGACACTGGCTGGAGCTGTATGAGGAGGGGGACACTGGCTGGCGCTGTATGTATGAGGAGGGGGACACTGGCTGGCGCTGTATGAGGAGGGGGACACTGGCTGGCGCTGTATGAGGAGGGGGACACTGACTGGCGCTGTATGAGGAGGGGGACACTGACTGGCGCTGTATGAGGAGGGGGACACTGACTGGCGCTGTATGAGGAGGGGGACACTGACTGGCGCTCTATGAGGAGGGGGACACTGACTGGCGCTGTATGGGGAGGGGGACACTGACTGGCGCTGTATGAGGAGGGGACACTGACTGGTGCTGTATGTATGAGGAGGGGGACACTGACTGGCGCTGTATGTATGAGGAGGGGGACACTGACTGGCGCTGTATGTATGAGGAGGGGGACACTGGCTGGCACTGTATGAGGAGGGGGACACTGGCTGGCGCTGTATGAGGAGGGGGACACTGGCTGGCGCTGTATGAGGAGGGGGACACTGGCTGGCGCTGTATGAGGAGGGGGACACTGGCTGGCGCTGTATGAGGAGGGGGACACTGGCTGGCGCTGTATGTATGAGGAGGGGGACACTGGCTGGCGCTGTATGTATGAGGAGGGGGACACTGGCTGGCGCTGTATGTATGAGGAGGGGGACACTGGCTGGAGCTGTATGAGGAGGGGGACACTGGCTGGAGCTGTATGAGGAGGGGGACACTGGCTGGCGCTGTATGAGGAGGGGGACACTGGCTGGTGCTGTATGAGGAGGGGGACACTGGCTGGCGCTGTATGAGGAGGGGGACACTGGCTGGAGCTGTATGAGGAGGGGGACACTGGCTGGCGCTGTATGTATGAGGGGGGCACTGGCTGGAGCTGTATGAGGGGGGGGACACTGGCTGGCGCTGTATGAGGAGGGGGACACTGACTGGCGCTGTATGTATGAGGGGGGGGGACACTGGCTGGCGCTGTATGAGGGGGGGACACTGACTGGCGCTGTATGAATGAGGGGGGGCATTGTGGCTGGCGCTGTATGTATGAGGGGGGCATTGTGGCTGGCGCTGTATGAGGAGGGGGACACTGACTGGCGCTGTATGAGGAGGGGGGCACTGACTGGCGCTGTATGAGGAGGGGGACACTGGTGCTGTATGAGGAGGGGGACACTGGTGCTGTATGAGGAGGGGGACACTGACTGGCACTTTATGAGGAGGGGGACACTGACTGGCGCTGTATGAATGAGGGGGGACATTGTGGCTGGCGCTGTATGTATGAGGGGGGACATTGTGGCTGGCGCTGTAGGTATGAGGGGGGGCATTGTGGCTGGTGCTGTAGGTATGAGGGGGGACATTGTGGCTGGCGCTGTATGAGGGGGGCATTGTGGCTGGCGCTGTAGGTATGAGGGGGGACATTGTGGCTGGCGTTGTATGTATGAGGGGGGGCATTGTGGCTGGCGCTCTATGTATGAGGGGGACATTGTGGCTGGCGCTGTATGAGGGGGGCATTGTGGCTGGCGCTGTAGGTATGAGGGGGGACATTGTGGCTGGCGCTGTATGTATGAGGGGGGGCATTGTGGCTGGCGCTGTAGGTATGAGGGGGGGCATTGTGGCTGGTGCTGTATGTATGAGGGGGGACATTGTGGCTGGCGCTGTATGAGGGGGGCATTGTGGCTGGCGCTGTAGGTATGAGGGGGGACATTGTGGCTGGCGTTGTATGTATGAGGGGGGCATTGTGGCTGGCGTTGTATGTATGAGGGGGGGCATTGTGGCTGGCGCTCTATGTATGAGGGGGACATTGTGGCTGGCGCTGTATGAGGGGGGCATTGTGGCTGGCGCTGTAGGTATGAGGGGGGGCATTGTGGCTGGCGCTGTATGTATGAGGGGGGGCATTGTGGCTGGCGCTGTAGGTATGAGGGGGGGCATTGTGGCTGGTGCTGTATGTATGAGGGGGGACATTGTGGCTGGCGCTGTATGAGGGGGGCATTGTGGCTGGCGCTGTAGGTATGAGGGGGGACATTGTGGCTGGCGTTGTATGTATGAGGGGGGCATTCATTGTGGCTGGCGCTCTATGTATGAGGGGGACATTGTGGCTGGCGCTGTATGAGGGGGGCATTGTGGCTGGCGCTGTAGGTATGAGGGGGGGCATTGTGGCTGGTGCTGTATGTATGAGGGGGGCATTCATTGTGGCTGGCGCTGTATGTATGAGGGGGACATTGTGGCTGGCGCTGTATGAGGGGGGCATTGTGGCTGGCGCTGTAGGTATGAGGGGGGACATTGTGGCTGGCGCTGTATGTATGAGGGGGGCATTGTGGCTGGCGCTGTAGGTATGAGGGGGGCATTGTGGCTGGCGCTGTATGTATGAGGGGGGCATTGTGGCTGGCGCTGTATGTATGAGGGGGGCATTGTGGCTGGTGCTGTATGTATGAGGGGGGACATTGTGGCTGGCGCTGTATGAATGAGGGGGGACATTGTGGCTGGTGCTCTATGTATGAGGGGGGCATTGTGGCTGGCGCTGTAGGTATGAGGGGGGGCATTGTGGCTGGTGCTGTAGGTATGAGGGGGGACATTGTGGCTGGTGCTCTATGTATGAGGGGGGACATTGTGGCTGGTGCTCTATGTATGAGGGGGGCATTGTGGCTGGCGCTGTAGGTATGAGGGGGGGCATTGTGGCTGGTGCTGTATGTATGAGGGGGGACATTGTGGCTGGTGCTGTATGTATGAGGGGGGCATTGTGGCTGGCGCTGTAGGTATGAGGGGGGGCATTGTGGCTGGTGCTGTATGTATGAGGGGGGACATTGTGGCTGGCGCTCTATGTATGAGGGGGGCATTGTGGCTGGCGCTGTAGGTATGAGGGGGGGCATTGTGGCTGGTGCTGTATGTATGAGGGGGGACATTGTGGCTGGCGCTGTATGAATGAGGGGGGACATTGTGGCTGGCGCTCTATGTATGAGGGGGGCATTGTAGCTGGCACTGTATGTATGAGGTGGTAGATTGGTGACAAGTCTGCCCTCTTCTCTCCTCAGGCCTTGTCCACACTGGACTCCATCACTCTGATGTATCCGTTCTTCTACCGCCCCATGTTTGAGGTGACTGAGGACGGCTGGAGCTCTTTCCTTCCTGAACAGGAGTTTGAGCTTCTCTCCTCTGAGGTGAGTCCTCCGGGTCTTTGCACTTGTGTCATCGCTGTCTCTGCTTCCTGTCCATAAACAAGAATGTGGAATGACAGAGCTGAGGGTTTGTCACAGTTCTATCCAGTGGAGAAATCCCTTGTTAAACACTTCACAGCTGCCCAAATCTCTACTTTGCTACAATGTATCAGTTTGGAATACAGAATATTTATCTCACAGAGGATTGTGTAAACTGGATACAACTGTAACAAATCTTCAGCTGTGAGAAGTATTAGTTTTGTACAGGATTTTCAGCCACTAGGTTGTTCCCAGTCACTGACGAAGCAGAGATCTTGCAAATGGGGTGAAATGAGGAAGAAATGCCCTTGTGCCATTTTCATACAGGTCATGGGCGGAGCTATGTAAGGGTCATTGCCGTGGATTTGTGGGCATTAAATAGTCGCCAAACTATGGTCAGATATCGTAGCGTCTAGTTTTACCCGCTCATGGCTGGTTAGGTCGCTCCTGTGCTGCTGCCGAGAGATTAGGATAAAGGAAATGGTGGAAGGAAACGGAGAAACTGCTGAGTCAGGGAATATAACCACAGGTCATGTGCTGCAGCCTGCACGTGTCAGGGGGCAAGGCGGTGGGTGCCCCAAATTGTGTGTGTCCCTTTAAATCACCTGTCAGAACCCTGGCCATAGGAGATCACGGTCTGTAAGGAATAAGGGGGGTGGATACATTTGACATGCAGGACTCTGGGAAAGCTGGAAAACTGGTTGTTTCCTAGATATAGATATAACTAAGAAATGTCTTGAGCTGTAATAGTCTGATGGAAGAGGACGGCTTGTGCTGTGGGGACCAGGAGGGGACTGTGCTGTAAAGTAAAGATCGTGTTGCCTCACTGTGTATTTTTCCCTTCACTGTCTTGTAACACTTCATCAGACCGAAGACTGGAGACTGAGCGATGCGAACCAAGACTTCTCCGTCTGTCAGTCCTACCCCCCAGTGGTCACTGTGCCCAAGTCCATTGACGACGAGTCTCTGCGTAAGGTGGCGGCATTCAGACAAGGAGGACGATTCCCAGTGCTGAGCTATTACCACAGGAAGAATGGCATGGTAAGTCACTGTGTACATACATTACATTACTTATCCTGTATTATACTCCAGAGCTGCACTCACTATTCTGCTGGTACAGTCACTGTGTACATACATTACATTACTTATCCTGTATTATACTCCAGAGCTGCACTCACTATTCTGCTGGTACAGTCACTGTGTACATACATTACATTACTTATCCTGTACTGATCCTGAGTTACATCCTGTATTATACTCCAGAGCTGCACTCACTATTCTGCTGGTACAGTCACTGTATACATACATTACATTACTTATCCTGTATTATACTCCAGAGCTGCGCTCACTATTCTGCTGGTGCAGTCACTGTGTACATACATTACATTACTTATCCTGTATTATACTCCAGAGCTGTGCTCACTATTCTGCTGGTACAGTCACTGTGTACATACATTATATTACTTATCCTGTATTATACTCCAGAGCTGCGCTCACTATTCTGCTGGTGCAGTCACTGTGTACATACATTATATTACTTATCCTGTATTATACTCCAGAGCTGCGCTCACTATTCTGCTGGTACAGTCACTGTGTACATACATTACATTACTTATCCTGTATTATACTCCAGAGCTGTGCTCACTATTCTGCTGGTGCAGTCACTGTGTACATACATTACATTACTTATCCTGTATTATACTCCAGAGCTGCACTCACTATTCTGCTGGTACAGTCACTGTGTACATACATTACATTACTTATCCTGTACTGATCCTGAATTACATCCTGTATTATACTCCAGAGCTGCGCTCACTATTCTGCTGGTGCAGTCACTGTGTACATACATTACATTACTTATCCTGTATTATACTCCACATCTGCGCTCACTATTCTGCTGGTGCAGTCACTGTGTACATTATTACATTACTTATCCTGTATTATACTCCAGAGCTGCGCTCACTATTCTGCTGGTGCAGTCACTGTGTAAATACATTACATTACTTATCCTGTATTATACTCCAGAGCTGCGCTCACTATTCTGCTGGTACAGTCACTGTGTAAATACATTACATTACTTATCCTGTATTATACTCCAGAGCTGCACTCACTATTCTGCTGGTACAGTCACTGTGTACATACATTACATTACTTATCCTGTATTATACTC
The DNA here is from genome assembly GCF_031893055.1 of Leptodactylus fuscus. Lineage (NCBI taxonomy): Eukaryota > Metazoa > Chordata > Amphibia > Anura > Leptodactylidae > Leptodactylus > Leptodactylus fuscus. The sequence continues at coordinate 232,960,183 of NC_134267.1, read as the reverse complement.
CAGAGCTGCGCTCACTATTCTGCTGGTACAGTCACTGTGTCCATACATACTGTACATTACATTACTGACCCTGAGCTATATGGGGCACTTGTGTGACATCTCCCAGTTAATATGAGGAGGGTAGGCTCCATACACTGCCCATCAGAGATGCTGGGTTAGATCCCCTATTTATGTGGGCTCTGGACCATAAAATTCTGGATGAATGGATTTGCTTTGGTTTAGGGTCTATCTGTTCCCAGGATATCTTAGAACAGTTGCCCCTTGGCTGTTTTCCACCTTGGTCACCTTAATGTAGCCTTAGCGTTACATACTGGAAGGAGCAGGACCCCTGCAGCACAGAGTATTTTAGCATTGATGTTACTGAGGACAGGGCTGCATGTTATATGCCTGTTGTGGTAGACATGTGGTAGGCCACAAAAACAAGGTCCCCAGCAGCAGCACAGAGTGTTTTAGGAGAGGAGTGTGCTGATTGTGTCGGTGCTAGTGACAGGGCACATCTGTGATTCTGCCAGGTCTCCCGTGTGACTGTCCCCATGGCCGCTCTGATACCTTCCACCCCTTTGGTATATTATGGAGTACTAGAATATATGTATAGATCAGATATATACAGTAAGTATGTGACCCCCCCTTCCCCCAGTACTGCGGTGTGAATCCTGACAAGTGCGGCCCTCGCCTCCCCCGCAGCCTCGCCCGCCGCCCTCATTGTGCAGGAATTGATTGCGGACTGAGCTCTCCCCGCACAGCAAATCACATCATCAATCACTGCCCGCAGCGCCCTGTCAGCTCCGCCGCCGCACGGACGCCATCTTCTGCTCTCTCCTTCACTACCTGCGAGGTAATGGCCAGACCCCCCCTCCATATGTCCGTTTAGTGTGGGGGGGTCTGCACATAATCCATGATGGAGGATCAGCCACACATGACTATATATGGAAAAACGGATTTATTGTATATTTATTGGCAAATTCTAGATCTTTATATGAAAATTTGGGGGTGACGGCTGATAGGCCCCACCATTATGGCTCCTTGCCCAGCTTTTTCAAGCTCTGAGTGCCAGGTTTGCCAATCAGTAGGCAGCTCATTACTGTTCCGGACCCCAGGGAAGATGCTTTGGTTGCCACCCAGCTTTCCTGGGTACAGATATACCCACAAGGACTTGCCTGGGGATTTATCTGCGGGTATTGTTGTTGTGTTTTACACTCCAGTCACCTCCAAAGCTGCATACCCACCCATCTCCAGTGCTTGGATGTGATGTAGTGTTTATGGCAAGTGTGATACATAGAGAATAATGTGCTGGACCCGGGGCATGATGGGATATCAGCACCACGGCTGCTCTTTCGTAAATGCAGCTTTGGTTGTGAGTATAAAAGATAAGTGAGGCATGCCCTGAGTAACACACAATACAGTTGTGGCTTTGGATGGGACTAGAGTATAAGAAAACATGGAATTGCAGCTTTGGATGTGACCAGAGTATATAACATAATGGAGTTGCAGCTCTGGATGTGACTAGAGTATATATCATAATGGAATTGCAGCTTTGGATGTGACCAGAGTATACAACATAATGGAGTTGCAGCTTTGGATGTGACCAGAGTATATATCATAATGGAGTTGTAGCTCTGGATGTGACCAGAGTATATAACATAATGGAATTGCAGCTTTGGATGTGACCAGAGTATATAACATAATGGAATTGCAGCTTTGGATGTGACCAGAGTATATAACATAATGGAGTTGCAGCTCTGGATGTGACCACAGTATATGACATAATGGAATTGCAGCTTTGGATGTGACCACAGTATATGACATAATGGAGTTGCAGCTTTGGATGTGACCAGAGTATATGGAATTGCAGCTCTGGATGTGACTAGAGTATATGACATAATGGAATTGCAGCTTTGGATGTGACCAGAGTATATAACATAATGGAGTTGCAGCTCTGGATGTGACCACAGTATATGACATAATGGAATTGCAGCTTTGGATGTGACCAGAGTATATGACACAATGGAGTTGCAGCTTTGGATGTGACCAGAGTATATGACATAATGGAGTTGCAGCTTTGGATGTGACCAGAGTATATAACATAATGGAGTTGCAGCTTTGGGTGTGACTAGAGTATAAGAAAACATGGAATTGCAGCTCTGGATGTGACCAGAGTATATGACATAATGGAGTTGCAGCTTTGGATGTGACCACAGTATATGACATAATGGAATTGCAGCTTTGGATGTGACCAGAGTATATAACATAATGGAATTGCAGCTCTGGATGTGACCAGAGTATATGACATAATGGAGTTGCAGCTTTGGATGTGACCAGAGTATATGGAATTGCAGCTCTCGATGTGACCAGAGTATATAACATAATGGAGTTGCAGCTTTGGATGTGACCACAGTATATGACATAATGGAATTGCAGCTTTGGATGTGACCAGAGTATATAACATAATGGAATTGCAGCTCTGGATGTGACCAGAGTATATGACATAATGGAGTTGCAGCTTTGGATGTGACCAGAGTATATGGAATTGCAGCTCTGGATGTGACCAGAGTATATAACATAATGGAATTGCAGCTCTGGATGTGACCAGAGTATATGACATAATGGAGTTGCAGCTTTGGATGTGACCAGAGTATATAACATGATGTAGTTGCAGCTCTGGATGTGACCAGAGTATATAACATAATGGAATTGCAGCTTTGGATGTGACCAGAGTATATAACATGATGTAGTTGCAGCTTTGGATGTGACCAGAGTATACAACATAATGGAATAGCAGCTTTGGATGTGACCAGAGTATATAACATAATGGAATAGCAGCTTTGGATGTGACCAGAGTATATAACATAATGGAATAGCAGCTTTGGATGTGACCAGAGTATATGACCTAATGGAGTCCCTCATGTGTAGATTGTAAGCTCTGCAGGTTAGGGTCCAGGACTTCCCTGTCTTGTCTTACATATAGAGGGGCGGTCCCACCGCTTGATGCTCCGCCCCTTTCCTTGCAGGTGATGATGCGTAGCAGTCAGCCCCTCACCGGCACCAACGGCCGACGTTGTAAGGAGGACGAGAAGCTCATTAACGCCACTTTAAGACCCGGAAAGCGAGGCTACATCATAGATACTCGCTCACTGAACGTGGCGCAGCAGGCGAGGGCCAAGGGCGGCGGCTTTGAGCAGGAGGCGTATTACCCCCAGTGGAGGAGGATTCACAAGACCATTGAACGGTAACTCCAACTTGTCATGGCGTCTCCTGTGTACATTTGTCTTCCTGGTGAACCCAGAGATGCTATTGCATAAATGGCTGATAACAGGGAACAATAGATTGCATCCAACTTCACATCCATTAGGCTTACACCCCATGAAGCTCAGTAAACCCAAATTCCAGGGGTTGTAGGGTAACAAACATGGGGGAGGGGACCCTGTAAGAATATCATTATGTAGTTTTTAGAGTCCCAGGTCTGATCTTGCAGAAGAGGCCACAGCATTGAAGTGAGCGCTGTGACCTCTTCACTGAACACCAATCACAGCGCCATAGATTGGATAGTGGTGGAGCTTGGTATTGCAGCTCAGTAGTCACAGCCATTATTTTTGCTCCAGCAGGAAGTGTCCGACCCTAAATCGAATTTTCATATAGGTGACCTATACACAGGACGGGTCGTGCGTTTGTGATCTGCCAGCGTCTGACATCCAGACATTATACGTTTCATCTATTCTAGCAGCCTCCAGGTGGATGGGCGGTGGGTGTAGCGACAATCCTATTCAGGTAATGGTTCACCGGCATTACCGCTATGCAGTGGACGGCGCTGCGGCCCCGCTCTTATTACTTACATAGGATCGGTGCTGCCCCTCTACTAGCAGCTTCTGACGCCCGGAGTCTACTAGAACAGATATCATGGGCAAGGTCAGGTATCGGACCCTGACAGATCACATACAGGTGACTTATCCTGTGGACAGGTCAGTATGAACATTCGATTTGGGAATTAGAAAACCCCTTTAATTAAAAATCTCCTACTGTTTGGTTCTACAGCTCTTAAAGGGATTCTGTCATTAAAATCACATTTTTTTTCTTGTTGACACGTAGGAATAGCCTTAAGAAAGGCTATTCTTCTCCTACCTTTAGATGTCTTCTCCGCGCTGCCGTTCGGTAGAAATCCCGGTTTTTGTCTGTATGCAAATGAGTTCTCTCGCAGCACTGGGGGCGGTCCCCAGCACTCAAACAGCACTGGGGACGTCACCAATGCTTCAAGAGAACTCTCCAGTTCCACCTCCATCTTCTTCTGGAACGTTCTCTTCACGCGTCTTCTTCCGGAGCCGGTTTTCAAACTTCTAGGCCTTGGGCAGAGCCAGTTACACATTCCCGGGCCACAAGAAAATGGCTGCTTACACAGTAAGCTGTGCAAGCGGCCATTTTCTTGTGGCCTTTGGGCATACGCTATCGGCTCTGCCCGAGGCCTAGAAGTTTGAACCCCGGCTCTGGAAGAAGACGCACAGAGAGTCCGTTCCTGAAGAAGATGGAGGCGGCGCTGGAGAGTTCTCTTGCAGCATTGGGGATGCTCCTCAGTGCTGTTTGAGCGCTGAGGACCGCCCCCAGTGCTGCGAGAGAGCTCATTTGAATACCAAAGAAAACGGGATTTCTACAGAAAGGCGGCGCGGAGAAGACATCTAAAGGTAGCAGAAGAATAGCCTTTCTTAAGGCTATTCCGACGTGGTAGGGAGAGAAAATGTGATTTTAATGACAGAATCCCTTTAAGCAGACTTGTGTGTCTCTATAGTAACAGACTCCAAACAATCCATTTGTAGTCTGATCCTGCTCGTACAGTAGACTTACAATTGTGACTGTCTGGGGGTGATGGGTGTAGCTTTGTGCCATAGGAGGCGCCAGTCCTGACATTGCTCCTCCATGTCGCCGTGTACATAACATGTAATGGTTCCCGGTTTCTTCATTTACAGATTTAACATCCTGCAGGAGAGTCTGATCAAGCTGGTGGAGGCCTGCAACGACCAGTCCCACAACATGGACCGCTGGCTCAGCAAACTGGAGGCCTCCAACTGGCTGAGTCACATCAAGGAGATCCTGACCACCGCCTGCCTGGCCGCCCAGTGCATCGACCGGTGAGCATCGCGCGGGGCAATAGATGATAAGCGCCACCAGGGTTATCTATCTATTGGCCGCTTTTCTCCTTCTTTGCTCAGCCTGATCTATGGCTTGGTGCACATCCTCAGTGAGCGCCCTCTATTGGTGTGCATGCCTGAGGCACTGGCATCCTAATTACATCATGGAAGTCAGATTTGCATATTCTTCCCATGTTCCTTTGCACAGTGGAGCGTTCATGGCTTAATAATGGCCTAATTGGTGGTCTCTCCCTATGGAGTGACGATATCCCCTCAACCCTGTCTAAGCCTCTCACCTCTGCCAGGTCAGTCCTCTCTGCGCCAAGCTGATGAGATGCAATAACATCGAAATGGCTGTCCTTGGCTGAGAGACTGTATCTGGTAAACTCCCAACATCATTGCAAACAAAGGCCTCTGAGAAGGTCGCCCTCTATTGGTGTGCATGCCTGAGGCTCTGTCTTCCTAATTACATCTTGGAAGACAGACTTCCACATCCTCAGTGAGCGCCCTCTATTGGTCTGCATGCCTGAGTCACTGACTTCCTAATTACATCATGGAAGTCAGATTTGCATATTCTTCCCATACAGAAAATTTTAAGAATTCTAAAATATATTTTAATATTTCCCACTGATGGCCACTAGAGGGAGCTTCACCTGTGTACTGTCGGGAGAGTAAAGATTGGACTTGACCCCATCTTGTATACTGGAGCATGATACGGCAGTGCGGCATTTTTGCCCCTATCTAGGAAATTTGATGATTTAAAAATAATTCTATAATTTAAAAAAATATTTTTGGAAATTTAAAAGAAAAAACTTAAAAACTTTTTGGGTGACACCTTCCTTCTAAGAGTTGTGTGATGATTCTAATATTCTTTGTATCAGACCCCCCAACGGTTTAATACGGCTTCATGCACACAGCCGGGTTATAAGCGGAGAAGGGTCTTTGGGGTCTTCCAGATCCGTGTGTTCGTTCCTATGGATCTGAATAAGGCCAAAATATCGGAAAGGAACGAATCATGGGAAGAGACACGGATTGCACACGTGTGCATGATACAATCTCTGCTTGCTCGCTACAGTTTTTAAAACCTACAGGCCGGAAACTTGCACAGACCTGACACTTGTCACTCCTGAGAATTTGTTACATTGTAATTTCTGAAGGCATCGGGTTGCCGGGTTGTTCTTTCCATCCTTGCACTGACATCTTTGCTTCCAGCAGAGGGCGCCACTAATGTCTTTTGGAAGTCACATATGGCTCCTGTACAGGGGGTTCTGTTCTACCTGCTTAATAAGAAGGGGGGCAGCAGAGAGTCCAGTCAGTGCAGCATTAGGGCAGGTGGGAAGTTATTAGGGGAACAATTAAAATTTAGGATGGTTTGTGCTGATCCAGACCTTGTTATTTTGCACTGCAAGGGGTTAATTTACCTTCTCCCCATAGGGAGGGAGCGTCTGTTTTGGTGCACGGATCGGAGGGCATGGATTCCACGTTACAAGTGACCTCATTGGCTCAGATCATCCTGGAGCCCAAGTGCAGAACCATCCGGGGGTTCGAGGCCCTGGTGGAGAAGGAGTGGCTGCAGGTGAGTGTATATAGTGTGTATACCATCGCCCTCCATGCTGTTGGGTGATGTCTTTGGCATCGATCTAATGACATTGGGTTTTCATACCTGTGTTGTGTCGCCAGGCCGGTCATCCGTTTCAGCATCGCTGCGCCCAGTCGGCCTACTCCAACAGCAAGCAGAGGTGGGAGGCCCCGACGTTCCTGCTCTTCCTGGACTGCGTGTGGCAGATCCTCCGCCAGTTCCCCTGCTCCTTCGAGTTTAATGAGCGCTTCCTGGTGACGCTGTTCGAGCACGCCTACGCCTCTCAGTTTGGCACCTTCCTGGGCAACAATGAATTTGAGAGGTTAGTGGGGTGTCCTGTGGGGTGCACTGGGCACAGCCATGATGTGGGGGTTGTCTGTGCTGTAGCTCTTGTGTACTTCCGTATTGTGGAGTCAAATCCTGATTGGACTTTCATAGGAAGAGGGGATAAGCGGCCGCCAGACACTGTGTGCGCCGCTTATCCACAGGTTATTTATATAATAATTTATTTCTGATCTATTCCTTTCAATTCCTGTTCATAAAGATGGCCGCCGCTCTATACAATCACTGCCTGGAGGTGGCCAGAGCCTTACTATTTGGGGTGGGGGACCCCCTGTAAAGACCTGTCACAAGTCTGAAAAGCCCAATGACCGTCATCATTTGATTGCCTCTCTTTATCTAAATCTGTTCAGCTATTCCACAGATATAAACCTTTTTAGTGCTGAGGCACATAAGGGTCTACTATCCAAGTGGGCGTAAACACTGCCTGACATACAGCACACCCGAGAAACTACAGCGTTACCGCCCCCTTGGCTAATAGATCCTAATTTACATCAACGCTCACAGGGCTTATATCCGTGGAATAGCTGAACAGATTGAGATTTTAAAAAAGCGCTGATCAGATGAGGGAGGTCAGTGGGCTTTTCAGGCTTGGCGACGGCTCCTCTTTACAGGGGGTGTCCAAAAAAAAAAAATGTAAAAATCTTGCTAACTTTATAGGTGACTTTCCCTTTAACTCCAGACTGCTACATTGGTAACCATGTAGTATTGTGGGTACAGGTCATCTTTGGGCAGGTTATGGAGACATGCTAACAATGCTGCATGGGAGAAGAGTATGTAAATTTCACAGGCACAGAAAGCGATTTCTCTAGCGCCACCTATTGGAAATTGGAGGTGCTGGTGCAATAGTTTGGGTGCAGGTCAGTAAGGCCATCCTTATATGCGGGGATCACTGTAGGGGTGTCCATGCTGTATATACCTCCGGTACTGGGATACATCAGCAGGTGATGGGGCAGAGAATAGGGCACAGTGTAGGGGCGTCCATGCTGTATATACCTCCGGTACTGGGATACATCAGCAGGTGATGGGGCAGAGAATAGGGCATATATCACTGAGTGAAACCTTGGGGGACTCTGATAAAATAATAAAACTTAACTTTTAATAAATACAAAAAGATAAAAAGTATTCTTTTTTGTATATAAACAAAGAGTGGTCAATATTATAGTCACACTTTCAGATGAAAGACTGACTAATAAATAGCAAAAGATGGCATGCTATCTACACACCCCTTCCATTGGTATGAGTGGTAAGAAGGAAAAAGATTGGCCAGAAATCTGTGCACTATCTGTGCCTACAATTGTCTGTTGCTGGCCCTGCCTCCCTCAACCAAAAAATCGCATGCCATAGCACATTCCACAGGAGTAATCTCAATAGCAAGACCTCAAGAGTTAATGACAGAGGGTTTCAATAAGGCATTTATCCTGAGGATACTGGCCTAACGCCACACCAACAGGAATCAATACCAAATGAACCTCTACCTTGGGTCCACAATACTCCTAATGGCGGTGCTAGCACAGACATGAAGCTAGATAGCCCTGTCTTTCAGTTGTTCCTGCCCTACGCGTTTCAACTCCATTTAGAGAATCATCAGGGGCTATTCTCTTTTTCAAAATAAGCAGCGTGACCGCAGTATGACCGCTCTGATACCGGCGGTGCCGTACACTGAAAATCCTCCACTATTTAAGGACCAAGCCCCTCCCAGCTCCTCTCGCGCCTCCAATCAAGGCACCGCTCCGGACACTCCTCCACGCATGCGTGTTGGGCTACACGATAGATCGCTATTACCTCATAAGCCCATACAGATACTCGCGCATGCGCGTACTCTTAGCTCCGCTACCTCCGCTACACAGGAAGCCGATAGCCTCAATGCTGAAGCACTACCATTCAATCGCTGCTGCTGCTGCTGCTGCATACGATCGTACTGACAGGTAGCTTTACAAACCCTAATAATAGGAAATCCCGTCATGTATTATTTACACCCCATGGGATAAGTGCTTCAACAAAGCCATGTCCTTTCCTAAATATCTCGCACATCCTCTTTACAGTCCCAGAACAAGATTAATATTATCTGGAAGGGACTATTTAGACAAAATATCCTTCTTTTAAACCACTATTTGGAGGAGCATATAATGCTTATGAAACAGAGTGTCCTATTACAGTGAGGAACTGCTTTTGAGGAAACCATTGTCCCGATAACCTCAGGGAATAAAATCTTCGTCAGACAACATTACTTTGTCAAGAATACTTTGTTCAGGTAAGTATCCAAACTCACATGTCTACCTCCAGAGACTACATGACACAAAATATAAGTGTCACTGGACAAATTGATATTTTACTTGCAACATCTTCATATTATGGGTCCAGATTAGAGCCACCCACTAAAAAGACACATCTTGAGATGGGGTATAACGGACACGCAGTATAAATATATACTTAGTATATATCATAAAAGCCAGTGGTCCCCTCACTTTTGCGAAATAAAGCATGTAAAATCCATCTGTTCATTTAGACCCTTAGGATACAATGTATCCAGTCTGTATATCCATTCTGTTTCCTTTCGCAAAACGAAATTGTCCCAATCGCCACCTCTACTTGGTGGTCGGACCACCTCAATTGCTTTAAATCTAAGTTTAGTGACATCACCACCATGATAACGTACAAAATGGCGTGCCACAGATGTATCACGTTCGTTCAAAACATCACACACATGATCGCGAATCCTTCTTCTAAATTGTCTAATTGTTTTCCCTACGTATCCCATAGGGCATGGGCAAGTCAAAAAATAAATGACACCCATTGTCAAACAGTTTGCAAAGTCACGGCACACAAAGTTCCTACCCGTGGAGAAATTTACAAAGTCTTTAGATGTATCAATGAAATCACAGGCAGTACAGCTGCCACATCTAAACTGTAGGGGCGTCCATGCTGTATATACCTCCGGTACCAGGAGGTGATGGGGCAGTGAATAGGGCACACTGTAGGGGAGTTCCTTGCTGTATATACCTCCGGTACTGGGATACATCAGCAGGTGATGAGGCAGAGAATAGGGCACACTGTAGGGGCGTCCATGCTGTATATACCTCCGGTACTAGGATACATCAGCAGGTGATGGGGCAGTGAATAGGGCACAGTGTAGGGGCGTCCATGCTGTATATACCTCCGGTACCGGGATACATCAGCAGGTGATGGGGCAGTGAATAGGGCACACTGTAGGGGCGTCCATGCTGTATATACCTCCGGTACTGGGATACATCAGCAGGTGATGGGGCAGTGAATAGGGCACAGTGTAGGGGCGTCCATGCTGTATATACCTCCGGTACTAGGATACATCAGCAGGTGATGGGGCAGAGAATAGGGCACACTGTAGGGGCGTCCATGCTGTATATACCTCCGGTACTGGGATACATCAGCAGGTGATGGGGCAGTGAATAGGGCACACTGTAGGGGCGTCCATGCTGTATATACCTCCGGTACTGGGATACATCAGCAGGTGATGGGGCAGAGAATAGGGCACACTGTAGGGGCGTCCATGCTGTATATACCTCCGGTACTGGGATACATCAGCAGGTGATGAGGCAGAGAATAGGGCACACTGTAGGGGCGTCCATGCTGTATATACCTCCGGTACTAGGATACATCAGCAGGTGATGGGGCAGTGAATAGGGCACAGTGTAGGGGCGTCCATGCTGTATATACCTCCGGTACCGGGATACATCAGCAGGTGATGGGGCAGTGAATAGGGCACACTGTAGGGGCGTCCATGCTGTATATACCTCCGGTACTGGGATACATCAGCAGGTGATGGGGCAGTGAATAGGGCACAGTGTAGGGGCGTCCATGCTGTATATACCTCCGGTACTGGGATACATCAGCAGGTGATGGGGCAGAGAATAGGGCACACTGTAGGGGCGTCCATGCTGTATATACCTCCGGTACTGGGATACATCAGCAGGTGATGGGGCAGTGAATAGGGCACACTGTAGGGGCGTCCATGCTGTATATACCTCCGGTACTGGGATACATCAGCAGGTGATGGGGCAGAGAATAGGGCACACTGTAGGGGCGTCCATGCTGTATATACCTCCGGTACTAGGATACATCAGCAGGTGATGGGGCAGAGAATAGGGCACACTGTAAGGGCGTCCATGCTGTATATACCTCCGGTACTGGGATACATCAGCAGGTGATGGGGCAGAGAATAGGGCACACTGTAGGGGCGTCCATGCTGTATATACCTCCGGTACTGGGATACATCAGCAGGTGATGGGGCAGTGAATAGGGCACACTGTAGGGGCGTCCATGCTGTATATACCTCCGGTACTGGGATACATCAGCAGGTGATGGGGCAGAGAATAGGGCACACTGTAGGGGCGTCCATGCTGTATATACCTCCGGTACTGGGATACATCAGCAGGTGATGGGGCAGAGAATAGGGCACACTGTAGGGGCGTCCATGCTGTATATACCTCCGGTACTGGGATACATCAGCAGGTGATGGGGCAGTGAATAGGGCACACTGTAGGGGCGTCCATGCTGTATATACCTCCGGTACTAGGATACATCAGCAGGTGATGGGGCAGTGAATAGGGCACAGTGTAGGGGTGTCCATGCTGTATATACCTCCGGTACTAGGATACATCAGCAGGTGATGGGGCAGTGAATAGGGCACAGTGTAGGGGTGTCCATGCTGTATATACCTCCGGTACTAGGATACATCAGCAGGTGATGGGGCAGTGAATAGGGCACAGTGTAGGGGCGTCCATGCTGTATATACCTCCGGTACTAGGATACATCAGCAGGTGATGGGGCAGTGAATAGGGCACAGTGTAGGGGTGTCCATGCTGTATATACCTCCGGTACTAGGATACATCAGCAGGTGATGGGGCAGTGAATAGGGCACAGTGTAGGGGCGTCCATGCTGTATATACCTCCGGTACTAGGATACATCAGCAGGTGATGGGGCAGTGAATAGGGCACAGTGTAGGGGCGTCCATGCTGTATATACCTCCGGTACTAGGATACATCAGCAGGTGATGGGGCAGTGAATAGGGCACACTGTAGGGGCGTCCATGCTGTATACGGCTCCTGTGGCTGATAGATTCTCCCATTCTCTCTGCACATCTCTCTGTAGGAATAAGCTGAAGCTAAAGCAGAAGACTCTTTCCCTCTGGTCTTGGGTAAACCAACCCCACGAGCTCCACAAATTCACTAACCCATTGTATGAAGCCAATGGGCTGGTCATCTGGCCCTCCGTGGCCCCCCAGAGCCTGCTGCTGTGGGAAGGTAAGTCCGCCATCTGCCTATTTTAGCCTTCAGGGCCTCAGTTTTTGCTTTTTTTCGGTTTGATTTTGCTGAGACGAGCTGTGTTTTTTTTAATGGTACCATTGTGGGGTAGATAAAACGCATTATAAAAAATTTTATTGTATTTTTTTTTTTTTTTTTTGAAGAAGCGGATATATTAAAAAAATCTTGGTGGAGGGGAATAGAAATAAAGTGGTTACCCATCCATCTTTAGGGTTGGGGGTTTTTTTTGTGTTTTGTTTTTTTTTACATGGTATAGCATGTTTTTTTTTATGGTTTGGTTTTTGTTTTGTTTTTTACATGCATAGTTGATAGAGCTATGTAGGGGCTTATTTTGTGCGGGACAGTTGTAATTTTTATCTGTACTTTTTTTGGGATGCATTCAACTTTTTGGTCACTTTTATTAGGAGGGGAGATTAAAGGGATTATAATTAAAACCTATTTTTTTTCTCACTAACACGTAGGAATAGCCTTAAGAAAGGCTATTCTTCTCCTACCTTTAGATGTCTTCTCCGCGTTGCCGTTCAGTATAAATCCCGGTTTTCGTCAGTATGCAAATGAGTTCTCTCGCAGCACTGGGGGCGGGCCCCAGCACTCAAACAGCACTGGGGGCAGCCCCAATGCTGCGAGAGAAATCTCCAGTGACGCCTCCATCTTCTTCAGGAACGTCTTCTTCCTGCGCTGGCTTCAAACTTCTAGGCCTAGGGCAAAGCTGACTGCGCAAGATAATGGCCGCTTACAGTGCTGTGAAAGTAACGCCCCAGTGCTGTTTTGAGCGCTGGGGACCGCCCCCAGTGCTGCGAGAGAACTTATTTGCATACCAGCAAAAACAGGATTATATACCGAACGGCAGCGCAGAGAAAACATCTAAAGGTAGGAGACGAATAGTTTTTCTTAAGGCTATTCCTACATGGTAGGCAGAAAAAAAATGAGTTTTAATAATAGGATCCCTTTAACAAACAGAATTTTTTTTTTTTTTTTAAGGTTTTTTTGTTTAATTTTAACATAATAAAACTATATTTTGGGGACAATGGGTATTTAGGTTTTTACTAAAGTTATGACTGGGTCATTTGCGGGATATTACCCATGTCAGTCTGTGATGGAGCCTAATGGGGTTCTGTACATGATAATGCCAGAGGCCACGGTCAGACCTGCAGCTGCCATGTTTACCTCCTGGCGCCCTGCAATGTTGTGTGGGACGAAGGGATGGCAGAGGAGGAACCCCTTCCCTCTCATGGTGCAGTCACTATTGAGCTCAGCATGTACAGGGTTAAACCGTCAGAGATCGGAGTTATGTCACAAGCAGGAACCAGACTATGGTGTCACCACTGGCGTCACTGGCACTGCCCATGTGACCACCATGACGAAGATATCAGTCACTGAGCATTTACTAACTTTAGTTACACCATTGCTTGGGGGCCGTTCACTGATTCCCCCCAGATTCTGCCTCCCATTGTTTCCTTTTCCGCTTTACTGTCAAGTGTGACCCTTCATATGCCAAATATGGGGGACTCCACTGATTCATGGGCTTTACGCCACGCTTTTTGGGATCTTCTTCCAGCCTTGGTTTTAACAGTTTGCACTCTGTGCTCCTCAGGGGTGTTCCTACGCTGGAATAGATCCTCCCGCTTCCTGGAGGACGCCTACGAGGAGATGATCCACATCATAGAATACAACAAGGACCTGCAGGTTCGAGTCAACGCATTAAGGAGGCAGCTAGCCGAACTGGAGACAGAAGATGGGATGCTGGAGACCCCTTAATGCTGCGGACCACCCCCCCACCCCACAATAGTGCATCGTCCACCTCCCCCCGCCCCGCATCGGGCTACATGTTTACACTATCTGTCATGCATGCACTACAGTTTTCTTATAACTCTGTGACTAGGGACCAATGAGCGTGCAGCATGGGAGCCGGAATTAACCCTTTGCGTGTACTTCTTGCCTGCACACTCTGTGCCTTGGTTATGTTAGTACATCCCAGTGAGCGGGTGATGGGCAGGCTCCGGGCGGTGCGACACTGATGCCACCACACTCCTGCATGTTATAAGATGTGCAGACACCAGGGGTCATGGTCCGTGGTATCTGCAGAGCCCCCTGATCTTTACTTTGATCTTGTAAGACTTATTCGTTGTCTCAAGATCTCTGCTTGCTTTCAGTGAGTGTAGGCATTTACCTTTAGATCCACAGGCTTAAAGGGGATGTCTGGGCTTAAAATATGTATGGCCTATCCTCAGGATCAGTGGGGGGCCCTGACTCCTGTGCAGGGCTAGGCGCAGTATGTAATTGGGAATGTTTCCATTCACTGACAGCAAGCAGAGATCCTGGAAATGACAAATTGAAAGTGAGTATGTTATAAAGGTGCAGAACCTCACAAGTCCAGCTTTATCCATGTATAATAGGAAAGTTCTGCAGATTTGTAACCTGTTACATTTCCATTCCTCCTCATTTTTAAGATCTCTGCTTGCTGTTAGCACGTGTAGGTGTTCTCTTTTACATCCAGAGGCTTCAAACCATTGCTGATGTCGGTGACTAATGCGTAGGGCTAGGTGCAGTGTACGACAGCCATCAAATGTATAGGGGAATGTTTCCATTCACTGACAGCAAGCGGTGATCTTGGAACTGTGGAGGAATTAAAAAAGCAGCATGTTTCAAATCTGTAAAACTTTGTGAATACAGCTTTATCAGTATATCATAGGAAAGTTCTGCAACGTTGTAGCTTACTTTGTTTTCAATCCTTCCCCATTGTTAAGATCTCTGCTTGCTGTCAGTGGATGGAAACTATATCTCTTACATCTAGAGACGAAAAATGTGACAGATGTGCAGGTGCATAGCTATGTTATACTACCATGGGTGTGATGGGGGTGGGTTTTTTTAAGGCACTAGATGTAAATTTGAATGTTTTCATTCACTGACAGCAAGCGGAGATCTTTGTAAAGAGACTTTCGATTTCTCCATTTCTAATTTGCATCAATATATGAGAGATCTGTCACTTTGTAACATGCTGTGTTTAAATTCTTCCCAACTTTCAAGATCACTGCTTGCTGTCAGTGAGTGTCAGCATTCTTATTGACATCCAGAAGCTTAAATGCTGATGTCCACTTGACTTTGTACAGGGTTAAGTGCCTTGTATTACACCCAGCAGATGCCACGTCAGCTATTAGATGTATATGGGAATGTTCCTATTCACTGACAGCTATTGGAGGTCTTGGGAACGGTGATGAATTGAAGCCCAGCACGTTACAAAGTTGCAGACGTCCGTAAATACAACTTTATCAGTATATAATAACATTCTGCAGCGTTGCAACCTGTTGCGTTTCAATTCCTCCCCATTTTCAAGATCTGTAATGGCGGTCAGTGAATGGAAACAGTTGTGCAGGTGCATAGCTGTGATACACTGGACGTAGCCCATAAATCTGGTGAGTTTTCAGCCTCTAGAGACGTATATGGAAATGTTTCCATTCACTGACAGCAATTACAGATCTTGAAAGTGATAAGACATGGAAAGAATATGTTACAAAGGTGCAGCAGTTTGTGAATACAGCCCTATTAACATTAAAAAAAAATTTTATAATTGTTTCTCACCAGTTCAAGATTTCTCATTGCTGTCAGTGAATGGTAACCTTGTTGTTTACATCTGACCAATGTGCAGGTGTATGGTGGTGATACACTGGATCTAGCACATGAGTCTGGTGGATATGATCGGGAAGGGTCTCTGCCTCTAAATGTAACTGGGAACGTTTCTATTCACTGACAGCACTTGGAGGTCTTGAAAATGGCGAGACATGGAAAGAATCTGACACAAAGTTGCAGAAGTTTGTGGATTCGGCTTTACCAACCTACAATTAAAAGTTCCTCAACTTTATATCAAACTCTTATTTCAATCCCCCACCCCATTTTTGAGATCTCTAGTTGCTGTCAGTGAATGGAAACTTTCTCCTTTACATTTAGAGACAGCAGACCCCTTATCTATGTGCCGCAGTTTTGATCTATTCTGCCAATCTCTGCACGTGGCCGTGACGGGGTCTCCGCTGGACAAGGTTTACACCCACTGACTGCAAGCAGAGGTCTTGACAATGATAAAGAAACGTTTAATATGGAAGTCGCAGGACCTACATTCCCATGAGCCCCCTGTACTCTGTCCTATAACGTGTTCCTTGCTCACCAATGAATGGACCACCAGGTGGCGCTATGGAACCAAGCACTTCTTCTGGTCCCCTCTCCTCGCCTGCCATTATTTTGCACTAAGTTCAGTGACTAGCCGGTTCTTGTTTTTTTCCGTATGTGTAAATGTGACGTGTACATAAAGCAGTGGAGACGACTGTTCCGTACCTGTAAGCGGCGGGCGGTCGCCCCAACGCGGCGAGTGATTCTCCTACGTAAAGTGAGATCTATGATGAAATAGATGTGATCTGAATATATTGACATTAAAAGACTATGACATTTCAGGTTGGTGGGTTCTTATGTGCTGCAGATTCTCTTCTTATTCCCCAGGGGGCGCTGCAGGTGATGGCCTTCCATACGTAGAACACTTGACCTGGGGTTGCGAATTTATCAAATTTCCCTGATCGGGGAACAGCTGACGACACGTCTCAAGAGCTGAGTGTTTACTGTGCGGTGTCCTTACTAGTAGAACATGAGACTATTATGTCACCGACACAAGCTGGAAAACAGGAAACCCGAGAGCGAAGCATAATACATAGTCATGATTGAAGAACACTCAATCTCAGTAATGCAGAAGCATTGTGTGAAAAAGTAAGTGAACCCTCTAACTGAACTCGGTAAGTAGCAGCCAGGTACTCCTCAGCAAATGCCCTTCATTTATCTATAAGCGTGACCACCTGTATAAAAGCAAAAGTTTTGGTAGTTTGCTGGTCTGGAGCATTTAGGCATGTTGCCAGGGAGGAAAGATACCAGCAATGATCTTAGAGAAGTGGTTGTTGTTACTCATCTGTCATAAGTGAAACATACAAGTGTTATTATTATGGAGGTGCATCCTGGTCCCACTATGGGTCTCCTGAACTGTACTCGCAGCATCGTACTGATCACTGATGATTTAAGCTCTGGTCTGTAGACCTATGGTCATATCTGTAATACAGACACTTCTATGCAATCCCAAAGGATACTAATGCACATCTGGCCGAGCAGCGGTAGTCTGTGTGTGGTGACTGTAATATGTAGTAGTGCCCTGTGCTCATAGGAGTGGCCGCTGATCAGAGAACATACAAACTCCTTGCAGATGTTGCCCTTGGCAAGATTCAAACCCAGGACTCCAGCGCTGCAGCCACCGTGTTGCGCCCCCCCCAATGACATCATACATTGTCATATACACAGAGCATTCCTATTGGATAATGTTATGGATCATGGCATCCTCTGTGCTAATTCCTATATCATCCACATGGCGCACAGGCTCCGATGCTGTTTTGGTGCAGGTCCTGTCACGTTGCTCGCCGCCCGCCTGTGCAGTAGACCTGATCTAATATGCTAATCCTCAGGCTCAGATATATACACAAGGTGCTCCCTGACGCGTGAAATCGGGGTCTGTCCAGCCTGCACATTGTGCTCGGTGTGCCTGATGCAACCATCGACATGGATTACGGTATATGTGGCTGAACCTAACCAACAGCGCCGCCATGCTCTATGTCCACACTGGGCATTACGTCCCATTTCCCCCTATCATTGTGTTACTTGCTGTTAAAGGGATTGTCCGGGGGGAGTTAAAATCATCCTAATTCATCCAAAGGATTCTTGATGCAACCGAGTCACATCATCGCAACCAGGCCCTGACCCCGGATTGTAGGTAATATGACTATTGGTATTCATCCAATCATACATGGATTCCACTATTTCAGTAATATTGGTTTTTCATTTTGCAATCCCCTATTTCTCATCATGTGGCCGGCCCTGGAGGTCATGATGTGATAAGACTTCCCGGTATTTGCTTTCTGGTATCTGGATACTGACATGGCTGACGTAACCTGGTTCCCGGACTCCCAAAAATAGCCTCACCCCACTATAGTAACTGAACACACCTATCCTGGATCGTCTTAATTGATCCCAAGATGCCTCCGAATTACTAAGAGCTTCAGCCCTCTTATTCATGCGCATGTACGTGGCCTGACCACAAATCTACACCAGCGATATAGGACGAGCCTGTGTTATGGTAAATCTGCTGGATTGGGGCGGCCTCGCTTTAGCCAATCTAGATTACCGTCCCATTCCACCCACTGTCGCCGCAGTGCGCCAAAAATGTGACAAGTTACTACTTACACTCACCGGCCACTTTATTAGGTACACCATGCTAGTAACGGGTTGGACCCCCTTTTGCCTTCAGAACTGCCTCAATTCTTCGTGGCATAGATACAACAAGGTGCTGGAAGCATTCCTCAGAGATTTTGGTCCATATTGACATGATGGCATCACACAGTTGCCGCAGATTTGTCGGCTGCACATCCATGATGCGAATCTCCCGTTCCACCACATCCCAAAGATGCTCCTCTATTGGATTGAGATCTGGTGACTGTGGAGGCCATTGGAGTACAGTGAACTCATTGTCATGTTCAAGAAACCAGTCTGAGATGATTCCAGCTTTATGACATGGCATTGCATTATCCTGCTGAAAGTAGCCATCAGATGTTGGGGACATTGTGGTCATAAAGGGATGGACATGGTCAGCAACAATACTCAGGTAGGCTTTGGCGTTACAACGATGCTCAATTGGTACCAAGGGGCCCAAAGAGTGCCAAGAAAATATTCCCCACACCATGACACCACCACCACCAGCCTGAACCGTTACCGATACAAGGCAGGATGGATCCATGCTTTCATGTTGTTGACGCCAAATTCTGACCCTACCATCCGAATGTCGCAGCAGAAATCGAGACTCATCAGACCAGGCAACGTTTTTCCAATCTTCAATTGTCCAATTTCGATGAGCTTGTGCAAATTGTAGCCTCAGTTTCCTGTTCTTAGCTGAAAGGAGTGGCACCCGGTGTGGTCTTCTGCTGCTGTAGCCCATCTGTAGCCTCAAAGTTGGACGTACTGTGCGGCGTTCAGAGATGCTCTTCTGGCTACCTTGGTTGTAACGGGTGGCTATTTGAGTCACTGTTGCCTTTCTATCAGCTCGAACCAGTCTGGCCATTCTCCTCTGACCTCTGGCATCAACAACGCATTTCCGCCCACAGAACTGCCGCTCACTGGATGTTTTTTCTTTTTCGGACCATTCTCTGTAAACCCTAGAGATGGTTGTGCGTGAAAATCCCAGTAGATCAGCAGTTTCTGAAATACTCAGACCAGCCCTTCTGGCACCAACAACCATGCCACGTTCAAAGGCACTCAAATCACCTTTCTTCCCCATACTGATGCTCGGTTTGAACTGCAGGAGATTGTCTTGACCATGTCTACATGCCTAAATGCACTGAGTTGCCGCCATGTGATTGGCTGATTAGAAATTAAGTGTTAACGAGCAGTTGGACAGGTGTACCTAATAAAGTGGCCGGTGAGTGTATGTCCTGTCCTGTGAATTTAGCAGGAAACCCCCTTCAATGTAAGCTTTCGTTTCTATTAGTTCCTGTTGCCAGGCAACCATGTGACCTCCTATTTGGGTGACTACCCTCTTATTACATGTCACCCCATGTTCACGGCTCCTATACGCTCGATAGGCTTGTGTTAGGGCTCAACCACTACAGAATGAGGCGTCTCTGAGGTGAAAACGGGCAAGACAAGGCGGAAAAGGAAATATCTGAATAGTGAGGGAGACTTCAAGACATCGTACAGTATGGCGGCATGCACATCGCCGGGCCTTCATTAAATGGTAGAGTTAGCGAGCAAGTGCCGCAAAATGGTCAGGAATAGGACGTGTCCTGAGTTTTGCTCACGGCCCCGTACGTCGGACCATGATGTGTATATGGGGCCATAGAAATGAATTAGGCCTAAAGCCTGTCTTTATTGCCCAGAGCAACCAATCACAGCTCAGCTTTCATGTCTTACACTCTGCTGAGAGAATGAAAGCTTGGCTGTGATTGGCTGTTATAGACAACAGAGACTACTAGTAAATGAAGCCCATTGTTTTCAATGACTGGCATGACCAATGCTTCTTATTGTACACCAGTCTTACTAAAGGTGCCCGCCCGTGCACCAAAATGGAGATCTATGTCACCTAGGACCATGAAGCCATATATATATATGGACCGTACTGTTCGGCTTTATTCGGTGCTCCCATTAAAGGGGCTCTATCACTAGATTTTCGTGTTTTTAGGTAAAGTTCAAGTGCTGCTGATCGTTAGTAGAATGACGACCCCCCCCTCCCCCCCGTTTTTGTTAATTACCGTGGAAATCGATATGCAAATCAGGTGCACGGTGGGCGTTCCGTGCACCCCCTTGCGTCATACCTTCTGGATGCCCACCGCTGCCTTCAAGCCCTCCTCCTCCTGCTTATTCACCGCCTCCATTCTCGGCAGTTTCTATTGAAGTCACACGCGTGCGCAGTAGCGCTACGTCCGGCGCGCTACTGCATATGCTCCAGCGCCAGTTCGCAATGTTCTCTATGGGAAAATGGCGCCGAAGGGAGCGCTACTGTGCACGCGCATGATTTCAATAGATACAGTTACTGCGCAGGCTCCAGCGCCATTTTCCCGTTTAAAACATTGCAAGTTGGAGCTGGAGCAGGCACAGTAGCGCACAGGAGGGAGCGCTACTGCACCCGCGCACGACTTTAATAGAAACCGCCGGCAATGGAGGCAGTGAATAAGCAGAAGGAGGAGGGCTTGGAGGCAGCGGTGGGCGTCAGTGATAGAGCCCCTTTAAAGTGAATGGGAGCACCGCCCCCAACACTAGCCACGCCCACATAACCCCTTTATGCCTATTACAAAGGATGTCGGGTATTTAAATATGGGGGCACTCAGGAGTTTCTCTATTATACATTGCAGGCGCAGTGCCTTGGTCATAGCTGACCATGGTGCCATCTTCCTGGCGGCACATGGGCTCCATCATTTTGGCACCAGTCAACTGCACCAGCAACGAGATTTGGGGCCGGCGATCGGTGGCTATGACAGCCTGGAGCCTATTAAAGGGTCCCAGCCTTATCTGGCTATGACTTGTATTAGCGAATAGACCCCTGGGGTTCAAGACCCCTTAAAAATTGGCACCACCATGAAGAAAAATTTGTCCCGCAAACAGTAAGCCCTTATGAGAACAGAAAAATAAAAAAGCTATGGGGTTTGGAAGGGGGGAATCAAAAAGGAAAATCCAAAAATGTCTCTGGAGGGAAGGGGTTAAAGATATAGTTTTGTATTTTGGGGAGTTTCATCTTCCCTGTATTCTGACTGTAGATTTCTCTTGAATTCCTATAAACCAGTTCACACCCGCTCTCGGTATGTCAGCACTTCTGTGAACCGGTGGCTTGTTTCCGAGAACTCCGGAGGACGTGATGAATGGCTTCCTATATTGCACAGCTGTATATATGTATATACTGTATAGCCTGTGTGCTGCACTGTCAGGACTGCACCACGCCCTCTGCTGGCTGCACTGGTGACTACCGCACCAGCCCTGGAAATCTAGAAGCACAAGCAGGAGCGCATCTACCATGAGGCGACCTGAGGGGATGTTCTCTTCTTAATGGGCCGCTACTTATTGTGTTATTAGCTTTTACCCGCGACTTCGTCCGCAGAACCCCGACCCCCTGTGGGACCCACCTGGAGTGGTGCGCAGGCTTGTTCCTTTGCTTTGTGTCCGCAGTGGGCGCTTTCTACACCTGTGGGTCCATGGACCCTCGGGGCCCACCCTGTGGCCCGCTGGAACTGTTTACCTCCTCTCCCTCCTGGCGCCCGCCCCCCCCCCCCTTTCTCCCTACCCACTTCCCCATGTGGTCACTACTTCCTCCTACCCCGTGCCCCTTTGCCCCCAGGAACGTGCCCCCTTCCCCCCCTAACCCCATGCCCCTTTCTCCCGTGTTACCTACTCCATGCCCCCTTTTTCCCCCTATCCCATGCCCCATTCCCCCGTCTTACCTACCCCGTGCCCCCCCCACCCTGCGGCCCGCTGTAACTCTTTACCTCCTCTCCCTCCTGGTGCCCACCACCCCCCTTTGTCCCTACCTGCTTCCCCATGTGGTCACTCCTTCCTCCTACCCCATGCCCCCTTCCCCTGTCTTACCTACCCCGTGCCCCCTTTCCCCCTACCAACTTGTGGCCCCGTCCTCACCACACCCTGGGCTTCCCGTGCACCGATGTTCCGACTTGTAGTGTCCAGAGGCGGCAGGCGCCTCTGCACATAGTATTATATCCCATAGTGGCCCCTGCACACAGTATTATGCCCCATAGTGGCCCCTGCACACAGTATTATGTCCCATTGTAGCCCCTATACACAATATTATGCCCCATAGTGGCCCCTGCACACAGTATTATCCCCCATAGTGGCCCCTGCACACAGTATTATGCCCCATAGTGGCCCCTGCACACAGTATTATGCCCCATTGTAGCCCCTATACACAATATTATGCCCCATAGTGGTCCCTGCACACAGTATTATCCCCCATAGTAGCCCCTGCACACAGTATTATGCCCCATAGTGGCCCCTGCACACAGTATTATACCCCATAGTAGCCCCTGCACACAGTATTATGCCCCATAGTGGCCCCTGCACACAGTATTATGCCCCATAGTGGCCCCTGCACACAGTATTATGCCCCATAGTGGCCCCTGCACACAGTATTATGCCCCATAGTGGCCCCTGCACACAGTATTATGCCCCATTGTAGCCCCTGCACACAGTATTATACCCCATAGTGGCCCCTGCACACAGTATTATCCCCCATAGTGACCCCTGCACACAGTATTATGCCCCATAGTGGCCCCTGCACACAGTATTATGCCCCATAGTGGCACTGCACACAGTATTATGCCCCATAGTGGCCCCTGCACACAGTATTATGCCCCATAGTGGCCCCTGCACACAGTATTATGCCGCATAGCGGCCCCTGCACACAGTCTTATGCCCCATAGCGGCCCCTGCACACAGTATTATGCCCCATAGCGGCCCCTGCACACAGTATTATGCCCCATAGTGGCCCCTGCACACAGTATTATGCCCCATAGTGGCCCCTGCACACAGTATTATGTCCCATAGTGGCCCCCTGCACACAGTATTATCCCCCATAGTGGCTCCTGCACACAGTATTATACCCTATAGTGGCCCCTGTACACAGTATTATGTCCCATAGTGGCCCCTGCACACAGTATCATGTCCCATAGTGGCCCTTGCACACAGTATTATACCCTATAGTGGCCCCTGCACACAGTATTATCCCCCATAGTGGCCCCTGCACACAGTATTATCCCCCATAGTGGCCCCTGCACACAGTATTATCCCCCATAGTGGCCCCTGCACACAGTATTATGTCCCATAGTGGCCCCTGCACACAGTATTATGCCCCATAGTGGCCCCTACACACAGTATTATGCTCCATAGTGACCCCTGCCCACAGTATTATACCCTATAGTGGCCCCTGTACACAGTATTATGTCCCATAGTGGCTCCTGCACACAGTATCATGTCCTATAGTGGCCCTTGCCCACAGTATTATACCCTATAGTGGCCCCTGCACACAGTATTATGTCCCATAGTGGCCCCTGCACACAGTATTATGTCCCATAGTGGCCCCTGCACACAGTATCATGTCCCATAGTGGCCCCTGCACACAGTATCATGTCCCATAGTGGCCCCTGCACACAGTATCATGTCCCATAGTGGCCCCTGCACACAGTATCATGTCCCATAGTGGCCCCTGCACACAGTATCATGTCCCATAGTGGCCCCTGCACACAGTATCATGTCCCATAGTGGCCCCTGCACACAGTATCATGTCCCATAGTGGCCCCTGCACACAGTATCATGTCCCATAGTGGCCCCTGCACACAGTATCATGTCCCATAGTGGCCCCTGCACACAGTATCATGTCCCATAGTGGCCCCTGCACACAGTATCATGTCCCATAGTGGCCCCTGCACACAGTATCATGTCCCATAGTGGCCCCTGCACACAGTATCATGTCCCATAGTGGCCCCTGCACACAGTATCATGTCCCATAGTGGCCCCTGCACACAGTATCATGTCCCATAGTGGCCCCTGCACACAGTATCATGTCCCATAGTGGCCCCTGCACACAGTATCATGTCCCATAGTGGCCCCTGCACACAGTATCATGTCCCATAGTGGCCCCTGCACACAGTATCATGTCCCATAGTGGCCCCTGCACACAGTATCATGTCCCATAGTGGCCCCTGCACACAGTATCATGTCCCATAGTGGCCCCTGCACACAGTATCATGTCCCATAGTGGCCCCTGCACACAGTATCATGTCCCATAGTGGCCCCTGCACACAGTATCATGTCCCATAGTGGCCCCTGCACACAGTATCATGTCCCATAGTGGCCCCTGCACACAGTATCATGTCCCATAGTGGCCCCTGCACACAGTATCATGTCCCATAGTGGCCCCTGCACACAGTATCATGTCCCATAGTGGCCCCTGCACACAGTATCATGTCCCATAGTGGCCCCTGCACACAGTATCATGTCCCATAGTGGCCCCTGCACACAGTATCATGTCCCATAGTGGCCCCTGCACACAGTATCATGTCCCATAGTGGCCCCTGCACACAGTATCATGTCCCATAGTGGCCCCTGCACACAGTATCATGTCCCATAGTGGCCCCTGCACACAGTATCATGTCCCATAGTGGCCCCTGCACACAGTATCATGTCCCATAGTGGCCCCTGCACACAGTATCATGTCCCATAGTGGCCCCTGCACACAGTATCATGTCCCATAGTGGCCCCTGCACACAGTATCATGTCCCATAGTGGCCCCTGCACACAGTATCATGTCCCA
The DNA here is from genome assembly GCF_031893055.1 of Leptodactylus fuscus. Classification (NCBI taxonomy): domain Eukaryota; kingdom Metazoa; phylum Chordata; class Amphibia; order Anura; family Leptodactylidae; genus Leptodactylus; species Leptodactylus fuscus. The sequence continues at coordinate 232,934,964 of NC_134267.1, read as the reverse complement.
TAGTGGCCCCTGCACACAGTATCATGTCCCATAGTGGCCCCTGCACACAGTATCATGTCCCATAGTGGCCCCTGCACACAGTATCATGTCCCATAGTGGCCCCTGCACACAGTATCATGTCCCATAGTGGCCCCTGCACACAGTATCATGTCCCATAGTGGCCCCTGCACACAGTATCATGTCCCATAGTGGCCCCTGCACACAGTATCATGTCCCATAGTGGCCCCTGCACACAGTATCATGTCCCATAGTGGCCCCTGCACACAGTATCATGTCCCATAGTGGCCCCTGCACACAGTATCATGTCCCATAGTGGCCCCTGCACACAGTATCATGTCCCATAGTGGCCCCTGCACACAGTATCATGTCCCATAGTGGCCCCTGCACACAGTATCATGTCCCATAGTGGCCCCTGCACACAGTATCATGTCCCATAGTGGCCCCTGCACACAGTATCATGTCCCATAGTGGCCCCTGCACACAGTATCATGTCCCATAGTGGCCCCTGCACACAGTATCATGTCCCATAGTGGCCCCTGCACACAGTATCATGTCCCATAGTGGCCCCTGCACACAGTATCATGTCCCATAGTGGCCCCTGCACACAGTATCATGTCCCATAGTGGCCCCTGCACACAGTATCATGTCCCATAGTGGCCCCTGCACACAGTATCATGTCCCATAGTGGCCCCTGCACACAGTATCATGTCCCATAGTGGCCCCTGCACACAGTATCATGTCCCATAGTGGCCCCTGCACACAGTATCATGTCCCATAGTGGCCCCTGCACACAGTATCATGTCCCATAGTGGCCCCTGCACACAGTATCATCCCCCATAGTGGCCCCTACACACAGTATCATGCCCCATAGTGACCCCTGCCCACAGTATCATACCCCATAGTGGCCCCTGCCCACAGTATCATGCCCCATAGTGACCCCTGCCCACAGTATTATGTCCCATAGTGGCCCCTGCCCACAGTATTATGTCCTATAGTGGCCCCTGCACACAGTATTATGTCCTATAGTGGCCCCTGCACACAGTATTATCCCCCATAGTGGCCCCTGCACACAGTATTATTCCCCCCCCATAGTGGCCCCTGCACACAGTATTATACCCCATAGTGGCCCCTGCACACAGTATTATGTCCCATAGTGGCCCCTGCACACAGTATTATCCCCCATAGTGGCCCCTGCACACAGTATTATCCCCCATAGTGGCCCCTGCACACAGTATTATCCCCCATAGTGGCCCCTGCACACAGTATTATGTCCCATAGTGTCCCCTGCACACAGTATTATGTCCCATAGTGGCCCCTGCACACAGTATTATGTCCCATAGTGGCCCCTGCACACAGTATTATGTCCCATAGTGGCCCCTGCACACAGTATTATACCCTATAGTGGCCCCTGCACACAGTATTATACCCTATAGTGGGTGAGTCTCGCAGCCACTATACAGGTGTTCTCATACAGTGACATTGATTCTGCCTGAAGCCGGCCTAAGCAGGAACGAACTGGCTATGTTCTCTTAGGCTATGTTCACATGTGCAGGTTTTGATCTGGCATTTGAAGACAAAACCAAGGGGTGGGATTAAAAAAAATACTAATAAGGGGAGTGTTATTATCGTATTATCTGTGTTATTCATTACTTCCTCTCCTTCTATGAGTCACACCAAGCTTTGGTTTCTAAAACCGCATTGAAATCCTAATCATAACTTGCCCATGTGAATAGACCCCTAACTGAAACACTGAGGCGATACCCAGATGGGACAGACTTTCACAAATCTGCATGGAAACTCTCCAGATCCCCCCGCCTTTATTCTTTTGTTTCTCTCCCTCCCCCCGCCTCGTGAAAACAAAAACCGCCTCGTGTAGCCTCGCCCTATTCACAGCCAGCAGACAACAAGTCGCGCGGCCCAAGCCCCGCCCCGCTGCTCGCCTATTGGCTCACGCTGACACACCTCTGACGCTCCCTCCGCAGGGCCCCGCCCTCATACGGCACATTCCTCGGTGACGTCACGTCGGTGGGCGTGTTCGCCGCAGCGTTTCATTGTCTCCTGGATACAAGGGGTGCGTCATGACTAGAGACCACGCCCCCCGACGGGCGGCCAATCAGGAGCGCCGTGTGCGGCTGGTCTGAGGCGCACGTGGTCCGGAGCCGGTATATAGGTGCGGGGCCGGGGCTGATGTCGTAGTGAGGGGGCTGCGGGCGCGCGCGGTGCGGGGGATTAACTGATTGTATCCCGGATCGTATTGTGTATTGTCTCTTCTGCAGACAGGTAAGATGTTCATTGTGCAGGGTGAGGCAGTACAAGAACCAGCAGGGAACAGGAGACCCTGCACCCCCTGCCGGGCGGGGGATATTTGGGGAGGGGGCAGTGACTCGTGGGCTTTATATTAATTGGGATGTGGCTCCTTTTGTATTGGGGTCTGTTCACACAGCGCAGTATTTTTTTTTATTTATTTTGCACGCTATGCGGTTCTGACATCCATATCCATGAAGTCTTTTACGTGTGTGAATACGCTCCAAGTCGCGCGATTGTTGCCCATTTGCCTTGTAATATTGGTCTCTCTTGGCCACCGTAGATTTATCCATTGGCGTTCTGCGGTGATTGTTGTGCTGTAGGGCAGTAAAGGGTCATGGGGGTCCTTGACCCAAAACCGCTGACATGGGAGTAACCAGTGAGAGGTGTCCTTTCCATTGACTTCTATGGGGGGATCAAGTCATGTGACTAAATGTACAGTATTGGGGGGTGCCAGTGGTCAGCTCAGATCACATGGGATGGCACGTGTCACATGACTGTGCCGGCTCTCCATTGACTTCTATTGGGGCACTTGCCAATGCGACTCTCTTGGCTCATGTTGGTTAAACTGGTCATTTAAGGGTGCGTTCACACCTGCATTGTTAAGTGATGGTCACCAGATCCCGCCCCATTGACTCTAACGGGGTCCGAGACTCTTCCTGTTGTGCTTGCAGGACGTTTTGGTCCAGGAGTTCAGACCGACCTGGCGCCCATGGCCTAGTCTGTGCCATGCAGAGCCGTGGAGGGAGGATTCATTTATTACATTACGTTATGGCGCCTACTATAGGTACAACCAGTTACCCACCGTAAGGGGAATCCCTCTCCTGACAGGGCTAAGTATTCCTGAAGAAGTGGCAATTCTGGAGCATCTTTTCTTAGAGGTTTGTGTGTTGATCCTCCATTATTCCTCCTGGAAATTTATGAATAAATGAATGGCTATCTGAGGGACTGACACTGGCAGCAGTGACTGGTTAAAGGGGACATTATGGATCGAGGTGTTAGTGTCCCATAGTATACCTCCAGCGCTTGCGCAGTATAGCTGGGATGTGTGCCCTTGGGGTCCCTGATCTGCGCAGGTGCCGGAAGCACCAGAGAGGAGTCCGATGAGTCATTGGAGTCGTCTCTGGGTAAGTATAAAGGATGATGCTTTACCATAGGGGGTGATCTGGACACTAAAGTCCCCGATCCATAAGGACCTGTGGGTAGTTTAGTGTCCCAAGTAGCCCTAACGGTATATTTATACATTTCTCGGAGGAATAACAGAGGAACAGCGCAGGAGAAAGTTGTACAGAGCTATAATGTATTAAGGAAATCTCTCAAGACTAGAACCTGCAGAGAAGTGATGGACTCCGCTGATACAATGTCTCCAGAATAGGTTCTGACGTCCTACAATAAAGGGATTTTATAAGGTACCCGTGTAGCAGAGCTGAATTTGTTGTGTGTCAATTTATTGATGTGGCAAAGGAAGAAAAAGTTCAGCTCTGCTACATCTGCGTGCGGTATACGGTCATAGATCATGCAGTGACAATATGAGATTCTGGAATCTAGGATGACTTTCTTTCCAGACCACCTGGATGAGGATTTTCTTTCTGGATATGACTGTAACAAACCCTCAGCTATGAGACGTATACAGGGTCCAGGCTTTACAGAGAACCTTTCAACCCCACCGCCATTCCTGAGCAATCAATGTTGTTAGTTTCAGCACCCAATATGGTAATTGGGTTCTATACTGTCACGTGGGTTGTCCAGACTATCTGTTCCACCCCAGGACCGCCCACTTGACAGCAGACAGGCTAATTAGCATATCAGGTAGGAAAACTAACTGCACCGATTGCTCAGGAATGGTGGAGGTTAGAGAAGAAATTCCAACTGTGCTGGAATCAGTGGAGCAGTGACTAGTAAAGGATGCCAAAGGCTAGTGATGGTGGCGGAAGGGTGTGTTTGGTGCATGTGTCTGGTCACTTGGAGCCCCTGCAATTTCAAAAATAGGGGATCCCGAGTCCCTGTGTTAATAGAGCATGCAGGACCACCCCTCCATTTCCATACACACTCGTGATTGGTCGATATGGGGCCCCAGATAAGATGCTTATCCTGTATCCTGCACCGTATTGGTGACTAGAGATGTTTCGTTGCAAACTCAGCTCTGCTACACGCGTTTCCTCTGCAACTTGTCGCATAATCAGAGACTCCTCACCCCTATATGATGCACCATGGAGTATGAAACTCTTCAGCGCCCACTCAGCCCTGCTACGTCTTGTGCAAGGTGTGCGGAGGGCTGTCCTGGGGGCAGAGGGCGACCTATCGAAGGTTTCAGCTTACAGGTGTGGGTTTTATCAGGTTAAATTCCTGCCACCGGTTTGCGGCGGCTTCAGGCTTATCCTGTATGACCGCCCTGTGCCGCTGGCTCTGGCACTGCAGCCTGTAATCCCCCCCTCCTGTACATGAGCAAGCGGGAGGGGAGGGGGGGAGGCGGTGTGAATGACTGCAGCGGTGTAGTCTGATCCAGCAGCTAACTGGTTCATCTGGTCAAGGTCAAGTTGTGATCGTGGACGGATCTAAGAATTCCTCCCCCGGTTTCTGTAAGTTGTGACATGTTTATTACGGATTCATGCTGGATAATGCAGCAGTTGGCGAATTCGTAGTCTTTTGCCATGGAGATGATCACATTTTGTAACCGTAGATTTATCGATAGTACGTTTTTGGACCATTGTAATATCCTCATGGCGGTTCTGCTGTTTTCTATGTACGTGGAAACCATCATCAAGCAGGCTAGATAAAGATAATATACTGATTTATTCATTTGTATCTACAAGAAGCCTATTAACCCATGCCTAGCCAAAGCTGCGGATAATAAATAAAGCAACATATACCGTCTATAGGGTACCTAAGTATAAAAGATCTGCCAACAGCAGCTTGTTGATGGGCATGTCTAGTAATAGGATCTCATTGTCTTTATCATATGTTGCCCAGGATAGTAATAGGTTATGGAGTCCGTCTAAAGATCAGTCAACAGCAGCCTGATGAGGAGTAGCTTAATAGTTAAAATCCCGGCCGAACCCATATAAGATCAGTCAACAGCCTGATCCTGATTAAGTTTCGATATTTTGTCCATGACTATCCCATCTCTTTAGTAAGTGGGATTGTAGGGGGGTATTAATATCCCAATCCGACACAAGAATATAAGATCCGTCAACAGCAGTCTGGGGATGGGGATGTATATGAGTAGTCTATAGCAGTGTCTTTCTTTATGATGATCATTGAACTATGGATACGATTGTAGAGGGTTAGTACATTAACCTAAGAATAATAGATCAGTCAACAGCAGTCTGATGATGGGGTATGTGTATTTTAATAGTGTCCATGTCTATAGGTAACATATACATCACGGGAATCGATAAGTGGGACTATACGGACTGTTAGGAGTTGACGTAGAAATACAAGGTCCGTCAACAGCAGTCTGATGACGGGGATGTAGATTTATTAAGGTGTCTTTAGCTCATATGTGTTAATTACGTGTTAATTACGTCAATGAACATGATTGCCAAGGGTTAGTAAGTCAATCTAAGAATAAAGATCAGTCAACAGCAGCCTAATGACGGTCTCTAGGATACAGATTCAGAACTGAGGGAGACTTGTGCACTTTGGCATCCATTTGTGTCTCCTACAAATAAATGGGATCGGTCCGGCCAGTGCTGACGCTAGCATTGGGCTGTCTTGTATCTGATGACATCACCAACTCTTCTCCTAAATTGGGCGGTGACCCTAAGCTTTACATTAGCCCACGTGACCTCCCTGCCCCTCCCTCACTCCCCATAGGTCGCTCATTCCCCTGCACTTTCCTGTCTGTCTGGTTGTATCTCCAAGCTGTGCCTCGAAACCTAAGCCGTGACGGGTTATTAGAGGTTAATGACATTCAGGTACAACACGGTCTGTCAAGGAGCGTTGGGAACCTTGCCCAAATCTGAGTGCCAAGATATTAAAATTACTTCTAGGAGTTTCCGCCTTTCTGTTTTGTTTTTGTTTTGTTTTTTTCTTCCCGTTGCCAAAATATGGAGGCTAAATAATGGTGTACCGCCATACAATGTTCTACCGTAAGGTGCCATGTGTTGGCCTAATATCACTTCCATACAGTTACCTAATTGCTATACAGTGCTCCCAAAACCATACAGTGCTAAATTATAGCGCCTAAGTAAATACCGCCATACAGTGCTAAAATAATACCAATATACACAGACTCCACCATATCTGGAGTCTGTGGCGTCTCCCCTACAATCTGCAGGGCGGATGAATTACATGAAGGGTGACTAGATGGCGACTGCCTGGATATGGAGATTAAGTTTAGACTCAAGATTAACTTTATTTCCCATGGTCATGACTTAGTCCGTGGCCTACCCTTGTCCTATTCCTCTTCATACCCTTTTACATGACCTACCTTTGTCCCCCATACTACTTAGTCCGTGGCCTACCCTTGTCCTCTCGCCTACCCTTGTCCTCTCGCCTACCCTTGTCCTCTCGCCTACCCTTGTCCTCTCGCCTACCCTTGTCCTCTCGCCTACCCTTGTCCTATTCCTCTTAATACCCTTTTACATGACCAATCTTTCCATCTTCTTATCCTTCTCACACTCTACCCATCAACCCCTATTCTACTTAAAACCCCAACCCTTCTCACCCCTTGGGTACCATCTCATGATTTCAGTAGTTGTCTGATTCTTGATGCCCAACCATACTAATACTGAGTATTCTATCATGTCACAAGGGTGGGCACCATGCGTCCCCAAAATACAGCACCTGTTCTTTGAACAGCATAGCGTATTTAGTATTGGGTACAAAATGTGGTTATCTAATTTCCCTCTACATTAACAGGGTGCTCAATAGGTCTCCCCATACATGGTACATCCCAATCCTTAATAATTGCCAGGCAGCACCTATAGTTGCCATAGTATGAGCACAGTGCAGCCTGGCACTTGCTGCTAATACACCTGCAGTCAAAGATGTCCTAAATGATCGGGGTCTTGGACATTATATAGTTCTTCTTCCCCTTGTGAATTTTCCTTCTGAGACCTAATTCCTCTGCTGTTTTCATCATGCTGGGATTTCCTGCTGGTAAAGGGGAAGAGAGAGCTGCCATATTAACACTAATAACCAGACCGCTTCTCTATTACTTGCATGAGTCTTCTGAGAGTTGTAGTTTTACCACTGGTTGGAGATCACTGTCTTCTTGGGGCATATTCATACATGTCAGAAAACCAGATGCAAGCTACAGAGACAGATTTGTCATGTGTGAATTCGCCCTAATCTGTCTCCCTCCGGCAACTTCTGTGGGCTCGCCCCATTTTACTCTTCAATAATCCGCTGCAGTAATTCTAGGTATTGTGCTTGTGCCGATGCATGCAGGGACTTGTAGTCCTACGGTCTCTGAGGATCCAATACACTTGTATTGGGGAGTGGGGGGCAACCAAAAACAAAAGCAATAATAATAATAGATGCTAAAATAATAGTAATATATTGGTTTACTACGATAATTGTATGGGTGTATCCGCCTGTATAGAAGACCTATAGTTCGTGTGACCTCATAGGGTGTGGGTTGCCATTTATCTTTGTTGCAGTCCCAAATTACATAACCGGATACACCAAAAAAAAAAAAAAAACAATTATAGGTAAATTTACCTGATCTTGTGGCTTGATGGATCTTTTATAGTAGTTTTTAGGATCCCTAATATTCTGTATGGGTGAGAATTCTGTCTCCCTGCTGTCACCACTAGAGGGAGCTTCTGTGTACTGCTTATACATAGAACTCAATCAGTAAACTGTATGCAGTGAGCTCTGGAGCTCCCCCTAGTGGTAGCTGCAGGCAGAAAAAATTTGAGTAAAGCTTCATGTTAAATGGAGGATTTGGATATTGTATGAGACAAAACAAAGCGGAACGTACTGGGTATACAATAAACAGAACAGGGGTTGGTGGAGTTGTCAGAATTAGCTTTTTGCCTCCAGACTTAAAGGGATTGTCCAGGAATTATAGACAACTTGGGGACAACAAGGGTGAGTGTATAAACAAGCAAAAGTAATCCTCGCCTATCCTTGACGCTCTGTTGTACAGTCCAGTCTCCTTGTGCTGGGGGTCACGTGACCGCAGAGACCAATCGGTGACCTCAGTTATTGCTGGTGATGTCACCGGTCCCTCTCCAGCACCCAGTGAGGTCATGTCTCGGTAGTCATGTGACACTCTCCTTGTCCTGATATGGGAGAGAGGGCACCAGGACCGTACAACATGGTGGCAGGGATAGGTGAGGGACTTGGCACTGGTTGACCAAAAGTGAAGATCTCCTTGTATGGTGATACTACAGCAATGCGTGTACTTCAAGACTCTAGGAAAGCTGAGTGACACCGTGGGCCATTGCATTGGTGCCTATGTAGCAGGTCACTAGCCCCTGGGCAATAGCCATATGATCGGTCTAGGTAGTCGATGCTGCACAACTGACCATAATGGCCTTATTCAATGTCCTGGTCAATACAACAACGCGACATGTGCCTATAATCCGCCATACTTGGTCCTGCGCCCTCACCACTACTTTACCACAGCTCCCTTTATACCTTTATTCTTCCCTCACCTGTCCCAAGCCAGTCGCCCACACCGATCGGGGCCCTAGCCAATTGTGCAAGGTGAGTGTGCACACTACAGCTATGAGTTGTCACACAGCTTTCCCAGAAACAGAGGGGGGAGGATTTTTGGACCAAGCTTGTGTCAGGAGTGTCCGTCCTCCTGCAATGATGTGGTTTCTGCAGAGCAGCTGGTAATTCGGGGAAGATCACACAGAGCGTGTCGCAAGCGTTGGCACATGATGGGACGGCGGCGCTGCAGATGAGCCCCAGAGTAGCTGAGACGTGAGGTAGTCGGGTTCTGCTTTCCTCTTCTCCTCCCTGTGACGTAGGGGACAACTCCTACCCCCTCTCTGGCCCTGATTGGTCGGATTTAGAGGATGTGTCCTATAAAAGGCCAAATGTGCTGCGTGTGTGAGCTCCTTACCAGATCAGAGCAAGTGAGGTAAGACCGATAGCAGATGCTGCAGCCCATCCTCCTTAGGTCCTTGCTATAGATTGGTCAAGGGTACGGTGAACTGCCCCTTTAATTATTCTTGCTGTGTGTGCATGCATGTATAGCGTAGTCCTGCAGATGAAGCAGAGCTGAATTTGTTATGTAACTCTGTTCAGGTTGAACCTCCAAAACTTTCCGATATGGGGGGCTGTTTGCATCAGATTTGGTTCTACAAATCTGACACCAGCTCGGTACCTGCCCTATAGCTCAGCTTCCTAGACTTGGGGGTGCAGGGTACAAGGGGTGAGGGCATTGAGCGAAACTCTTAGGATATGCAGTCCTATGTAAAATTGCAGATAATGCGATATAACGTCCCGGTGCGCTGCGCAAATCTGATGGGCACGGGTCAAATAATCTTAATATAATGTTTCTCTATATTTTTATATTATATAATGTTTTCTTTAATGTATATTTTGCTATCTATTCTCTTTGACATTGCTCCTTACCACTGCCCCCTGTCCATAAATAGCTGCGCCCCCTCCTCCCAGCCGACCATTAATAGGATATTTTGGACCTTTCCTAGAAAGCTTGCCCTATAGCGTCTACAGTAGTGTGAGCTCCTTGGAGGAATCTGCTCGTGTCCTGTATATAGAAGCTGCGACCAAAGCTCTATGGATGGAGATGACTCCGATGGTTTTCCAGTCTGTGCTGCGGAGACGGACTGGTCTATACTGGGAGGAGAACTGGGTGTCATGGGGCTGATGTGGAGACCGCTATACAGGAGACCCATCCGAGTCCTCTCCATCCGCAGATCACTGGTCGCAGATTCCTCCAAGGAGCCATCTAGGACGTATACTTGCCCAGTCATCCATATACGGCAACTCCTAGTAACTATATACAGGTCGTTCTACTGGTTACTATAAGGAAGCCGAGCCTGGTCATTGTCCGCTTCCAGTCTTGTGCAAATCAAATGTAACAATTGCGCAATGAGAAATTCTTCTATTTTCTTGTACATTTTGTGTTTCGATTTCTCGCTGTCTCAAAGATCTCTGCTTGTTGTAAGTGAATGAGACTCGTACAGATCTAATGCTCCTATTGGATCCAGTCAGTTCTCCAGCATTGATACCTTGTACAGGAGAAGGACTAGAGCTCCTCGTATGGAAGCTTAGCCAGACTGGATGCAATTGTTGCAAACGCTCAGCTGTGAGACGTATTGGATAAGGATACCCCGGTCACTTATAGGATGAGGAGTGGTCCTAGGGTGTAAGTACAGACCTAACTCTGTGAGCTGGCATGTTGTTTAGGTTTACGTGATCCCCTGCACGCTGACAGTCTCCACTTTCCTGTGCCACGCCAGCAACCCGAAACCAAGAGGGGGCTTCCTAAGCCGCTGGTTAACTGTTTAGCTGCCAAGTGCTAGCATTGCACACACACCATCATGCAAAGCCAACCTAGAACATCCAAGCCAAAAATATTCTGTCTATGTAACCTTTAATAACCTGACTAGCTTGTGCCCCTCTGGTTGTGTTTAATGGGCTCCTATACTTTGTGCGCCCCTATACTGCTTTTGCAAGGATTGGGACAGAGACCTTCTCCCATCTCCACACATTGACCATAATAAAAAGCTTCTAAGAATATCCCAAATTTCTCTGTGGCTAAAGGTATCCCTTACACGTCACCTCCTGGTCCATACACCTTGTATATAGTCACGTCTGCCCCTAGGTGCCCATGGGTGGCAGAGACTCTTCTTGTAAACAAGTCTCACACACCTTAAACTGGCATCTCTTGTCTGGGAGTGTCCCCGTCCTTTTTGGCGTGGCCTTTATTCCATTGAAGCTTTAATCCTCTGACATTGTGTTCTTCCGGTCATTAACCCCATCTTTCCCCCCACCCTCTCTCTCTCTCTTCCAGAGATGCCTGTTTTACGGACGTTATCCAGAACGGTGAAGCAGGTGCTGCAGAGCCCTGTGTGCGGGTGTCAGACGGTCACCTCTGTCCGCTTCATTGGGTTTTCACCCCGCCAGGTGACGTCCGATGCCAGCTTCCACTCCGTGTCCTTCTCGGAGACTGACCACCCTCGGGTGCTCATCACTGGTAAGTTACCTGGGCTGTGTCCCGTCCATGGTTGGCTCGCCTCTCCTGCCTCTTCGTTTCCTTATGTTGTCCTCTGTCCATCGTCTTCCCTGCCTGTCCCTTGCACCTTGTCGTGTTTATCTTTTGCTTTCCCGTATCGCCCCTTCATTAGTGTCTATTAGTTCCATCTTCCATCTTGAGTGTCTCTCCTGTCCTGCATTATAACTCTTTCATTGTCTCCCCTGCCTCTTGCCTTCATGTCTCTTCTGCCATTCCCTTACATATTGTCCTTTACATCTCCCATCTTTCCCCTACGTCATGGTCTCTTTAACATCTCGGTCTTACTCCATCTTGCTCGCCTCTCCATCCTTTCCATCCCGTTTCTTTACTTCTTCCCTCCACGTAGTCTCTCCTGTCTCTTCCTTATATATATTGTCCTTTCCATTGCCCTATATTGTGGCCACTTTTAGTCTTGAGTGTCTCTCCTGCCTTTCCTTTCCATCTCTATATGGTTTTCTTATTGTCTCTCCTGCCTCCGTTCCAGTGTCTTCCCTGCATTGTGGTCTTTCTTTCCTCCTACAATCTATCTTCTCCCCCTTTCTCTATCGCCTTCCTCTTCTCGACCCTTGGTCCTCCTTGCCTAGATGACTACCCCTTCTAGGTTAACCTCCTATTAAAGCCAGGATCTCTTCTCTGCAAGCCATGTTCTTCGATCCTGTAGGCCTCATGTTGGGCCTACCTGTCTTTGTAGCTCCTTAATGTCCCCATTGCCCGATTTCACTTGGTCATCTCCCACTTTGCCTTCTTCCTCTATTGACACCGTCCTCCATCCTCCATGGCTACGACAACACTTCCTTCACTATACGTTTTCATCCATCACACTGACTTCCTACAGTCTGTCCCTTTCTTCTCGTAGGAACCTATAGACTACACCTATATCTCCATGCCATGTCGCTCTATGAATATCTAGAGCCATGACCCTGCAGGAGATGACTAGAATACCTCAGCCCTTACAGGTGGAGCGATGTAGGGTTCACATATTTAATGTTTGTGCTCTATTTTACAGGAGGATTAGGCCAACTCGGAGTCGGACTTGCCAAACTTCTGAGGTAGGTTCCTTCTACTCCAGCTGTGTTTTATGGAGGTCTCTTAGGTTTATGACACTTAGTGTTTTATCACCGCACGTTCTTTGATCCTCTGATTTGTCCTACGTGGCATGACCCGTGGTCTGGTCTGGGGTTACGCATTTTAGTCAGTGAGACTTATTTCTCTTTGTCCCTCTGGTTACAGGAAACGTTTTGGCAACAACAACGTGATCCTCTCCGACATCCGAAAACCTCCAGACAATGTGTTTCATAGCGGTAAGTGCTGGTGGTTTAAGGATATCTAAAAGTTTGTTACTCTAAGGATGTGTCACAACAATAGCTCACCGCCATTAAAGGGGTGGTCTGCCTTGTACAATCCCTTGTTATGTTAGGAATATCCCAATAATATAAGCCGGTTTCATTGTATTACTGCTAAGATCCCAATGATCAGCCCTGATCTGCAAGGTAGTCTATCCGCAAGCATTCAATTTCCCTGCAGCACCACCCCTGGCAAAATGGGGTATTACATGCTTTCCTTGTGAAGTACAAACTTGTTGAGACTCTTCTTTCTGAAAATCTTACTTGAGGAAAAATATCTCCCAATGCCCTGATAGGATTTTTATAAACCAGATGCCCCCTTGTGGTACCCCGATGTGTTTTTATAGCTTCTTTCTTTGTCGCTTTTTCAGGACCTTTCATTTATTCCGATATTTTGGACTACAAAAATCTCCGTGAGATTGTGGTGAACAACCGAATCACCTGGTTAATACACTACAGCGCCCTCCTGAGTGCGGTTGGTGAAGCAAACGTTCCTTTGGCCAGAGCAGTAAATATAACTGGTAAGTTGGGTGCAGTAGTCGCTACTTGGTGTAGTCAGTACAAGGACACGACTAATGCGGTGTCTTGCCATCCTTAGGTCTGCACAATATTCTGGACATTGCTGCAGAACACGGACTACGATTGTTCGTTCCCAGCACGATTGGGGCATTTGGACCAACTTCTCCAAGAAACCCGACCCCTGACCTGTGTATACAGAGGCCAAGGACCATCTACGGAGTCTCAAAAGTCCATGCAGAGTTAATGGGAGAGGTACGAACTCTTACTTTCCAGTTGGCCCAATGGCGTTTTTGCCCACGTTGGCAGGTCTTCTGCCCGGTTCCCACCTATTTCTTGACAACTATATATTGGAGCAAGTCCAGAGAAGAGCAACCAAAATGGTGGAAGGTCTGCAAACCATGTTCTATGAGGAGCGGCTAAAAGAACTGGGATTGTTTAGTTTGCAGAAGAGAAGGCTGAGGGGAGATTTAATAGCAGTCTACAAATATCTGAAAGGTAGTCACAGTGCAGAGGGATCTACCCTATTCTCATTAGCACAAGGAAGTACAAGAAGCAATGGGATGAAACTAAACGGAAAGAGATACAGATTAGACATTAGGAAAAACTTTCTGACAGTGAGGGTAGTGAGAGAGTGGAATAGGCTGCCACGGGAGGTGGTGGGCGCTCCATCAATGGAAATCTTCAAGCGGAATCTGGATAAACATATAGCTGGGATGATTTAGGAAAACCTGCACTCGCAGGGGGTTGGACCCGATGGCCCTTGAGGTCCCTTCCAACTCTACCATAAGAATAAGAAAGAATAACTATGTTGTAATTTGTAGCTGTCGTCTTGTCTATGAAGGGAATGGGTTGTCAGGCAGGGCCTAAAGGGTGCTGCTCATGATAATGTGATTGTTTTACTGCATGTCCAACACATACTTGTCCAAAGTGAATAGTTGAGATCTCCATCCCAGCTGGTCCAAGTAGTCCAACCGATCTGGAGTGGACTATTGGGACCCAACCAATTTGGGGTGGAATTGTCTAGGATCAAAGGGGATCCAACCACTTGGGCTTGTCTTGGTCCTGATGGTCCCTGATTTTAATAGAAGGAAAACATGGCTTAAAACTGAAGTGTGACTCCTTGTGAGGCTCACCATCCATTGTCTTCACTTCTTTCCTTGGAAGACGTTTCACAACGTGCACCAACTCTCTCCATCCTTCAATCTGCAACTCCATTGACTCTGGCACAGTTGGATTTTTTATTCTAGCACTCGTCGTTCCTGAGCAGTTTCAGTTCCCAATATGCTAAATGTCAAGTGGGTGGGGCTGGGTTAAGAGTCACAGACCACTCCTCTGCCAGGGCCTCCAATTCCTAAGGACTTGGGGCTAGAGAAGAAATTCCAACTGTGCTGGAATTAGTGGAGCAGAACCTATTGGAGAAGAGTTGGTTCAAGGTCCCTTTATCTACATGTTGACCATTGATGTCCCTCCAATTGCTACATCCATGAAGGTCGGGCTCCTCTCCCAATTGCACTGACCTGTCCTCGGCACGGTCTACCACTCTGGCTCTCGACTCGTCTTGTGAAATCAGACGTCTGCTCTTATCTCGCTGACGCGCGGATGGCACTGGCAGCACATTTTCTGACTGGTCTATTTATACCTCCCCCGGCCGCCATCTTTGTGCTGATTTAGCAGTTCTCTAATGTTAGCATAAACCTGTTAATCCAGGGAGGAACCCCAGCCAAAAAGATAAACTGAGCCGCAAACAAACATTACAAGCCCTACCTAGGAGAGGATTATGGAGTCTGTTCTGGGCAGGGATCAATCTATATATAAATTTTTTTCTTTTCTTTAATCCTGCAGTATTATCACTACCGGTATGGCTTGGACTTCCGATGTCTTCGGTATCCTGGCATCATTTCTGCCGATTCCCAGCCTGGAGGAGGAACGACTGGTAAGGACCAGCACCTGCTATGTATCTAGATCCCTCACACTGAGCCAGTAGGCTCTTGTGGGACCCTCAATCAGGACGTAATCCCTGTCCTTCCTCCATGTAGACTATGCAGTCCAGATATTCCATGATGCCATCAAGACCGGTAGATTTGTCTGCAACTTGAAACCAGAAACCCGCCTGCCGATGATGTACATCGATGACTGTCTGAGGGCCACGATGGAGGTGCTGGAGGCCCCGGCAGAGTCCCTCACAATGAGGACGTACAACATCAACGCCATGAGCTTCAACCCCGAGGAGCTGGCCCAAGAAGTGCAGAAACATCTGCCCGAGCTTGAGGTTGTTTACAATGTGGATACGGTCCGACAGGCCATCGGTAAGAACAGGGTGAAACTGGACACTTAAAGGGAGTCCCAACATATCACCCCAGCCCTGTAGATAGGTTAGGGTCTCATGAACCAGTATGTTGTATTTGGTATTGAAGTGAATAAAGCTGAGCTGCAATACCACAGACATCCTGTAGACAGGGGTGGCGCTGTTCTTGAAGGTAAACATCTTTTTTTAGATAATCCAGTTGAACCTTATGTCCATCCCATCATGTGGCTGACTTCATATTCATTGTCATAATTTGTTGATACATGGCTCCACTAGCCATGGTTCCATGTTCAGACCCATAGGTACGATGTATGCTGCCATATGGTGGCTCCATGTAGTGTGTCCCAATAACATGGCTTACAACCCTAGTGATCTACTAAACTTATACCCTGTCCTTCATTCCTCAGCCGATAGTTGGCCAATGAACTTTGACGACAGCAACGCTCGCAACGACTGGGGCTGGAAACATGAATATGACCTGCCAGAACTGGTGACCACCATGCTGGGCTACCTGAGCCCTGAACGTCTTAATGCTCATGCCCAGGCCAGCTGATCCCACCGCGGGGGCACCGGGTGAACTATCTGTCTATCATTGTAGTGTCTGTCATATGCTCAACGCAACTTCTACTGTTACAACGTGTTTTAGTCATTCAGTTCATGGAATGGAGAAAAGCTGTAATATTCATCGACTTCCCATCAGGCCAGTGTCCAAATCCATGTTTTATTACTTGAAGATGTTTGTTGTTTGGGGGGATCGGTGCAGGGGTATCAGACCTGCACCCCTTAGCGTTACATTTTATCACCCTCTTGATATTTTGTCACGGCGGAGTTGCAGAATCCAGGTGCTAAACTGTAACCTATGTGGGCACACTGTTTCCATAGCTGTAGCTCTTAGTATACCGTCAATTATAACACAACTCTTCCTATATGAATAGTACGGATACATAGAAGAAACTTTGTAATCTATCTTACTAAAGAAATCTGTTTCCTTAGCCGCTTATTTACATAGAAGTCTATGGAGGTGGGAGGAGACTGAAGGAAAATACAGACCAATCACTGCAGCACATTGTGTGTGAGAGCTCTTGTGCACCGATTCAGGCACTAAGGCTCGTCCCCTCCCCTCTCCATAGACTTCTATATGTAGAAGAGCCTGAAGGTGAGAGGAGATGGAAAGATGCTACTTTTAGAAGACCTATATTACAAAGTTTCCTATATGGACTTATACTATTCATTTAGGGAGAGTAGTTTTATAACCGGACATATGCTTTAAGGCCGTAGTATGTATTGGTGAGCCCCCGACGTACCCTGGGAATAAGAGGTACTACCGAAGTCCAGGGTGAGTGGGCTTCATGGGACATTTAGACATTAGTCACACTTTTTGTTCCGCATTCGTGAGCTTCCCTTTAATTTTTTAAAATTATTTTAATTTGATCAAACATTCTGTGCTAATTAATTTCTTAAAAAAAATAAAATTTTATATAAATTTTAATTTATTTTAATTTTTTTTTTTTTTTGCTGATGCTACTGTCATGAAGTTCAATGTACAAACTGTACGTAAGGAGATTGCCCCCTAGTGGTGGCGGAAGGCAGTAAAGTCATAGAAGATACACTCACAAGGAATGTATCGCCAGTTTTTTTTACACTTATTTATTCAAAACCAGGTTAATTTTTTTTACGGGGGCGGCCATCTTGCCTTGAGCATCATCTCTGCTCTCAACAGCATTTAGAGATCTGCTTTATGGCATTAACCTGGAGCCGACTCATTGAAGTTGGGAGGAGATGAGTGGATGTAATGATGGGTCAGAGGGGTGTTCTCTTCTATTGTAATCCTGTATGATGTCAATGAGACAGCTGCTGCAAAGAAAACGCTGCAGAATTGGCAAGTGTCAATCTGTTGGGTTTAGTGGCCAGAGTAGAAATTGCAGGACATAGTAATTTTTAATTACATTTAATGTAAAAAAAAAAAATAGGTTAAAAAAAAAATCATTTTGTAACTTTCACTTTAAGGAATTAGTTGGTACAGAACAATGACTTGGACTTTTTATTTGTACATATTGTTTCCATATAATATGTATACTGAAATATAATTTAAAATTTCATGATTTTTTTTTTTTTTTTTTTTTTTTTTTTTCCGACTTTCGGGATTTCCTTGACATGTTCAGGTTAATGTTACCAATCACCTGTAAAATATACAATTGTGACGAAATTGTAAAGAATTTTCTGTAACTTATTCACCCTTCGGTGTGTATATACGGTATATATTTTTGCATGAACATGCCGTGACTTGGGGCTGCCTCAATCTACTTGATCTTATAATACTTGAATATTATGTAACTCATGATTCCAATCCTTGGCTTGAAGATGCAGAAACCCCCAGGTCTACGTTGTGCTTCCGATTTCATATGGAATCTGCCCCCTGCCATGGTCATGAGTTGATTCCAATAGTATTCGAAACATAGTTTCAAATACCTCGCTCCCATAGGAATGAATGGGAGCAGGCGAACAGCAAGGGGTTAAGCGCCGGCCGCTCCCGTTCATTCCTATGGGAGCGAGGTATTCGAAACTGCAGTTTCGAATACTATTTGCTTCTCTCTAGTCATGATACCTAAGGTGGGGGGTGGGGTAAGAATGAACTGGTGCAAGGGTCACGTCATTTAGATTGGATTTAGGAATGTGTTACGTTTTACAAAAATTTGGACGAAATTGAACCACACTGTATGTAAGATGGTGGGTGGATCCATAAACGGCAAGAGTAGTCTGTCACCAGAACCCGTCATATCACCTGAATCATACGGTGTTTGCTCTTGCAAATCGCTACCTCTGTTGCCGCAATTTCACTGTTTTTGGCAATTGAGCTCTTTGGAGCAATGGTGGCGTCCTTGTTGCTCCAAAACGTTAAGCAGTAACACCCTCGCCGCTCCGCAGGGGGAGCACTTACACATTGCCAAAAGGGTTACAACCAACATTGGGTTAGGGTCACCTGAATGGCTGGCTGGGACTGGCGACACTCCCTTTAACTAGAACACTAATAGGAATTTTGGCGCCCAAATTGGGAACAAAAATCTAAAGCGGAACCAATAAAACAATTCATTTCTTGATACAGAAGCACAATTTTATCTAAATATATTTTAGCTTTATTTTATTTTTTTGCATGTAAAACGGGGAGAAATTCAGTGAACCTATTTATTAAAAACCTACAGGCGAAACTTGGGCCATTCGGGGTCACATTTTAGCACCAGACGTTCATCTTCACCCCCTAATAGTGATGTAAATATTAAAGGGCGACTCTAGAAGTGAGATCTGGCGTCTGTGGAATCTCACTGAAGGGGTTGTAGACAAACCATCAATGACCAATGAGTGAGGGGAGGAGGCGGAGCTATAGAATCACTATTTTTGTAAATGAGAGGCATGGACATATTTTTGCATTGTTTAGTTGTAATACGGCAAGAATGTATTTAATAAAAATATAAAATGTTTACGGAGTCGTGTGTGTGTGTGTGTTTTATTTATTTTTAGCTCTGATTTAAATTTTAAAACTTTTTTTTTTTTTTTTATAACTGGTTTTAATTCCTGTGGTGTATACATCATTCCACTAAGGGTGCCTTTACACAGCATAGCGCGCCGCTCTTTTATACATGTTTCCGAGCGCGGCGCTTCAAAACAGAGCCCATTGATTTCAATGGGTGCTGATATACGTGTGCTACCCATTGAAATCAATCGGAGGCTTTTTTAACCTATTGATTTCAATGGGTAGCGCGCATATATCGGCACCCATTGAGCTCAATGGGCTCTGTTTTGAAGCGCCACGCTCGGAGCGGTGCGCTATGCCATGTGAAGGCACCCTTAGGCTGAGCTCACATGGGTTTTTATGTTTTGTTTTTTGTTTTTTGGGACAAGATTTTGACGCGGAGGCCGCCTCCGAATCCGGTCCAAAAAAAATGCCATGAATGCCAGTTTAGCGTATTGGCATCCAGTCGCGGCATTCTGCTTTGGATTAAGCCCAAATGAATGGGCCTAGTCAAGAGGGAGTGTCACGCAGCAGATTCTGCCACGGAATCTATGGCAAGCAGCAAAGAAACGCTAGCGGAAAAAAAGTAGTGAACGGCTACCATTGAAGTCAATGGGAGGCGTTTTTTTTTTTTTTTTTTTTTTTTTTTTTTTTTTTTTTTTTTAGGTGGATTCTACGTCAAAAGCCGGTCCAAAAAAACCTGTGTTATTTGAGCCAAAGCTAAAATCCACTTCTGTGTTTTGTTTTGTTTTTTTTTTTTTTTTTTTTCTCTCCACCCCCTCCCCCCCAAGTACAGCGTACATAGCCACATGACTAAGCCTTGTACAGCAGTTCGGCCTATTCAATCTGCCGGGGAATCTTACAGTATAACATTCCTGGTGGAGCGATTTGCCCCTTCCATAAAGCCTTGTGAATAGCGCAGTGCGTGCACAACATGTCTCCGATGTTTCCTGTACTCCTTTTATCCTGACGTGACCTTCTAGCAGAAGCAGCTGCGATGTCGTACTATGGGATGGAGTCACAATACCTTCTTTATTCCCTTTCTGGCTCAAAAATCAAAAAATGTCCTCGGCTTGAAGGGGTTAAATAAGCCGGGTTTTGCTGCATATTTTTTTTTTTTTTTTTTTTTTTTTTTTTGTCCCCGTCTTGACTGTTTGGGTCCACACCACTACTGAGCTAGTTTCCCAACAATATATTCTATATTCTTTGAATACTTGAGTTTTGACTCTGCCCCTTTTTTGTTTTTTTAGGAAAAAAAAAAAAAGTATCAACATTTTACTTCCCATTATTCTAGATCTCTGCAAATCATGACCGTCGGTGCAGATAAATTATTTTAATTTGAAGGGACCTTTCATCACCCCTCGCATCTCCACCTTTTCGCATCCTTTAATCTCCACTGATTCTGCCACAGTTGGAATTTTTTCTGTAGCCCCCACCATTCCTGAGCAATAAGTTCTTAGTTTCAATATTCTAATTAGGCTCTCAAACTAGAACCACCCACCTGACAGCTTCAGCACACACTGAGCTAATTGGATAGCTAATTGGAATTTTTCTGTAGCCCCCACCATTCCTGAGCAATAAGTTCTTAGTTTCAATATTCTAATTAGGCGCTCAAACGAGAACCACCCACCTGACAGCTTCAGCACACACTGAGCTAATTTTGCTAACGGATAATAGCTCAGGAATGGTGGGGACTAGAGAGAAAATTCCAACACTGCTGGAAACAGAAGAGCAGAGCCTATTATGGGATGTAAATTACTATTTACACACTGCACACAAGTTGCAGGAAAGTTCATCTGAAATGCTCATTCCCCTTGCCACTTTTTTTTTTGAATCTTTGCAATTTTGATCTCTGTGACTCTCATCCACACTGTATTAGTTTTGACCCATTCCTTTGAATGTAAGAGGTAATGGCTCCACACGTCTGCAGATATGGAGTCGGTCCTCATGTATGTAAATGTATCCTGTGCTATGGTGGCCTGATTATGAAATGTAAGCCAGCAATGCCACGTATATAGATGCTGAACATTCTGCGCACGATGTCTCATACAGGTCATGTCTATTATTAGTCAGTCGATTGCGGCTAATATGATATTGTAGGAGACCGGTAACATTAGTCACTGATCCTACCAGCTTTGTAATAATAAAACGAATAACATAGCTTATTAAAAAACATAATAATAATATAATGCCTCTTCTACTTATTAATCTCTCTACCCTCCCTTTCCATCCCTCCCTTAATGAGTTGACTCTGAAAACATTGCTAAATCCATCTTGGTCTCCAAAGATGGACTGCAGCTCCACAAAGTATCAAATTACATAAAATGCTCACCGGCGCACACGGCCGGACCTGGTCTGACAGGTTCTGAAAGCTCAGAACGGACTCCGGGTGCTGGTGTGAACCGAGCGTAATGGACACAATATGTTACAATCATGCGACCTCACTGGTGCATACAATGGCCACGTGTTAATATAACTATGAGACCAGTGGATAAGGAAATATTCTGCTGGCCTAGAAGACTTGCTCACTCTTCCAGGATGTTGGGAGGTCACCCCCCTCCATTTTTATTTTATTTTTTGTGGATGACTCCAGGATGTTTGGGGAACGTTGCATAGTTGTAGGTGTGGGTGTAGTTACCTAGAAAGATCAGTCATCTGTTGAGTCATTGTGTAAATGACCACCAATGGTCACCTTCTAGATAGTCACTTCCTGCAATGAGAGATAATCTCTGCCCCGTGCTCTTACTTCAGTTTAGACTTTCACCAAATATAGCTGAAATTTCTTCTATGGATCTCTGGCACCATCTTGTTCACCGTCTATGATCGCCCACAAATGACCCCCTACATAATGGGCTCATTATGAATTTTCTAAAAATTACGGGTTTGGCTAAACCAGATATTTTGGGGTTTACCCAAGACATGTGATGTTGGAGAAAGTGAAGGAAGAGACCATAGAAGATCATGGGTAAAGATCGGATTCCTAGGAGACAGTGGGGCCGTCACTTATTATACTCTGGGGTCTTGAGTATAATAGTGCTTCCAGTTGAGAAACAAAAATGGCGGGTGAGGTTTGGCCTTCACTAGTCTCTTGAAAATGCCTTCTAGGGTTAAATAGTATTTGTATACAGTGCCCACATAATACCATAGCTGTACAATACACTAAGGGGGCTGGTGTTTATCCATGACTAGAGATGGACGAACCTCTGAAGATTTGTTTCGTTTCAGGTTTGGATGGGTTGGCCCAAAGATTTGCTTTGGGCCGAACTTGTTGGGATAGAAGTGCACGTGACAATATTATACTCTCGTGTCTCTTCAGACCCCAGACTATAATAAAAGAAGACCCAGGGGAGATGTAAAAAAATATCAAACAGTTATACTCACTTTCTCTCATCTCTTCTGGCCTCCTGGGTGACCTCATGTATTCTGGGGCCACCACTGAGGCCCAATGGGGCTTTAACCGTCATGACGTGTGACCACGGGGAACATGACATGATTCTGGAGGCCAGAATGTAACCCAGAGAACTTTATACTCTGGGTCTGAAGGGAGTATAATAAGTTCCCTGTCGTCCTACCAGCGGCACAAGACCCCATATTGTGCCGCTGTTAGGACTAAGGGAAAGAAGATTATCTTCATAATCCTTCGTTCCCTGTCGTCCTACCAGTGGCACAATATGGGGTCTTGTGCCGCTGTTAGGACTAAGGGAAACAAGATTATCTTCATAATCCTTCGTTCCCTGTCGTCCTACCAGCGGCACAATATGTTATCTTGTGCCGTTGTTAGGACTAAGGGAAACTAGATTATCTTCATAATCCTTCGTTCCCTGTCGTCCTACCAGCGGCACAAGACCCCATATTGTGCCGCTGTTAGGACTAAGGGAAACAAGATTATCTTCATAATCCTTCGTTCCCTGTCGTCCTACCAGCGGCACAATATGGGGTCTTGTGCCGTTGTTAGGACTAAGGGAAACAATCTTCATAATCCTTCATTCACTTCTGGTTCAAGGCTGAAAAAGAGCCAAAGTTTTGGGTCGAGTCAAACCTGAAACTTTTAGAAAATTTGGGTTGGATTTGGTTCGATCCGAAATGGATCACTCGTAACAAAACTGGACCTCCATAAACCTGTAGATTGGTATTGTCCTCCAGGCTACAGCTAGGTTTTCACCGGGGAAGGGATGGGTTGTATGTGGAATATGTGCAGCTATAGCATGATTCAGCATCTCCTATATGAGCTCCGTCACTGCTTTTGGTCATGACTATGGAAGACCTGATAAACGTCTCAGAACTGTGCTCTGTATACACAATGTAAACCTCCGATAACGATGAATCATCCTCTATGGACAAAACACACAAAACTAGGGCAACACAGGTTAGTGACTACCATCAAAAATTCTGAAACATAATGATCCAGTTTGCTACAAATTTTGCCAAAATTTTGGGTTTTGGAGAAAAGCCATATTTTTGGGGTTCGCTATCTACAAACCGTTATTATATTCTAAGGTCTCTTAAGACCTCAAGTTATAATAAGTGGAGGCCATGAAAAGGTGAGTGAACATAACAAACAGTCTTACTCTCTTCTTCCAGCTCTATGGTGGTATCTGGGGCAGGACCCCCGTTCTCTTGGAGCCTTTTCCAGCTTCCTGAATTTTTATTTTTTTTAAATGTAGATTGTGAGCCCCATATAGGGATCACAATGTACATTTTTCTTTTTTGTTCCTGGCGGGATTCAAACCCAGGACTCCATCGCTGCAAGGTGATCTCAATTCCGATCCCAATGCAAGTCAATGGGATTTTTTTTATCAATAATCGAAGATCGGATTTTAAAAATGATCCTATTCACTACACAGCATGGAGTCTAAACATTGTTTAAATTTTTGGATTCCACACTGTGTAGTGATTAAAAAAAAAAATCCCCCGGCTACTTAGCACCCCTGGTATCCACTTATCTGCACAGATCCACTGCCGCTCCCCGTTCTTCTCGGTCTGGTCCTCTCTCATTGACATGCCTTCAGAGTGCCGTGCGTACCCCCACTTCCCTAGGCTAGTGTTAGAGATTATGGGAGTAGGCGGGGCTTGTTGTGGCTTAGGAGAGTGTGGGCAGGGAGATGTGAGTGTGGGCAGGAACTGGGCGGGGAGATGTGAGTGATGCACTCACGTCTCCCCGCCCACACTCTCCTAAGCCACAAGCCCCGCCTTCTCCCAGCATCTCTAACACTAGTCTAGGGAGGCGGGGGCGTGCACGGCGCTCTGAAGGCATGTGAAGGAGAGAGAAGAAGAGCGAGAAGAACAGGGAGCAGCAGCGGCAGCAGATCTGTGCAGGCAAGTTGAGCGAAGTTCGCGAGTAGATAGATACTATCTACTCTTCTGTTTCCTCCCGGCTGTGCCATATATTGGACTCTGCTACATCTCAGATGTAGCAGAGCTGAGTATACAGTAAAACAGGGACAAAGCAGAAGAGTGGCAGGCTGCGGTAAATCCATAGGAATGAATGGACGCAGCCGGCACTCAGGGGGTTAAGCGGCCGGACGCTGGCAAAGTCTGCGTGCTGGCTGCTTCCATTCATTCCTATGGGTGCGGGAGTTTCGAATAGTGCTCGCTCATCTGATACTATAGCTTTTACCACAATGATTGGCCAGTAGCCAAGCATTGAGGGAAATAACCAACGGAAAAGATCGGGATCGGAATTCCGATCGCGATCGTGAAATTTACTCGATCGCCGATCGGAATCCGATGTGTTATTGAAGGGCGATACTATTTTAGCTACCTATGTGATTATATATGATGGCACATAATGAGAACATGTGCGACCCATGTCATTCAGAAATATTCAAGTGCCACTTTACCACATCAAGTTCCGTTGGGTCTCACCTTACTACACTTCTCTACTACGGTACTTTAACTCAAGTGTCTCCTCATCTCCACAAGTGCCGCAGTATTACATATCCCACATAGCACTCACTACACTATTGTTGGAGGGTTTATTTGCTAACTAGGTGCAATCACTTCTCTTCCTGATTTGCTCTTGGCTTGAATGGGGATTAGGGCATGACTGTAATATCATAAACTATAACACGATCCACCAGGATTCCACCTCGTTTGCACCAGTCCTTGCAGTCAGGGCCGGTTTTAGACAAACTCTGGCCCTGGGCAAAATGAGCAACCGGATCCTGGGGGCGCTCTTGGGGATGGGGGCCCTGAACAATTGCCCAGTTTGCCCTTCCCCTAACACCGACCCTGCTTGCAGGACTTTTCTCAGAATCTGCAGCGGAGTCTCCAATGTAGATGTGAATCCAGCCTTAGATAGGTCAGGCTCATCTGAATATAAAGCATTTTCTCCATGATGATTTAGGCTTCTGTTGCACAATATGCAAATGAGAAATTTGGTGCACCGAGTGTGCTACGGTCTGCACTGCACAGAAATGCCCTCCTTCCTTGTCCCTTATTTGATTGACTGGATCAGGGAGCTGATCCAGGTCAGAGTCTGATTGTTTGATGATGTCATAAAGGGAGCATAGTGAAGTCATATAGTCTATGCATGAAGCTAGTTTCTGTTTGGTTGGAGATGTCGTAGGAGGATCACAATGCACTTATACAGTCTAAGTAGCAGGTAGGTAAGCAATATCTGTGATGCCAAGGGCGAAATACGGTGAAGTCACTCAGTCTTTGGCAAGTAAGTCTCCGGTTGGTGATGTCACAGAAGAAGTGCGGTGAAGTCACACAGTCTATGTAGCAGGTAACTGTCTGATTGGTGATGTCACAGACGTGCGATGAAGTCACAGTCTATGTAGCAGGTAAGTGTCTGGTTGGTGATGTCACAGATGTGCGGTGAAGTCACACAGTCTATGTAGCAGGTAAATGTCTGGTTAGTGATGTCACAGATGTGCGATGAAGTCACACAGTCTATGCAGCAGATAAGTGTCTGGTTGGTGATATCACAGACGTCTGGTGAAGTCACACAGTCTATGTAGCAGGTAAGTGTCTGGTTGGTGATGTCACAGATGTGCGGTGAAGTCACACAGTCTATGTAGCAGGTAAGTGTCTGGTTGGTGATGTCACAGATGTGCAGTGATGTCACACAGTCTATGTAGCAGGTAAGTGTCTGGTTGGTGATGTCACAGACGTACGGTGAAGTTACACAGTCTATGCAGCAGGTAAGTATCTGGTTGGTGATGTCACAGATGTGCGGTGAAGTCACACAGTCTATGTAGCAGGTAAGTATCTGGATTGTGATGTCATATATGTGAAGACGTGAAGTCACTCGGTCTATTTAGCATGTAAGTGCCTGATTGGTGATGTCACAGACGTGCGGTGAAGTTACATAGTCTATATATAGCAAATAAGTGTCTGGTGATGTCACAGATGTGCGGTGAAGTCACGCAGTCTATGTAGCAGGTAGGTATCTGGTTGGTGAAGTCACACAGTCTATGTAGCAGGGTAATTTCTGATTTGCGGGTGATGTCATACGAAGCACAGTGAAGTCACACAATAAATATAACAAGTTTATTCCTGGACATAACATACAACCACATTGTAAGGATCCAGCTGGTTGTCATTCACCCCAATGTGCATAAGATTCCTGGCTTAGACTCCATTATATATCACTCTGTGACTTGTGGGGCAGAATCTCTCTCTCTATATAACATCCAGACTGATACTCATCCTATAGCTCTGTCCTGAGAGATTCCCTATAGGCAGCTGCCATGTACCAGATAAGAAGAGGCTCTCAAGGACGGGCCTAGTGGTGCGGGGCCTGATTTATGGGCCCGCAGTCTTATCTCCCGTTCCACATGCTGGTCTTTGCAGAAAGTACGAGCGGCTAAATATAGACTTCAGCTAAAAATGTGATTAAAGCAAAAATAGCAAAGAACAGACGTTACGCCGAGTACAGCCGCGCCGACGTCTCCTAAACCATAATGTGGAATTATGTAACCTTGGAGTAATGATTGTCTATAGAGGCTCCAGGTCGGTACGTACAGTCATGTCCTGCTCATATTAGTGGAAATTTTGGGGGCAGATTTATCAAGACTGGTGTTATTCATAGCTCCATCGGCGGCAGAGGCGGCATCCTTCTCCGGCCTGGAGGGAAATCTACGTCAGCTCATTTTTGATGTAGGGCTGATGGGCATGCTCTCTTTGCAGGAAAGTGGCAAGGGTAGCAAAAAAATACCCCAAATTTTCAGACTTTGCAAGAAAACTGGTATACTAGGCCTAATAAATCTGCCCCACTCAGTTCCTTTCACGTGTATTTTGCACTACCAGACACAACCTATGGAGAACCTTCTTGAATGACCCATCAGATTGTCCCCACGTCAAATATAGTCAAGGGTGCCTATTAGATACAGCCTCATTGTGATATCTACATGGCAGTTCAATTCTGGTCCCCAAGGGCATTGTGGTACCTTGACCCCCTTGTCTACTAAGGGTTGGACCACTGGTCACACCACTTCTGAGGTCCATTGCTGCTGCTCATGGGTGGAACTGCCAAGGTTGAAAGCTTGGAGCTACCTCCATTCAGAAGTTAAGTGAAGTTGGTGACCACTGTGGGAAATAGAAGTCCACAGGAGGGTAAATTACCAAGACAGAGGCCGGGGGAGGCCAACAAGCCTTAATATTATGAATCTAGGTGAATCTACGTCCCACGTGAAGGAACGCTAAACAGAGTTACGTAACGCAGGAGCCTCCACGGTCAATGCAGACTCAACAAACATCTTGGACATCTTTCAGCAGCACAGGATCCAAAGAAATCCTTGTTTGCTTCTGCTCGGAAGTAGAAATGCTTTCATCTTGTGCCAGCACCCAAGCCCTTGTCAGCCTGTCGAGAAAACACGTTCGCAACAGAAATGGCCCAAAATATTTGCACAGAACAAACAGTCACGAGTGAGGGAGTGAGGTCATTACCAACGTATAACGTGTTGTCCCTGGACATCTTGAATGTAGGGGGATGGAGGTAACTTTTGGGAATGGTATGTCAAGTGTCATAGGGAGTGGTCCAGGTAGCTGAGATCGGGGGAGATGTTAGGTCGGCCTATATCACTATATCGCTTTACCGGACAATACTGAGGCTATCAGTGGTCGCAACCAAAGTAAGCAGCAATTTTGCCATCCGAGAAAACACATATGACCACCATAGCACAAGGACGACGCAAGCGAGGACAAGGTGCATAGAAGAATTCACAATTCGCTTGAGAGGTGAAGGTAGCGGTGTAATATTCTGTTTCTGCACCTCCCCTGGGCCCTTACTTCTTATACATGTATTCTGGGGTCTTCCAAAAATTAAAAGGTGGGCAAAGCTTGTAAATAGTCACAAAACAAATCTTGTAATTGTTCACCCCTCTCTAATGTCCATACCGCCAAAATTATACAATAATAAAGTGTATTTATATCATTAGAGCATGGTATGACAGTATTATTTCTAATTGTATGACGGTATTATTTCTAATTGTATGACGGTATTATTTCTACTTGTATGACGGTATTATTTCCGCACTGAAAGACAGCATTATTTGTACACTGTATGGCAGAATGATTTCTGAACAGTATGGCGGTAGAATTTGAGCACTGTATGACAGTATATAGTGTAGAAATAATATTGCCATAGGGTGCTCTGATAATACCTCTATCCAGTGCAGAAATGATACTGCCATCATATAGTGTTCAACATGCAGTGTACACATAATTGTGCCATGCATTGCTCAATTTATACCGCCATACAGTGCAGAAAAAATACTGCCATACAGTGCTGAAATAATACAGACACTAGGTCAGCTCTCATGTGTAAGGACCCAACCAAACAGCGCCCCCTATCTCAGCTTCCAGAAATTGTGAGGAATTAAGATATTAGGATTTGCTACGGGTACACTCCAAGTTTTGAGTGAAGGTTATGGACTCTGTCTTGTAAGATGTAGATGGCCCAGGACGTGTAAGGCGGTTGTACTACCCACCATACTTGCTCTGTATGTTTCCTGTATGGTTCCTTATGTGTGTATTGTAGGAGTGTGCTGCGGTGCGTTCCTTCTATAGTAGGAACCTTGGTGTTGGCTGAGATGGGGTTCAAGGTGAGCACATTTCAGGGTACTTCTCCGAATAGTGCGGAGGGACTCACATCCCAATTCTGGACTTCTGGCGCGGGGGTTGTTCACAATCTCAGATACATCTAAGCAACCTGCCATATGCCTTATGAGCTCCTTACATGGAGTTGTGCAGACAGACTACAACAATGGCAGGCTCGGAGCAGTTCTGCACACCTGAGAAGGATCCGACGAGCGCGAAAGACGTCGGCAAACAATCTAATTATAGAGCAGTCTTGTGTATACAATAACTTGGCATTACATAGGACACTATGGAGGAGCCCACAGCCAATCACATCCCTCCGTGTCAGATACACCCTCCAGGGTCCCGTCGTCACTACTGGATTTTTCTTTTGCATGCTTTGTGTTCTCTAGTAATTACTTCAAAGAGCAAACTAAAAAAGATCGAATACTATGAGCAAATATTGGCGCAATCCATAACGTGCTGAGTTCTATTGAGATGGTCAAAGATGACCTAATACCGGAAATTAGGAAATTATCAGAAAGACCCCCCAAAAAATGGTGGTCTATGGAGACTATTCGATATTCGTTTCGAGTAGCCCCTCAATATTCGACTACTCGAATCGAATATCGAACCCTATTATAGTCTATGGGGGGAAAATGCTCGTTTCAGAGGTAGGAACGTTTGATCAAATTATACTTACCAAGTCCACGAGTGAGGGTCGGGCTGGATCCTCCGAGAAGTCTTCTCCGTGCAGCTTCCCCGCGGCGTCTTCCGGCTCTTCATTCACTCTGCCAGGCATCGGGCCTGGGCAGAGCCGACTGCGCATGCCCGCACTACAAACGGACATGCGCAGTCGGCTCTGGCCAGGCCTGATGCCTGGCAGGGTGAATGAAGAGCCGGAAGACGCCGCGGGGAAGCTGCACGGAGAAGACTTCTAAAGGTAGGAGAAGAACCAGCGTTGACTGGCCGACTGTATAGCATTCGGCCAATGAATGCTGGTTCTGCATCGAACTTTTACATTCGAATAGCGAGTGGTACTCGATCGAGTACGAGTATTTCGAATACCGTAGTATTCCATCGAATACTACTCGCTCATCTCTATTTTGTATCAATATTTGTAAGCCAAGAAGAAGAGTCAAAAAAACGTAAAGTTTGTGAATGTAAAGGGGCTGGTTTTATCCAAAAATAGTGTCCGATATTGCATCGATGGCTGATTCACGTCAGGGGAGCTGGGGCAAAACACCAGACAGTCAATGACAAAGTATGCCGCTGTTTTTGGATAATGCCAAGTCTTTCTAACCCAGATCTCAATGTTTTTGCTTGTTTTTGTCCAATTTGTTTGTTCTAAGCTTCCCATGAAGAGGCGGCAGCCCGTGACGTGAATCCTCTTTGTATCTCCAGCTCTTCTCTGTTACTTGCTGTCCTGACAGCTGGACATTGTGGAAGGAACGCGATGGTCTCCTCACAAAATGTTCAGAACTTTCTTGGGTTACAGAGTTTAAGAGACACAAAAAAAAGAGACATACTATTGTAAAATGGTGAAAAAAATATAATAAAATCAAAAAGATTCATCTCTTATAGCCTTATAGAGGTTTATCAGACTGCTCCGAGGCTTCATGACTGTCAAATTACAAAAATCAACCTCTATATAAATTCTGGAATTTAACAGCAAACTATCATAATTTGTCATGTAACACACTGAGGCCTTAAAGGGGTTCTCCAGACTGTGTTTCGACAACAGAGGTGTGACATGAAAATTCTGGGCCCCAATGCAAAATCCGTAATGGGTTTCCAAGCTAACTTGCAGCATTTAGAATAGTGGTATATTGTATATGGCAATGGGACAATTTGGGGCCCTCAGGGTCCTACTGCACCCTCTATAGGCATCCAGCTACGCCCTCCGCTCCGGATTAGGCCCAATAAATGGAGTTTCCCAATGAATGGAGTTTCTTCAGGCCGAATCACAAGGCAACTCAGCCTGCAGAATGAGCGTTTCGCTTCTGAGCGGCTCCTATTGATTTCAATGGGAGCCATCTTTTAGGTCAGAGTTTTGAGGCCGTATTCTAAAAAACTCCGTGTGAACTTACCCTTATACTCACCTTCCTTCACCTTTTCTGGGTACCCTCGTGTCCAGTTTTCTCTGGGGTCTCTTCCAGCTTCCTTGTTCGCGTTATGTGCTCTAGGATGGGGGCAGTGATTGGGCCTTAGTGGTCCCATGGGGAAGGCCAGTACATAAGAGGATGCTCATGATGGATGTAGGTAGAGACTTGTAAAAGAAAAGACCTGTCATATTTTGCACTTGAAAAATGGTATCCCTTGCCCGAAACGCGTTGTGTTTATGCTGTAAGAAACGCATGTACATCCTAAAGGCAGACCCAATAGAAGTGGTGGAGTCAGGAAATGCAGGCGCAAGGACTGGGGAGGAGCAGGGAGTGGGCATCATGTAGAAAGGGATCCTTGGTGGCCATGCCTGCTGGGAGTTGTAGCATACCGGCACAAACCACTGGTGTTACACCCATGCTGTTATGTGCCAAAGTAAATCCTTGCAGATCTGAATGTTCTGAGCGGAGAGATCTTCTTACAATGTTCTGCTGCCTTCCAGGTATCCCGTTTCTCTCCGGACAACAAATACGTATTGTTCTTAGTGTATTATAAAGGGTCACAGCACCCAAAGACTATTAAACTTCCGTTTGCTGTACGGTTGCATGAAATTTAGGTTTCCTGGAGAGAGAATCTTTCCAAAAACAGTTCACAGTTGGTTAAACATGGAGCTTTCCTAAAATGACCCAAAGGTTTCTTATCTTGTCACCTCCCATTACTGATGTTTTTGCCAAGTTCATGAGTCGTGTGTACAATGTGACATAATACAAGGCACTGAGATATAGGAAGGACTATGTTAGATGAGAAAATATTGATGAAAGATTATCGTAGAAGGAGTTACGTCAAGATCTAGACATATCATCTAAAAGCTGAAGAAATTGAGGAACATTTTACCCAAAATATAGTCTCTGGGTGTAGCCAAGGGACTAACATCTACCGTGTAGGGTCCGAACATGGTCATGTAATACAATACTCACAAAAGATGAAACTTCAAGTACCAAAACCATCTTGGCATGGATATACGAGGTAGTGGAGCTTATGGGACCTTCTATTCCTTCCGCCGTAATTCAGCATGGAGGGGGTATTTTTAGTAGTGAAGATGTTAAGCAAGGACGTGGTGATAAATCCACGTGTAGGGCAATGGTCAATACCAGGAAGAAGCACTATGGAAAATCCAAGATGTAACCAGAAGACACACAGTGTCGGCCTGGCCCACCGGAGGACTAGAGAATCCTCCAGTGGGCCCAGACTCCAACACAATAATGGTCCAGAAGAAGACAACCAAATTCGAAGGGTAGTATGGTCCATTTCCTAGGGGTTGTTGGAGGGTGGGTCCAAGAACGTTAGCCCAACACTGAAGTTATAGCCAAGATTGGTAAGAAGTGAAAGTCAGAGCATAGCAAATGTTCATAACCAGAAGAACCGTGACACTTGCCATGACAATTAGATGTGATCGACAGAGAAGATCAGAGAGGAGTCGGTGAGATGTAAACCTTGTATTCTGGACCAAATGCTTTCTGATCAAGGAGAATACATCTCCAGGAATACATTTACTGTAGAGGATCTTTGATCCCCAGTTCAGAGGAGAAGTCAAAGGTAAAGAGAAGGAAATTTGGATATGGAAGAAGAAATGTTGATAACTAGGAGTCAGATAAGAAAGATATTGTAGATAGTTGAGATCCTGGAGAGCTGGATGAAGATGAAGATCTAAAGGAAGGTTCCAAAATTAATCTATTTCTATTATGTCTATCTGATATCTATATCATATTTATCTAATATATCTATCCATGTATCTATATGTCTATCTGATAACTATCTATCTCATATCTGTTAAGATAGAATCTCTGGAGCAAAAACCGGAAATTGCAAGAACTGGCTGACAACAGAAATCAGTAGAACAAGTTGTTTAACTCTCACACATTGCTAAGACATCCTGGCAACTCAAAGGTCTTCACCTGGGCCAACTGCGAAGCCAGATGGACTTGAGCTGAATTTGGGGCCCAACATATCACTACAGAAAACCAGAACCCACATTAAACTTACAAGGCAGATCAAAACCAGGGGGATGAATAAAAAAAGTGAATGTGTCCAAGCCAAAAAGTCAGTCCAAGAGGTAAGGTCAGAGCCAAAATCAGAAGACAAGCAGATTCCCATTAACAAGCCAAAGAACAGTCCAGGATAAGTGATCAGGGTAAGGAAGCTTCATTAAGTATAACCAATAGCAGGCACCTGGATCAGCAGGAATGGGGTTTATATATCCCTCCTCAACATAGGAGAGCCCTGAAAACTGCAGAAGCTTCACAGCTTGGCAAGGTAACCTTATAGCAACAAAGGCTAAATTGATAATATCTATCTATCTATCTATCTATCTATCTCATATCTATCATCTATCCCAGTACAGAGACTTTTCTTTAGTTTATCTATCTATGATCTATCACTTCTATGTTCTATTTCTGTGATCTATCTATCTATCTCCCTATCTATCTATCTATCTATCTATCTATCTATCTATCTATCTATCTCCTATCTATCTAATCTATCATCTATCTATCTATCTCCTATCTATCTATCTATCTATCTATCTATCTATCTATCTCCTATTTATCTATCTATCTATCTCCTATCTATCTATCTATCTATCTATCTATCTATCTATCTCCTATCTATCTATCTATCTATCTATCTATCTCCTATCTATCTAATCTATCTATCTATCTCCTATCTATATCTATCTCTCTCATATCTCTCTATCTTCTATCTATCTATCTATCTATCTATCTATCTATCTATCAATCGATCTATCGCCTATCTATCTATCTATCCATCCATCCATCCCTCACTCTCTCTCTCTATCGATCTATCTATCTCCTATCTATCTATCTTTCCTAGTACCAGGGTCAGTCCTTTAATCTTCTTGGTAACGCCATTATTTATACACAGAGCTGGAGGGTTCATTGAACTGGAAAGGCTGTAATGTAAAGCCTGGCTGCTCGGTCCCGGGAGAAAGTGATTAATAACAACCATTTTCCTTCAAGGTGACCAATCTCAAGGTTTATTCTGGTCCTTCAGTGAATGAATCACGCTACCCCTGAGACCTTGTGCACGTCACTGCCTATAGTGTAAACCGTGAATGAATGTATGGGTGATATACAATTGTATTATAGGAGATCTACGGAAGATATTGGCACTATATAGATAAAATATAATATTATTATCTGCTTTGGACTATCTCTATTTGTTAGAAATGACCTTCACTTGCGATTATCTGCAATCCAGGAAGTGTTCAAATTTCTGCAGCGCCACCCCAGGAAAAAATAGGCATTACACCGTGTCCACTCATACCAATGGTTTGTCTATGTATTGCAGGACAGGGCCAGAGATATTCTTTGTAGCCGCCAAAAGATGGAGATCCTGAACCCTCCATCCCTAGATAATATAAACTTCATGAGACTACATCAGTATCTGCAGAAACATGTGCCAATGGAGATAACCGTGGTGAAATTTTTGCATTGCCACCCAATAGTAGATGCACTGGGTCATACATATGTAGCTGTGGCTACTACTGAACACATGGATTGGTTTGGGGCCAACAAATGGGTGCGCATGGAAGATATTGATAAATCTACTTTCCCTTTAAGACATATACAGTGTGTAGGTGCCCCAATCTGTAGGGTTAATGGCCAGGTGAGCTGTATTGATCCTACAGACTGCTGATCTTACAAGGCGTGACGGCGGTAATTACACATTGTGAGAATTCCAATATGGTTTAATGGAATCTTCTAAGCAATAAGTCAAGAGGTCGGAGGCGTCTACTGCGTCACACGCCAAGGTCGTGGACTCTCGTATGTCCATATACTCAATGGACTCATATCACTAATCTTAAGGTGTAACGTGAGTCTTGAATTACAACATAAGACATATGGACGTTATAGACCGTCCCATTTATAGATGTTATGTATTACCGTACTCAGGACTTCCTTATTGTGCCAGAACAGAAAGTCGCTCACATATCTATGGCGGACTAGGGTCCTACATGTAGCATATATGGGGTCGTTGCTGAACATCCCCAAAGAGTGGACTGGAGGGGGGTGGAATGACAGGTCCCACTATCAATCCTACCTGTCATTCCCAAAAATCCAGCCCAATACTGAGCATTTACCAAAATACTCAGCAGACGAAAGCTGTCTGCTGAGAACAAACACTCCTGGAGTTTTCTCATCTCCCCCACCTGAGTAGTCTGGGCGAGATGTACACGCTCTCCATTACCTGACCAGCCATCGGCTTACAACAGGTATAGTCATATTATCAGTGCTATACACAGACCTTACCGTACCTCTGTACTCAGCCCTACTGAATGCCGCACACAGTCCATCATAGATGTTGTGCGTCACCTACTGGTAAACTACAGAACTGCATGGCAAAAAAAAATAGAAGATCCTTTGCATTTTGTCCAAACAGGGCTGTCAATATTTCTATGCAGGCACACAGTATTAGTCTATTATAAAATATAAAATAAAAATTAGTAAAATATATGAACAATAAAATATTATATAAAATAAATATTTTTTAAAAAATCATATCCTATTAATGAAAGTTTGTGAGTTTGTGGGTTTGTGTGTTTGGATGTTTGCATGTTCGGATATTTGTTCCTCAATCACGGAAAAACCGCTCGACCGATTTGGCTCAAATTTTCCACAAACATAGTTAATACACCCGATTGCACAATAGGCTACTTTTCGTCACAATAACGCACATACGTTTTTCCCAGGACCCACCCAAAAAGCCAACTCACACCACCATCTCTGCAATCTCACACACTTTGGACCATAGGAAACCCTAAAACTTCACATTCCCCTCTACAGCCTAGCCCCTAACCCCACACAATCACATTCACATATACTTCAGCACTTTCACACTAACCGTAACGATACTGCAGGAGCCGACCTGTTTCACTCTCCGGCCCAGCCATCTTTACTGACCCCCACCACTAGGAGGATCCACGGCACCGCCCACCACACTACTCCACTGTCTTCACAGGAGCATGCGCACCTTACACACATAGACAACGTGTTGCCAGCACGCCACCATTTTGCGCCTATAGCTTACACAGCAACACCCGACCCACTGGCTCCAGGCCGCAACACTCCCCGCAACACGCCACTCTCACCTCCCTGCTGTTTATGATCTATCCACCGGCCCGACACTGGTAAGTGGCCATACCATTCTTGCATTGCCAGGACCTCTGGCCTGTATACTACGCTGGACCGACACCTTACGCTCCATAATAATCCTCCCCATCTCCCTCCGTACCCTGTCTATCTGCTTAGCCTCCTCCAAACACCTCTCACTAACTTGCACCGCACTTCACCCCGTTAGTATGGCCCATGCCGCTGATATTCCTATGCCAACCGCCCACCATAGCCGCCGCTTATTGCCATAGCACCGCTGACTTCATTTCTACTGGCTGGGCTCCGTTGCCAGCACACGCCGTTCCATTACGGCGCATGCCGGTGCTTTCGCTGTAGCAGGTGCCCGGGAGCCGCATGAACTACATGGCCTGCTTAACCTCCGTGATGTCCCCCATTGCTGCCCACATTCCCTACTCCGCCACCTTCTCTGAACTGGACCGCGCTGAGCCGCCCGACATAGCCTGCTCAACCCCCGTGATGTCCCCCATTGCTGCCCACATTCCCTACTCCGCCGCCTTCTCAGAGTTGGACCGCGCTGAGCCGCACGGCCAACATAGCCTGCTCAAACCCCCGTCATGTCCCCCATTGTTGGCCACATTCCCTCCTCCGCCGCCTTCTCTTACCTGTACCGCGCCTCCGGTCTGTCCCCTGCTGTGCGTAGGCATCCTCCACCTGATCTCCGCCGGCTACACTGAGCTACGCTGCCGCCGGCAGGTTACTATGCTATGCTATGCTATGCTACATAGCCTGCAATAGCACTGGCACAATTAGGCAATGCATTGCAATACATTAGTATTGCAATGCATTGCATTATATTAACTTGAAATACCTCTGTCCCAAACACAATATATACACTTTCCACCACCGACGTATACCAGGTGAAATAAAAAATCTTTTACATGCAAAAAGTCTCACGTATTCTCTAACTTACTACAAAAACAACATATCAACTTACATTTCATATCCCAGACCTTTTACACACTATTAAAACCTTGCCAGCGATTGCATTTACACACTTCTACAATCACCGCAGACAAAGTCGCGGGTACCAGCTAGTAAATCATATAAATATAAAATATATTAACTAGAAAATAAAATAAATATAACAAATATAAAATGAAATTAAATAATAATAAAAAAAAAATCAACCCAAACAGGATCGAAAAGATACTCAAACAAGTTCACTTTATAACTGGTCATCAGCCGGGAATCATGCCGAGAAAAAAGAACATCAAAGAAATTGTAGTACCATATTTAAAGGGCTGACATCCATTGTACTCTTATGGCAGATACCAGCAAGGGGTTAAACGCTCTCCAGCAATCTGATGTCTTTTTCATGAACCGATGACCACAACTGGAAGGCATACTAAAGACTGGCTGCACCCAAAATGAGCAGGATCGTGAACTGTCCACGACTAACACACAAGCAGACATGTGACTAAGTCCTAAGGCCGGGGTCACACATTGTGTGTGCACAGCAGGCTAGCCATTGGCAGAATCGGATGGATTTAAACAAATCCCATCCAGACACTGTGGAAAAAATCCCGCAATGCAAAGTGTTTTTTGTTGTGGGTTTGGAACGTACAGAATGTTGATCACTGCTGCAGATTCAATGCAAAGCTTGAAAACCACACAGGGGTCAAACTATATCCCACAGTGGCAAGCAGGTGCTCTGTGCCTAGATCTGTCTACCTCTGTGTGTGCTCCTGTCTCTTTAAGAATTAGTGTTCTCACCTGCTAAACATCCTCCTGCCAATCCCTGTGTGAAACGCTGAAATATATGCAGGGTCATGCTGGATACCTTGTCTCTGGCTATATAACCCATCATACATGATGTCCTATCAGTTTTCTGCTGCTAATAATCACATTATGGCTGCAACACATTTTACATTTGTCTCTGAGATAGGGTATGTGTACAATAAGGAGCAATCTGCCCCTCCCCTATCCATTACTACTAATACTGGTTTATTTATATGTAATTCTGCCAAGAGTAACTGCACTGTAGCAAAGAAATAGCTGAGAAAAGCCCATGGGAGCATAATATAGGTGATCTACTGTAGGTGATATAGAAACACTGACCTGCAAATACATGTAGGCATGATGCAGCCTATAAGCTCCCTGACACAGGAAAAGAGGCATACATGAGAACAGTTAGTAAAGCTGTTGCTGTCTGTGAATAATATCCCACCTGTAACCACCACCTTTGAGATGTGCAGAATGTGAAGTTTCAGCAGTTTATAGACATGTGTGGAGTCTGTGAGGAGAATCAACCCCTCCCATCTGCATTCACTGTGTGAATAGACCAGACTCTTCACCTATGCAGCGAAAAAATAAAATAAAATTGTATAGTCATCTATCCCCGTTGCTCCGGTGTTGTCCCACGCCTTCTGTTTTGTGTGCCCTCTTGCGGCGTAGTCTATTGGGTCCACGGGCTTCCGTGGTTAGCCGCTTTTTTAAATGGATTAGGTTCCCAAATGGACTCTATTTTGAAGGATTGGAGGTAGGAGGATGGGTAAGAGTAATATTTTTTATTCAGTATTGTCTGCACTGGGCGTATTCAGTATTAACCCATTCACTGCCCCAAATTGTTTTTCAATAATACAGGAACTGCTCTGTGAAAATGACCTTATGTGTGCAAGGCAATGCACGCACGTGGTCAGTTTAGGTTTCCGATCACAGGTGACATCCTTCTGGAGCACGTGGATGTCCTGTTTCTACTCCTCAATGACAGATGGTGTTCATAGGTGAGTTAAAGTAACCGATCCCCAATTGGGGATCATGGTAGTTAATGGGTTAAGATAGGTTCACACTAACGTCCGAGTCTCTGTCATTCGGGACCACATGGATTTTTGGAAGAATCTTCGATGGAGTTTCCTACGCAGATGTGAACCTTGCCTTACTACTAATATGAAAATATCATAGTGTCTGTACAAGCAGCTCTTACGTTGTTCTCTCCCTGTGCCTCCCCTGTAGATTGTTTTTTTTCCCAGTTAGCCATGTAAACTAAAGGACAACATCATCTACAGATGGACAGCCAGGTCACTGATCAGCTAGAGGCATCTTAGTAAATATACATATTCAAGCTTAAAACGGTCTTTGACTGTTTTAGATTGGGTACCCTCGATCCTTGAGAGCAACATAACCCCCCCCCCACCCCCCCCCAAAAAAAAAAAAGTTCACAAATTACTTTGCAGGGGAATTTCAAATTGGACCAAATTTATCTGAACCAAATAGAGACCAATCTGAAACGAATTTGTGGAGATTCGCTCGTCTCTAGGAGGTCTCTCAATTATTACGTTGGGACTTAGTCCACAAGTAAATTGTATAGTGTACAAGTAAAAAGCACCAAGAAGTGGCTGGACGATAGAAGAGGAAGGTTCTTTAATGGCCAAGTCACCGGCATAATGGCCAGGTTAGGAAACAAAGACAAAAAAAGAACACACTGGGCATAGGATTAGCCAAATTTGGCCAATCCTGCCATCATTTTATATTTTTAGTGGACCACGGCCAAAATTTTTCAACTGGACATCACAAACAATTACGGTATACACAATTGCATGGTTAGTTCAATAGGAGTTAGCAGAAAAATATAATATAATGGAAAGATCTGCACTTCTTCCACGTTTTGGACCTACCCCTAGTTTGGTCGTACAAAACACTAACCAAAATATACCAG
This sequence comes from Leptodactylus fuscus, assembly GCF_031893055.1. Taxonomy (NCBI): domain Eukaryota; kingdom Metazoa; phylum Chordata; class Amphibia; order Anura; family Leptodactylidae; genus Leptodactylus; species Leptodactylus fuscus. The sequence goes on along the minus strand of NC_134267.1, from coordinate 232,894,825 downwards.
TGTGAATGGGGCCTTAGAATAAACACCCACTGGAGCACATTTTTGACAAAGGGCCAGAACAAGGGATTTAAGCAATGAAGAGAACACCATATCTGTCCATTTGTGTAATAAAGGACTATAATTCAGTTTGCTATTCCATCCCCGTTATGTTTATATACCGTATATACTCGAGTATAAGACGACCCAAATATAAGACGAGGCCCCTAATTTTACTACAAAAAAAATGTACTGACTCGAGTATAAGCCGAGGGGGGGGGAAATCCACCATTGCAGATAAAAAAAAGTCTGGTCATGTGCATTACAGCTTAGTAACTCCATGGGGATCATAGTAATATCAGTTAACCCCATCATGTCCCTCACATTAACCCCCCGTGTGCCTCACATAAGAGTTACTGATATGTGGGACATATGGAGGTAATAATTAGGTATCTTCATAATTAAGGTCCTTTATTAGTACCCTCATGTCTCTCACATATTAGTAACCCTTATATGGGGCACACAGGGGTTAATATGAGGGACATGATGGGGTTAACTGCTATTAACGTGAGGCACATGGAGTTACTGAAACAAATTAATAACCCCAAATGCCTGACATTAATAGGCATGGTAACCCCAGCAGGTACCTGTGTGTTACTTTTACTTTCCTGTAGCTTCTTCTCCTCCATACAACAGACATCTTCTATAAGACACAATGAATCCTGGCCACTGACTTATCTGCAGGTGTTACATTCTAGTGGCTGCAGGACCTTTGATGACATCACAGTCACGTGACCTACATGACAAGCCAATCACAGAGCAGTAGCACTAAAGGACCTCCCCCTTTATTTAATTTATGCAGGTCCTTGCAAGTCTCTATGCTCCTTGGACCCTGACTCGAGTATAAGCCGAGGGGGGCTTTTTCACCATAAAAACTGTGCTGAAAAAGTCGGCTTATACTCGAGTATATACGGTATTTTTAAAGGCAATGTCTACTCAAAAAAAATTCCGTTAGGTGTCTTTACTTCTTCTCTACATCACCCTGAATTCTCTGATACGTTGTTTAACTTTATGAATAGATAAAGAAGCAAACTTAATGGTGATAACTCAGTTTCACTGCTTTTTTTCCTCCATCCATCCACCATACTCTTCCATATGGATCCCAAATTCTGAACATACCGACGGCTTCTTTCATGTCGAAAAAGGATTGATTTATTTCTAAAACATTTCACACATTCTGAACATGGAAATGACATTGTTCGTGTATCACAAGATTTGATTGATGTTTAAAAAATTCCCCACATTCCGAACATGAATATGGCTTCTCTCCTGTGTGACTTCTCTCGTGTACAACAAGCTTTGTTTTGTCTCTAAAACATTTTCCACATTCTGAACATGAATTTAACTTCTCTCCGGTGTGAATTCTCTCGTGTCTAACAAGGCATGATTTATCTGTAAAACATTTCCCGCATTCTGAACATGAGAAGGGCTTCTCTCCTGTGTGAATTCTCCCATGTCTAGCAAGACCTGATTTATCTGCAAAACATTTCCCGCATTCTGAACATGAATATGGCTTCTCCCCTGTATGGAGTCTCTCATGTAAAACAAGCTTTGATTTCTCTCGAAAACCTTTCCCACATTCTGAACATGAATACAACTTCTCCCCTGTGTGGATTTTCTCGTGTTTAACAAGACTAGATTTATTGATAAGACACTTCCCACATACCGAACAACAAAATGGAGTCTCTCCTTGGTGACTTATTTCATGTGTAACAAGACTCGCTTTGTCTGTGAAACATTTCCCACATAGTGAACATAAAAAAGCCTTCTCTCCCGTGTGACTTTTCTCATGCCTAACAAGACTTGATTTATCCGTAAAACATCTCCCACATTCGGGACATGAATATGGCTTCTCTCCTGTGTGAATTCTCTTATGTCTAACAAGATTAGATTTTTCGGAAAAACATCTGCCACATTCTGAACATGAGTATGGCTTCTCTCCTGTGTGGATCTTATGATGATCTTTAAGTTTGGTTTTAGTAAAAAAACATTTCCCACATTCTAAACACGTAAACGGTTTATCGCCTGTGTGAATTTTTTGATGATCTTTGAGTTTCGTTTTGGTAATAAAACATTTGCCACATTCCGAACACGTAAATGGTTTCTCTCCTGTGTGGATTCTCAGATGATGCTTCAGTTTGTTTTTGGTAATGAAAGATTTCCCACATTCTGTACAGTGAAACGGCTTCTCCCCCGTGTGAATTCTCTCATGGGTAATAAGCTTTGACCTCGAGATAAAACTTTTCCCACATTCAGAACAGGAATTTGGTGAGTTCCTTGCGTGTATTCTTCTGTGTGAAAAAGGATGTGGGCTTCTTGTCCAAGATTGGTCAGGAGAAGATCCCTCGTGATCGGGAGCATTATAGGATTCTTGATGAAAATTAAGGGCCATGAGGTTTTCTTCGGAAAAGTGCTGTATGACGTCTTCGTCTTCTACTTTATAATTCAACGATGATATGAAGTTTTCTTCAAAGTTTTTACTTTGGTTTTCTGAAAAAGGAAAATGGATTTCATGATTTGCTCCTTGATATCAAAGTGTGAAAAATAGTCGAACCAAATAGAGTATAAAGTAAATCGTAAAATGTAGGTTTGCTTTTAAATTTTTCCCAGAATGTTGCTTAACTTTATCCAGTAAAGTCGGGAAGACTCGGAAAGTTTTCGGAAAGTCTCGGACCCATTCATTTTTTTCCTATTTTTTTTTTTTTTGTGGCCTTGTACTAAAATAAAAATTCACGCCTCCTCCACCAATCTGCACTCAATACCCCTTCATGAGAAAAGTGAAAAAAGACATTTTTTTTAGTGCTTTGGACCTCAGACTGGTCCAAAGGATCGCCTTCCAAGAAGACAATGAGCCTAAGTTTACAGCCATGACAACACAGGAGTGGCTTTGGGACATCCCTGTGAATGTCCTTCAATAGGCAATTTTTTATTTTTGTTTTTGACTTCCCGCCTACCAATCCCGTGCGTTCGTGTAGTTGGCTGCAACAAAATGGCGCTCGGACATGCGCAGTACCGCTCCGAACTACTGACATAGACTCCCTTTGAATCATAAACACATTTGCCTGGCCTCAGCTTTTCGAGTCCCTGTCCCGGACCATTAATGAACGCATGTCTTACCTGCACGACCACTTTATTTCTTTCCAATTCCTGACACTCCAGCAAGCCTCCTCTGTGGCACTTTTTATGGCTCCTATAATTTACTTACACTCCTGTCGTGACAACAAACATGGTGGAAGAGTTGTCCGAGAACCTTGGCCTTCTCTTATGATGTGGGCCTATAATTAAAATAAGCCATCAATCCCCAGAAAACCCTTTCGGAGACCTCCATTATTACGTACCTGTAGGAGTATATATCGGAAAGTCGTCCACCACTTCAATCTTACACGGGTGATCCCCGATCATGATCTCCTCCGCTTCAACCTCCACTTTAATGTAAGTCAGATCTTCACCCTGCTTCAATCCAACAGATCAACATAAGAAAGCCCCAAAAATCAATGAGCACATCTACGACTGCGGGGCTACAAAGGCCCAAAAACACTCTTCTATAGATTAGATACAGGGCTCAGCTCTCTGTACCTGATAACTCTCTGGGACACGGTGATTTTCCTCGGGGCAGTCTTGGTGATAGAGAGGACTGGGGCATCTCTCTGGTGAATTTTTCCTACTGGATCCATCTGGGGGAGACACAAACACAAAGTGATGGGATACATGACCTATGGTAGGTAAATCTATATTGTATATCATAAACTTCTCTACTCGCCTTCAGATCTATGTATATTCATTGGAGTCCTATGGATGTGTTTAATGTATAGGGCAAATGTAGGGCACTAAAGGAAAGTGAAAGGAGCCTAAATTGGGGACCTCCTACATTACACCTCATGGGTATGCAGTGCACATGATGTGATAAGTGCTTAACCAGGACCACCAGTGCCGGCCTGTGCCCATAGTAATGTACAAGTTATATCTCTTCTTACCTTGTGATGTAAGCGGCTGGTAGTTTTCCATCATGGCGTCCTTGTACAGATCCTTGTGTCCTTCTAAATACTCCCACTCCTCCATGGAGAAATAGACAGTGACATCCTGACACCTTATAGGAACCTGACAACACAATGATACGGTCATCCCCCGACCCCTCCATGGTGTTACTGTATAACGTCCCAGCATTCCCAGCAGCGCTCACCTCTCCAGTCAGCAGCTCAGTGATCTTGTTGGTCAGTTCTAGGATCTTCTGCTCCTGTATCAGTGAGTGCGGGGGAGGGTCTGTGATGGGGCTGTGGCTCCTGCTCCATCCTCCTGACTCATGGACATGGCGGCTGGGAGTCACACAGTCACCCGATGTCTTCTTCACTACGGTGTAACCCTATGGATGGAGCAAGACATAGAGAATTGTATATTGTGGCCTAGGCTGTATACAGATCACATTTGGATTACTGGGGTCAGTCCTGGAGACCTCACCGAAGAAAAGACAGTAATCATATAGAAAAGGTCCAAAAATGGAATACCAAAATGGTGGAATGTTTCAAGCACACAACTCAACCTCTTCCAGCCAAAGCCATTGTAAAATTTTCAATTTAAGTTTTTGACTCCCTGACTTCCAAGCATCATAACTTTTTTATTTTTCCCCTTCACAGAGATATATCAGGGCTTACTTTTTGTGGGACAAATTATATTGGTACCATTTAGTATTCCGTACGATGTACTTGGAAGCTGGAAAAAATTCACATTGGGGTGGAACTAGAGAAAAATTGTGTTTGTGAAACTTTCTGATGGTCTTTGTTTTTATGGTGTTCACTGACAAAACAAAATGACAAGTCACATGTACTCTATGGGGCGATACCATTCCAGGGATACCAAACTTTCCTGGGTTATGACACCCGTAGCTTTTTGTATATTTCATGTGCATAATAATTAAATGCTCGACATCCGCAATACTATTATGCCAGATGTTGAGAAAGGGTTAAAGAATGGGGTAAATTTATCAAGTTGTTGTTCAGTTCTATTCCATTACTTGGAAGGTCTGGAAGATGTTACGCAGAATTCTGGATTATTCCTAGGATTTCTTTTCTTATATTAGACCTGGTTTACCTCTCCGGTCAGCAGGTAGATGATCTCCAAGGTGAAGTTTAATATTCTTCTGGTAATCTCTTTCCTGTCCTTCTCCATCCTTGTTGGGTTATGCCGGAGCATATGAAGTAGAAGAGAAAACTGGAACACTTAGAAAGTTCTAGAACCGCAGGTACCTGTATGAGAAAAAGAGGGACAAAGGAGGACAACGTCATATGTGAAATACAGAATTACTGAGCCTTTACAGCACCATGTCCTTAGAGTCTACACCACATGGATTAAACTGGTCCACCCATGGTGGCGTATCCACATCGGCTACTTTTTATCGTAAATGACATGGTTTCACAACTGTTATGAATTTATGTTCACATACTATAATACACTGCTCTTATCTCAGCTTCTGATAAAGCCAGGTCTGTTATCTCTCTGTGTAGACACTCAGCTAACCCTCAGTCTACTGTGTACCTGCATTTGCATATTATCTGATCTGCTCCAGGTATTGCAGACAAACTGACATGGGCAAAAACCTTTAATCCAAATTGGCAGCTTGCCAATTTTAAACATGCCAGGAAAAAGAAAATATAATTTGTCGCAAACAAGGAGCGCTATGAAGGAAGCCAGAAGTCACAGAGTTCTCCTCAAGCGCAGCTGAGGGGGAACATCGACACCAACAACACGCTCATTATATGGCGTCACAGCGAGCTGCTGGAACAATGACGGGCACGGCGTGAGGAACGAGTTCAGCGGCAGGCTAGCTTTAGAGTTGCCGAAATGCCGGAGCAGGCAAACCATCGACGCCCACAACCCGCAGACAAAGTCACGCGCAGAGGCTAGTACAAAATATAAGCAGAAACTCACACTCTTATGCTAAGAACACACTAACGTTGTGCTGGTCCTTTGGAGGACCAGAACAATGGAGAGGCTGACCACTAAAATAGCACTTTGTTCCTCCCTTGTGTATTTTTTAACATTGTTGCTCAATAAAGCTTTTTGTATTTTGACTAGATTCTGGTGCTCCAGTCATCTTCCTTTTGGTTGTTTGGCTGTTATACAGACTATATAGAGCTGAAAGCCAAATAACAGAGCTGGCCGTGGTGTGTACAGCGATGTATGGGTTAACCAAAGCACGCCCTTGCGATTGCCGTTATCTCAGGAGGTGCTGTGCACGCATGGTACACTCATTGTTTGATATGTTTGCATTATAGGTAACCTTGAGGTAAGTGACGAGTCTTTTATTATTTTATTTGCATTTCTTCTTATGTATTTATTAATGTTTATACTGCGTTTTGAAAAAACATAACCTTATTTTCCTTTTCACCATGTTGTGCGAGGGACTTGTTTTTTGCAGGTCAGTTGTAGTCTTTGTTATACACATTATAAATGGAATAACCATATGTGGAAACCCAGGAGAAGTCTGAATGTAAACACGTTCTGGAGAATCCCTTTAAGCCATTACTAGACATTGCACGCCTGATTAGGCACCGTCCTGCACAAGACTACCTGGAAACGAAACATGAGATGAGATCCTGCAGAACCTTCTATGCCATCAGAAGACAACTGTACCACCTCAAACCACCGGTGAGGGTCTGGCTGAAGATATTTGACGCTGTCATCTCCCCGATCCTTCTCTATGGCAGCGAGGTTTGGGGCCCAGCCACCTACCCATACCAGACAAAGTGGGATTCCAGCCCAACAGAGAATTTCCACCTGGAGTTCTGCAAATACCTGCTCCATGTCCATCACAACACCACCAACATGGCCTGCAGGGCAGAGCTAGGCAGACTCCCCCTATGGCTCACTATACAGAAGAGGGCGCTAGCTTTCCAGGCACACATCCAGGGGAGCAAGCCCGACTCCTACCACCACCAAGCATGGCTAAGCCACCTGAGCAAACCAGACACTCACCAACCAAACAGCAGCCAAACAGCAAACCAAAAACACCAACAGATGATAACCAAGGCCGAAATAAAGGCGACCACAGAGGCAAACAGAGAGCGGTACATTGAAGAATGGAGAAACGAAATAAATAACTCCAAGAAACTCACCGTGTACCAATCCCTACAAAGGGACTACACCATGGCCACCTACCTGGAGAGAATACGCCACCCCAAGCACAGACAGACCCTGAACCGGTACAGACTGAGCGCCCACAACCTAGAGATAGAGACGAGGCGATACAGGCAGACGTACAAGCCACGGGAGAAGAGACTGTGCCAGCACTGTGACCAGGGGGCCCTGGAAGACGAGACCCACTTCCTGCTACACTGCACCAAATACTCAGCTGTGAGGGCCGTCTACTACCAAAGACTCTCTGCCCACATTCCAGACTTCATATCTGCAGACGAGAAGAGGAAACTCTACATCCTACTGGGAGAAGAAGAGGCCACTGTGGAGATCGCTGCCCAATACGTGTCCAGCTGTCACCAAACAAGAGGAAGATGAGACTCCACGGACTGTTATACCCAAAACCACACCCCATTATAGCAGCCACCAACTAAGAGGAAGATGAGACGCATGGACTGTTACGCTATTTCTTCTCGCCGACCCCAGGATCTCCAATGAACAGGAGTGAAAGACCCGATGAATCTTCTAAATATTACAGGAATAACTATCAGCCCTGACAATCCAGTTTAAGAGCAAATACTGAGATTACAGCCAACATAGAGTATACAGAATAAGAGAAGTGGTACTGTGCACTGTCTATATATACAGAATAAGAGAAGTGGTACTGTGCAGTGTCTATATATACAGAATAAGAGAAGTGGTACTGTGCACTGTCTATATATACAGAATAAGAGAAGTTGTACTGTGCAGTGTCTATATATACAGAATAAGAGAAGTTGTACTGTGCAGTGTCTATATATACAGAATAAGAGAAGTTGTACTGTGCAGTGTCTATATATACAGAATAAGAGAAGTTGTACTGTGCACTGTCCATATATACACAGAATAAGAGAAGTGGTACTGTGCACTGTCCATATATACAGAATAAGAGAAGTTGTACTGTGCAGTGTCTATATATACAGAATAAGAGAAGTGGTACTGTGCACTGTCTATATATACAGAATAAGAGAAGTTGTACTGTGCACTGTCTATATACAGAATAAGAGACGTTGTACTGTGCACTGTCTATATATACAGAATAAGAGAAGTGGTACTGTGCGCTGTCTATATATACAGAATAAGAGAAGTTGTACTGTGCGCTGTCTATATATACAGAATAAGAGAAGTTGTACTGTGCGCTGTCTATATATACAGAATAAGAGAAGTGGTACTGTGCGCTGTCTATATATACAGAATAAGAGAAGTGGTACTGTGCAGTGTCTATATATACAGAATAAGAGAAGTGGTACTGTGCGCTGTCTATATATACAGAATAAGAGAAGTTGTACTGTGCACTGTCTATATATACAGAATAAGAGAAGTTGTACTGTGCGCTGTCTATATACAGAATAAGAGAAGTTGTACTGTGCACTGTCTATATATACAGAATAAGAGAAGTTGTACTGTGCACTGTCTATATACAGAATAAGAGAAGTTGTACTGTGCACTGTCTATATATATATATACAGAATAAGAGAAGTAGTACTGTGCACTGTCTATATATATATATATACAGAATAAGAGAAGTGGTACTGTGCACTGTCTATATATACAGTATAATAGAAGTTGTACTGTGCACTCTCTATATCTATCACTATATCTTCTGTATACACGCCGGCGCTGACTACATCTATTATTTCTATGACTTTCTTCCCTCCTTACAATGACCTGAATAATATCCGGTAATTATTTCATGTAACTCGTCTATTTGTAACACAAGTTGTTGTTTTTAAATTTTACAAAACAATTTAGAATATTTTGCCAATAGTGAAATAACCCCCTCCCCCCCCTCCAGCTTACCTCAGGTCTGTGTGTATTATAAATCCACAGCACAATAATGCCACAAAGTTCCTGTGTGAATACAGCCTTATGGCAGCCAGTGAGCAGCGCTGTATATACAGATATCTCCTCTGTATTCTGCTGCTTCAGTAATAACACAGAGAACATCAGTGACCACCTGACCAGGACCTGCTCTGTATCTACTGCACTGCCATAGCTGAAGGACCTGTGATGATGTCACCGTCATGTGATCATAAGTGAGGGGGCGGAGCTCAGTGTGAGTATAAGAGCGAGGTCACACTGTGATTTTTCTAGTGGCGTGTCTGATTGATGAAGCGACAGCTGCGGGTTAGAGGAACGCATTGCCTTGTGTGACGTGTCGTGGGCCGCAGCTGTCGCTCAATAGTTAAAATCGATAATAGGGGCTACAGAAAGTCACACATAGGGGCAACATGGTGGCTTAATGGCAGGCACTGGAGTCCCGGGTTCAAATCCTGCCAAGGACAAAACATCTGCAAGGAGTTTGTATGTTCTCCCCGTGTTTGCGTGGATTTCCTCCCATACTCCAAAGACATACTGATAGGGAAAAATGTACATTGTGAGACCTATATGGGGTTCACAACTTATATAAAGTTAAAAAAAAAAAAAAGGAATACATGCAAATCACCATTGATGCCATCCCGGAGTAGGTTATTTTCGGCACTGTTCACATTTATTTGCAACCCTTTTTTTGTCCTTGAGCTAAAGTTTCCGCCTGACTTTACCCTCCTCCCCAAAGCTGAGGTTTGGGGCCTTTTATAGATCATGTGGCTATTGAAAAGTCACCGATTAGGGCCCACTGAAGTTTAGACATCTTGTACTATACCTCAATGTACCCCATGGCAAACTGCACCCACTCCATACCATACTATTACCTTATAATGGGATGGCGGGCGGATATCAATATAAGGACGTTCCTTTTGTCTTAGGAGACTCCTCTAAATTCTTTTCTTATAGTATTACAAGCCACAGAACTTCTAGAACAGGGCTAGGGAACCTTTGGCTCTCCAGCTGCTGTGAAACTACAACTCCCATCATGCTCCATTCACTTCCATGGGAGTTCCCAGAACAGCAGAGCCAGTATGCATGCTGGGAGTTGTAGTTTTGCAACAGCTGGAGAGCCGAAGGTTCCCTATCCCTGTTCTAGAACAAGGGTCAGCAATCTCCAGCACCTGTCTGGGGTTGACACTTCGGTATTAGTGTAGCATGTCTCCACACGTTTTTGCTCTAGTGTAGCATGTCTCCACATTCGAAAAACGCGTTTTACTTAAAAAAGATCGCATTTTTTGCTGCTCGAAATTTCCGACACTTGGAGCACCGAAAACCATCCTATTCTTTTCCTCGATTTCCATAGGCCTTTTTTGCATGCCGAGACCACACCAGTGCAGCCTTGGGTTCCCAGCAGACGACGTTGCCGATTAAGCTGTTGATCCAACAGAAGTCATCGATTTTGTGTGGCAAATTCAATAGCCAGATATTCAGTCGACGTTAGCTCACAGAATTCGCAAATATTTGGATCCAAAGCCATGTATCGCGTTGTGACTAAGCCTGATATTTATACCTACTCTGCACTTTCGCGATGTGGAGAATGACAAGGCTTGCTTGGGGGACACATGGCGGCATCGTACCCCAAAATGTGTGGTAATTTAATAAAATATACTTTTTCTCCTCAGGTTCACTCAGGGAAGTAAAGATAGTGTAAGCTGTGCGCTGTAATTCAAATTTCCCGCCTTTTTTTTACTTACCTCAGCTGATGTGTAGTTCAGGGTCAAAGGTCATCACTAGGCAGATTTCACTGGTTCTTCTGGAAGATGTGGAGACATACTGCACTACGGTACACATTATGTGGAGACACGTCTAATCATTTTTGTGCGCTTTCGCGATGTGGAGACATGCTACACTAATACCCGACACTTCAGCCATATTTTTTTCGGCACAGGGCTCTCTCTGATGTTTAAAGCTGCTCCATGTAGCCCATCACTCCCATGTAGACGCAAGATGGAGGGGAGGAGACACTACGGGGGAAAGCATGAGTCATGGTGTCCTAATGTCCGGACTGTGTTTTGGCCTAGTCAGGGGTGAACCTACCCCTTTTGCCGCCCGAGGTGAACTACAGAAAGCCGCCCCCCCCGGAGGAGGGGGCGGAGCGAAGGGGTGTGGCCGAGCAAAGGGGGCGTGGCAAAGGGGCAGGGCTTAGCGCCATTCGCAGGCAGAGAGCAGGCACGGAGAAGACCTGCTCTCTGCCTGAGCGTGAGGGGAGGCTGCTGGAGCAGCGCTGCGTCCACAGGGCCTCCTCAAACCACCGCTCGGTGCTAAGCCAGTTCAGGACAGCTTGTCCACGACTGGCTTGGGTAATCAAAAATGCCGCCCTCCCTGGGGTCCTGACATAGCGCCACCTGAAGCGCTCGCTTCAGGTCGCCTCATGGGAGGTGCGGCGCTGGGCCTAGTATGAAGGCAGCAATTCATTTTTGTACCGCCTCAAAATCTGGTCCAAAAAAACTCTGTGTAAACTCAGTCTAAGTATTTAGGAAGTAACCGTAGCAAGTCAGCCACGGAGTGAAGGCAGACCATGAAAAGTTACAGAGTGGGGTGCCAAGTGCTAAGAAGCATAGTGCAGATAATCCATCAATACTGTGGTGACTTAATAACTCCTCTGGCATTCACATAAGAACAAACACTGTGTCCCACCTGGAAGAGAAGCTGCATGTGGCCTTATGTCATTGACCAATGTCAAGTGGACGGATGAAGAGATGTAAAGCACAATGCTGCCACTGGACTCTGGACCGAAGGAAAGGTGTTTTGTTCAGTGACCAACCACACTTGGCACTCCGAGAGATCCTATTACCTTCTCATTTGTCACCTATAATAGACTAGTGTCACACAGAAGAGAAGCCCTGGGTCCAAACTGAACACAGTTTTTGTTATGAGCCGGTCTTTACAGTCTCAGCCTGTTAGGTTCAGGCACGGGGTGGATGGACAATTGTCTGACACACGGCCAGAGAATGTTCACATTGGGCATGCAATCTCTGAGGTAGCACTCACACGTTGTTCCCGTGATGAGTTGCGTCACTGGTCACTGCGCATGTATGTCTTTGCATCTGAAGGGAGTTAAGTCTTTCTGCAGTGCTGAGGACTCATTCCAGGCTCGGAGCGGTGCAGAGCGTTTCCGTCCTATTACTTTCTGTTTGTTCCTGCTCCTGGCTATAGAACTCCACTTTGCATGTTGTCAGTTGCCGGTCTTACGCTAGGTTCACACCTGCATTCGGCACTCCGTTCTGTGGTTTCCTTCTTCTGCATGCAAGAAGACGGAAACCACAGACCGGGTCCGGCCGTGAGCGGCGGTGAGCGTTTTATGCTCTCCGCCGCGAAACCGTTTTTTTTTTAATCGAACACAGAGTACTGCATGTACGACTCTGTGTCCGGTTTAAAATGAATGGGTATGAAAGAGTCCGGCAGGTTTCCATCTCCTGCCTCTGTTTTTTTGCAGGAAACGGAAACCTGCAGAACGGAGACCGGGCGCAGATGTGAACGAGCCCTTAAACTTCAGTTGCCAGTGATTTCTAGAAGTGATCTGTCTGCCTGAATTTTTTGCTATCTTCTGAGTCTGAGCTACTGGCCGTTCACTTATCCCTCGCTGCCTATAAATCTTCTCCACCTCCAAGACGCCTAAGTGGAAATTTGCTAAGTATCTGAGCACTTTTGTCCCAAGTATAGTTGTTCCGAGCGTAGTGAGCCCTAGACTTTTACTGCTTGGAAGTTTGGATTTTTGTGTGGTGCTAAGTTCTGCTTATTCTATCCTTTGTAAACTGTCAGTATCAATGTGTTTCACATTTATTCTCTACTGTATACTTTGCCTGTCCTCATATTCACCGTTAGTCCAGTCGGACACCTGGGTGGGGCTTTCTCTGTATCTGACCTCTCCTTCCAAAATGTGAATCCCGATACTATAAGTGTTTAGTCATTTTTGTTCTTTTTGATATATACTTGACTGAGAAGTATCGGTCAGGGGCAGTTCCTGGTCAGAGATCCTCAGATCACAACAGTTTTACCTCATTTCTCTCCAAGTGGCTTCCTGTATAGAGAAAACTCATCCGACACTTGGCCTTACGTTAAAGGTCTACTCTCTTCAGTCCATAGTCAGGCCGTTCCTGTCAACCCACAAATCTCTTCCACATCTTAGGTAATTTTGCTCTTGGAGTTACAGATGCAACATTTCACTCCTGCTTGAAGGCCAGACTCTTACTTGTGTCACACGAGCTCACACATACAGAATAGCAAAATTACGGGCGCAAAATTACGCGGCGTATACGCTCATCAAATCATTGAAATCAATGGGATCTTTTTGAGCGCGCAAACTGCTGACACGCGTATACATGCCAGATTGCGCTCTACTTTACTACGTGTGAATTCCCCCTTACCATGTCTCCTTCCTGATACCTCTTCTCCCACAATCCCTTGCTCAGCCACTCCATCCTCCCCTCTGCAACTCCTCTTGGTTGCAAAGACATAGGAGGAGAAGTGCTATTGCCTGCTGTTGCAAATCTTTGCATGGCATGAACTGCGGCATCCACTGTACACAATGTTCCCCTTACTGGGGGTTACAATTTTTTAGGTTGACGGAATAGCTTTATTTACAATGAGTTGTCAATTGGCGCACATATGGTGTAATGTGACATAGCAAAGGCTGGAATAATAAATGTTCCATGTATACTAAGCAGTATACAAGCACAATATACAGTATAGGTCCAGATCCTACCCTATACATTACACCCTGCACCAGGTCAACATTCTACTATAGCTGCACATATCTATCTATAAGTAACAGGGAAATGATAAGGGATGGGGGGCTAGGGGAGAGGGAGGGGAGTCACAGGCCCAAGGCTTTGTTGAAAAGACAGATACACTAAAAGGAGGGCTAAAGAGAGGTACCAATCCTCTTCTTCTTGGACATCCAGATAGAATAGTCTCTGAGCAGTCCGGGACGGACATAAGCATTTCCATACAGGCCACAAAGTGTCCATAAAACCGTTTACATAGCACCAGGATACCTGGATAGCCCCAGTCCATTCAAGGTCCATAGAAAGGGTATTCCAGGCTACTCCACGGTGCACAGTATATAGGTTCGGGGTGCCCAACAGGGATTCCCAGAATGGACGCAAAAGTGTTTTCTCAGCAAATGGGTTCCTTGACCGGAACCTGGTGTTGTATAGTCCATGGGCAAGTTCTCGGGGTCAGAATATTTTTGTTTTACTGTTTTAAAGGTCCTCAATTAAAATCACGAGCCCCAGATTTAGTGCTAATGGTCCGAATGATTGTCTTGAGTGCTCCTATGTCTCCTTGTGGAGACCGCCAGCTGATAGGGATTCGCATCGGTCAAGCAGAGAACCCTGGAAAAAAGGTTAAGCATGCTACATAGCTCTCCTGCCACCTACTGGAGGTAGCATGTGTTCAACAATTGACTATGTTAGTGTTTGCTTTTTCTTTCAGTCTGCAAATCCTAATAAAGGGTCAGACATTAAAGGAGTTGTCTGGGGAGTTTAATTTAATTTAAACATACTTCCTCCTGGATTTTTTTGAAGCTGGGTCTGGGGGTTCCAGACGGGTTCCGATCCGAGCCCTGGGGTCTCTCTGAATCCTCCCTCCTCTTCCGTTTTCGCAGGTTACCTATGCTATCGGAGCTGACTGGCTAGCTGCCAGCCCTTGTATCACAGGTAACACCTGGAGGGGAGAGGAGTCAGAGTGACCCGAGGGTTAGCTGCCGGTTTGAATCATATGATACAGGCTCAGAACCAGCCCGATAATTTACAGGGTAGCTACCTCCAATACATGGCACTAGGTAGACTGCTTTCTTCTTCCTAGGAGACTTTTCTGATGTACAGCAAGTAGACGGTAAAGATGCCGATACACAAGAGAACAAATTTTCTTAACAAATTTTGCCTCCTTTCTGTGAAGTCCTGCAATTTTTCACTCTTCATCTAAGGCCCCATGTAGCGAAACGCAACAAAAAAAAAAAAGAAACGCATGGTGGTTTTTTTCCACAGCATTTTTCATTGCGTTGTTGCTGAGGTTTCCTATGCGGACTTTCTGCCCCTATTATACCTATAAGGAAAACGCCAACATTTCTGCAGGTATAATCGCCATGCTGTGATTTTCAAAAACACGGACGTGTTTGAAAACGCAGATATTCCGCGGCAGATTAGCCAGAATTTTATTCACTTTGCAGGTACTGTAAAACATGTTTTTTGCTGCGGCATTTCCGTTTCCAAGAACGCTGCGTTTTCGCAACATGGGGCTTCAGCCTTACCCTTGTTTCTGTATTAAGAGCTGTTCCTTGCTTGCTGTTTCTTGGCTGTGAATATGGGTGTAATATGGAGAAGCCGAGGCTCGGAGGAGGCTCTTCAAACACTTAGGGTGCTTCCGGCCTGCTGTGAAATAAAGCCACGGGCGGAGCACGGAGGACACGTGCATGTCACCCATGTGCGGCCCATGCTTGAGCGGCCCCTTTCATTAAATGAATAGGAGCCATGGAAGAAACAAAGCAAAATAGGACAGGACCCGTTCTACATTTAATGGCCCCGGACTGTCGATCCAAGCACGTGACCGTGTAATTCATGATTATGTGTACGGACCCATAGAAATGTCAGTGTGCTATCCAGGAAAAACACGGATAGCACACTGATCTCAGCCACGGTCGTCTGCAAGAGGGACAGTCTCTGAACTGAACGTGTAAGCAAAGGCTGTCCCAATGCATGGTCCAATGCTCCTTTCCTTTCCGATATTATAGAACAGGTCCTATCCTGTTCTGTGGCATCAAAACTGAACCCCCAACTGAGGTCAATGAGTGGCGGACGGCACTTGGATGTGCATTCCGCTAGAAAAATAATCCGCACCCCTCGACCTGCACAGTGTGCATGTACTCTTATACCTGAGGCAATATAAAATGTGTTTGGTGGCTTTCCTCCGGGTACTCCGGTTTTCTTCCACACTCCAAACACATACTAATAGGGAATGTAGATTGTGAGCCATGTATGGGACAGTGCTTGACAATATCTGTAAAGCACTGCGGAATATGATGGCGCTATATAAGGAAGCTAAATAAATAAATCAAACATAGAACCATGTTCTGGTGTCATATAAAAGAGGAGTTTCTGATGACAGTTCTACCTTTATCATCTCAGTCAATGATAAGGTCAAAGCTGTGTTTATGACTAATTTTTTTTTTTAATTCAAAAGTTTTATTTGGTTTTCCAGAATTTTTAAAAGAACAGTACAAAAGGTAAAATAATACCACAACTGAACATCAGATCCTATACGGAGCATTACCAGGCAAACAACGCCAAAAAGAGATAAAGCGAGGATCACAAAATCTTGTGTATTATCATCATGAGCACAAAATAAAATAAAATATGACAAGCTGTCAAGGATGAGAAGAGATAATATCAGTGCCAGAAGTCCGCTCAGGCGAAATGCCACATCAAAACGTACAAAATGTACATAACAGCAAACAGCACCTGACATGCTAACAACAGATAACCAAAGAAGAAGGAAAAACATAGGCAGGGAAGAAGGTGAAAGAAGGTAGGTAGGTAGGAATTCGATCATCAAGGGAAGAAAACATATGAAAGATAGGAGTAGTCAAAGTCTCCATCAAAGAAATCGAGCCAGGAAGTCCCATCAATCCCCCATGACGGCAGACGCATCATTCGCAAGCTCCGATTGAGCCAGCAAGCTCTTTCGAGCCTTTGGCAATGTTTCTTCCCGAAAAACGAGAGGGATCCAGGGAGGTGGCTGGTAGTGTGGGGACCCGTATGGAGTCCTCCTGGACCGGCATCCAAGAGGCAATAGAGATAGGAGGAATGTCCAGTACCCCCCATAAGTGATCTAGGTCTTGGGGTGAGTGAAGCCCAAGAAGGGCTTAAGTAATCAGCGTTTTTGAAGAGTAGAGGGCGCAAGGTCTTGGTAGAGCTTCAGCGCGTGTCCCTCGTATGCCAAGGCTGCCTTATCTCTGGCAGCTCTAAGGAGGTCCATAGTATGTGCAGAAGAAAAGAGGGCACACACCACATCCCGCGGTGGGTCCCCGGGGCTAGGTTTAGGGCGAACTGACCTATGGATCCTCTCGAGGGACATCACAGAGGCTGCATCCTCGCCCACCAGCGAAGTGAAGACTTCAGCAGCTATGAGGGGGAGCTGGTCCGGCAAGTAGGTCTCCGATAGGCGACGGGACTGATTATCTAAATCCTCCATCGCCAGATACGTATAATTTAAATGTGCAGCATGAGTGTCCAGACGCTCCGAGACAGATTAGACTGTTTGCAGGACCTCTCCCTGGCGAAACTCTAGTAGGTCCACACGGCCGGTGACAGTATTGAAATCAGCGCGTAGTGCAGATAGCTCGCTCAGGACAGGAACAAGGGCTTGGTAGATAGCCTGAGAACAGGGTTTTCTTTAAATACCCTTTAGAGATGGGCGCCGGAGAGTTGTCCTTTAGGGAGCTATCCCCATCAGAGTCAGTTGTCGCATCCTTCAAGTGAGCAGCATCCTCAGGGGCCATCTTCTTCGGGAGGGCAGGAGAGCCCGAAAGCTGTTTCTTGAGGAACTTCTGCATCCCCGCTGACTGGGTCTGTCGATCCTTTGAATCTGGGGGTTCACTAGCTCTGTCACGCCCGATCTTAACCATGGCCTGTGACAATAGATGGGCTCGATGATGTGTCCTTTTTTGCCAGATAGAAGTGCAGGCAGGTAGTACAGAGCGGTGGAGGCAGTGGCAAGATCAAGCATGCAGCTACCACAGATGGTCAGAAAGACAGACTTAAGCCTCGGGGTTGTGTAGATAAGGAGAGTGTCAGCTCCGCCTGTGTCTCTCCGAGGTAATGAGTTGCATGAGATCTGTTTATGACTAATTGACCAATAATCCCGGGTAACTGGCGTCGCCCTAAATAATTAGGCTGAGTGCCAGGCGGTAAAGAAGTCACACCACTCTATATGTTGATATTCGTTCCTCTCTCAGCTAATGAATGTGTACTGACGCACTTTTATTTAAGACCACGGGGGTTCACATCAGATTAATATATTTACATATATCTGCAATTACAGATATTCCCAAAAATAATCAATATAGAATTGGTGTCACATGAAGAGAGAGGGAATCCTATCTTTTATATGACACCAGAATCACAGTTCTACATGATTCCTAGAACTGCTGCCAATTTTACAATCCATTGTTGGGCTGTCAGCTAGCCTTGTCTTTCTATAATTCTTAAGTAAATGACTATATGTTTTTTACAAAATGTAAAACATTTTAAGCGTCCTTACTTTTTAGTTACTACATCACTATGAACCCAATAATTTGGGTTATTAAGAGACGTTATGTCCTTAATACTTCCCAGGCTAATTCCACCTATAAAGCACTCTTATTGTCTGAAGTACAGGGTGGCCATAAAATAACCTCAGGTGTTTAGAGTCGTGTGCAGGCTGACCCAATGGATGAAATTGCCTGAAAATTTGTATATGTGCTAATCAAGGCATGGGGAAATGGACGGCATGAAAAAAAAAAATTCTTCTTTTTCTAAGATTTGGGCCCAACTAGGGTTGCCACCTGTTTCGTCACAGCAGCGAGGTACCGGACAATGCTGGAAACAGTGGTCGTTCCCCAACTCCAACAGCGGCAGTGTCTGCAGACGATCACCTTCCTGCAGGATGGAGCCCCTCCTCACATCGCAAATCCTGTGAAGAACGCTCTTCGTGCACATTTTCCAAATGACAGGATTTTGAGCCGCTCATTCCCTACAGCGTGGCCACCGTGCTCTCCGGATCTCACGCCTTGTGACTTCTGGTTGTGGGGACACTTGACGGAGCGTGTTTATCGGGGGAATGTCGAAACCCTGCCTGACCTCACAGACCGCATCACGTTGGAAGTGCGCAGCATCTCACCAGAGATGTTACATGCAAGCGTCAAGCACGTTCTGCATAGGATGACCATGGTCACCATGCATGATGGCGGCCAAATTGAACAGTCATGCTAGGCGGTGGTCTAAATAGGACATCCCCAAGTATCGACAGACGGGTTTTGCGCCGCGCGCTCACTGTACAGCGCCACATTATCCCCTGGTGGGGAGTTTTGGTATTAAATTTTTTTTTCATGCCGTCCGTTTCCCCATGCCTTGATTAGCACACACAAATTTTCAGGCAATTCCGTCCATTGGGTCAGCCTGCACACGACTCCAAACACCTAAGGTTATTTTATGGCCACCATATATATAAAAATATTACTATTAATTCCCACATTCGAAACAAGGACAGGATGAGTTTCAAAAATTTGATTTCCTTCCAAGTATAGAAAATCAAAATGGTTTCTCTCGTTTATGACTTTTCTGATGATCTCCAAGCTTGTCTTTGGTGATGAAACACTTCCCACATTCTGAACAGGAGTATTGCCTCCCTCTTGCGTGAATTCTCTCATGTCTAACAAGACTTGATTTTATTGTAAAACGAGTCCCACATTCTGAACAGGAGTATGGTTTCTCTCCTGTGTGAGTTCTCCCGTGCATGACGAGAATGGATTTTTTTGTAAAACATTTCCCACATACGGAACATGAAAATAGTTTCTCTCCTTTGTGGATTCTCTTATGTAAAACCAGAAATGTTTTATCTGTAAAAAATATGCCACACACCGAGCATGAGTATGGCTTCTCTCCTGTGTGAGTTCTCACATGTTTAATAAGACTTTGATTACTTTTAAAACACTTTCCACATTCTGAACAGGAAAACGGAAGCTCTTTTTTGTGACTCCTCTCATGTGTAGCAAGGCTTCGTTTATCTATAAAACATTTCCCACATTCTGTACATGAATATGGCTTCTCTCCCGTGTGAATTCTCCGATGTCTAACAAGATGGGAATTTTCCGTAAAACGTTTCCCACAATATGAACATGAATATGGCTTCTCTCCCGTGTGATATCTCTGATGTGAAACAAGCTGTGATTTCTCTCTAAAATATTTCCCACATTCGGAACAGGAATGCAACTTCTCTCCTGTGTGAATGAGCCGATGTTTAACAAGAATTGAATTACTTACAAAGCGCTTTCCACACTCTGCACAAGAAAACGGCTTCTCTCCCGTGTGAGTCCTCTCATGTACAACAAGGTGTGATTTATCTGCGAAACATTTCCCACATAACTGGCACGAATATGGCGTCACTCCTGTGTGTATTCTCTCATGTCTAACAAGACTCGATCTCTTTGTAAAACTTTTCCCACATTCCGAACATGTAATTGGATTTTCCCCTGTGTGAATTTTTTTATGATTTTCGAGTTTGGGTTCAGTCATGAAAAATCTCCCACATTCTGATTGATACCAATTAACCTCTTTGGGACTTGTATTTGTGGTAATCTGAGATTGGTCAGAAGAAGGTTCCTTGTGATTCGGGGGATTACATGATTCTGGAGGAAAATTATGGGTCATGAGGTTTTCATCTGAAGAGTTCTGCTTGACGTCTTCTACTTTACATCTTAGTGATGGTATGAAGTTCTCCTTCTTAATGGGATATTCTGTTAAGATTAAAAATGGGTTTCAAGATTTTATTTCAGATTACAAAGTAGAAAAATTTAGAAACACACATGCACTTTTAATTGAGCCAAAAGGTATAAGATGGAATTTTGCATGCAGTTTAGAATGAAACGTTTCCCGATCGGTGCCGCCATTGCTGACATATTAACTTTGCTCCTAATATGTTAATCAGCTTTTTTGTTCCTACAAGGACATCACCACGGTTAGCATAGAAAGGAGGGTTGGAGGGAACGGGTACAAAACTCTTTGGAGACATCCTCTTCGCACCAAACAGGTCAAAAGCTAATAATATTTCAGCAACGGAGGCACTGACCGGAAAGCAGAAAAACATGTTTTATTTAATGGAAGCCTGGCTAGCCTTATAGTTCGAAGGGACTGGTGACACACTCCCTGTAACATGTATAATAAATAAATGTGTATAGGGGCTTCCTAATAATCATAGATCTTGAAGACTGGATTACCCAGGAAAAAAAACAGTAATAGGACCCATAAGGGATGTGCCCTCTATTCTTTTTTTTACTACAAAGCGTCAAAAGCTAATAATATTTCAGCAACGGAGGCACTGACCGGAAAGCAGAAAAACATGTTTTATTTAACGGAAGCCTGGCTATGCCAGTGCCGCACCTCCCATGAGGCGACCTGAAGCGACCGCTTCAGGCGGCGCTATGCCAGGGACTCAGGGAGGGCAGCATTTTTGGTTACCTAAGCCAGTCCAGGACAAACTGTCCTGGACTTGCTTAGCACCGAGCGGTGGTTTGGGGAGGCCACTCGAGCAGCGCTGCTCCAGCAGCCTCCTCTCACACTCAGGCAGAGAGCAGGTCATCTCCGTGCCTGCTCTCTGCCGTGAACGGTGCTAAGCCCCGCCCCTTCACTTCGCCACGCCCCCTCCGCTCCGCCCCCTCCTCCCGGCGGGAGGGGGGGGCGGCTTTCTGTAGTTCACCTCGGGCGCCGAAAGGGGCAGGTTCACCCCTGGGCTATGCTTATAGTTTGATAGGGACTGGAGACAGACTCTCTGTAACATGTATAATAACTAAATGTGTATAGGGGCTTCCTAATAATCATAGATCTTGAAGACTGGATTACCCAGGAAAAAAAACAGTAATAGGACCCATAAGGGATGTGCCCTCTATTCTTTTTTTTACTACAAAGCGTCAAAAGTTAGATTGCTTCACTGTGTGTAGACCAGGACACTAATGGCCTTAAGCTTTAGGATCTCGATTGGAGAACAATAGGATTGGGCTCCGATAAAGTGACAGTAACATCAGGGCTCATTTACCAGAGTTTGTAGCTAGTTTATGACAAGGTGCGGTTCTTATCTGGAGTCTATGCGCCTAAACAGAAATCTATACAAAACACTTGGATAATAAATCTGATGGCGCCAATGGCCCCTCCGATTCCCCCTGAGATCAGAATGAATGTAGGTTTAACGAGTCGTTGGTAAAGCAAACCCGCACTTCCAATCACTTAGGGTAAGTTCAGACGGGGTTTTTTGGACCGGAACCGGAGGCGGAGGCCGCCTCAGGTTCCGGTCCAAAAACCAGGTACCCGCGACTGAAAGCTGGTGCACTGCACCGGCATCCAGCCGCGCACTCCGCTCCGGATTAGGCTCAGTGAATGGGCCTATTCCGTAGGAGGGAGTGTCTTCAGTCCGAATCGCGAGGAGACTTGGCCTGAAGAATGAGCACCTCCTTCCGGAAAAAACTCATGAGCGGCTCCCATTTCAATGGGCGCCATCTTTTTGGTCAGGATTTTGAGGCGAATACGGCCTCAAAATCCTGACCATATGTGTGAACTTACCCTCAACCTGCACTGCCATTCACCAGCGTTACCTCAGCTATCTCCAATGCTCCCATTAAAGCAACAGGTTGAATGCGTGGGGGAGACTTTATACCCCCTGTTCTTAGATCAGTAGGGTCTGAAAGCGGAGACACCTACCAATCCCATTTATGCTCTATCCTATGGCTAGAGGCTACTTTTGGTGGTAAAACTTCGTTAAAAAGTTGCAATTTTTCTACAAAAATTCTGCCAAATTCTGCCAAATTTTTTTTGCATGACTTTATCCCCATTATCACCTGTATTTGTGGTAACAATCTGAGATTGGTCAGGAGAAGGTTCTTCATGCTTCACGGCATCACTTGATTCTGGAGTAAAATTAAAGGTCCTGAGTTTTTCTTCTGGATATTGCTCTGGGATGTCTTCATCTTCTATTTTACAGTATAGTGGTGCTATGAAATTTTCTTCAGATTTTTTAATAGGTTTTTCTGTTAGGATTAAAAAAATTGATTTCATGATTTTGGTTCGAATTACAAAGTCGACAAATTTAAAAAATTCTATTGCAAACACACATTTAAAAAAAAAAAATTCTTAGCCAAATCAAGAATTAGATGCAGCAGAAAGTATCAAGTTATATTCACACAGAAATAATACATCGGTTTGTCATTTTGAACTGCGGTGGGTCTCCATGCATTGTAAACTGATTCCTAAAAACCCTTGTAAATGGTAATAAATCGGATAAGACCAATGGCCCTACCCCCACTCCATTTAGTGAAATTGCCATGCAAGGTTCCAAACACACAAAAGAAAAATTACAACTTTTTTTTAAAAAAATTCTGACTTCTGGTGCACTCACTTTAGTTGCCAGGGGTTTAGACATTAATGGCTGTGTGCTGAGTGATTTCCAGGACACGGCACATTTACCCTGTTATACAAGCCGTACACGGACTGCTGTACGTTGTATGAAAGTGTCAGATCTTCAGTGTTGTCCCATGAAAATAGATCATGAAATAATTACAAAAATGTGAGGGGTGTACTGATTTTTGTGAGATCCTGTATGTACACCAAAGTAATACCAATGAAAATATCAACTCATCCCATGAAATAACAAACCCTCGCACAGCTCTGACAAAAGGAAGAATAAGTGGCTTAGCTTTTTCTAAAAAAAAATTATTATTATTATTTTTAACCCTTTGCATCACCATTCTATTATGGCAGAAGTCAGGTATCTAAATGAAATGGCTGCTCAGGGGTTGAGCAGCCGTCAAAGCTGCCGGGTCTCTGCTGTATAATATAGCAGTGATACTGTATTATTAACCCTTGCATATACTGTATATCATAAACTTCTCTACTCGCCTTCGGATCTATGTATATTCATTGGAGTCCTATGGATGTGTTTAATGTATAGAGCAAATGTAGGGTTCTAAAGAAAAGTGAAAGGAACCTAAATTGGGGACCTCCTACATTACATGTCATGGGTATGCAGTGCACATGATGTGATAAGTGCTTAACCATGACCACCAGTGCCGGCCTGTACCCATTATAATGTACAACAAGTTATATATCTTCTTACCTTGTGATATAATCGGCTGGTAGTTTTCCATCATGACCTCCTTGTACAGATCCTTGTGTTCTTCCAAATACTCCCACTCCTCCATGGAGAAATAGACAGTGACATCCTGACACCTTATAGGAACCTGACAACACAATGATACGGTCATCCCCCGACCCCTCCACGGTGTTACTGTATAACGTCCCAGCATTCCCGGCAGCGCTCACCTCTCCAGTCAGCAGCTCAGTGATCTTGTTGGTCAGTTCTAGGATCTTCTGCTCCTGTATCAGTGAGTGCGGGGGAGGGTCTGTGATGGGGCTGTGGCTCCTGCTCCATCCTCCTGACTCATGGACATGGCTGCTGGGAGTCACACCGATGCCCGATGCCTTCTTCACTACGGTGTAACCCTATGGACGGAGCAAGACACAGAGAATTGAATATTGTGACCTAGGTTGTATCAGCTCTAGTGAGATCACATTCGGAATACATATGTACTCTATATACTCTATGGGTTGATACCATTCCCAGAATACCAATCTTTCCTGGAGTCGCCCTATTCTGACACCCGTAGATTTTTTATATCTCTGTATACGGGGAAGCATAATAATTAGATGCCCAACATCTGCAATACTATTACACCAGATGTTGAGAAAGGGTTAAAGAATGGGGTGAATTTACCAAGTTGTTGTTCAGTTCTATTCCTTTACTTGGAAGGTCTGAAAGATGTTACGCAGAATTCTGGATTATTCCTATGACTTCTTAGGGCTAGTTCACACGGGAATAGGCTCCGCACATTTTGGTCCTGATTTTGACGCGGGATGCTGCATCAGAATAGGACCAAAATGCGACTGTCGCGGCTTCCCGCTCCGGAGTAGGCCCAAATGAATGGGCGTAGTCCGGAGGGTGCTGCCGCGTGGCAAACGCTGGGCCTAAATCAGCCGGGGAATCCGCCTGAAGAAAGGGCAGCTCGCTTCTTTTTATCGTGACCGGGAACAAACCGCTCACGGAAAAAAGGAAGCTAACGGCCTACATAGACCTCCATTGGGAGGGGGCGGATTCTTAGGTGGATTCGGCATCAGACTCCGCCCCCTCTTTCCCTGTGTGAATGAGCCTTTATTATGGATTTTCCTTTGTTATATTAGACCTGGTTTACCTCTCCGGTCAGCAGGTAGATGATCTCCAAGGTGAAGTTTAATATTCTTCTGGCAATCTCATTCCTGTCCTTCTCCATCCTTGTTGGGTAATGCCGGAGCTCACCTAGAAAGTTCTAGAACCGCAGGTACCTCTATGAGAAAAAGAGGGACAAAGGAGGACAACGTCATGTGTGAAATACAGAATTACTGAGCATTTAGAGCACCAGGTCCTTAGAGTCTACACCACATGAATTAATCTGGTGCAGCCATGGTGGCGTGTCCACAGGACAATGGTCTAATAGATCCCGGTCCCACCTCTGTTTGGCTGCTCAGCCGTCTCCCTTAATCCCACAGAGCAGTGGCCACACGTCTGATCATTTTCCAATCAGATAAAGGTCTACAAGATCTCCGGATATACAATATATAGGCAGAAACACACACTCTTATGCCAAGAACGCACTGACGTTGTACTGGTCCTTTGGAGAAGCAGAACAATGGACAGGCTGACCACTAAAATAGCAGTAAGACTAGCGGACAGATGTGAATGAAACCTGAAGACAATCCATAGAAGAGAAGTTGTACTGTGCACTGTCCATATATACAGAATAAGAGAAGTGGTACTGTGCACTGTCTATATATACAGAATAAGAGAAGTGGTACTGTGCACTGTCTATATATACAGAATAAGAGAAGTTGTACTGTGCACTGTCCATATATATATACAGAATAAGAGAAGTTGTACTGTGCACTGTCCATATATATATACAGAATAAGAGAAGTTGTACTGTGCACTGTCCATATATATACAGAATAAGAGAAGTTGTACTGTGCACTGTCCATATATATACAGAATAAGAGAAGTTGTACTGTGCACTGTCCATATATATATACAGAATAAGAGAAGTGGTACTGTGCACTGTCTATATATACAGAATAAGAGAAGTGGTACTGTGCACTGTCTATATATACAGAATAAGAGAAGTGGTACTGTGCACTGTCTATATATACAGAATAAGAGAAGTGGTACTGTGCACTGTCTATATATACAGAATAAGAGAAGTGGTACTGTGCACTGTCTATATATACAGAATAAGAGAAGTGGTACTGTGCACTGTCTATATATACAGAATAAGAGAAGTGGTACTGTGCACTGTCCATATATATATACAGAATAAGAGAAGTTGTACTGTGCACTGTCCATATATATATATACAGAATAAGAGAAGTGGTACTGTGCACTGTCTATATATACACAGAATAAGATAAGTTGTACTGTGCACTGTCTATATATACAGAATAAGAGAAGTTGTACTGTGCACTGTCTATATATACAGAATAAGAGAAGTGGTACTGTGCACTGTCCATATATACAGAATAAGAGAAGTGGTACTGTGCACTGTCCATATATACAGAATAAGAGAAGTGGTACTGTACACTGTCCATATATACAGAATAAGAGAAGTTGTACTGTGCACTGTCCATATATACAGAATAAGAGAAGTTGTACTGTGCACTGTCCATATATACAGAATAAGAGAAGTTGTACTGTGCACTGTCCATATATACAGAATAAGAGAAGTTGTACTGTGCACTGTCTATATATACAGAATAAGAGAAGTTGTACTGTGCACTGTCTATATATACAGAATAAGAGAAGTTGTACTGTGCACTGTCCATATATACAGAATAAGAGAAGTTGTACTGTGCACTGTCCATATATACAGAATAAGAGAAGTTGTACTGTGCAGTCTCTATATATACAGAATAAGAGAAGTTGTACTGTGCACTGTCCATATATACAGAATAAGAGAAGTGGTACTGTGCAGTGTCATATATACAGAATAAGAAGTTGTACTGTGCACTGTCCATATATACAGAATAAGAGAAGTTGTACTGTGCACTGTCCATATATACAGAATAAGAGAAGTTGTACTGTGCAGTCTCTATATATACAGAATAAGAGAAGTTGTACTGTGCACTGTCCATATATACAGAATAAGAGAAGTGGTACTGTGCAGTGTCATATATACAGAATAAGAAGTTGTACTGTGCACTGTCCATATATACAGAATAAGAGAAGTGGTACTGTGCACTGTCCATATATGCAGAATAAGAGAAGTTGTACTGTGCACTGTCCATATATACAGAATAAGAGAAATGGTACTGTGCACTGTCCATATATACACTCACCGGCCACTTTATTAGGTACACCTGTCCAACTGCTCGTTAACACTTAATTTCTAATCAGCCAATCACATGGCAGCAACTCAGTGCATTTAGGCATGTAGACATGGTCAAGACAATCTCTTGCAGTTCAAACCGAGCATCAGTATGGGGAAGAAAGGTGATTTGAGTGCCTTTGAACGTGGCATGGTTGTTGGTGCCAGAAGGGCTGGTCTGAGTATTTCAGAAACTGCTGATCTACTGGGATTTTCACGCACAACCATCTCTAGGGTTTACAGAGAATGGTCCGAAAAAGAAAAAACATCCAGTGAGCGGCAGTTCTGTGGGCGGAAATGCGTTGTTGATGCCAGAGGTCAGAGGAGAATGGCCAGACTGGTTCGAGCTGATAGAAAGGCAACAGTGACTCAAATAGCCACCCGTTACAACCAAGGTAGCCAGAAGAGCATCTCTGAACGCACAGTACGTCCAACTTTGAGGCTACAGATGGGCTACAGCAGCAGAAGACCACACCGGGTGCCACTCCTTTCAGCTAAGAACAGGAAACTGAGGCTACAATTTGCACAAGCTCATCGAAATTGGACAATTGAAGATTGGAAAAACGTTGCCTGGTCTGATGAGTCTCGATTTCTGCTGCGACATTCGGATGGTAGGGTCAGAATTTGGCGTCAACAACATGAAAGCATGGATCCATCCTGCCTTGTATCGGTAACGGTTCAGGCTGGTGGTGGTGGTGTCATGGTGTGGGGAATATTTTCTTGGCACTCTTTGGGCCCCTTGGTACCAATTGAGCATCGTTGCAATGCCAAAGCCTACCTGAGTATTGCTGCTGACCATGTCCATCCCTTTATGACCACAATGTACCCAACATCTGATGGCTACTTTCAGCAGGATAATGCAATGCCATGTCATAAAGCTGGAATCATCTCAGACTGGTTTCTTGAACATGACAATGAGTTCACTGTACTCCAATGGCCTCCACAGTCACCAGATCTCAATCCAATAGAGGAGCATCTTTGGGATGTGGTGGAACGGGAGATTCGCATCATGGATGTGCAGCCGACAAATCTGCGGCAACTGTGTGATGCCATCATGTCAATATGGACCAAAATCTCTGAGGAATGCTTCCAGCACCTTGTTGTATCTATGCCACGAAGAATTGAGGCAGTTCTGAAGGCAAAAGGGGGTCCAACCCGTTACTAGCATGGTGTACCTAATAAAGTGGCCGGTGAGTGTACAGAATAAGAGAAGTTGTACTGTGCACTGTCTATATACAGAATAAGAGAAGTTGTACTGTGCACTGTCTATATATACAGAATAAGAGAAGTGGTACTGTGCACTGTCCATATATATATACAGAATAAGAGAAGTGGTACTGTGCACTGTCTATATACACAGAATAAGAGAAGTTGTACTGTGCACTCTCTATATCTATCACTATATCTTCTGTATACACGCCGGCGCTGACTACATCTATTATTTCTATGACTTTCTTCCCTCCTTACAATGACCTGAATAATATCCGGTAATTAGTTCATGTAACTCGTCTATTTGTAACACAAGTTGTTTTTTTTTGTTATAAATTTTACAAAACAATTTAGAATATTTTGCCAATAGTGAAATAACCCCCTCCCCCTCCAGCTTACCTCAGGTCTGTGTGTATTATAAATCCACAGCACAATAATGCCACAAAGTGCCGGTGTGAATACAGCCTTATGGCAGCCAGTGAGCAGCGCTGTATATACAGATATCTCCTCTGTATTCTGCTGCTTCACTAATAACACAGAGAACATCAGTGACCACCTGACCAGGACCTGCTCTGTATCTACTGCACTGCCATAGCTGAAGGACCTGTGATGATGTCACCGTCATGTGATCATAAGTGAGGGGGCGGGGCTCAGCACTGAAGAGGATAATTGGTGCCTGAAGGACCTGTGATGATGTCACAACCATGTGATCATCAATGAGGGGGCGGAGCTCAGTGGTGAAGAGTATAAAAGCATCGTCACGCTGTGATTTTTCTAGTGGCGTGTCTGATTGATGAAGCGACAGCTGCGGGTTGGAGGGACGTATTGCCTTATGTGACATGTCGTGGGCCGCAGCTGTCACTCAATAGTTAAAATCGATAATAGGGGCTACAAAAAGTCACACATAGGAGCAACATGGTGGCTTAGTGGCAGGCACTGGAGTCCCGGATTCAAATCCTGCCAAGGACAAAATATCTGCAAGGAGTTTGTATGTTCTCCCCGTGTTTGCGTGTCTTACATCCTCCCTGAGGTAAAGATTGTGCCTGTCGTTACCTTCCTCCCCAAAGCTGAAGTTTGGGGCCTTTTATAGATCATGTGGCTAGTGAAAACATCACCGATTAGGGCCCACTGAAGATTAGACATCTTGTACTATACCTCAATGTACCCCATGGCAAACTGCGCCCACTCCATACCGTACTATTACCTTATAATGGGATGGCGGGCGGAATTTACCATATATTTCAATATTAGGACATTCCTTTTTGTCTCAGGAGACTCCTCTAAATTCTTTTCTCATAGTATTACAAGCCACAGAACTTCTAGAACAAGGGTCAGCAATCTCCAGCACCTGTCTGGGGTCAGCACTTCAGGCATATTAATTCGGCACAGGGCTCGCTCTTATGTTTAACCCCTTCCCACCGATGGCACTTTTTGACTTCCTGACCAAGCTCGATTTTTCAAAACGGACATGTGTCACTTTATGTGGCAATAACTTTGGAACGCTTTAACTTACCAAAGTGATTTTGATTTGAGAATTTTTTTACCGTGCAGTGTACAGCATAAGTAACATGTTACCTTTATTTTGTGGGTCGGTACGGTTCCGGCGATACCTCATTTATGTGATTTTTTAATGCGTTGTTATTTGTGCAGAATAAAATTCAATTTAGGGGAAAAAAATCAATTATTTTTGCATCGCCATCTTCTGAAAGGCATAACATTTTTATTTTTCAGTAAACAGAGCTGGTTGAGGGCTTATTTTTTGTGGGATGACCTCTGCTTTTTATTGGTACCATTTTAGTTTTCATCTGACCATTTGATTACTTTTTATTGAACATTTTGTAAGGCAAAGGTGGTGAATAATCATTATTTTGTGCAGTTTTGTATTTTTTTTTATGATGTTCGCCGTTGGGGTTAAATAATATTTTAATTTTATTGTTCAGGTTATTACAGACGCGGTGATACCAAATATGTAATTTTTTTTCTATTTTTCTTTATTTTACATAAAGAAACATTTTATATGGGAAAATGGGATTTCTGCTGCTCACACAACATGCTCAACATATGGTAAGTCGAGTTCCAGCGTGTGGGGATGTCGCACAACAGCCGGTGTTCAGGCAGATGTAGGCGTCGTTTGAGGCTAGCAGCAGCTACTGTAAACTTACGAAAGTGGGCGCAAAAGCACCACACTTTCACCAGTAGCTCGTGAACATTGGGGTAAGTTGAAAACGTGGGCCAGGCCTGGAACGTGTTGGAGGATGGCAAGCTCCAGAGCTGCTACCAGGTTCCGGCCGTTATCACACACGACCATGCCTGGGCCCAGGTGCAGCGGCGCAAACCACATTGCCGTCTCATCGAGGATGGCATCCCTCACCTCGGAGGCAGTGTCCTGTCTGTCACCCAAGCTGATGAGCTTCAGCACGGCCTGCTGATGTCTTCCCACGCCAGTGCTGCAGCGTTTCTAGCTTGAAGCTGGGGTCGATGTAACAGCAGAGGAGGAGAGTGGTGGTTCAGAGCCCCTGCCAGGAATCTTGGGCGGGGAGAGGAGGTAGGCTGCCCCAGTTTGCGACCCGGTCCCATCCTCCACTACATTCACCCAGTGTGCCATCAGTGAGATGTAGCATCCCTTTTCCACATGCACTTGTCCACGTGTCGGTGGTCAAGTGGACCTTAGTGCAAAGCGCGGAACTAAGGGACCGCCTGATGTTATGGGACACATGCTGGTGCAAGGCGGGGACGGCATAGCGAGGTGCCGCAGCTGCCATCATGTCACAGAAGGCCTGAGTCTCCACAAGCCTGAACAGCAACATTTCTAGGGCCAGCAGGTTGGAGATGTACCCGTTTAAGGCTTGGGCATGTAGGTGGGTTGCGCTATACTTTTGCCTGCGCTCAAACGCCTGGGAGATGGTGGTTTGCTGGGAAGAGGCGCATGATGGCGCAGGCGAAGGAGCAGAGGCAGGAAAAGGGGAGGATGAGGGTGAATTCCCCAAAGTGGCAGAGGCAGATGTGGAAGTGTCCTAGCTGGTGGTCTGGATTGCAGCGCCAGCACTGGTAACAGTGGGAGAGGCAGTGGTGGCAACCCCGGACGACGACTGTCCTGCGTTTGCTCTCTCCCACTGATCCCAGTGCTTGCCTTCACATGTCAGAGGTCGTAAGGTTGCTCTTCTCAGAGCCCCTACTCAATTTAGAGTTGCAAAGTGTGCAAACTGCACTAAATTTGTCCTCCGCGCATACATTGAAAAATCTCCACACCATCGAGGAACATGGCCTCGATGGGGGAGTTTTTCTGGAATGGCTAGGACAGGGAACATCTTGGGCCTTGCTGGCTCTGGCCTGGCTTCTGTGAAGCAGCTGTCCTCTGCCTCTGAACATGCCTCTGCGTCTAGCCACCTTTTTTGGTGCTGCGCTTTCCTCCAGATCTATACTGCTTTCCCTGCTAGACATCACCCCTGTCCAGGTCGGGTCAGTCGCCTCGTCGTCCACCACTTCCTCTTCCTGCTCCTCCTCCTGCACACCGCACATGACAACAGCCTGCTCTGATGGCAACTGTGTCTCGTTATCATCACTGAGGACAGGTTGTGTGTCCACAACCACAAAATTGTCAGGAGATGGCAGATGCTGCAGTGTTTTGGCATCAGGACACACAAAGTCGTCTGGTAGCTCCTGGGATTCGGGAAGTTGTTGGACAGAGTAGGAGACACTCTTGGGTTTGTATAAAAAAAAAAAAACGCAGCAAAATCTGCAACAGAAAAAGCTGCGTTTCCGCAACGTGGAGCCTCAGCCAAAAGCGAACCTTTCATGTCCTCAGACATGGGTGGTATTATGTACCACTAGAAAGATGACTGAATTGCACTGCTCCTATTAACCACTTCCTGACATCCCCCTTCAGTATTCTGTCCCGGGGGGGGGGTCGTCTTTTGATCCACCGCCGCCTCAAGCAGCAGAGAGGCTGGGTTCACCACTGTGTGCAGCAGATAGGGATTTCCGTGACACACTGTTTTATCAGTTGTCGAATGCTGCAGACCATGCCCTCCAACTTAATTCAATGGGAGTCTGATCTTGTATTGACCCTTACCTTTTCAATTAACACACAACTCCTCAGTCAGCTCACGGTTTCAGGAGGCAAAATATAAGCTGGGTACCAATGCATTTAGATGTGATGTTCTCAGAGGCTGATGCTAGGTTCACACCTGCTTTCAGTTCATTAGATCTGCTTGGGGACCCGACAAAATGGAAACCTAATTTGCTGAAAAAAGTGGTTATGTATCCAAAAAAAGAAAAATACATGGTCTGCACATCCCAGTCTTATACATTGATCTAGTGCTTCTCAGCAAATTCTACAATACTGAACATGAGGTTCTTAGTCTACATATTGATCAAGGTGTATAAGACCACTAGCCATTTCACGGCGACCTCTTTATAGTGGGTCCCTACTCTGCCGGGTGTGGCATGGCACAGCAACCACCACAACTGCAACACGGCGCCCACAGGGGGAGCGACCCAGTGGTCCAGCAACACACCTACCACCAGACCAAGCCCTCAGGCTCTGGATCGCACCGCTCTATAGGCACAGCACCACAGGAGCAGCAGACACCACTTTAAAAAATTGGTTACTTGAGGACTATATATTTAGTCCTGCTGCTCCTAGGTCTTGTATTATCAGAAGTTCTCACCCCATGTGATGTGGTCATGTGCGGCCACCAAAACAAGACCCGGGAGCAGCAGGACTGGACCACGGTTGGATACACCAGGGACATATGAGTATGGGATTTTGTTTTTTCCCCTTGCCCAGTCCTCCTGGAAACCCCTTTAAAGGGATTCTACCATTAAAATACGTTTTTTTCTAGTTAACACTTTGGAATAGCCTTAAGAAAGGCTATTCGTCTCCTTCCTTTATCAGTCGCCTCCGGCTCGCTGTTCGGTAGAAATACCGGTTTTTACTGGTATGCAAATGAGTTCTCTCGCTATGCAGAGCAGGAGCGTACTGCGCATGCACGCTTAAGCGGCATTCAAAAAATGGCCGCCGGCCTGTGCACTCGGCTCTTGCCTGCATCCCGATGGCAGAGCCGACTCCACAGGCGCCAGAGTGTGACCGCAGGCAGAAGAGGTGATTCCTGTTGAAGATGAAGGCGTCGCTGGAGAGAGTTCTCTGGCAGCATTGGGGACGCCCTCAGTGCTGTTTGAGCGCTGGGGCCCGCCCCCCCGACATAACTCATTTGCATACCAGTAAAATCCAGTATTTCTACCAAAGGGCGGGCCGGAGGCAACTGATAAAGGTAGGAGAGGAATAGCCTTTCTTAAGGCTATTCCGACGTGTTAACTACAAAAAAACATATTTTACTGGTAGAATCCCTTTAATGATACGGGAAGCCCCCTTAAGATAACATATTTATCATAATAGTGACAAAGACAAAGGATTATCTGCAAGGTGATACTGCAACAGGATTGCTTCTTTTAAATTTTTTTTTTGGCCGTTTTCAGTCCATGAGGTGCAGATGGGATGTTGGACGTATTTTGAAGACCAAACCCTGGACTCCCAGCATCATCGTCATCTATGCTTAACACTGGCTCTACAGTTTTCAATACAGAGGCAGGGGAGCAAGGACTCCTAGCATTATAGATGACAGGGAGCCCAGACCCTGCTCAGGACTTGGTCCAGAAAATAAGTCAGTCATTCAAATCTGCCCATGCGAAGCAGACCTTACCGTGAACCAGATGGCTCACAAAGGTCTCTGTCTCCAGTGGGCCCTCAGTGCAGGACTCTATGTTCTTTGCAATGCACACCCAATATTTATATCCTTCCTGATACCTCTTCTCCCACAATCCCTTGCTCAGCCAATCCATCCTCCCCTCTGCAACTCCTCTTGGTTGCAAGGACAGAGAAGCACTTAGTGCTGGGAAATGTAATCCAGTGCACATGAGGAGAAGAAGTGCTATTGCCTGCTGTTGCAAATCTTTGCAAGGCATGAACTGCAGCATCCACTGTACACAATGTTCCCCTTACTGGGGTTACAATTTTTTTTAGGTTGACAGAGTAGCTTTATTTACAATAAGTTGTCAATAGGTGCACATATGGTGTAATGTGACGTAGCACAGGCTGGAATAATACCGTATATACTTGAATATAAGCCGAGACCCCTAATTTTACCACAAAAAACTGGGAAAACTTATTGAC
Organism: Leptodactylus fuscus; assembly: GCF_031893055.1. Taxonomy (NCBI): domain Eukaryota; kingdom Metazoa; phylum Chordata; class Amphibia; order Anura; family Leptodactylidae; genus Leptodactylus; species Leptodactylus fuscus. Next base: position 232,860,182 of record NC_134267.1, on the reverse strand, counting down.
TCGAGTATAAGCCGAGGGGGGGGGGGAATATCCACCATTGCAGATAAAAAGTCTGGCCATGTGCATTGCAGCTTAGTAACTCCATGGGGATCATAGTAATAGCAGGTAACCCCATCATGTTCCTCACATTAACCCCCTATGTGCCTCACATAACAGTTACTGATATGTAGGACATATGGAGATAATAATTAGGTATCTTCATAATTAAGGTCCTTCATTAGTACCCTCATGTGTCTCACATATTAGTAACCCTTATATGGGGCACACAGGGGTTAATATGAGGGACATGATGGGGTTAACTGTTATTACTGTGAGGCACATGGAGTTACTGAAACTAAATTAATAACCCCAAATGCCTGACATTACTAGGCAGAGTAACTAAAAGAAGGTCCCTGTTTGTGTCACGTTACTGGAGCTTCCTCTCCTCCATACAACAGCCATCTTCCATAAGACACAATGAATCCCGGCCGCTCATCTGCAGGGTAGATGCTAAATCCTAGTGTGCTAAAGGACCACTGATGATTTCATGACCGTGTGATCGGACTCTGGTGTGGGCGGAGCTACTAGGATTTAGACTCAACCTTATCTGCAGATGTTACATACCAGTGGCTACAGGACCTTTGATGACATCACAGTCACGTGACCTCATGACAAGCCAATCACAGAGCAGTAGCACTAAAGGACCTCCCCCTTCCAGGTCCTTCCAGTTTTCTGTGCTCTGTGGATCTTGACTCGTGTATAAGCCGAGGAGAGCTTTTCAGCATGAAAAATGTGCTGAAAAAGTTGGCTTATACTCGAGTATATATGGTAAATGTTCCATGCATACTAAGCAGTATAGAAGCACAGTATACAGTATAAGCACAGATCCTACCCTATACATTACACCCTGCACCAGGTCAACATTCTACTATAGCTGCACATATCTATCTATAAGCAACAGGGAAGTGATAAGGGAGAGGGAGGGGAGTCACAGGCCCAAAGCTTTGTTGAAAAGACAGATACTCTAAAAGGAGGGGGGTAAAGAGGGGCACCAATCCTCTTCTTCATAGACATCCAGATGGAATAGTCTCTGAGCAGTCCGACATAAGTATTTCCATACAAGCCACAAAGTGTCCATAACACAGTCCATACAGCGCCAGGATACCTGGATAGCCCCAGTCCATTCGAGGTCCATAGAAAGGGTATTCCAAGCTACTCCACAGTGCAGAGTCTATAGGTTCGGGGCATCCAACAGGGATTCCCAGAATGGACTCAAAAGTGTTTTCTCAGCAAATGGGATCCTTGACCGCAACCTGGTGTTGTATAGTCCATGGGCAAGTTCTCGGGGTCAGAATATTTTTTACTACTTTAAAGTCCCACAATTAAAAAGTGCCCCAGATTTAGTGCAAAAGGTCCGAATGTTTGTCTTGAGTGCTCCTATGTCTCCTTGTGCAGACCGCCAACTGATAGGGAGTCACATCAGTCAAGAAGAGAACCCTGGACTCCTGTCTATCTAGTGCCACCTACTGGGGGTAGTGTGTGTGTTCAACAATTGAGTATGTTAGTCTTTGCTTTTTCTTTTATTAGTCTGCAAAACCTAATAAAGGGTCAGACATTAAAGGGGTTGTCTGAGGAGTTTAATTTAATTTAAACATACTTCCTCCTGGATTTTTTTTTAAGCTGGGTCTGGGGGTTCCACACAGGTTCCAATCCCAGGCCTTGGGTCTCTCTGACTCCTCCCTCCTCTTCTGTTTTCACTGTCGGAGATGACCGGATGGCTGCCAGCCCTTGTATGACAGATAACAACCTGGAGGGGAGAGGAGTCGGAGTGGGTATTAGTGTAGCATGTTTCCACATGAGATGCGTCTCCACATTCTCCACATTGCGAAAGCGCACGAAAATGATTAGACGCATCTCCACATAATGTGTACCGTAGTGCAGTATGTCTCCACATTCTCCACATCTTCCAGAAGAACCAGTGAAATCTGCCTAGTGATGACTTTTGACCCTGAACTACACATCAGCTGAGGTAAGTAAAAAAAAGGCGGGAAATTAGAATTACAATGCACAGCTTACACTATCTTTACTTCCCTGAGTGAACCTGAGGAGAAAAAGTATATTTTATTAATTTACCACACATTTTGGGGTACATTCTCATTTGCTACATGGTAATTTTGTGCCACCAACACGTCAGAATTATGGAAATAAATTTGCTGGGCCTTGGATCTTTGGCATTGCTTGGAAGCGACCGGATGGAGTTCAAGAATTGAGGATGTTTCACGTCCTACGCCGAAATGAGCCGACGCTTCGGACCATTATTCAGCGTCACATCGCTCCTGGATCGGAAATTTGGTCGGACAAGTGGGCAGCTTATGCAAATATTCCAAATTGGCCTGGTTTTCAGTACACTCATTGTACTGTAAATCATCAACAAAATTTTGTAAACCCTTTGACCGGCGTCAACACCCAGAGAATCGAGGCAAATTGGGGTCATGTCAAAACGGAAATTCTGCGGAAGATGCGTGGTACTTTGCCGAATTTGTTGCCAGGACATTTGGCTGAATACTGGTGGAGACTGCAGCATCGAGAGACTCTGTTTCGCAACATCATTGCTGAAATTGCTCGTCAGTTTCCTTTACTATGAGTTTTTTTGAGCAAAATTATCCGATATTTTTTATGTAAAACGTGTTTTTCGAATGTGGAGACATGCTACACTAGAGCAAAAACGTGTGGAGACATGCTACACTAATACCGTCGGAGAGACCCGAGGGTTAGCTACTGGTTCCAATCACATGACACAGGCTCAGAACAAGCCCAGTAGCTTACAGGGTAGCTATCTCCAATACATGGCACTAGGTAGACTGCTTTCTTCTTCCTAGGAGATTATACTGATGTACAACAAGTAGACGGTAAAGATGCTTATACACAAAAGAACAAATTGTATTAACAAATTTTGCCTCCTTTATGTGAAGTCCTACAATTTTCTCAATCTTCACTAGGGCCCCATGTAGCAAAACGCAGCAAAAAAAAGAAACGCATTGAGTTTTTTTCACAGCATTTTTCATTGCGTATTTGCTGAGGTTTCCTATGCGGACTTTATACCTATAAGGAAAACGCTAACATTTCTACAGGCATAATCGACATGCTGTGATTTTCAAAAACATGGAATTAGCCAGAATTTTATTTACTTTGCAGGTACTGTAAAACATGTTTTTTGCTGAGGAATTTCCATAGCGGCAAAAACGTTGCATTTTCGCAACATGGGGCTTCAGCCTTACCCTTGCTTCTCTATTGAGAGCTGTTCCTTGCTCTTCATTGTGTGAAGAAGCAGAAATCCTCACTGGCTGTAAATATGGGTGTAATATGGAGAAGCTGAGACACTTAGGGTGCTTCTGGCCAGCCTAGAAATAAAGCCACGGGGACACACCGTGTGCAGCCCATGTTTGAGCAGCCCATTTCATTAAATGAATAGGGGCCGCAAAATAGAACAGGACCTGTTCTATATTTTATGGCCCAGATTGTCGGCCCACACACGTGACCATGTAATTCACAGTCATATATACGGGCCCATAGAAATGAGTGGGTCAGTGTGCTATCCAGGAAAAACACGGATAGCACACTGATCTCAACCACGGTCGTCTGCAAGAGGCCTTAGGCCTCATGTACATGACTGAACATGCAAGCCAAGGCTGTCCCAATGCATGGTCCAATGCTCCTTTCCTTTCCGATATTATAGAACAGGTCCTATCCTTTTCTGTGGCATCAAAACTGAACCCCCAACTGAGGTCAATGAGGGGCGGACGGCACTTGGATGTGCATTCTGCTAGAAAAATGTTCCGCACCCCTCGACCTGCACAGTGTGCATGTACTCTTATACCTGAGGCAATATAAAATGTGTTTGGTGGCTTTCCTCCGGGTACTCCAGTTTCTTTCCACACTCCAAACACATACTAATAGGGAATGTAGATTGTGAGCCCTGTATGGGACAGTACTTGACAATATCTGTAAAGCGCTGCGGAATATGATGGCGCTATATAAAAGGAAAATGTTTGTTTTGGTACCGTGTTAGCCAGTGGTTATGAAATATGAAAAACAAAAAAAACTTTGCAAGTCTTCAGTAGGTGATACCTTTTTTAATAGCTAACTCTGAAGAAGAAGCTCAGAGGAAGCTTCGAAACGTTATATCCTGTCATCATTATGAGTTAGCCATTAAAAAAGGTATCACCTACTGAAGACTTGCAAAGTTTTTTTTGTTTTTCATATTTCAGGCGCTATATAAGTAAGCTAAATAAATAAATCAAACATAGAACCATGTTCTGGTGTCATATAAAAGAGGAGTTTCTGATGGCAGTATTATCTCAGTCAATGATAAGGTCAAAGTCGCGTTTATGACTAACTGACCAATAATCCCGGGTAACTGTCGTCGCCCTAAATAATTAGGCTGAGTGCCAGGCGGTAAAGAAGTTACACCACTCTATATCAGATCCAGGCTAATTCCACCTATACAGTCCTATGAAAAAGTTTGGGCACCCCTATTAATCTTAATCATTTTTAGTTCTAAATATTTTGGTGTTTGCAGCAGCCATTTCAGTTTGATATATCTAATAACTGATGGACACAGTAATATTTCAGGATTGAAATGAGGTTTATTGTACTAACAGAAAATGTGCAATATGCATTAAACCAAAATTTGACCGGTGCAAAAGTATGGGCACCTCAACAGAAAAGTGACATTAATATTTAGTAGATCCTCCTTTTGCAAAGATAACAGCCTCTAGTCGCTTCCTGTAGCTTTTAATCAGTTCCTGGATCCTGGATAAAGGTATTTTGGACAAACAATTCAAGTTCAGTTAAGTTAGATGGTCGCCGAGCATGGACAGCCCGCTTCAAATCATCCCACAGATGTTCAATGATATTCAGGTCTGGGGACTGGGATGGCCATTCCAGAACATTGTAATTGTTCCTCTGCATGAATGCCTGAGGATTTGGAGCGGTGTTTTGGATCATTGTCTTGCTGAAATATCCATCCCCGGCGTAACTTCAACTTCGTCACTGATTCTTGAACATTATTCTCAAGAATCTGCTGATACTGAGTGGAATCCATGCGACTCTCAACTTTAACAAGATTCCCGATGCCGGCATTGGCCACACAGCCCCAAAGCATGATGGAACCTCCACCAAATTTTACAGTGGGTAGCATGTGTTTTTCTTGGAATGCTGTTTCTTTTTGGACGCCATGCATAACGCCTTTTTTTTATAACCAAACAACTCAATTTTTGTTTCCAAAATGAAGCTGCCTTGTCCATATGTGCTTTTTCATACCTCAGGCAACTCTATTTGTGGCGTACGTGCAGAAACGGCTTCTTTCTCATCACTCTCCCATACAGCTTCTATTTGTGCAAAGTGCGCTGTATAGTTGACCGATGCACAGTGACACCATCTGCAGCAAGATGATGCTGCAGCTCTTTGGAGGTGGTCTGTGGATTGTCCTTGACTGTTCTCACCATTCTTCTTCTCTGCCTTTCTGATATTTTTCTTGGCCTTCCACTTCTGGGCTTAACAAGAACTGTCCCTGTGGTCTTCCATTTCCTTACTATGTTCCTCACAGTGGAAACTGACAGGTTAAATCTCTGAGACAACTTTTTGTATCCTTCCCCTGAACAACTATGTTGAACAATCTTTGTTTTCAGATCATTTGAGAGTTGTTTTGAGTAGCCCATGATGCCACTCTTCAGAGGAGATTCAAATAGGAGATCAACTTGCAATTGGCCACCTTAAATACCTTTTCTTATGATTGGATACATCTGGCTATGAAGTTCAAAGCTCACTGAGGTTACAAAACCAATTTTGTGCTTCAGTAAGTCAGTAAAAAGTAGTTAGGGGAATTCAAATCAATAAAATGATAAGGGTGCCCATACTTTTGCACCGGTCAAATTTTGGTTTAATGCATATTGCACATTTTCTGTTAGTACAATAAACCTCATTTCAATCCTGAAATATTACTGTGTCCATCAGTTATTAGATATATCAAACTGAAATGGCTGTTGCAAACACCAAAATATTTAGAACAAAAAATGATTAAGATTAATAGGGGTGCCCAAACTTTTTCATAGGACTGTATAACACTCTTATTATCTGAATTATATAAAAATATTACTATTAATTCCCACATTCAAAACAAGAATAGGATGAATTTTAAAAATTTGATTTCCTTCCAAGCATAAAAAGTCAAAATGGTTTCTCTCATTTATGACTTTTCTGATGATCTCCAAGCTTGTCTTTGGTGATGAAACACTTCCCACATTCTGAGCAGGAGTATGGCCTCTCTCCTGTGTGAATTCTCTCATGTCTAACTAAACTTGATTTTTTTGTAAAACGAGTCCCACATTCTGAACAGGAGTATGGTTTCTCTCCCGTGTGAGTTCTCTCGTGCATGACGAGAATGGATTTTCTTGTAAAACACTTCCCACATGCAGAGCATGAAAATGGTTTATCCCCTTTGTGGATTCTCTTATGTAAAATAAGAAATGTCTTATCTGTAAAAAATTTGCCACATGCCGAACATGAGTACGGCTTCTCTCCTGTGTGAAGTCTCTCATGTGCAACAAGTCTTGATTTCTCATGAAACGATTTCCCACATTTTGAGCATAAATAGGACTTCACTCCCGTGTGAATTCTCACGTGTTTAACAAGCGTCGATTTATCTGAAAAAGTCTTTCCACACTCCAAACATGAATAAGGCTTCTCTCCTGTGTGGATTCTCTCATGTCGAACAAGATTGCATTTTTCGGTAAAACTTTTTCCGCATTCCAAACATGAAAATGGCTTTTCCCCTGTGTGACTTCTCTCATGTGAAACAAGCCGAGCTTTCTCCCTAAAATATTTCCCACACTCTGAACACGAATATAGCTTCTCTCCTGTGTGAATTCTCACATGTTTAATAAGACTTTGATTGCTTTTAAAACACTTTCCACATTCTGAACAAGAAAACGGAAGCTCTTTTTTGTGACTCCTCTCATGTGCAGCAAGGCACGGCTTATCTATAAAACATTTCCCACATTCTGAACATGAATATGGCTTCTCTCCCGTGTGAATTCTCCGATGTCTAACAAGATGGGAATTTTCCGTAAAACTTTTTCCACATTCCGAACATGAAAATGGTCTCTCTCCCGTGTGATATCTCTGATGTGAAACAAGCTTCGATTTCTCTCTAAAATATTTCCCACATTCAGAACAGTAATGCAACTTCTCTGTGTGAATGAGCCCATGTTTAACAAGAGTCGAATTATTTACGAAGCGCTTTCCACACTCTGCACAAGAAAACGGCTTCTCTCCCGTGTGATTCCTCTCATGTACAACAAGGCATGATTTATCTGCAAAACATTTCCCACATTCCTGGCATGAATATGGCTTCACTCCTGTGTGTATTCTCTCATGTCTAACAAGACTCGATCTCTTTGTAAAACTTTTCCCACATTCCGAACACATAATTGGATTTTCTCCCGTGTGAATTTTCTTATGATCTTCGAGTTTGGTTTCAGTCATGAAAAATTTCTCACATTCTGAACAAGTGAATGGTTTCTCCCCAGTGTGAATTATCTGGTGATGGTTAAGTCTATCTTTTGTAATGAAAGATTCTCCACATTCTGAACACTGGAACGGCTTCTCTCCCGTGTGAGTTCTCGCATGTCTAGCAAGCTTAGATTTTGATATAAAACATTTTCCACATTCTGAACAAGAGTTTGGCCTTTCCCCTGTGTGAATTCTGGTGTGCAAAGCAAGATGTGAGTTTTTTTTAAACTGTCTTCCACATTCACCACATTGATACCGATTAACCTCTTTGGGACTTGTATTTGTGGTAACAATCTGAGATTGGTCAGGAGAAGGTTCCTCGTGATTCGGGGGATTACATGATTCTGGAGGTAAATTATGGGTCATGAGGTTTTCATCTGAAGAGTGCTGCTTGACGTCTTCTACTTCATCTTCTACTTTACAACTTATTGATGATATGACGTTTTCTTTCTTAATGGGATTTTCTGTTAAGATTTAAAATGGGTTTCAAGATTTTATTTCAGATTACAAACTAGAAAAATTTAGAAACACACATGCACTTTTTATTGTGCCAAAAGGTATAAGATGGAATTTTTCATGCAGTTTAGAATGAAACGTTTCCCGATCGGTGCCGCCATTGCTGACATATTAACTTTGCTCCTAATATGTTAAGGTCCTGTTCACACGGGCAAAGGGTGGGAGGGGATTATGGCACAGAATCCACATCATAATCCGCACCCTCACAATGGTGGTCTATGGAGAACGCTAGCATTCTTTTTTCCGCTAGAGGCATGTTGCAGAAAAAAGAAGCGAGCTGCCCTTTCTTCAGGCAGATTCCGCGGCAGCAACCTCCGGAGTCAGCCCATTCATTTGAGCCTACTCCAGAGGGCAAAGCACATGATCTATGTGCGAAACTGCATTTTGGAGTTTTTTTATTTTAAAAATTTTTTCTGTTTTTAAATTTGAATAATGTGTTAATTGTTACCATCTGTAATGACGGCTATAAGTATCTGGGGTCCAGGAGCATTCTCATATCACCATGAGTAAGGGACAGGCATCCCGAAACGCGTAGGCTAGCTCCTAATGCCGTACACGCATATGCCGTAAGTTTTTTTCTGTGTCTGTGTTTACCACTTATTTTTGTTTTGTGTCTGGTGCTATACCAAAGGCATTTTGGATGTTTTAATATTTGAAAATAAAAGTTATTTTTTAAAGAAAATAAGGAAATAAGACATCGGTTGTGTTGTGCTGAAAAAGTTTTTTATTGTGATTCTGTATCGTGACCTTAACCGGAGGAAGTTTTTTTCGGGCACACAGAACCGCAACTGAGTACAATGAAATAAGATGCATTGAGCTGTGGACTCTTGTTTAAAGCCATGATTGTCGGAAGCCGCGACAGTCGTATTTTGGCCTGAGAGTGACGCGGGGAGCCGCCAAAATCTGCCCTTCCGCTCCCCGTGTGAATGGGGCCTAATGAGCTTTTTGGCGCTACAAGGACATCACCACGGTTAGCATAGCAGGGAGGGCTGGGGGGACGGGTACAAAACTCTTTGGTGCGATAGGAACAATGGAGACATCCTCTTTGCACCAAACAGGTCAAAAGCTAATAATATTTCAGCAACAGAGGCACCTACCGGAAAGCAGAAAAACATGTTTTATTTAACGGAAGCCTGGCTATGCTTATACTTCAATATGGACTGGTGACAGACTCCCTGTATAATAACTAAATGTGTATAGGGGCTTTATAATAATCATAGATCTTGAAGGCTGGATTATCCAAGAAAAAAACCAATAATAGGAACCATACAGGATGTCACCTCTATTCTTTTTTACTATGGAGTGTCATAAGTTACATTGCTATGCTGTGTGTTGACCAGGATACTAATGGCCTTAGGCTTTAGGGTCTCATTTGGAGAACAATAGGAGACCCCTACCAATCCCATTTATGCTCTATCCTATGGCTAGAAGCTAATTTTGGTGGCATAACTTCATTAAAAAGTTGCAATTTTTCTACAAACATTCTGCCAAATTCTGCCAAAATTTTTTATCAGGACTTTATCACCTGTATTTGTGGTAACAATCTGAGATTGGTCAGGAGAAGGTTCCTCATACTTCACGGCATCACTTGATTCTGGAGTAAAATTAAAGGTCATGAGTTTTTCTTCTGGATATTGCTCCGGGATGTCTTCATCTTCTACTTTACAGTTTAGTGGTGCTATGAAATTCTCTTCAGATTTTTTAATAGGATTTTCTGTTAGGATTAAACAAAATTGATTTCATGATTTTGTATTCTATTCAGATGGACACAAACATGCAGATTTTTACTCTCCCATTGATAAGCAGGGATAGTATAGTTACGCTTTAAAGGGATCCTATCATTAAAACTCTATTTTTTCTGCCTACCACGCAGGAATAGCCTTAAGAAAGGTTATTCTTCTCCTACCTTTAAATATCTTCTCTGCGCCACCGTTCGGTATAAATCCCAGTTTTCGTCGGTATGCAAATGGTTTCTCTTGCAGCACTGGGGGGTGGTCCACAGCGCTCAAACAGCACTGGGGCGTCCCAAATGCTGCGAGAGAACTCTCCAGTGATGCCTCCATCTTCTTCAGGAACGGGTCTTCTTCGCATCTTCTTCCAGCGGTGGCTTCAAACTTCTAGGCCTCGGGCCTACAATACTGTGTAAGTGGCCATTTTTTTGTGGCCGGCGGGCATGCACAGTTGGCTTTGCCCTAGACCCGAGGCCTAGAAGTTTGAAGCCAACTCCCGGAAGAAGACGCGGTGAAGACCCCGTTCCTGAAGAAGATGGAGGCGGCGCTGGAGAGTTCTCTCGCAGCATTGGGGATGCCCCCAGTGCTGCGAGAGAACCTTTTGCATACCAACAAAAACCAGATTATATACCAAATGGCGGCGCGGAGAAGACATCTAAAGGTAGGAGAAGAATAGCCTTTCTTAAGGCTATTCCTACGTGTTAGTCAGAAAAAATTTAGTTTTAATGATAGGATCCCTTTAAGTTTGGTGGCCCATGTAGGGTATCAAATGACCTTTTCTGTAAAAGTTGAAGAGTCAGGTGGAAGTTGTAGGTAAGTTTTTGTGAACTTATTTTAAGTAATAGAGGACCGTTAAACCTCACAGTTATGACCAGGGTGAAGGACGTCATAATAGTCACGTCATCGAGGGTCAGGTACAGTGGTTATGCACAGGAGTGAGGATCTTCAGGACGCATGCTCTTAGAGGCTGTCCACACTCCCTGTGTGCATCGACATTCCCTGATGGGCCTCATCAGTGGGGAGTCTCGAGTTGCAGACTCTGTGACATCCGCGGCAAGATGGAGCAGGACACTTATTTTTTCAGCATCCTGTTGCGATCTCTGCCTCCGATCGATGAGAAAATTCTGTGTGGACTCTGCCACTGATTTGAAGGCGGAATCCACTTGCCAAATCAGCGTCAGATTCCTACGTGTAAACACCCCCTTACAGTGTACTGACTCTGCTAAAATCTCAAACCAGAGCGTTATGTCCGGCATGTCAGACAGTCGGGAATCTCTCAGCAATCGTGAATCCCAATGGTCTATCACAGCAATTTCCAACAGGGCTGCCTTGAAAACTGGCCAGGGGGCCACGACACTCTGGTTGGGAAGATGATGGTATGTCTTCATGTAACATTATCTGCATGCTTAGGACGTTCTTTGTCTTATAAGAGTTATTTGGTGGGAATTTTTTTCCAGGTGTTTCCCAAGTCTGAAAAGGTTGGAGACCACTAGTGGAGCACTTCTCCTGACTCTTGGGATCACATCCCATGTCAAGCATATCAACATGAAGAAGATGACAGCTTGGACAAAGTCACCGATGTGCCACGTTATACAAGTATATACACGCATCTGTCTTCTTACCTTGCAATGGAAGAGGTTGGTAGTCTCCTATTGTAACCACCTTGTACAAGTCCTTTTGGTCTTCTAAATACTCCCACTCCTATATGGAGAAATAGACAGTGACATCCTGACACCGTATAGGAACCTGACAACACAATGGTCATCACCCAGACCATATAAAGTCCCGGCAGCGCTCACCTCTCCAGTCAGCAGCTCAGTGATCTTGTTGGTCAATCCTAGAACCTTCTGTCTATGTGTCAGTGGGTGAGGAGAAGATTCTGTGATGGGGTTGTGGCTCGTGCTCCATCCTCCGGACTCATGGACATGGCAACTGGGAGTCATCCAGTCACCCAATGTCTTCTTTGTTATCATGTAACTCTGTGTATGGAGAGAGATACTTTAAGAACTTAAGAGGAAAGTTATCCAATTATTTGTGCCACCTCATGGAGCCCCACATTTTACTTTCTACCCTAAGGTTGGGTTTAGTAGAGGTGCTTGGGGCCAGCAAGTTACTGAAAAGTTTTACATTTTATAGATAGAAAATGCTTCAGAATTTTAAGAATAGTAAGTGACTTTACAACTGAGATGACCATATATTAGGGTTGAGCGATCGGAATCGGAAAAGATCGGATTCCGATCGGCGATCGAGTAAATTTCTCGATCGCGATTGGAATTCCAATCCTGATCTTTTCCAGTGGGATCGAGGTCGGAGGTTATCTCAAGATCGGCTCAACCCTAAAAGTGACTTTTCCCATAGTGGAAGCATTGACTAGGGTTGAGCGATCGGGATCGGAAAAGATTGGATTCCGATCGGCGATTGAGCAATTTTCACGATCGAGATCGGCTGGAAAATGATTGGAAATCGTATTTCAAAATCGATCCTGAAATCTCAAGATCAGCTCAACCCTATCCTCAGAGAACATGAAATAACGGGTGAACATAATAGATGGACCACGAGCTCTCCTCCTGCTGTCAGTCTTCTATGTTTCCATGTACAGTCACAAAAATAGGAGGTGAAGAGAAAAAAATGTAACAAAAAAACCCAAAAAAACTTTGTAGAGGAATTTTGGACGATTTCTCTCTGCAAATTATTTCTGAGATGACTAATGTGCACACTCACCTTTAGGTCATGCCACAGAGTGTTGGTCACGTGAAGGTCAGGACTCTAAATAGACTAGTCCAAAACAATGACTACAAATTGTCCAGATCCTGAACCAGAAAAGAAGCCTCAAGCCCTGCTCCACCATGCGAAACAGTTGGCTTTGGTGTACGATGTTCTTTTTCCTCAAAACATAGTGTTGTGGATTTATGATAAAAGTTTCACTTTTTTACGATCGGTGTGAATTTGTCTAAATTAGTCTGAGGTCTTCAGCAATGAAAGTATTGCAAGGCCTGGTTTACACTAATTTGTCAGTAACCAGGATTTGTGTGCCTTTATTTAACAGGAAGAGCAGCTGTGGCCCCAGATCTGGGGCCACAGTGCTGGGGATACAGGTGGCGCCACTAATAAGTGACTCCTAGATTCATTCCAGGCTATTTCTCATTACTACGGGGGGTGACACATTATGTACCTGGGTGTAGCTATAACTGTACTCCGTGCTGGGGCTACCGGTGAAGTCACTAATGAGTTATTAACACACTTATTAATTCCAGGCTATTTTTCATTACTGGCCTCATTAGCAGCAAACAGTCACAGTCAGTAATGACAAATAGCCTGGAATTAGTCTGTGTGTCACTTACTTATTGGTGGCGCCACCTGTAGCCCCGACACTGAGTACAGTTATATCTACATCCCCATATATAGTATGTCACCCGCTTAGTAATGAAGAATAGCCTGTAATTAGTCTGTGTGTTACTTACTTATTGGTGGCGCCACCTGTAGCCCCGGCACTGAGTACAGTTATATCTACATCCCCATATATAGTATGTCACCCGCTTAGTAATGAAGAATAGCCTGGAATTAGTCTGTGTGTCACTTACTTATTGGTGGCGCCACCTGTAGCCCCGGCACTGAGTACAGTTATATCTACATCCCCATATATAGTATGTCACCCGCTTAGTAATGAAGAATAGCCTGGAATTAGTCTGTGTGTCACTTACTTATTGGTGGCGCCATCTGTAGCCCCGGCACTGAGTACAGTTATATCTACATCCCCATATATAGTACAGTATGTCACCCCCTTAGTAATGAGAAATAGCCTGTAATTAATTTGTGTGTCGGTTACTTATTGGTGGCGCCATCTGTAGCCCCAGCACTGAGTACAGTTATATCAGTTATGTCACCCCCTTAGTAATGAAGAATAGCCTGGAATTAGTCTGTGTATCTGACGCCACCTATTGCCCCAGAATTGGGTGCAGTTACAAGCTAGTACTGCCGGCTAATCTTGAACTTGTTAAACAATGCAATAAAATCACAGATCTAGAGAAAGTGTACCTCTCCGGTCAGCACGTAGATGATCTCAAAAGTCAAGTTTAATATTTTTCCAGTAACATCATTCCAGGCCTTCTCCATCCTTGGAGGGTCAATCAGGAGCGATTTGGATAAGATTATATCAAAACTGGATCAACTAGAAGGTCCTAGTCCTCCAGGTACCTTTATGAGAAAAGGAGAGGGACAAGTAGAGGACAATATGAAATATACAGTCCTATTAAAAAGTTTGGGCACCCCTATTAATCTTAATCATTTTTAGTTCTAAATATTTTGGTGTTTGCAACAGCCATTTCAGTTTGATATATCTAATAACTGATGGACACAGTAATATTTCAGGATTGAAATGAGGTTTATTGTACTAACAGAAAATGCGCAATATGCATTAAACCAAAATTTGACTGGTGCAAAAATATGGGCACCTCAACAGAAAAGTGACATTAATATTTAGTACATCCTCCTTTTGCAAAGATAACAGCCTCTAGTCGCTTCCTGTAGCTTTTAATCAGTTCCTGGATCCTGGATAAAGGTATTTTGGACCATTTCTTTCTACAAAACAATTCAAGTTCAGTTAAGTTTGATGGTCGCCGAACATGGACAGCCCGCTCTCAAATGATCTGAAAACAAAGATTGTTCAACATAGTTGTTCAGGGGAAGGATACAAAACGTTGTCTGAGAGATTTAACCTGTCAGTTTCCACTGTGAGGAACATAGTAAGGAAATGGAAGACCACAGGGATAGTTCTTGTTAAGCCCAGAAGTGGCAGGCCAAGAAAAATATCAGAAAGGCAGAGAAGAAGAATGGTGAGAAGAGTCAAGGACAATCCACAGACCACCTCCAAAGAGCTGCAGCATCATCTTGCTGCAGATGGTGTCACTGTGCATCGGTCAACTATACAGCGCACTTTGCACAAATAGAAGCTGTATGGGAGAGTGATGAGAAAGAAGCCGTTTCTGCACGTACGCCACAAATAGAGTTGCCTGAGGTATGAAAAAGCACATTTGGACAAGGCAGCTTCATTTTGGAAACAAAAATTGAGTTGTTTGGTTATAAAAAAAGGCGTTATGCATGGCGTCCAAAAAGAAACAACATTCCAAGAAAAACACATGCTACCCACTGTAAAATTTGGTGGAGGTTCCATCATGCTTTGGGGCTGTGGGGCCAATGCCGGCATCGGGAATCTTGTTAAAGTTGAGAGTCGCATGGATTCCACTCAGTATCAGCAGATTCTTGAGAATAATGTTCAAGAATCAGTGACGAAGTTGAAGTTACGCCGGGGATGGATATTTCAGCAAGACAATGATCCAAAACACCGCTCCAAATCCTCAGGCATTCATGCAGAGGAACAATTACAATGTTCTGGAATGGCCATCCCAGTCCCCAGACCTGAATATCATTGAACATCTGTGGGATGATTTGAAGCGGGCTGTCCATGCTCGGCGACCATCTAACTTAACTGAACTTGAATTGTTTGTCCAAAATACCTTTATCCAGGATCCAGGAACTGATTAAAAGCTACAGGAAGCGACTAGAGGCTGTTATCTTTGCAAAAGGAGGATCTACTAAATATTAATGTCACTTTTCTGTTGAGGGCCCATACTTTTGCACCGGTCAAATTTTGGTTTAATGCATATTGCACATTTTCTGTTAGTACAATAAACCTCATTTCAATCCTGAAATATTACTGTGTACATCAGTTATTAGATATATCAAACTGAAATGGCTGTTATAAACACCAAAATATTTAGAACTAAAGATGATTAAGATTAATAGGGGTGCCCAAACTTTTTCATAGGACTGTAGATCTGCAGATACTGAAAGGGTTACACCACAAAGAATATTTATCCTGTATCTTACGGACAGAGGATAAGTAGCTGATCAGTGGGGTCTGAACACTGAAACCTCCATTGATCCAGTGAATGGGGGTGTTTTACCCCCGTTGTGATACTTTTGGGCTTGGGTGATATGCTGGTTCTGATGACAGTAACCTATCTATCTGCAGGGCTGGGGTGCTATGCTGGGTCTGGTGACACTAACCTATCTATCTTCAGGGCTGAGGTGATATGCTGGGTCTGGTGACAGTAACCTATCTATCTGCAGGGCTGGGGTGATATGCTGGTTCTGGTGACAGTAACCTATCTATCTGCAGGGCTGGGGTGATATGCTGGTTCTGATGACAGTAACCTATCTATCTGCAGGGCTGGGGTGATATGCTGGTTCTGGTGACAGTAACCTATCTATCTGCAGGGCTGGGGTGATATGCTGGTTCTGGTGACAGTAACCTATCTATCTGCAGGGATGGGGTGATAAATTACTGTCACGGATATGACAGAGCATCTTACTAATAGAACCTGTAGAGATAGGACCACTCTCAGCTCTAAACTGGCTCAGTCTGTAGATACAAAAGGGAATGAAAACATTCATGCTACCTTAGAGAAGTGGTACTGTGCACTGTCCATATAGGCAGAATAAGAGAAGTTGTACTGTGCACTGTCTATATATACAGAATAAGAGAAGTGGTACTGTGCACTGTCCATATATATACAGAATAAGAGAAGTGGTACTGTGCACTGTCTATATATACAGAATAAGAGAAGTTGTACTGTGCACTGTCTATATATATATACAGAATAAGAGAAGTTGTACTGTGCACTGTCCATATATATACAGAATAAGAGAAGTGGTACTGTGCACTGTCCATATATACAGAATAAGAGAAGTGGTACTGTGCACTGTCTATATATACAGAATAAGTGAAGTGGTACTGTGCACTGTCCATATATACAGAATAAGAGAAGTGGTACTGTGCGCTGTCTATATATACAGAATAAGAGAAGTTGTACTGTGCACTGTCTATATATATACAGAATAAGAGAAGTTGTACTGTGCACTGTCTATATATATATATATACAGAATAAGAGAAGTTGTACTGTGCACTGTCCATATATACAGAATAAGAGAAGTTGTACTGTGCACTGTCTATATATACAGAATAAGAGAAGTTGTACTGTGCACTGTCTATATATACAGAATAAGAGAAGTGGTACTGTGCACTGTCCATATATACAGAATAAGAGAAGTTGTACTGTGCGCTGTCTATATATATATACAGAATAAGAGAAGTTGTACTGTGCACTGTCTATATATATATATATACAGAATAAGAGAAGTTGTACTGTGCACTGTCCATATATATATACAGAATAAGAGAAGTTGTACTGTGCACTGTCCATATATACAGAATAAGAGAAGTTGTACTGTGCACTGTCTATATATACAGAATAAGAGAAGTTGTACTGTGCACTGTCTATATATATACAGAATAAGAGAAGTTGTACTGTGCACTGTCTATATATATACAGAATAAGAGAAGTTGTACTGTGCACTGTCTATATATATACAGAATAAGAGAAGTTGTACTGTGCACTGTCCATATATATATATACAGAATAAGAGAAGTTGTACTGTGCATGGTCAATACTCTAAAAATCAAGTCAGATCTCACCACTAAACTTTCTATTACAAAAAAAGCCATAATTCTGCAGTAAATCTCCATTGTATGAGCTTACCTTATGGCTGGCGTCACTCACTGTTATGTGTTTATGTCATAAATTCCTACCAAAATAACAAAGCAAAGGCCGGGTGTGAACGTAGTCTTACTGCCGACAGTGACCAAGCACTGTATATATATATATATATATATATATATATATATATATATATATATATATATATATGTCCTCTGTATAATGGGACGTCTGCTGCTGACTGATAACCCAGAACAATACACCAGGGTAGCGGCTCAGTACTACATAGTATAAGGACCTTTGCTTGGGCACCGCCTCCTTGTCTACTTCCCCTCCTGTCACTGTATATATTACACTTCAATAGCTAAAGGACCTGAGATGATGTCACCGTCATGTGATCAGTTACAGAAGGGGCGGAGCTCAACACTGAAGAGCATAAATAGTGGCTGAAGGATCAGAGACAAGGTCACAATCATGTGATCGATGAAGGATGTACATCAGAGGGAATGCACCAAGAAGGATACTACATACATCAGTCAGTCGAGGTGCACTGTGCACAGGAGTGAGATGTACCGACTGGATTAATAGTCGCATCTCTGTACCACCCATCAGAAAGTTTTGCTAAGTGGTGGGCATACCTCCCAACTTTCAATGAACAGAAAGAGGGACAAAATGTGTTTTGTTTCTTTTAATGTAGATTGTGAGCCCCACATAGAGATCATGATGTACATTTTTCCCTATCAGTATGTCTTTGGAATATGGGATGAAAATCCATGCAAACACGGGGAGAACATACAAACTCCTTGCAGATGGTTTTTTGCCCTTGGCAGGATTTGAACACCAGGACTCCAGCGTTGCAAGGCTGCAGTGCTAACCACTGAGCCACCGTGTGGCCCTAGGGACAAAATGTCTTGTGCGCGCCACAGCAAATTTAGTTCCACCACTTCTACATTGACTCTGCCCATTTTCATCCATTTGTCATGTGCCCCCACACAGTATAATGCTCCTACAATCACCTCTACATTATATGTTCCCACATTATAATGTTCCCTTCCAACTGCCCCTCAGTATTAAGTCCCTCTCCTGATGCCCCAGTTTAAACTTGGGGAAACTAAAGGGGGACATGAAACTGGGGCAGCTGGAGGGTGACATTAACAGTGGGGGTAGTTGGAGGAGGGCAATCAATTAATGGCAGCTGGAGCAGGACATTAAACTGGGGGCAACTATAGGGGGACATTAAACCGTAGGGGTTGCTGGAGGGAGATATTAAACTAGGGGCAACTAGAGGCGGACATGTCCCCCTCCATCTACTCCCACTGTTAAATGTCCTCCTCTAGTAACCCCTATTGTTAATGTCCCTCAGTTTTCCAGAGTTTAATGTCCCTCTTAATATACTCCCCTTCATCTGCCCGTTTAATTGCTCTCTCATCTCTGCCCCATTTAATGTCTCCCCTCCATCACTCCCCCCAGTTTCATGTCCCCCCTCCATCTCTACCGCCAGTTTCATGTCCCCCCTTCATCTGCCTCAATTTAATGTTCCCCCTCCATATCTGCCCCCAATTTAATGTTCCCCCTCTATCTCTGCCTCCAGTTTCATGCTCCCCCTTCATCAGTCACCAGTTTTATGTCCTCCTCCATTTGCCCCCCTTCATCTGCCCTTTTAATTGCTCTCTCATCTCTGCCCCATTTAATGTCTCCCCTCCATCACTCCCCCCAGTTTCATGTCCCCCCTCCATCTCTACCGCCAGTTTCATGTCCCCCTTCATCTGCCTCAATTTAATGTTGCCCCTCCACTGGGGTCACTGTATAATATAATGTAATAGCTGGGGGTCACTGTATAATATAATTAGGGTTAAGGGGATATTGTCACTCCTTATGGAGAGACCTCCATATAGGTGTATGGAGACTTATTAAGCCTTTAACACTCCACTTTGCAAGGGACCATGGGAAGAATATGCAAATCTGTCTTCCATGATGTAGTTAGGAAGTCAGCTGCTGCCTCAGTGTTGCAAACCAATTGAGGGCGCTCACTGGAATGTGCAAGCCTGTCTTCCCTGATGTAGTTAGGAAGACAGAATTTCAGTGATATGGCCCAATAAAGGCTGCTCCCTTTAGCATCATGCCCGACCTTCCAAGAGGCCTTGCACATTCCAGTGAGCTCCCTCTATTGGTTTGCAACACTGAGGCTGACTTGACTTATCTGTGAAAGCTTTCCCACATTCGAAACATAAAAATGGCCTCTCTCCTATGTGGATTCTCTCATGTAGAGGCGTTCTGTTACTGTTTTCCTACATTTGTTTATAAATTCTTGGAAAAACTGTTATTGCAGACAGTGAGTGAGAGATGTATACACGTATATATATCCTCTATATGATGGGCAATCTGCTGCTGGCTGATAACAGAGAGAACAGCACAACATCAGTGACCACCTGACCAGGACCTGCTCTGTATCTACTGCACTGCCATAGCTGAGGGAACTGTGATGTGATCAGTCATATGAGGGGGAGGAGCTTAGCAGTGACAAGGATACCTAGTGGCTGAAGGACCTGGGATGATGTCACCATCACATGACAAGTAAAGTGGGAGGAGCTTAGCTATGAAGAGAATAAGTGCTGGTTGAGGAGCCTGAGGTAATAGTCGTGTGAGGAGACGGAGCTTGAGAACACATCGGAGCTCAGAGATAGCTAAAAAACAAAAAACACAGAAAAATATCGACGATTTGTGCGATTCAGCGGGAAGAAGAGATAAATTAGATTCATTGTTAATAGAAAATTGATAGAGATTGATCTTATGGAGAGAGATAAGAGCCTCAGTACGGTAGTGTCACTGTGAGGTAAAATCAGGCGGCGGCCATTGCATTCAGGATCACAATCACAACTCTGTGGAAAGTGAAGTGACAACTGAAACACCACAGCACGTATTCTGTGCCTAAAATTGCCAAATTTTCTCCGTCAAGTCAATTTTATACCGCCGTCATTTCAGCTATTTTGTTGTATGTAGTGCTGGACAAAATTGCCATATTTCCTGCGGCAAAGCACTTAATCAACAGGAAGTTTCCCCAGTTCAGGACCCAACAAATTTTGAGTTTTTTCTGGTACATGCATTTCAAAGGCCATAACAACTTTTTTTTTTCTGTTCAGATTATTAAAAAAATATATATCTTTTCATCAGTGATTTATAGGCTAAGGCCTCACTGGGCGGAAACACAGCAAAAAAAACGCAGAGAAAACGCTGCATTTTCTGTCGCGGAAAAAAACGCGCATGTACATGCGTTTTTCAGTTTTGTGCTGCGGAAATTCATATGAGTTTTCTATTGAGTTTTTTATTGCATTTTGCTCGAGTTTCTCATGTGCAATAAAGGTAATTGAAAGGCAATGTTGAAAATCCTAAGAAATTATGGTGCTCTGCTATTTAGGCTGGGGCCCCACGGGCCGGAAACACTACAATTTGGCCACGGCGGAAACACCGCAGGAAAAATCGCGGCATTTTACAGACAGTACTTACAAAGTGGATCGGATTCATGCGAATCCCATGCCCACTTTGCGGAAAAAAATCGCAGCGCATACATGCTGCGATATCCCTACTTGCTCTTCAAAAAAGGATACTTGTTTTTAACAGTTTATTACTAGAGATGAGCGAACACTATTCGAAACAGACGTTTTGAATAGCACGCTCCCATAGAAATGAATGGACGCAGCCGACACGCGGGGGGGGTTAAGTGGCCGGCCACTTCCATTCATTTCTATGGGAGCATGCTATTCGAAACGGCTGTTTTAAATAGTGTTCGCTCATCTCTATTACCACCAGCTGCCATATGTTTACCTATAGCCATACATGTCGCTATCACTTTTAAGGTCTGAATACTTATATATATGCAAAATTAAAATTTTGCCATTTTAATAAATTTGAAAATATTTCTGAAAATCCGTTTTCACATTTTGCCTATGTCCTATGTTGAAAGAAAAATTTTAGTTCAAGGCCTCAACATGACAAAATTTGAAAAAAGTGAAGGGGTCTGAATGGTTCTGTTTACATTGTAAAATGGCATACAAACATTCCTCTCCAGGATAGGAAAAAAATTGGCTGTTAAAACCTGATGTTTGTAAATCATTTATTTTAACATTTCCCACATTCCAAACAAGAATATATTTTTTCTCTCGATGAATTATTGAATGAGTTTTAAAATTTGATTTCCCTGTGAATCATTAATATGAGTTCTTTCATGAGCAACAAGCTTTGACTTTGCTCTAAAACATTTTCCACACTGTATGCATGAAAATGGTTTCTCTCCTGTATGAATTCTGTCATGTATAACAAGATATGATTTATCTGAAAAACATTTCCCACAAACTGGACATGAATATGGCTTCTCTCCTGTGTGAGTTCTCTGATGCGTAACAAGCTTTGATTTCACTCTAAAACATTTCCCACATTCTAAACATGTAAATGGCTTCTCTCCTGTGTGAATCCTCTTATGCGTCACAAGATTTGATTTATCGGTAAAACACATCCCACATTCTGAACATGAAAATGGCTTCTTCCCTGAGTGAATTCTCTGATGTTTAAGTAGAATTGATTTATCTGTGAATCTTTTCCCACAATCTGAACACGAAAATGGTTTTTCTCCTGTATGACTTCTCTCGTGTGTAACAAGCTTTGACTTTTCTATAAAACACTTCCCGCATTCTGAACATGAAAACGGCTTCTCACCTGTGTGAATTCTCATATGTTTCACTAGAATTGATTTACCTGTAAAACATTTTCCACACTCTGAACATGAAAATGGCTTCTCTCCTGTGTGAATTCTCTCATGTACAACAAGCTCAGATTTTACTCTAAAACATTTTCCGCACTCTGAACATGAAAAGGGCTTCTCTCCTGTGTGAACTCTTATATGTTTAACAAGAAGAGATTTATCTCTGAAACATTTCTCACACTCTGAACAAGAAAAGGGTTTATCACCGGTGTGAATTCTCTCATGTGCCACAAGCCTTGATTTGTCTATAAAACATTTCCCACACTCAGAACATGAGAATGGCTTCTCTCCTGTGTGGACTCTCTGATGCTTGATAAGAATTGATTTATCTGTAAAAGATTTCCCACATTCTGAGCACGTAAATGGTTTTTCTCCTGTGTGAATTTTCTGATGATCTTTAAGAACTTTTTTAGTAATAAAACATTTTTCACATTCTGAACATGAGAATGGCTTCTCTCCTGTGTGAATTCTCTCATGTTTAACAAGAATCGATTTTTTCATAAAACATTTTCCACATTCTGGACATGTGAATGGTTTCTCCCCTGTATGAATTTTTTGATGATGTTTGAGTACATCATTAGTAATGAAAGATTTCCCACATTCAGAACATTGAAACGGCTTCTCTCCTGTGTGAATCCTCTCATGCCTGACCAGCTTAGATTTAGATGTAAAATATTTCCCACAATGAAAACAGGAATTTGAATTTTCCCTTGTGTGGACTCTTTGATATATAGAAAGATCTAAACTTCTTGTTAACTCTTCTCCACAGTCACCGGATTGAAACCTGTTACCCTCTTCGTGACTCGTACTTGTGGTAACGATCTCAGATTGTTCAGAAGGTTCTTCATGTTTAAGGAAATTACATGATTCCAGAGAAAAATCAAGGGTAATGAGGTTTTCTCCTAAGGAGTGCTCCATGATATCTTCATCTTCTACTTTATAATTTAGCCTTGATATGATGTTTTCCTCAGAGTTCTTACTGGGATTTTCTGTTAGGATTAAAAATAGATTTCATTATTTTATTTCAAACAACAAACCAGACAAATTTCAAATATTTCTATTATGGTTGAAATAGGATCCAATATCATATATCTGTGAGAGAAAAAAAAATTCTCAACTTTTTGGATTATGAGATAATTTGAAGGCAAAAAAAAGGAAAAAAAAGTCAGATGTTTCCAACTAGTGGCATGAACAAAGGAGATTTCTGAGGACCTCAGAAGAAGAGTTGTTGATTCTCATTAGACTGGAAAAAGTTACAAAACCATCTCTAAAGAGTTTGGACTCCAGCAACCCAAAGTCAGACAGAGTGTAATGTACAGAAATGGAGGAAATTCAAGACCAAAGATCACACCAAGTGCAAGGTGTATAACAGTCCATGAGTTCACAAAGGAACCTAAGGTAACCTCTAAGATACTAAAGGCCTTCTTCATACTACCTAATGCTAAATGATTCCACTATCAGGAGGACACTGAACTACAATGGTGTACATGGCAGGACTGTAAGGACAGAGACGAGTGCTCTACGAAAAGTGCAAATTTGCAGTTTGCTAAAGATCACCCGGACAAGCCAGAAGATTATTGGAACAATTTTTTTGTGTGGATGAGCCCAAAATAAGGCTTCTCATCTAATCCAAAAAGCTCAATGTGCGAAGAAAGGAAAACACTGTGTTCCAGCATATAAACCTAAATGGGGGAGAAAGGGGTTGTAGTATCATCATGGTAGTATCCATTTTTGATGGAACAATAAATTCTGAATTACGCCAGAAAATTCTAAAGGAAAAAGTCAGGACATCTGTCTGTGAACCTCAAAAGAATATGGGTCATGTAGCAAGGCAACGACCCTTAGCACTGAAGTCCTGGGTTCGAATCCCACCAGGAACAACATCTACAAGGAGTTTGTATGTTCTCCTCATGTTTGCATGGATTTCCTCTCATTCTACAAAGACAAACTGATAGGGTAAAAAAAAGTACATTGTGATCCCTATGTGGGGTTCACAATCTTCAAAAAAAATAAAAAAAATGTAAGCCATTTTGAACGGATGAATGGACTCAAATTCCTCCAAGCTGATGTGCAGGACTAACAATTTCTAGATTTGTTTACTTACTGTTGACATCAGATACTGAAAGCTAAGGTTCGCATACTGTTTCCACTCATAGAAAGGTGATATCGGATCATTATCATCCATAAATGACCAAGTCTGATATTTTTTACTCACTTGTTTGATTTGGTTTTCTTTATCTATTTTTAGGACTTGTGTGGAAAGCTAATAAATTCTTAGGTCAAATTTGTACAGAACTATAGAAAATTCTAAAGGGTTCTCGAACTTCCAAGAACTACTGTCTATTCACAAGGCAATAATACATGTGGTTTGCAGTTTTCAACTCCCATGAGTCTGCATGCCGTACACCACAATTCCAAAAGAAGAGTCATACCCTATCTCGCCACAGTCAGCACCCTAAAATTAAAAGTAATTGCTGACTATCGTTGAAATTAACGGGAGGCAAATTCGACGCCTTTCAAACACCATTTCCAATGAGTTTTCCATGTTGGAATCTGAGTGAAAAAAACTGTGTGAAAGTTCAGTATCTTTTTTTTTCACCCGTTTAACCCTTTCCCATAATAGTACGACGGATGTCGTGTGTTTAAATATGATGGCCACTCTAGCGGCCGCCATAGCTGCCGGGTCTCTGCTGTTATATACAGCAGAGACCCAGTGCTAATGCCTGAGATTTTGCTCATATCGTAAACGCTGTAGCGATAAAAAAAATAAATAAATAAAAAGTGCCAAACCACAAAAAAAAAAGACGCCCTATGCATCCCCGTATACAGAAGTATAAAAAAAAAATCACGGGTGTCAGAATATGGCAACTTTGAGAAAAACATTTTTTTTGCAGTTTTGGATTAAAATGCAAAAAAGCAAAACAAATTTGGTATCCCCGGAATTGTACCAAAACGTAGAATACAGGTGTCATGTCATTTTGGCTGCAGAGTAAACGGTGTAAAAAAAGAAAGCCCGTAAGAAAGTCGCACAAATGCACTTTGTTACGCAAAGATATACACAGATTTTAAAAAATAGCAAATTGGCCATTGCTTTTCGTGTTTGTTTTTTTTTTTGTGGCGCTCACTGAACAGTAAAAATGATGTATTGAGTTGTTTGGTGGGTCAATAGGATTATGTTTTTTAAATTTTGATAGAAAAATGTTATGGGTTCAAATGTGTGATCAACTGATCTCCGGTATAATATCCAGCGATACTTCTGTGATACGGTGACATTGCCGCTGTTTCTCTATATACATTACATTACATACTGTCTATGGCAGGATGTAATAGAACCAATAGGCTGCCATGACACCTGACCAGCTGCACTGATTTTACAAGGTGTCCTCTGCGTCTGTGTTGTAGGACTCATGGAAGTAACAAAGGAGCAGACATGCAAATACATCATGAGGCGGACGCTGCTCTTTTCAATTACTGCTAATTTTTCTGCCATTTTCAGGATTATCTAGTGAGGTCTTGCTATTGTATGACCTTTGACCAGATATCCCCAGGCAGGCTGGAATGGGGAAGGCCATGTTCACTGGGGTTCCACTTTTGGTCTGTGGCCTTGGATACAATCATGAATTGGTGTGCTCCATTTATACACCATGACAGCAATTTCGAAAACAACATCAATGGATTCCAAAAATACATCCCCTTATTGTCGTCTTACCTTGTGATGTAAGCGGCTGGTCGTTTTCCATCATGGCCTCCTTGTACAGATCCTTGTGTCCTTCTAAATACTCCCACTCCTCCAAGGAGAAATAGACAGTGACGTCCTGACACCTTATAGGAACCTGACAACACAATGATACGGTCATCCCCCGACCCCTCCATGGTGTTACCATATAACGTCCCAGCATTCCCAGCAGTGCTCACCTCTCCAGTCAGCAGCTCAGTGATCTTGTTGGTCAGTTCTAGGATCTTCTGCTCCTGTATCGGTGAGTGCGGGGGAGGGTCTGTGATGGGGCTGTGGCTCCTGCTCCATCCTCCTGACTCATGGACATGGCAGCTGGGAGTCACACAGTCACCCGATGTCTTCTTCACCGCTGCGTATTCCTGTGTATAGAGAAAGAGAGACACTTGGGGAGCTGTACATTGTGATCTTGTTGAATTGATCTCTACTGAGATCACATCTGGAATACTGGGGTCAGTTCCGGAGACCTCACATAAAAAAAGACGCTAATAAAATAGAACGGATCCCAAGAAGGGATACAAAATGGTGGAAGATCTCAAGCACTAAACGTATCATGGTATTGCCATCAGGAACTTAAACTGCTTTTTTTTTAACCTGAAGAAGAAAAGGTTTTGATATTGAAATGTGTGCAAAACTTGTAACTCTTCAAGTAAACTTACCCTGAAGAATTTGCCTGTGACAAGTCCTTAAAGAGGACCTCTCACCAGCTCCAAGTCCAGCTCTTCACATCAATTAGTAGACACTGTTCCTCTGTTTCTGTAACAGTTTGAATTTTTTCTCTAGCCCCCACCTTTCCTGAGTAATCAATGCTTGTTTGTTTTGGTGCTTGATTTGCTATTTAGTCTCTGTACTGTTAGGAGAGCGGTATTGAGCAGAAGCAGACAAGGGGTGTGATTCTAAGCGATTCTGGCTGTGTCCGATTTTAGTGATTTTAACATTACAGAACTTAAATAGAACATCAGGCACCAAAACTACCTCAGCTTGTTGCTCTGGAATGGTGGGGCTAGAGAGAAAATTCCAACTGTGCTCATTGGAGCGGAACCCATTTATTAGCTGATAATGTTACTGAGGTGCAATACATTTGAGGCTTGGAACAAACTTCCACCAGATGTGGTTGGAAAATCTACAGTAAGTGGCTGTAATCCCAGTATAACTATATATATCTATACCCTGAGAATAAAAAGGAAATAATATGTCGGCAGACAAGATGGACCTTGTGCCCTCCTCCTACTGGCAGTATTCTAGGTTTCTATATAGAGGCCAAATCCTCTCCTTCAGGCCACACTCCAGCTTCCCTTCTCATTACAATGGTCCTAGTTGTCTATTCTAGATTTTCTCTTCATTGTGTTTCATGGTAAATAATACTGTACAATACAGAAATATTATGGTGGCGATGGAGAAGAACCTCCTGTTGTCAGTCTTCTATTTATCTATATAGTGTCAAACTAGTACTCAAACTCCTCTCCTGCAGACCACCCTTTGGCTTTCTCACGCTTTTCATCCCAGCTTGCTTTCTCTTCCTTGTTACAATAATCCTACTTGTGTATTATGGACTTCCCCTTCCCTTTAAAGGGATCATTAAAACACAATTTTTTTTGACTAACATGTAGGAATAGCCTTAAGAAAGGCTATTCTTCTCCTACAGTTAGATGTCTTCTCCGCGCCACCGTTCGGTATAAATCCTGGTTTTCTTTGGTATGCAAATGAGTTCTGTCGCAGCACTGGGGGCAGGCCCCAGCGCTCAAACAGCACTGGGGGCATCCCAAATGCTGCGAGAGAACTCTCCAGCACCGCCTCCATCTTCTTCGGGAACGGCCTCTTCACGCATCTTCTTCCGGAGCAGGCGGTCAAACTTCTAGGCTTCGGGCCTAGGGCAGAGCCGACTGTGCATGCCCACAGGCCACAAGAAAATGGCTGCTTACTTATTGTGTAAGCAGCCATTTTTCTCGTGGCTGTGGGCATGCGCAGTCGGCTCTGCCTGAGGCCTAGAAGTTTGACCCCCACCGCTGGAAGAAGACGCATAAAGAGGCCATTCCTGAAGAGTTCTCTCACAGCATTGGGGACGCCCCCAGTGCTGTTTGAGCGATGGGATCCGCCCCCAGTGCTGCGAGAGAACTCAGTTGTATATCGACAAAAACTGGGATTTATACCGAACGGTGGCACGGAGAAGACATCTAAAGGTAGGAGAAGAATAGCCTTTCTTAAGGCTATTTCGACGTGGTAGTCACAAAAAATTGTGTTTTAATGATAGGATCGCTTTAAAGAATACAATATATAGCATAGAAATATAGAAAGTTTACCTCTCCGGTCAGCAGATAGATGATCTCCAAGGTGAAGTTTAATATTCTTCTGGTAATCTCATTCCGGTCCTTTTCCATTCTTGTTGGGTCATTCAGGATGTGGGAAATCTGGACTTACTAAAGGCTTTTTATACTGCCGAGACCGTCACGAGAGGAACTAAATCATAGAAAACAACATACACAGGATATATCAAGAAAGCCTTTATATGCCTTTTAAGGTTACTTATTTATTTCTATTACTTATATATCGCCATCATATTCTGCAGCACTTTACAGAGATATTGCCACAGTCCCAAGCAGGGCGCACAATCTAACTTCCCTATCAGTATATTTTTGGATTGTGGGAGTAAAACGGGGACTTCCCGGTATGACCCCGATGCTGGAAATATCAGTGATGTTAATTTCGGCACGGATATCTCCCCACTGTCAGAAGCTTTATAGGCTAGCATCATCGCTTGCTGCTCTGTCAAGGACTCTAAGCTGTAAGGCCTGCCCTTCTGACAGTGGGGAGATATCGGTGCCAAAATTAAGAAGCTCCAGAATTTTTATTTCAAGAGCAATCCAAGTATTTACTAAAACAGGCCTGTTCGGAGAGCAGATTATGGGGATAACGTCCATCCTTAGGGAGAGGCCACCTTTTCAGGTGTGTGGAGACTTATACAGCCATAGTTGCTCCACTGCAAGGGAACATGGGAAGAATATGCAAATCTGTCTCCCAAGATGTCCATCTGTTAGGAGAGGTGATGGATCCTCTTTCCAGTGGTCTTCAAGCTTCCTGCCCTGCCGATGTGATATTGGTTGTGTAATGGGCAGTGCGTTGTGCACCCACTGTGCCACCTAACTGGTTTGGCTTTGAGAGACTCTCAAGGATGTTGTCTAAGTAGCCTCCCCAGTATTCAGCCTTTAACCGCCACATATAGGGATCTGGATATAGATGCGGGGAGACCAAAAGGTCCCAACCTCTTGTAGTTATCCTGGTATAGGGGACACCAGTGGGTAAGGACCAGGGGACAAGGTAAAACAGTGGACTAGTACCAGCCGCAGGTCCGTGGTAGGAAGGAAGTGTGCAAAGTCGTAAACAAGGACAGGCAGAGGTCATACACGGAAGGTCAATACAACAGAGTCAGGAAACAGGACAAGAATAAGACCGGAACGCGGCACCAAGACATCCTCGCAGGAACTAAAGATCCTATACTGCTCCCGCACTGCGCTGAGGGCTGCCTGGGATTGGCTGAGAAAGGCTCATGGGGTGAACGTTAGGCCTTCAAGGTGCAGGAAGGAACGGCCGAGATGTACAGCAGTGGGAGGAGAAGTATGGCAACAGGGAGGGGCCAGGAGGTAACCTGCTGAGAGACATTGTATCATTACGCCGCAGTTACAGGTCGGTTGCCATACTGTACAGCGGGCAGCAGTGATGTCAGATCAGGAGCGGAGTATACGGGAGGGAAATAATCCCATAGGACACGTCTCATCTCACCACAAGACTTTCTTCTCACTATTTTACAACAATGACACAAATTGTACCACAAACTGCAACGAAACCCACAAAATCCTCCGCTGTCATCTTACCTTAGGGCTGAGGTCACACAAGGCGTTCTGTGACGTTTTCCTCTGCTGCTGGCTGATAACAGAGAGAACAGCACAACATCAGTGACCACCTGACCAGGACCTGCTCTGTATCTACTACACTGCCATAGCTGAAGGACCTGTGATGATGTCACCGTCATGTGATCAGCAGTGAGGGGGCGGAGCTCAGCTGTGTACAGGATAATTAGTGACTAAAGGACCTGTGGTGATGTCACGTCACGTGATCAGAATAGTGGGCGGAGCATGGCTGCAGAGTGTATAAATAAGGTCGTAGAATGTGCAGTGATGGTCACATGAGAGAAGAAAGGCAAAACTGGGAATTGTTCTCCCCTCATAGCCATGCCTCGTAATCTTCTCCGAGATCGCCTTTGCCTCAATAAGAGATACAAAGTAGCCGTCTTTCAGTTCTGATACCTTTTAATGGGTTTCTGAAATGAGAGCAGTTACGAGGCGAGCTTTCCTGACTACTCAGGGAGAAGAACCTGATGGATTCAGTGTTTTCTCTTTGGGATGAAAGCTGAGGGAATGCTGGGAGTTGTAGTTCTCTCCTCATGTAATGTCTTGTAATGTGACAAGTTAACAGTTAGGCAGGGGTGTAACTACCGGGGTAGCAGTTGCCACGGGACCCAGCGACAGCCGCTTTTTTTTTTTCCTTAATAGGCCATTACCTGCTGGAGTTACTCCAGCCGGTAACGGGCCCTATTAAGTGACGCCGCGTGACCCACAAACACTATTATTATACTCGGGGGTCTTTTCACACCTGTGAGTATAATGATTGGAGGCCCGGGAGAGGTAATAGAACATAAAACTCTGTGTTACTTACCTCTCCGCATTTCAGTCCTAGTTGTGTGATGTCCCTGACGTCACATGACAGGGGCCTGCGTCCCGGGTCATGTGACATCCCAGCTGGCATTGAAGATGGCCGACACCTCTGATGAGTGCAGTGCAGCCGGAAATAGGTAAGTAACAGTGTTTTTTATGTTTTTATCCCCCCTCGGTTTCCGATTATTACACAAGGGGTCAAGACCCCCCCCCCCCCCCCGAGTATAATAAATGTTCATGGGGCATAATACTGTGTGCAGGGGTCACTATGTGGCATAATAGTGTGTGCAGGGGCCACTATGGAGCATAATACTGTGTGCAGGGGCCACTATGGGGCATAATACTGTGTGCAGGGGCCACTAAGGGGCATAATACTGTGTGCAGGGGACACTATGGGGCATAATACTGTGTGCAGGGGCCACTATGGGACATAATACTGTGTGCAGGGGCCACTATGGGGTATAATACTGTGTGCAGGGACCACTATGGGGCATAATACTGTGTGCAGGGACCACTATGGGGTATAATACTGTGTGCAGGGACCACTATGGAGCATAATACTGTGTGCAGGGACCACTATGGGGCATAATACTGTGTGCAGGGGCCACTATGGGGTATTATACTGTGTGCAGGGACCACTATGGAGCATAATACTGTGTGTAGGGGCCACTATGGGGCATAATGGTGTGTGCAGGGGCTACTATGGGGAATAATACTGCGTGCAGGGGCCACTATGGGGCATAATACTGTGTGCAGGGGCCACTATGGAGCATAATACTGTGTGCAGGGGCCACTATGGGGCATAATACTGTGTGCAGGGGCCACTATGGGGCATTATACTGTGTGCAGGGGCCACTATGGAGCATAATAGTGTGTGCAGGGGCCACTATGGGGCATAATACTGTGTGCAGGGGCCACTATGGGGCATAATACTGTGTGCAGGGACCACTATGGAGCATAATACTGTGTGCAGGGACCACTATGGGGCATAATACTGTGTGCAGGGGCCACTATGGGGTATTATACTGTGTGCAGGGACCACTATGGAGCATAATACTGTGTGTAGGGGCCACTATGGGGCATAATGGTGTGTGCAGGGGCTACTATGGGGAATAATACTGCGTGCAGGGGCCACTATGGGGCATAATACTGTGTGCAGGGGCCACTATGGAGCATAATACTGTGTGCAGGGGCCACTATGGGGCATAATACTGTGTGCAGGGGCCACTATGGGGCATAATACTG
The DNA here is from genome assembly GCF_031893055.1 of Leptodactylus fuscus. Classification (NCBI taxonomy): domain Eukaryota; kingdom Metazoa; phylum Chordata; class Amphibia; order Anura; family Leptodactylidae; genus Leptodactylus; species Leptodactylus fuscus. The sequence continues at coordinate 232,828,385 of NC_134267.1, read as the reverse complement.
TGTGCAGGGGCCACTATAGGGCATTATACTGTGTGCAGGGGCCACTATGGGGCATAATACTGTGTGCAGGGACCACTATGGAGCATAATACTGTGTGCAGGGACCACTATGGGGCATAATACTGTGTGCAGGGGCCACTATGGGGCATAATGGTGTGTGCAGGGGCTACTATGGGGAATAATACTGCGTGCAGGGACCACTATGGGGCATAATACTGTGTGCAGGGGCCACTATGGAGCATAATAGTGTGTGCAGGGTCACCATGAGGTATAATAGTGTGTGCAGGGGCAGGGGTGAACTATGGCTTTCTGCCGCTTGAGGCAGACGTCAGAAAGCCGCCGCCCCCCCCCCCGGAGGAGAGGGCGGGGCCGAGCCGAAGGAGGCGGTGCCGTACGAAGGGGCGGGGCCGAGCGGAGGGGGCAGGGCTGAGAGGAGCGAGCGTCTTTAGCAGGCAGAGAGCAGGCACGGAGAGGACCTGCTCTCTGCCTGAGCGGCGGCCGCTGGAGCAGCGCTGCTCCAGCGATCTCCCCAATCCACCGCTCAGTGACGGTGACCCTAAGCCAGTCCAGGACAGCTTGTCCTGGACTGGCTTAGGTCAGCAAAAATGCCGCCCTCCCCGTGGCCCTGGCATAGCGCCGCCTGAAGCGGTCGTTTCAGGTCGCCTCATGGGAGGTGCGGCGCTGAATATGGTCAAGTAGTTTTCCAGGACCTGAAGATAATGCTTACTAATGTCCGACTCAGATCAACTGTTTCAGCTGCCTGAAGGTGTATATGAGGTCTATGGTTGGAGGCAGCTCTGATGGACCACTTAGACATGATTGATTCTTGTCGTTATCGTCATCCCATACGCATTAAAAAGTGGTTACCTGGGAAAACTGTGGACTCCATAGACTTTTCTTTCCACATGTTTCGTGCGGAAACCACACTGTCCTCATTATAGTCTATGGGGTCCGTGTGGTTTCTTAGGTAACCGCTTTTTTATGCGTATAGGTTTCCGTTCGGGGGAGGGGGGGGAGAAGCCTGAGAGAAATTTCATCGCCTGATAGGACAGCAATTTGCATATTTACAATTCCAACTTTATATACTCAAGTATAAGCTGACCCAAATATAAGCCGAGGCCCCTAATTTTAGCACAAAAAACTGGGAAAACTTATTGACTCGAGTATAAGCCGAGGGGGGGGGGGGGGGAATGCAGCAGCTACTGGAAAATTTCAAAAATTAAAATGGTCGGAGTTTGTGGGTGCAGTAGATGCTGGTGCTGGGGGAGGGGAGGGGGTGTTTTGGTTGTCTGTCTGCCCCTTCCCTGAGCTTGAGGACTGGGTTTTGTTTCCACTTGGAATTCAGCCTGGCTGAATATAGGGGATCTGCAGTGCTCCTATTAATCTCTTTCCGATGGTACAGGAGCACTGCAGATCCCCAATATTCAGTAGACACAGGGATACCTAATATGTTTGTGTCTCACAGTAATTTTCTTTTGTATGTATTCTAGGGAAAGGAGGGATTTAGAACTTTTATTTTTTTTAAAGCTTCTTTTTTCCCCCACTATTTTATGGGAGATTCTATACATTTATATTGCAGCTGGTCATAGACACCCCCCCCCCCTAAAAAAAACTTGATTGCTGACTCGAGTATAAGCCGAGGGGGGCTTTTTCAGCACAAAAACTGTGCTGAAGAATTAAGCTTATACTCGAGTATATACAGTAGTTCATGTGAACTCGCTCATCCCTACCTTTTCTTCTGAACACAAGTTGGAACTCCTTGGATATTGCCAAAAGTTGACTTTCATGAGCAGTATATATAGTTATTAGAAATTGCACGGATTGGCTACAGTGTCGACAGAAGCTTCCAAATGGTCATCACAACCATCAATTTTCACAACGAGAAACTTATTGGATGTCATGTTTAATTTTAATATATTTCAGTGGGCACCTATCAAGATATGGCTTTACTGATCTTCATTGAGCGTACATGACATCATTTATACAGTAGCGGAAATGGAGTCCTAGTTGAGGCAATGAAAATGAACTCATACTGGGGCTATCCCAAACCATATGCCAAAATTCTGAATGCAGACCAGCATATTTGTGGCATTGGTTGGTGGGGATATGTCCCATCTTGTATAAGACCACCGGGAAGAGCGTTCTGCAGTAGTTCACATTGAGTTAGGCTGCAGTGTCTTGCAGTAGTTCACATGTAGTCCAGGCTGCAGTGTCTTGCAGTAGTTCACATTGAGTTAGGCTGCAGTGTTCTGCAGTAGTTTACATTGATTTTCATGCTGCAGAGTCTTCGCAGTAGTTCACATTGAGTTCAGACATACAGCCGCCCATCATTGGGCCTGTGGACCTCACTGTAGTGTTCTACAGACTAGAGGTTCTGTTGTTCAAAAAATATTTATATATATACACAGAACTGTAACACACAGAGAGCTGATTATAGGGTTTCATCCCAGTCCTCTGGTGGGAAATCATGAGATCTCCATTTACCCTCTATCGCTAGTTGTGTGGACTTCAATTTGGTTCCCAAAAGATGAATATATAGGGCCGATCATTCCCAGTGGACCTAGAAGAAGCCTGGGGGCCAGGGCACCCTCATAGCATTTATAGAATTCAACTGGCAAGCCATCTATTCCAGGCGACTTGCCATTAGAAAGGAGGGAAAGGGCTTCTGACACTTCCTCCAACATAATAGGGGCACTCAGCATAGTACGATCCGCAGTGGACAGGGCCAGCAGAGACACATCAGCAAGATAGTCCTCAGTGTCCAGAGGAGACAACCGAAAAGACGAAGAGTACAGGGATTGAAAGAATCTCCCGAAGGCTTCGGTGACATCTTGGTCCCTCAGCACGCCGCCCTCCAGAGCACATATATTAGAGACTACGGGGGGGTGGCCGTATCCACCCTAGCTAAATAGGCCAGCAGTCGCCCACCACGCTCCCCATGTTCGTAAACACCCTGTCGAGTAAAGAATTGGGATTTATGGACCTTGTCTGTCATGAGAGTGACGTTTTTACGTTGGCTACTCTGCCAAGCTATCTTAGTATCTGGATCAGGCCGCGTGATGTAGAATACCTCAGCCTGAACCACCTCCAGCTCCGTCTCCCTTGATGCCAACCCTCTCTTAAGATCATGGATGGCCTGGGACATCACCCCCCGAGCAAAAGCTTTAAAGGCATCCCAACATTACAATATACTAGTGGATGGGCCTTTGTCATGTCTATAAACCTGATCTAAAATAAAACTTATTTTAATTTTTCGACATCGCAAATAATTTATTTTCTGATGAATTTTCAGAATTTGAAACATTTTCCAAATATAGAACATCAAAACTCCTTATTCCCTGTGTGAATTCTCTCATGTCTAGCAAGCTTTGATTTCTCTATAAAACTTTTCCCACATTCTGAACATGAAAACGGCCTCTCCCCGGTGTGAATTTTCTTATGTTTAACAAAACTTGATTGATCTGAAAAACATTTCCCACATACTAAACATGAAAATGGCTTCTCTCCTGTGTGATTTCTCTCATGTATAAGAAGCTTTGATTTCTCTATAAAACCTTTCCCACATTCTGAACATGAATATGGCTTTTCTCCTGTGTGAATTCTCTCGTGTATAATAAGATTTGATTTCTCTATAAAACATTTCCCACATTCAAAACATGAGAATGGCTTCTCCCCTGTGTGAATTCTCTTATGCTTATCAAAACTTGGTTTATCTGGAAAACATTTCCCACATTCCGAACAGGAAAATGGCTTCTCTCCTGTGTGAATTCTCATATGTCTAACAAGAGTTGATTTCCCTCTAAAGCACTTTCCACATTCTGAGCATGAAAATGGCTTCTCGCCCGTGTGAATCCTCTGATGTTTAACCAGATTTGATCTCTGTGTAAAACATTTTCCACATTCTGAACATACAAATGGCCTCTCCCCTGTGTGAATTCTCTCATGTATAACAAGACTTGATTTATCAGTAAAACATATCCCACATTCTGAACATGAAAATGGCTTCTCCCCTGTGTGATTTTTCTGATGTTTAAGAAGAAGTGATTTATCCCTAAAATATTTCCCGCATTCTGAACATGAATATGGCTTCTCTCCTGTGTGAATTCTCTCATGTGTAACAAGCTTTGATTTCTCTATAAAACATTTCCCACATACGGAACATACAAATGGTTTCTCCCCTGTGTGAATTCTCTCGTGCTTAACAAGAAGTGATTTATATGCAAAACCTTTCCCACATTCTGCACATACAAATGGCTTCTCTCCTGAGTGAATTCTGTCATGTACAACAAGTTTAGATTTTGATGTAAAACATTTCCCACATTCAAGACAGGAATGTGACTTTTCCCCTGTGTGAGTTCTTCTGTGTATAGAAGTTTGTGAGCCTTCTGCAAATTCTTCTCCACTTTCACCACTGTGAAAATTAACCCCTTCGTGACCTGTATTTGTGGTAACAATCTGAGATCGGTCACGAGAAAGTTCCTCGTGATTCGGGGGATTACTTAATTCTGGAGGAAAATTAAGGGTCATGTGGTTTTCTCCTAAAGAGTGCTGTATGACGTCTTCATCTTCTACTTTACAATTTAGCGCTGATATAACGTCTTCCTCACAGTTCTTAATGGGATTTTCTGTTAGGATCAAAAGAGAATTTCACAATTTTATTTAAAACAAAAAATTTGATAAATTTCTAACAATTTTATCAGCATGAAAACATGAATGTAGTGCATGTGGTGTGATAAGTGCTTCAACATGGTCATCAATGCTGGCCTGTGCCTATAGTAATGTACAAGTTATATCTCTTCTTACCTTGTGATGTAAGCGGCTGGTAGTTTTCCATCATGGCGTCCTTGTACAGATCCTTGTGTCCTTCTAAATACTCCCACTCCTCCATGGAGAAATAGACAGTGACATCCTGACACCTTATAGGAACCTGACAACACAATGATACGGTCATCCCCCGACCCCTCCATGGTGTTACTGTATAACGTCCCAGCATTCCCAGCAGCGCTCACCTCTCCAGTCAGCAGCTCAGTGATCTTGTTGGTCAGTTCTAGGATCTTCTGCTCCTGTATCGGTGAGTGCGGGGGAAGGTCTGTGATGAGGCTGTGGCTCCTGCTCCGTCCTCCTGACTCATGGACATGGCTGCTGGGAGTCACACACTCACCCGATGTCTTCTTCACCGCTGCGTATTCCTGTGTATGGAGAAAGACACATGGATCGGAAATTATCCTGTTGTACTGCGCTCTTGTGAGACCACATCTGAAACACTGGGGTCAGTTGTAGAGACCTCAAAATAGAACGGTTGCTAAGATGGAATACAAAAATGGTGGAAAATCTCAAGCACAAAACTTATCATCTAAGAACAAATAGATCACAAAGGGGGTCTTCTCCTGCTGCTGCTGCCAAGGGCTCAAGATGCTTGGAGAACTCGGAGAAGAAATGGTTTCGATCTTGATTAACTTTTAAATATTTGATAAAATAAACTTACCCTGAAGAATTTGTCTGTCACAAGTCCTTGAAGGAAGTGTCAGGAGAAGATCCCACTATGGGCCATTTACTCTTGACAGATATTGGTACTGGAAGGTGTCTACTGATGGGATCTTCACCGACAGCCATTTAGGTAGACTCCATCCTCTTGTATACGTTGTACGACTGCTTACTTGGCGAGTACCTTACTGCCTACTACTTACTAGGATCAAGTTATTGCTACTCTCTGGTCTATGAAGCTAGTTGCTGTTTTCCCTCTGTGATCAAGAGGCTTTTAGAATATTCTGTATACAGCTAATAACCCAAATAACCACAATCTTGTGTAGTGAAATCCCTTCTCTTTATTACAGACCCAACTATCACCGACATGTAAAAATCATCAAAAGTACACAACGGAAGAGGGAGGTGTGATGTGAACTGTCCCTTATTATATGGAGTTTCACCCTCACTATTGTTAAATAACAGAATTCAAGAATTTAGAATGCTTTACACCTGTTATAGGAGGGAAGAAACTAACCACAAGAACAAGGGGGGACAATCTGACATTATTGCTGGTGAAGGACATTGGGGATCGGCAGCAATGTCAGGAAATATTATTTACTGAAAGAGTCTCAGCTTGGAAGAAATTTCCAACAGATGTGGCTGGAAAGTCTACAGTAAGTGACTGTAAACATGGGATAGCCATATATCTATTAAAGGAAATAATACACATGCAGACATGACAGACCATGCGCTCTCCTCCTTTCTTCAGTCTTCTAGGTTTCTATATGGAAGTCAAAATCCTCTGCAGGCCAAACTCCGCCCATCTGACTCTCTTCTTCCTTCTCAGTACAACGCTCCTACTTGTCTATTCTGGATTTTCCCTTCATTGTATTACTTTCTAAATAATACAATACAGTTTACCTCTCCGGTCAGCAGGTAGATGATCTCCAAGGTGAAGTTTAATATTCGTTTGGTAACTTTATTCCAGTCTTTGTCCATCCTTGGGGTCATTTAGGATGGAGGCTTCAAGTATTGTTGGCACCTGAGATATAGGAGACTTTAAATCATATAGAGAACAACATACAGAGAATATACCATAAATGTCCTATAAATGGAGGTCCTGACTCTTGACCCTGTACCTGCCTAGAATATGGTGAGGGGATTCCCTTTAGGCCACGCTTGTGTCTCTCTATATTCATTTCCATTGGGTTGACAATGAAGCCTCTACACAAGGACAACCAGACACCTGTACGACATCGGGGAGTCGCTGTGACCGTCTACTGTAGATTGCCATTAGAAATAGCTCTAAAAAGCCATTTATGGGGGCTCCTATGCCGTAATAGGATGTCGGGAAAGGGTTAAATTACAGATGCAGACAGCGAACCCTACGTGTGTGTAAAAACACAACGGAAGAAAGCTTTTTAATTTTCTGATTATTCGTACCTGCGGGACTTCTCTTACATTACAAAAGTAAACAAACACGATGGAAGAAAGTGTCCGCCATGTTGTTTACATTAGAGTCAATGGGCACGGACACGGACGGAGGGGGCGGAGCCTGTTACTAAGCTACTTTAGGATGGATGACAGCAACGGACATCAATAACGGTAGCGGGAATCATTCCGCAAAACACAAACTCCTCCCCCATCAGCTTACCTCAGGGCTGGGGTCACACAAGGAGTTCTGGTATGTGCTGCAGCCAGTGACCAAGTGCTGTATACATATATATATATATATATATATATATACTCTGTATAATGGGAAATCCGCTAGTGCCTGATGACAGAGAGAACAGCACAACATCAGTGACCACCTGACCAGGACCTGCTCCGTGCTGCTGAAGGACTTGTGGTGATGTCACCATCATGTGATCTGTCACAGGGGGAGGAGCTCTGCAGTGGACATGATAAGTAGTGGCAAAAGGACCTGTGATGAGGTCACCATCACGTGACCAGTACAGTGGGCGGAGCTGAGCACTGGAGTGGGAAAATGGTGGCTGAAGGACCTGTGGTGTGGTCATGTGACAAGAGGGGCGGGGCTCCTGTGTTATTGGCTTTTCGTGAGGAGAAGAAAGAGATGTGATTGGTTCAGGATTGTCTCTTCTTCCTCTCTGGGATGAAAGCGAAGGGAATGCTGGGAGTTGTAGTTCTCTCCTCATATCCGCCTCCCTTAGGGCTAGTTCACACGTGAGTATAAGGGGAGGTTTTTGACAGCGGATTTCGCGTCCAAAACCTCCCCTTATAATGGTGGTCTATGGAGACCGCCGGGCTTCTGTTCTCCGCTAGCGGCGAGCTGCTGCTAGCGGAGAAAAGAAAGGACATGTCCTTTCTTCAGGCGGAAGCCGCGCAGGTTCAGCCGCGCGGCTTCCGCCCCCGGCAGCTCCCTCCTATGTCGGCTCATTCATTTGAGCCGACAGCAGAGGGTTAAGCCGCGACAGCGATGGTCGCGGCGGGCGGGTTTTGACAAGAGAGAGACGCGGCTCGCCGCGTCTCTCTCTGTGTCAAAACCCGCGCGGGCAGTTCACGTGTGAACTAGCCCTTAACCCTTTCCCGCCGATGGCATTTTTTGATTTTCGTTTTTGACTCCCCTCCTTCTAAACCCCATAACTTTTTTATTTCTCCGCTCCCAGAGCCATATGAGGTCTTCATTCTTGCGGAACAAATTTTTCTTCATGATACCACCATTAATTATTCTATATAATGTACTGGGAAGCAGGAAAAAAATTCAGAATGGGGTGGATTTGAAGAAAAAATGCATTTCTGCGACTTTCTTACGGGCTTTGGTTTTACGGCATTCACTGTGCAGCCAAAATGACATGTCCCCTGTATTCTGTGTTTCGGTACGAATCCGGGGATACCAAATTTATATGGTTTTATTTTCATTTTGACCCCTTAAAAAAATCCAAAACTGTGTTAATTTTTTTTTTTTTCTAAAAGTCGCCATATTCCGACGGCCGTAACTTTTTTTATACGTAAGTGTACGGGGATGCATAGGGTGTCTTTTTTTGTGGGGCCGGGTGTACTTTGTAGTTCTACCATTTTCGGGAAATGTTATTGCTTTGATCACTTTTTATTCAAATTTTTATCAGAATCAAAACGGCGGTTTGGCACTTTTGACTATTTTTCCTGCTACGGCGTTTACCAAACAGGAAAAATATTTTTATAGATTTGTAGAGCGGGCGATTTCGGACGCGGGGATACCTAACATGTATATGTTTCACAGTTTTTAACTACTTTTATATGTGTTGTAGGGAAAGGGGGGTGATTTGAACTTTTAATACTTTTTATATTTTTTTTTAAATTTTTTTTGCATTTATTAGACCCCCTAGGGTTGAATCATTAAGGGGTTAAAGGGGTATTCCCACGTCGTATACTCACCAGTCTTCATTGCTGTAAAATCTGTCTTCCGGCTTTGTTGCGTCATTGGTGGGCGGGGTCACATATGCAAAGCCAAGCAGCGAGATGCCGCTGGCCCTGCGTGCGCGCTCATAGACCAGTCTAGCCTTCACAATGCAAATACAGACCCGGCATCCACCTCTCTGTTATAGAGAGGCGGATGCCGTGGAGTGTAGACGCCATCACAGATGCACAGACGCCGGCACAGGTGCCTGCAACATCGCTATGCTTCTGCCCTGCATGAAGCCAGCAGCGGCAGGAGCGATGCTGTTATTACGTCTGATGCTTTGATCACCTTTAGAGATGAGTGAATACTATTCGAAACTCTAGTTTCGAATACCTCGCTCCCATAGGAATGAACGGGAAAGGGTGAACTGCAAGGGGTTAAGCGCTGGCGCGGGCCAGCGCACAGCCACTCCCATTCATTCCTATGGAGTGAGGTATTCGAAACTGCAGTTTCGAATACTATTCGCTCATCTCTAATCACCTTTTATTGAAATTTTTATGGGAGGCAAAATGGCAGCGAAGCAGTGGTTTGTTTCTTTTAACCCCTTCCCGACATGCGCCGTAATAGTACGGCGCGTGTCGGGTCTGTAACTATGGCGACCGCCCGGGAGCCGGGCGGCCGTCATAGCCGCCGGGTGTCTACTGCTTTAAGCAGTAGACAACCGGCTCTAATGCCTCCAATTGGTCCCCGGACCGATCGGAGGCATTAACCCCTCCGGCGCTGCTGTCAAAGGCGCCGGAGGCGCCATTTTCCCGGCGGCGCATGGGCGCCGCCATTTTGGCAGGGATCGCCGGCTCCTGGAGCATGCTCCAGGGCCAACGTCACGTTGCCATGACAGCCGGGAGCCTTGTTAAAGGCTCCCAGCCGGTCTGCAAATTCTCTCTTTTGCAGGCTGGTGTATGCAGCCTGCAAAAGAGATGATGCTTTTTTGCAATGCATTAGCATTGTAATGCATTGCATTAGTGATCAGACCCCCTGGGGTTCAACACCCCTAGGGGGTCTAATAAATGCAAAAAAAAAAAAAAAAAAGTAAAAAAAAATATAAAAAGTATTAAAAGTTCAAATCACCCCCCTTTCCCTAGAACAAATATAAAAGTAGTTAAAAACTGTGAAACACATACATGTTAGGTATCCCCGCGTCCAAAATTGCCCGCTCTACAAATCTATAAAAATATTTTTCCTGTTCGGTAAATGCCGTAGCAGGAAAAATAGTCAAAAGTGCCAAACCGCCGTTTTTTCACTGTTTTGATTCTGATAAAAATTTGAATAAAAAGTGATCAAAGCAATAACATTTCCCGAAAATGGTAGAACTAAAAAGTACACCCGGCCCCGCAAAAAAAGACGCCCTATGCATCCCCGTACACTTACGTATAAAAAAGTTACGGCCGTTGGAATATGGCGACTTTTAGAAAAAAAAAATTTTAACACCGTTTTGGAATTTTTTTTAGGGGTCAAAATGTAAATAAAACCATATAAATTTGGTATCCCTGGAACCGTACCGAAACACAGAATACAGGGGACATGTCATTTTGGCTGCACAGTGAACGCCGTAAAACCAAAGCCCGTAAGAAAGTCGCAGAAATGCATTTTTTCTTCAAATCCACCCCATTCTGAATTTTTTTCCTGCTTCCCAGTACATTATATAGAATAAATAATGGTGGCATCATGAAGAAAAATTTGTTCCGCAAAAATTAAGACCTCATATGACTCTGGGAGCGGAGAAATAAAAAAGTTATGGGGTTTAGAAGGAGGGGAGTCAAAAACGAAAATCAAAAAATGCCATCGGCGGGAAGGGGTTAATTTTTGTTCACCGTGTGGGTAAAATATTTTTAGATATGGATCCAAACATGACCAATCTGTTTATCTTGTACTTCAGTTTTCAATGTGCTCTAGGGAAAGTGCGAGGACGACTTGAATTCTTACTTAATTTTTTTAATTTTTTTTTTTATTAAGGCTGGGACCCACGTGGCATAAATACTGTAGTGTAGTCGCTGCGTTTTGGATGAGCTTCTAGTGAATCCCATCCACACATTGCAGAAAAATACACTTTGGAAGTGCTGCTTCCCTACAAGTATAATTGAAGCAGAACGCAGAAAGTCCACTGAGGAAACGCGATGCAACACACCAGAGTTCGAGCAGCAATAAGCTGAAATACACTGCTCAAAAAAATAAAGGGAACACTTAAAGGGGTATTCCCACGTCACATACTCACCAGTCTTCACTGCTGTAAAATCTTCTTTCTTCCTGGTTTCTTGCATCATTTGGTGGGCGGAGTTTCAGAGGCAACCTGTCGCTTAGCTCCACCCACAAATTAGCATGTAGCTCCTCCCACCAATATTGGACTATGAAGTACAGGCAGGAGCAACTCCATTCTGTGTTACATACAGAGACTGCCTGTCTCTGCCATAATGAACACAATTGTATTAGCTAGCCTGATAACTGGGAGAACAGAAGAAATGAAAGCAGCTCCTCTCCCCTATCTGCTAGCAGGACCTAGGTCATGTGGTGTAGACACAGGAATAGCTAGATACACAGGCTCGCTCCCTGCACTTAGCCCCTCCTCCCTCCCCCCTGAGAGCAGCAGATACATCACTTGACTCATGAGCAGCTAAGTCAGGGGCTGTGGCCACAAAGAATTGAATAAAGTAAGATAGTGGACAAACAAAGCAGTTTTGCTGAAGCAGTGTATTTAGGAAAAGTCTTACATTAACAAGCAGTATAGATAGGATCCTTGTGATGGGACAACCCCTTTAAGCAACACACAGCAATGCAGGACGCTTGGCATTTGTTACAGAACACCAGGATTGGCAACTTTGCCACTGGTGCCCTGTTCTCTTCACAGATGAAAGCAGGTTCACACTGAGCACATGTGACTGATGTGACAGAGTCTGGAGACACCGTAGAGAGCGATCTGCTGCCTGCAATATCCTTCAGCATGACCGGTTTGGCAGTGGGTCAGTAATAGTGTGGGGTGGCATTTCTTTGGAGGACCGCACAGCCCTCTATGTGCTTGCCAGACGTAGCCTGACTGCCATTAGGTACCAATATGAGATCCTCAGACCCTTGTGAGACCATATGCTGATGCGGTTGGCCCTGGGTTCCTCTTTTTTTTTTTTTTTTTTCAATTCTTATTTTATTGAGATTTTTCAACATCTTTTACAGAGATGAGTTCACGATAATAACAAGTGATTACAAGATGTTATCAAGGAACAAACAAAGGCAGTATATTGACTAAAGAAAAACATGCTGGTTTTCCCAGCCTGAGTCAAAGGGTATCTATTTGCTCATGACAGTTTAGGATGAAAGTTCTGAAAAAATGAGCAATGTATACTGTTCAATTTAAGTACAGTTTTCAAAACATAAAGAAAAAAAAGGGGGAGTGTGGGGGGGGGGGGTAGGGAAGAAGCTTATAGGGAGGAGAGGTACGAAACTGAGGTTGGTGAAGGAGGGATATAAACATAGTAGTGAGACCTTAAAGAGCTTCCCCACTGATGACAAAGAGTGGGAGGGAATGTCAAAGTAAGAAGATTTTTGTTATCCCGATACCAACACTATGTTAGCAAAAACAAGTTTTAAGAAATGGGGGTGGAGGGGGGGGAAGGGTAGGATGGGAACTAAGGCGAGGAGAAAAGCGATCCCTATGAGTTGCCCACAATTAGCCTATCACCAGAGCCAAGTGGAGTCCAGCAACAGGCCGTTAGGGCCTCCCCAGGGATCCGCTAAATTTGCAATACGACGTCAAGTGAACTGGATGGGGAGTGGAGAAAGATTCCTGATCGGGATCGTGCCCCGAATTCCCTGTCTTATATGGGGTAGCATTAAGAAGAATAGAATAGAATTGTTTTCGAAAAAGGGCATGCTAAATGGTCAACGGGAGAGTAGACAAACTTAGCAGGTGCATATAATAACAGATAAACAGTATTGAACTATCGTGTAAGTCCATAGCGATTCTCAAGCTAAACTTATAAAATAAGCAAAACATTAGCTACTGAACGGAAGAAACCATAGTGTGAGTGAGATATTACTGTATATAAGCACTCATTGTCCATCAGACATATAAAGGGTTATAATGCTCACGAAATTGCTTGTCGCAATTTTGAGATTGCCTTTCTCATTCTTGGGGATCTGGAATTTCCTTCTGCCCATGAGGATAGTGGTGGTAAGTCCGGGATAGGTTCAATATCCGCTATAGGGAGCAAGGATTGAATGGGGACAGGATCAATGTCCAAAAGTTGCCATATTTGGATCAGGTCCTCTGGAGAGTGTATAGTAAATCTTTTGCCTCTTAGAAGGACTGCGAGACCAAAAGGGTACATCCACGCATATTGAATATTGCGAGATCTTAGGATTTCTAGTAGAGGCTTCAGTAGCCTGTGCTTGGCTAAAATGGAAGGAGCAATGTCCTGGTATAATGATATATCAGTGCCCTCAAATGTGATTTTATCTTTATCTCTGGCTGCCAATAATACTGCTGCAGTGTCCACATAGGACAAGCGACCGCATATGACATCCCTGGGTGGATCACCTTGTTTCAGTTTTGCTCTGAGGGCTCTATGAATATAATGTAAATATAAAACGCTCAAACCTGATGAGAATCCACAGGAATGGAAGGCATGATTTGTAGGCAGCTACGGAAGACCTCCGACTGAAGAGGATTACTAGTTGCAATAAGTGTCCCAAAGTAAAACATCCAGCGCCAAAAATAATTAAAACTTCACTTTTACTTATTCCATGATTAAAAAGTAATTACAAGTGGATCCAAAATTGCAAATACAAAAGAATTGCTTACGCGTTTCGGGGCTTGCGTTTTCTTGCCCCTTACTCATAGCATGTTAGTACACAACTGAAAAGATCCTTAAATAGTCCATAAACTCCACCCATATCCCAGGGTTTTAACCCTTCATATAACAGACATATACAAAGATGATACCAATTGATAGGCATAATTATTACACATTACAAGTTCAAGAGACATGTGTTAAATCAACCACACTAATAAGGCAAATACAGTATAAAAAACTCTTTCGATTAAATTTCAAACTCACCCACGGTTTCACCCAGACACCTCGTTGTTTTCCAGTAATCCCGCTAAGTGTGTTGCATCCGTGCGAGACCATTTCCGTATACGCCCACAGTCATGTGATGCGGTCATGTGAGACACAGAATATCCAACGCATCACATGACACTAACCCGGCACCTACAATGTTTTAATATATTAATGTAAGGTCCTGTCAGATATTAAGCCCCGACGGGACTCTAGAATTGAGTTTCCAGATCCAAAAAGCCTCTTTTTTTAAAAGAAGCTTCCTGCGATCTCCACCTCTCCTAGGTATAGGGATGGAGTCAATTGCATAGAATAAAAATGACGCTGTATCACCTCCATGTTCCACAACAAAATGCCGGGATGCGTTCGACATAAATATTGATTTGTTTCAGATTTCTTGACAAACCTTCAACAAGCTCCATTGGTGGAAAAGTAAGAAAGTTATGGATCTCGGAACATGGCGAAAAACTCCAAAATGTGGGAGAAATGCGCATTATCTAAACCTCAGACACCTGGTATGGTTTGCTCTATGTTAATGAAATGTGTGCTGTCACCAGGTCTAGATCAATACTAGAGATGAGCGAGTAGTATTCGATCGAGTAGGTATTCAATCGAATACTACGGTATTCAAAATACTCGTACTCGATCAAGTACCACTCGCTATTCGAATGGAAAAGTTCAACGCAGAACCAGCATTGATTGGCCGAATGCTATACAGTTGGCCAATCAATGCTGGTTCTTCTCCTACCTTTAGAAGTCTTCTCCGTGCAGCTTCCCCGCGGCGTCTTCCGGCTCTGAATTCACTCTTCCAGGCATCGTGCCTGGGCAGAGCCGACTGCGCATGACTGTAAGTGGCCATTTTCTTGTAGTGCGGGCATGCACAGTCAGCTCTGCCCAGGCCCGATGCCCAGCAGAGTGAATTCAGAGCCGGAAGATGCCGCAGGGACGCTGCACAGAGAAGACTTCTCGGAGGATCCAGCCCGACCCTCTCGTGGACTTGGTAAGTTTAATTTGATCGAATGTTGCCTAACCCTGAAACGAGCATTTCCCCCCCATAGACTATAATAGAGTTCGATATTCGATTCAAGTAGTCGAATATTGAGCGGCTACTCGAAACGAATATCGAACATTTTACTGTTCGCTCATCTCTAATCAATACCTCTCCGAGGCCTTCACAAACATTATGGAGGCCCATGTGTCTGGATCGGGAAGATGGCCAAACTATTGGATATCAAACTGTCCAGAAGAACGCAAGGTTTTTCTCCATAAAACTTTCTGCCATCCTTGAGGTCTACCATGGCAAAACGACATTGAGAGTTTCAGGAAGAAAAACTTTCACTATCTAAAACAAATGTAAAGCACCATGGAATTAATGGTGCTATATAAATAAACAATAATAATAATAACATCCGACCATAGTTTTCTCCAGCTAGGCAAGCAACAAGACTTATGGAACAATCTCCAATGGAAAGAAGAAGCAATTATTTTGCCACAAGGGCAGAAGACATGTAGGGCAGAAAATACAGATGGCATTTCGCCATGGAAAAAAAAAAATGCTGACTGTGAACATAGTGGTACAAAATTTTATGGTTTGTAACAGCTTTATCTTGGTGGGGGCCACTTCTCATTACACAACCTATTATGAACTCTTCATTGTATCAGAGGCAGCCTGAGGATAATGAGTAGAACTTGCAACAAGCAATGACAGTATACTGTACATACAAGTAAATGGTGGGGAAAAAAATAAGAAATGGAAGTTTCTTGAATACTTTCCCGCCAGGGATCCCACTCACAAAATTCAACCCAAAAACAAGAACTCCAGATGACTCATCAATATCAGATCATTGCAGATGGCCATGTGACAAGTAGATATGATGTACGGATGATTCCAAGGATAGGTCATCGATATCACAACTTCGGAAAACCCCTTCCGTGTCTGTGTCATACTATTAACACTTGGCGCCATAATAGCACTGCGGATTCATGTCGTGGGCACAGGATCTGTGCTTGCAGCTCTCGGCTGTACAAGGTGGTTTGATTTCTCTATAAAACATTTCCCACACTTTGAAGATCAAGATTGCTTCTCTTTTGTGTGAATTCTTTCGTGTACAACAAGATTTGATTTTTCTATAAAGCGTTTCCCACATTCAGAACAGGAAAATGGTTTCTCCCCTGTGTGAATTTTTTCGTGTTTATTAAAACTCGATTTATCTGGAAAGCGTTTCCCACACTCTGAACATGAATAAGGCTTCTCTCCTGTGTGAGTTCTCATATGTCTAACAAGCGTTGCTTTCCCTCTAAAACACGTTCCACATTCTGAGCAAGAAAATGGCTTCTCCCCCGTGTGAATCCTCTGATGGTTAATAAGATTTGTTCTCCTTGTGAAACAGTTTCCGCATTCTGAACATACAAATGGTTTCTCTCCTGTGTGAATTCTCTCATGTTTCACCAGAGTCGATCTCTGTGTAAAGCGTTTTCCGCATTCTGAACATGCAAATGGCTTCTCTCCTGTGTGAATTCTCTCATGTTTAATGAGACTTGATTTATCAGGACAACATATGTCACATTCTGAACAGGAAAATGGCTTGTCTCCTGTGTGATTTTTCTGATGTCTAAGAAGAAGTGATTTCTCTCTAAAATATTTCCCACATTCCGAACATGAATATGGCTTCTCTCCAGTGTGAATTGTCTCATGTTTAAGCAGCCTTGATTTTTCTACAAAACATTTCCCACATACTGAACATGCAAATGGCTTCCCTCCTGTGTGAATTCTTTCATGCGTAACAAGACACGATTTATCCCTAAAACATTTCCCACATACTGCACATGCGAATGGTTTCTCTCCCGTGTGAACATTCTTGTGCTTAACAAGACGTGATTTATATGTAAAACATTTCCCACATTCTGAACACTGAAACGGTTTCTCTCCTGTATGAATTTTCTGGTGCTTAACAAGACGCGATTTATAAGCAAAACATTTCCCACATTCCGAACATTGAAATGGTTTCTCTCCCGTGTGAATTATCTCATGTCTCACAAGACGTGTTTGAGAGGTAAAACATTTCCCACATGTTGAACATGAATATGGCTTCTCTCCTGTGTGAGTTCTCTCATGTCTAACAAGCTTTGATTTGTCGCTAAAACATTTCCCACATTCTGAACACCGAAATGGCTTCTCTCCTGTGTGAATTCGCTCGTGTTTAACAAGAACTGATTTGTATGCAAAATATTTCCCACATTCTGAACATGAAAATGGCTTCTTTCCTGTGTGAATTCTCTCATGTCTAACAAGCTTAGATTTAGAAGTAATAGATTCTCCACATTCAGAATAGGAGTTTGGCTTTTTCCCTCTGTGTATAGAAAGTTGTGACCCTTCTGCAAACTGTTCTCCACTTTCACTGCATTGAAACCTATTAACCCGTTTGTGACCTGTACTTTTGGTAACAATGTGAGATCGGCCATAAGGGTCCTTGGGATTCAGAAGGTTACATGATTGTGGAGGGAAATTACGACTAGTGAGGTTTTCTCTTGAAGAGTCCTCCATGATATCTTCATCTTCTACTTTACAATTTAGTGATGATGTGCTGTTTTCCTCAAAGTTCTTACTGGAATTCTCTGTTGGGATTAAAAATGGATATAATAAATAATTAAATATTTTACAGATTTTTAAAGATTTTTCTCAAACCATGTTAGTGGTGACAGTCTTGTTAAAGTGGTCCTTTAAGATGTATCTTTGCCTCTAATACTGTACTATTTCTATCTTACATCAATATGTTTACCATGTTTAGATAACACTCAAAGGTGGAAAATTTTGCAAAAAAAATAAAATCATTTTGATTTTAATCTTAATTTTATATATATATTTTTTTTTATAGTTTGGACTCTCCGTCCTTGAGCGTACAAGTTTTTTTTTCTCACCAAACCCGTGTTACGTAATATACATTTAATATGCCTATTATTTGATCTGCATTTATATTAGATTTCTAGTAATGATAATAAATATCTTAATATCTAGAGATACTAGATACATGGTACTTCATAGTGTCCTGTTCATCACTGTCAAAGCTGCCTCCCCCCAACATGTGGAAGAATACAGGAAGTGAGAAGAGGAGACAGCAGGCAAACTATACCAGATCAATGGGTCACTGGATAAAATGAAGGCCTATGGATATGTTTGATGTATACGGTAGGTGTAGGGATTCAACTTGATGTAAAAAGAACTTACACTGGGGCACTCCTACATTACATGTCATGGCTATATGCACTGCACATAAGATAAGTACTTTAACATGGCCACCAGTGCCAGTCTGTGCAAATAGTAATACATATAAAGATATATATGTATCTCTTCTTACCATGTGATGTAAGCGGCTGGTAGTTTTCCATCATGGCGTCCTTGTACAGATCCTTGTGTCCTTCTAAATACTCCCACTCCTCCATGGAGAAATAGACAGTGACATCCTGACACCTTATAGGAACCTGACAACACAATGATACGGTCATCCCCCGACCCCTCCATGGTGTTACTGTATAACATCCCAGCATTCCCAGCAGCGCTCACCTCTCCAGTCAGCAGCTCAGTGATCTTGTTGGTCAGTTCTAGGATCTTCTGCTCCTGTATCAGTGAGTGCGGGGGAGGGTCTGTGATGGGGCTGTGGCTCCTGCTCCGTCCTCCTGACTCATGGACATGGCGGCTGGGAGTCACACAGTCACCCGATGTCTTCTTCACTATTGTATAATCCTGTGTATGGAGGGAAAGTTACTTATTCAGATAAATGAACAATGTGATCCCTGTATAGAGCTGTAATGAGAGCACAACTGGAATACTGGGGTCAGTTCTGGAGACCTCATCTAAACTAGAACGCCAAGACAGAACACATTGGACAAACCATCGCCAGATTTTGCTTCAGGTACCATCTTTATGCAGATGACACCCAATTATACACATCTTCCCGTGACTTCACCCCTGCACTCATAGAGAACACCAGTGACTGTCTCTCTGCTGTCTCTAATATCATGTCCTCGCTCTGAAACTAAATATCTCCAAGACTGATCTACTACTGTTTCCACCATCTAATAGATCTGTCACTGATATATCCATTGCAGTCTCAGGCCTTACTATAACTCCTAGGCAGCAGGCCCGCTGCCTCGGGGTTATGTTTGACGCAGACCTTTCCTTCACCCTACATGTTGAATCACTCGCACGTTCATGTCACCTCCACCTCAAAAACATCTCCAGAATACGCCCTTTCCTTACCAGAGATACACTAAAGACACTTATTGTCTCTCTGATTCATTCTCGCCTTGACTACTGTAACTCCTTACTAATCCGTCTTCCCCTCACTAAACTCTCCCCTCTACAATCTATTCTGAATGCAGCGGCCAGGCTCATCTATCAGGCTAGACGCTACAGCGATGCCTCCGGTCTGTGCCAGTCGCTACATTGGCTGCCTATTCATTATAAAATATAAAGTTATCCCCCTCCTCCACAAAGCTCTCCATAATGCCGCACCTCCCTACATTTCCTCCCTCATCTCTGTCTACCGCCCAACCCGTGCTCTCCGCTCACTCAGTGACCTAACACTTACATCCTCTATTATCAGAACCTCCCACGCTCGTATACAAGACTTCTCCCGAGCTGCACCACTTCTCTGGAATGCTCTACCCCGGACAATCAGATTAACTCCCAACTTCTACAGTTTCAAGCGCAAACTAAAGACGCATCTTTTCAGACAGGCCTATCACAATGTCTAACGTAAACCCTTAACCCTCCTCTGTCCCCGCTTCCACATTACCCCACATGATATGATGTCATCTCTGGATAACTTTATCTGTCCAAACTCCATCCACATGTTAAAGGACACGACTGTCGACGGCTCATAAAGTTTTATGTTTATGTAATGACAGTCACCTCTATTACAGAAGTGTCTGACCTCTGTATAAGCAATGCCGCCCCTGCTACCTCCTGTGTCACCCCCTCTACCTCATAGATTGTAAGCTCTTGCGAGCAGGGCCCTCAGTCCCATTGTGTGGAATGACTTTCTTTGTAATGTATCTCTGTATTTGAACCCTACAAATTGTACAGCGCTGCGGAATATGTTGGCGCTATATAAATAAAATTTATTATTATTATTAATACAATAATAGTCAATGGTCTCAAGCACAAAACTGGCCAGTTAAGAACAAATGGAGCAAAAGGGGATCTTTTCCTGGTGGTGCCGCCGACTCAAAACACCTTATTAAGCTGAAGGAGAAATTGTTGTTTGTTTTTTTTTTAATATAGAGCCCCATATAGGGATCACAATGTACAT
This sequence comes from Leptodactylus fuscus, assembly GCF_031893055.1. Taxonomy (NCBI): domain Eukaryota; kingdom Metazoa; phylum Chordata; class Amphibia; order Anura; family Leptodactylidae; genus Leptodactylus; species Leptodactylus fuscus. The sequence goes on along the minus strand of NC_134267.1, from coordinate 232,808,164 downwards.
TTTCCCATATCAATATGTCTTTGTAGAATGGGAGGAAATCCACGCAAACATGGGGAGAACATACAAAATCCTTGAAGATGTTGTTCCTGGCGGGATACGAACCCAGGACTCCAGCACTGCAAGGCTACAGTGCTAACCACTGAGCCACCATGTTGCCCTTTTCTAGGTTTCCATATACATGTCAATGTAATAGCTAAAATCCTCTACTCCAGGCCACACTCTGCCCATCTGACACTCTTCTTCCTGGCCGGCCCTCCCCTTCTCATTACAACGCTCCTCCTACTTGTCTATTCTGGATTTTCCCTTCATTGTGTTTCTTGGTAAATAACACAATACAGAAAAATAGAAAGTTTACCTCTCCGGTCAGCAGGTAGATGATCTCCAAGGTGAAGTTTAATATTCTTCTGGTAATCTCGTTCCTGTCCTTCTCCATTCTTGGAGGGTAATTCTGGATGAGTTTGTAAAACAACTGGATCCAATAGAGGCTTCTAGAACTGTTGGCATCTGAGATATACAAGAGGCCCTAAATCATATAGAGCACAACATATACAGGAGGTCTTGTAAATGGGGGTCCCAACTCTTGAACCTATACCCATTATGAAGAATGGGGGGTGCCCTGCTGCCACATCCAGATGGACTGGTAACACCCAGCTGTCAATTAATTAAAGGGATGTTCCAACTCATTTTTAATATTTTATACAGCTGCAAGTGCCGTATTGCCCAAACATAAGAAATAACTATACACCTGTGCCGTCTGCAGCAGCGGCAGCAGATTGAGACCTTGGGTGTGTGACTCAAACAAGCAGAGTAGTCTGCTATAGGGTTCACAATAATATACTGGAAGACCCCATTATCTGCCCTTTTGTATAACCTCAAACGAAGACTAGGGGCTTCAAATTGATGTGAAAAGGGCCTAAATTGGGGAGCTGTAAATTTATGTCATGGGTATGCACATCATGATATAAGGGCTTCAACATGGCCACCAGTGTCAGCCTGTATCCATAATAATGGAAGTTTCCAGAGCATCTTCTCTGCCTTGGAAACATGTTAAGGCGGCCCTGGAGACAGCGCTGCCTTACCACTCACCTATCAGCAGCAGCGCTGTTCCAGCGGCCGCCCACAGATGTCTTTTACTGCGGACCAGTTAAATTCCCACTCGACTCAATACGGTAATTGACTCAACTGTATTAAGTCGCTGCAATGGGCCTCCGCTCCAGTCCCAGCCTCCTCCCCCGGCTACATCACCATCACACACCAGGTGGCGAGGCCACGTTAGCTCAGGCCTGCACCCGGCGTGTGTCGATGACGTCTTACTGCAGGAGCAGCTGCGGGAGAGGATGAGCAGTGGCAGCAGAAGATGAGCAGCAGCGGCAGGTCAGTAAGTATGAGAACTTAATGTTTGTTTGTTGTTTTATAATAGGCCGCTACCTGCTGAAGTATTCCCAGCAGGTATCGGCCTATTTACCAACCTCCCCGGGCCTGCTCACTGCCGACCCCCGCGTCACCTTATACTATAGGCCGCGGAGGCTGGCAGCGAGTAGGCCCGAGCCCCAGCCACCATCCCACTGCTGAGTATAATAATCAGAGCTCCAGGGGAGGTGAAAGAAAATAATAAACAGTTTTACTCACCTCTCTGGCATCCGATGTTAATCCTAGCCGGCTTCAGGCCTACATTACCATATAGGCCTGAAGGCGGCTAGGATTAACATGAGCACAAACAGCTTTTCCCCCTCGGCTTATACTCGAGTCAATAAGTTTGTGGTAAAACTAGGGGGAGTCGGCTTATATTCGCGTCGACTTATGCTCGGCGACCATCTAACTTAACTGAACTTGAATTGTTTTGTAAAGAGGAATGGTCCAAAATCCCTTCATCCAGGATCCAGGAACTGATTAAAAGCTACAGGAAGCAACTAGAGGCAAAAGGAAGAGCTACTAAATATTAATGTCACTTTTCTGTTGAGGTGCCCATACTTTTGCACCGGTCAAATTTTGGTTTAATGCATATTGCGCATTTTCTGTTAGTACAATAAACCTCATTTCAATCCTGAAATATTACTGTGTCCATCAGTTATTAGATATATCAAACTGAAATGGCTGCTGCAAACACCAAAATATTTAGAACTAAAAATGATTAAGATTAATAGGGGTGCCCAAACTTTTTCATAGGACTGTATATATATATATATATATATATAGTATATACACACTTCTCACCTTGTGATATAATCGGCTGGTAGTTTTCCATCATGGCGTCCTTGTACAGGTCCTTGTGTCCTTCTAAATACTCCCACTCCTCCATGGAAAAATAGACAGTGACATCCTGACACCTTACAGGAACCTGACAACACAATGATACGGTCATCCCCCGACCCCTCCATGGTGTTACTGTATAACGTCCCAGCATTCCCAGCAGCGCCCACCTCTCCAGTCAGCAGCTCAGTGATCTTGTTGGTCAGTTCTAGGATCTTCTGCTCCTGTATCGGTGAGTGCGGGGGAGGGTCTGTGATGGGGCTGTGGCTCCTGCTCCGTCCTCCTGACTCATGGACATGGCTGCTGGGAGTCACACACTCACCCGATGTCTTCTTCACTATTGTATAATCCTGTGTATGGTGAGAGACACTTAGGGAACTGAACATTGTGATCCTGTTGTATAGAGCCCTAGTGAGATCACATCCAGAATATTGGGGTCAGTCAGTTCTTGAGACCTCAACCACAACAAATTAGAACTAGTGCCAAGATGGGATACACAAATGGTGGAAGATCTCCAGTACAAACGGTATCAGGCAGGAAAAAATGGAATCAGCCGAGGGGGAAATGCAGCAGCTACTGGAAAATGTCAAAAGAGTTTTTGGGTGCAGTAGGTGCTGAGTGCTGGGGAAGGGGAGGGGGTGTTTTGGTTGTCTGTCTGCCCCTTCCCCGAACTTGAGGACTGTTTTTTTTTCTCCCACTTGGAATTCAGCCTGGCAGAATATAGGGTATCTGCAGGGCTCCTATTAACCCCTTCCTGACGGAACAGGAGCACTGCAGATCCCCTATATTCAGTAGACCGGGCACTGTCAGACACAGGGATACCTAATGTGTTTGTGTTTCACAGTCATTTTCTACTTTTATATGTATTCTAGGGAAAGGAGGGATTTACAACTTTTATTTACTTTATTTTTTTATTGTATTTTTTTTTAAAGCTCCTTCCCCCCCCCCCCCCCTATTTTATGGGAAATTCTATCCATTACTATCGCAGCTGGTCATAGACCACCCCCTCCCCCCAAAAAAAAGAAAATTAAAAAAAAATTATACTTATACTCGAGTATATACGGTAATTGTATTGTATAAATGTTGAAACTTTTCCACATGATATAGGAGCAAAGAAACTAAACACAAGAACACGGGGGAACAAGGGGCAACACGGTGGCTCAATGGTTAACACTGCAGCCAAATCCTGCCAGGAACGACATCTGCAAGGAGTTTGTATGTTCTCCCCGTGTTTGCGTGGATTTCCTCACTTTCTACAAAAACATACTTAAATGAAAAAAATAAAATAAAAAGTACATTGTACATCCCGCCGCCAGTCTTCTACATAGAAGTCAAAATCCTCTCCTCTAGGCCACACTCCGCCCCCCTGACTCTTCTTCCTGCCCGGCCCTTTCCTTCTCATTACATCGCTCCTCCCTTGTCTATTACGGATTTTTCCTTCATTGTGTTTCTTGGCTAATAATACAGTACAGAAGGCTTACCTCTCCAGTCAGGAGGTAGATGATCTCCAAGGTGAAGTTTAATATTCTTTCGGTAATTTTCTTCCAATCTTTGTCCATTCTTGAGGTTATTCGAGTTGAAGGCTTCTAGTATTGTTGGCACCTGAGGTATAGGAGAGACCATAAATCATATACACTGTCTACCAATAAGTATTTGGACACCCATACAAATGAAGATATCTGCGGTCGTGATGTACGTCACGCCTTCCACCGTTAAATAGGAAACTGCATTGGCATTAGTCTCATGCAAGATGCCACGAAGTGCAGAGTTGTCCGATTTCAAGAAATTGTGGGGGTACCACAGAAATGGTCCATCTTAAAGGGACATAGCAAGCAAATTGAATTACTCAAAATCGACAGTGACCTATGTGATTACAAAGTGGAAGGTGAACGGTGATTGTCAGAATGTGCCCCGAGTTGAAAGACCCCCGAAACTGGGAGATAGAGACCGACGAGTGCTGGCCAGAGAAAACAAACATGTTCGGTATCCCTGTGTGCGTATCAGTCCCCACTACCCAAAAAATAGCATTATCCATCCAGTATGGTGAAAGCCGTTAAAAAAAAAAAAAAAAAAAAAGCGTTGTGCAAATTAACATATTTTGGTCATCTCGCTTTCCCCAAAAAACAAAAATTAATAAAAAAATAAATAAAAATCATATATACTGAATAATGGTACCAATAGAAAGTACAACTTGTCCTGCAAATAAGGAGCTCTGACAGATCTCCATCAACAGGACAGTATAAAACATTTATAGTTGTCAGACTACGGTGACCCCATGAAAATCGCTCAATTTCAAAATCTGACGTTTTATTAATAAAACGTAATAGAACAATATAAATCTGGTATCGACGCAATTGTAACGACTAGAGATGAGCGAGTAGTGTTTGATCGAATACATGGCTCCCATTGGAATGTGTGTAAGCGGCCAAACACCAAGGGGTTAAATGCATCAAATGCTTAACCCCTCGGTGTTCGGCCGCTTACACGCATTCCTATGGCGGCGAGGTATTCGATCAACTACTAATCACTCATCTCTAGTAACGACCCCCCCCCCCCAGACCATGCCGCCATGTCATGTCTAATGCAGAGCGAACGCCATAAAAAGAAAATGCAAAAAATGACGATAGAATTGTGTTATGTCACATGGACCCGCAAAAAACATGGTGCAAAATGAAAGTACAAGGCGTCACATAGGCCACGTGGACAAAAAAATGAAAAAGTTAGGAATTTCGGAAGACGGGGAAGAAAATAGGAAAAATCTCGCCAACCGTTAACGTACAAAGTACCCTGTGCATGTAAGGGGTTAATATAACTAATGGAGGTCACAAAATCCAACGTCATCATCTTACCTTAGGGCTGAGGTCACACAAGGGGTTCTGTGACGATTTCCTCTGCTGCTGGCTGATAACAGAGAGAACATCAGTGACCACCTGACCAGGACCTGCTCTGTATCTACTGCACTGCCAGAGCTGAAGGACCTGTGGTGATGTCACCGTCATGTGATCAGTACAGTGGGCGGAGCTGAGTTGGAGAGGGTAAATTGCGGCTCAAGGACCTGTGGTGATGGTCATGTGACAGGAGGGGGCGGGTCCTTGTACGAGTTCTCTCCTCATAGCCGCCTATGACATGTTAGGGCTAGTTCACACGTGAACTGCCCGCGCGGGTTTTGACACAGAGAGAGCCGCGGCGAGCCGCGTCTCTCTCTTGTCAAAACCCGCCCGCCGCGACCATCGCTGTCGCGGCTTAACCCTCTGCTGTCGGCTCAAATGAATGAGCCGACATAGGAGGGAGCTGCCGGGGGCGGAAGCCGCGCGGCTGAACCTGCGCGGCTTCCGCCTGAAGAAAGGACATGTCCTTTCTTTTCTCCGCTAGCAGCAGCTCGCCGCTAGCGGAGAACAGAAGCCCGGCGGTCTCCATAGACCACCATTATAAGGGGAGGTTTTGGACGCGAAATCCGCTGTCAAAAACCTCCCCTTATACTCACGTGTGAACTAGCCCTTAAGAGCCTGGGCATGCTGGGAGTTGTAGTTCTATACAAGGAACCAACCGAACAGAAATCTATACACATTAAAAAGGGATTACCTAAGAAACCACACAGACCCCATAGACTGTAATGGGGTCCGTGGGTTTTCCACACAAAACATACGGAGAAAAAAGTACTGCAAGGGGAAACCCAAACACTGATGTGAACTGGGCCTTATATGTATAAAAATGAGTTTCTGTCTGTCTGTCCCTCTGTCTGTCTGTTCTTTATGCACGACCAAACAACTGGACCGATCTTAACCAAATTTGCCACACAGGTACATCAGGTGTCCGGGAAGGTTTTAGACCGGGTCTCAGCTCTCTAGGATGTACCGTTCCTGAGATACAGTAGTCCCAAAAAAATAACCTGCATTAGCCAATACAAACCTGACCGTCTTTAACCCCTTAAGGCCATTTTTTGGGTTCGCATTTTCGTTTTTCCCTCCTCACATTTCAAGAGCCATAACTTTTTCATTTTTCAGTTCACAGAGTCACACGATGACTTATTGTTTGCGGGACAAATTGTACTTTGTAATGGCACCATTCAATATGCTGTGCATTGTACTGGGAAGCTGGAAAAAAATTCAGAATGAGGTGCGATTGGAGAAAAAATGCATTTGCGCCATTTTCAAATGGGTTTAATTTTTACAGCGTTCACTGTTTGGTACAAATGACATGTTACCTGTGTTCTACGTGTCAGTACGAACACGGTGATACGAAATTTATATAGTATTTTTAATGTTTTGATACTTTTTAAAAAATGAAAAACTTTGCAAAATAGAAAAAAAATTGTCTCGTCATGTTGTGACACCTGTAACTTTTTCATATTTCCATGTATGGAGCTGGGTGCGGTGTCTTTTTATGCGGGACAAGATGACGTTTTTATTGATACCATTTGGGGAAAGATCTGATGGTTTGATCACTTTTTATTCAATTTTTTATAGGAGGCAAAGTGTTGAAAAAAACGCTATTTGGCCATTTTTATTTTTTTTTCCACTACGCTGTTCACAGTATGGGATAAATGTTTTAATAGTTCGGGCATTTTGGAGCACGGGGATACCTAATATGTTTATGTTTAATGTTCTTTATTTACTTTTATATCTGATCTAGAGAAAGGGGGGTGATTTGAACTTTTATATTTTTTTAATACTTTTAAAAACTTTTTTTTCTTCTTTTATATTTATGATCAGACCCCTTAGGTACCTTGAAACCTAAGGGGGTCTGATCGCTCATACAATACTACAGTATTGCAGTGAATAGCAAAATCACAGCAGTTCTATTAGAGGCTGCCTCTGACATTGTGCAATAGAACCAATGCTATGACAAGCCTGGAAGCCTTCAATAGGCTTCCGGCTGTCATAGCTACCGATCACCGCCCTCCTGTGACGATCGGCGGAAAATGGTGGTGCCCGTGCCACCTGCACGATTTACACGATGCGGTCAGTTTGTAAAGGGTTAACAGCAGCAATCGGTGCAGGCACCGACCGCTGCTGTTAGTGGCAGGTCTTTGCTGTATTATACAGCCGGCATCTGCCCTGTATGGAGCGAGCTCCGCTCCTGAGCTCGCTCCATACATCCCCATGCGACCCATGACGTAATACTACATCAAAGGTCGCTAAGGGGTTAACTCATATTCCAACTGCAATACACACGGTCACATGTCCCTTATCAGCCAATTGAAGCTCGTAATTGCTTAGTCTCCACCTGCACACATCTTTACACCAGGTTTCCATAACATCCCAGCCATTTTTCTTTACTGCTGTAGGCCACATACACACAGCTTTACTCCAGATTTCCATAACAACCAATCACAGGTTTTCCACTGATATCCACATGATGCTAATGGACCAATGGAAATTTGCAGGTTCTTCAGTCTTCACATGTACACAGCTTTACACCAGATTTCCATAGCAACCAACCTATTCTTATGGGGCCACTACACAAACAAAAAATGAAATATACCCGTGCAAAGCCACTGCATCTCCTATGTCTGGTTCACACTAGCTTTCGAGTTTCCATCCTTTGGTTCCGCATGCGCTGTAGACTGTAATGGGGTCCGCCGGGTTCTACCTAATTTTGTAAGGAACCGACAAAGAGAAAAGTCATGCAGGGCATTTCTTTCTGCCGATTTTCAGCTAAATCTGTGGCAGATGTGAGCCTAGCCTTAATCGCACCATCCTTAAAAGGTGCCCCAAAACGCTAACATCCAGGAGGCCCACACTAGGTTGCCTCAGTGGAAACCTATACATATCAACCACATACTGTAGGTGTGACCTCCTCATCACTCTGCAGACCTAGGGCATGCAAGATGATTTGGCACCAAAGCCACCAGACATTAGAGGACCAGCCATCATCTCGAGCCTTCCCCACAATGCCATCTCCACACTGCTTGCTCTGAGACGTTGCATAATCATCCTTCAAGGACATATTTATGGAGTCAGTAGTGTCTAAGTACAGTCACAAAAAATTCAATGACACATCATGTTGATTTTTTTTAGCATATTTAATGTATTGAATATATTTTAAAATATCAGTTTTTAATCAAACAGTATATTGGAAAAATAAAAGTTAGAAGTAAAAGTTGCAGAGTTGGAAAACATTTAGTTTTTTCTTTGTTAATGAAATGTGTGGTGTCGCCAGGCCTAGATCAAGCACTTTGAGGCCTTCAGAAGGGTCATGGATGCCTATGTGTCTGGAAAGGAGAGATGGCCAAATAATTGGATATAAACCGTTCCACTGCCCAGAAAAGCATCTACAAGTGGATATTCCAGACAACTGCCATTTGGCCCAAGCTAGTCTGCCCCAACCAGATAAGACTGAGACAAGGACTCAAGGTTCTTCACCATAAAAACTTTTGCTACCTTTGATGTCTACCATGACAAAAACTACATTGAGGGTGAACCAAAGGAAAACTTTGCTGTCCAAAACATTAGAGCATAGTTTGCCCCAGGACAGCTGGGCAAGCAACATGACTTCTGGAACAATCTATAATGGAAAGAAGCAGCAGTTATTTGGCCAAAGGAGCCGAAGACTCGTAGGGCAGAAAAAAGGCGATAGTGACTGAGGACCTGGTGGTACAAATTTTATGACTCTGGGCAGGTTGACTTTATCTGGGTGGGGGTCACTTATTGCACAATCCATTATGAACTCTTCATTGTATCAGAGGCGGCCTGAGGATAATGAGACACCACGAGTAAGAAAGATTGAAGCTCAGTCTAAAGTAATCCATAAACATACAAGTACAACCCTCCAAGGAATGGTGGGAGAAAATAAGAAATGGAAGGTTCATGGATCCCTCCACCCAAAAATAAGTACTAATAATGATTGATATTGATGAAGGAAAGGTGATCAACATCAGATCGTTGGGGGACCGATGATGTTGTAGATGGCCATGTGACCTCTGGCCTGACCACAAACTCTTCAAACAGGTTACCTGCTAAGGGTATGTTCAAACACGTGTATTTTCCGCTGCCGTATTCAACCGAGGTATAGATGTGACGGCATGCCGATGCACGGCATTGACATTCTGTCATTGCTTTCCTCTGCTGATAAGGCCCAGATTAATGGGCCTAATCAGCAGGGAGTCCCAAGCCATGGAATATACGGAAAGCTCGAGCAGGACACTTGACTTTTTCTGTGATCTCTGTGTGCGAAGCAGAATCTTCCGCAGATTCAAGGGCTGAATTTGCCCTCAAATCTGCAGTAAATTCATCCATGTGAGCCTACCCTAATAGTCAGCAAATAGTAATAGTATTCTAAGGATAGGTCATCAATATCTTAGTCCTGGAAAACCCCTTTAATGTCTTCAAACCCAATGTTAAAAACCTATAACAGAACATCAAAACTCCTTATTTGCCGTGTGAATTTTCTGATGTCTAACAAAATTTGATTTAACGTTAAAACATTTCTCACATTCTGGACATGAAAATGGTTTCTCTCCGGTGTGAATTTTCTTATGTTTGCCTAAAGCTGAATGAACTGAAAAACATTTCCCACATTCTGAACATGAATATGGCTTCTCCCCTGTGTGAATTCTCTCATGTACAAGAAGATTTGATTTATCTGTAAAACGTTTCCCACATTTAGAACATGAAAATGGTTTCTCCCCTGTGTGAATTCTTTCATGTTTATTAAAACTTGACATATCTGGAAAGTGTTTCCCGCATTCTGAACATGAATATGGCTTCTCTCCTGTGTGAATTCTCAAATGTCTAACAAGCGCTGTTTGCCTGCTAAAACATTTCCCACATTCTGAGCATGAAAATGGCTTCTTGCCCGTGTGAGTCATGTGATGTGTAACAAGAGTCGATTTCTGCATAAAACATTTTCCGCATTCTGAACATACAAATGGCTTCTCCCCTGTGTGAATTCTCTGATGTTCAACAAACTTAAATTTTGATGGAAAACATTTCCCACATTCAGCACAAGAGTGTGACTTTTTCCTTGCGCTAACTTTTTTGCGTACAGAAAGTTGTGAGCATTTTTTGTGGTCTGTACTTGTGGTAACAATCTGAGATTGGTCAGGAGAAGGTTCCTCGTGTTTTGGGGGATCACATGATTCCGGAGGTACGTTAAGACTAGTGAGAGTTTCTCCTGAATCGCGTTCCACAATATCTTCGTCTTCTACTGTATAATTTAGCGATGATATGACGTCTCCCTCAGAGTTCTTGGGATTTTCTGTTCCGATTAAAAAAATGGATTTCATAATTTTTATTTAAAACAAAAATTTATAACATTCCTATTATAATGTAAAATTTCATTTTTTATGTTTTTTTTTATTTTTATTGTATTCAGAACTGGTTGCACAATGTTTTTGATGCCTCAATGTTATCCATTGCATCAGTTTTTAACAGTGAAAAAAATTTGATGAATTTCATTGGTCTTTTTTTTTTGGGCCCAACCTACTGATCACTTTTTAGGGGACAGAACATGGTCATCAATATGTTTTCCATCAGTTAAAAACAGATCCAATGATTTCTATTAGGTTCATGTATCTGTGAAAACCAACAAAGATAAAGCAGCAGAAAGTCAAGACGAAATACCGATGCAAGACATAGACAAGAGCGGAAAATGAAGACGAACTGAGCTGTTACCAGGGAAAGTCAAATGGCTGTATCTCCGGTTTTATACCACCAAGAAAATTGGTTATGGCTATAATAGAATCCGAGATAGCTAAACACACAGTCTGGAATTTAACCTAATATGCTGTTATTTTTGGATAGTAAAGATTTATATGCACATGGGGATACCCCATCTCCAGAATACACCCTTTCCTCACCAGAGATACACTAAAGACACTTATTGTCTCTCTGATTCATTCTCGCCTTGACTACTGTAACTCCTTACTAATCGGTCTTCCCCTCACTAAACTCTCCCCTCTACAATCTATTCTGAATGCAGCGGCCAGGCTCATCTATCAGGCTAGACGCTACAGTGATGTCTCTGGTCTGTGCCAGTCACTACATTGGCTGCCTATTCATTATAGAATAAAATATAAAGTTATCACTCTCATCCACAAGGCTCTCCATAATGCCGCACCTCCCTACATTTCCTCCCTCATCTCTGTCTACCGCCCAACCCGTGCTCTCTGCTCACTCAATGACCTAACACTTACATCCTCTATTATCAGAACCTCCCACGCTCGTATACAAGACTTCTCCCGAGCTGCACCACTTCTCTGGAATGCTCTACCCCGGACAATCAGATTAACTCCCAATTTCTACAGTTTCAAACGCAAACTAAAGACGCATCTTATCAGACAGGCTGATCCCAATTCTTAATGTAAACCCTTCTGTACTGTCATTAGAATCCCCAAAATTTAACCCTCCTCTGTCCCCGCTCCCACATTACCCCACGATATGATGCCATTTCAGGCTAACTCCATAGGTCCAAGCTCCATCCACAGGTTACAGGACACGACTGGTGACGGCTCATAAAGTCTTATGTTTGTGTAATGACAGTCACCTCTATTACAACATTGTCTGACCCCCGTATAAGCAATGCCGCCCCTGCTACCTCTTGTGTCACCCCCTCTACCTCATAGATTGTAAGCTCTTGTGAGCAGGGCCCTCAGTCCCATTGTGTGAAGTGACTTTTCTTGTAATGTATCTTTCTGTCTGTATTTGAACCCTACAAATTGTACAGCGCTGCGAATATGTTGGCGCTATAGAAATAAAATGTATTATTATTATAATACCCAATATGTTTGTTTACTTTATTTGGTTTACGTTATGTGTTTTTGAAATTAAAAGTTTGGTTTTTAATTTTATTTTTTTTTATATATATATATTTTTTTAACTCTTTAAAAAAAAAAAAAAAAAATCCAATTCAATGTAATACTACAGTGCCGGTGTAAAGAGTGGGAAGGGATTAAAATGAAAACCAAAACTGAAAAAAATGGCTGTAGTGGAGTTAACTTACAATTTACAGGAATCTGTCTACCAAAATTAAAATTTATACCAACACATACCAGATAAATAGATTGCAAAAATACATTCTTTTGGCATTCAGATGAATTAAGTTTTATGGATATGTTTCACGTATATGACGGACAGTCTCTTTAAAGCGCTGCGGAATATGATGGCGCTATACAAGTAAGCATAATGAATAATAAATAAAGTGGAAGGCTCCTACACTACATGTCATGGGTGTGTTTTGCACATGATGGTATCAGTACATCAATATGGCCACCAATATCAGCCTGCGCCCATTATAATATGTAAACAGATACACACATGGACAAAATTGTTGGTCCCCTCGTTTAATGAAAGAAAACCCCACAATGGTCACAGACATAACTTGTATCTGACAAAAGTAATAATAAATAAAAATTCTATGAATATGAACAAATGAAAGTCAGACTTTGCTTTTCGCTTCAACAGAATTTTTTAATATTAAACCCCATGAAACAGGACTGGACAGAAATGATGGTTCCCGTAACTTAATATTTTGTTGCACAACCTTTTGAGGCGATCGCTGCGATCAGACGATTCCTGTAACTGTCAATGAGACTTCTGCACCTCTCACCAGGGATTTTGGCCTCCTCATGAGCAAACTGCTCCAGTGGTCTCAGGTTTGAAGGGGGCCTTTTCCATATGGCATGTTTCGGCTCCTTCCTAAGATGCTCAATAGGATTTAGGTCGGGGCTCATAGAAGCCACTTCAGAATAGTCCAATGTTTTGCTCTTAGCCATTCTTGGGTGTTTTTAGCTGTGTGTTTTGGGTCATTATCTTGTTGTAAGACCCATGACCTGCGGCTGAGACCAAGCTTTCTGACACTGGGCAGCACATGTCTCTCTAGAATCCCTTGATAGTCTTGAGATTTCATTGTACCCTGCACAGATTCAATACACCCTGTGCCAGATGCAGCAAAGCATCCCCAGAACATAACAGAGCCTCCTCCATGTGTCACAGTAGGGACAGTGTTCTTTTCAAGATGGGCTTCATTTTTTCGTTTGTGAACATAGAGCTGATGTCCATAGGACATTCTCCCAGAAGCCTTGTGGCTTGTCAACATGTAGTTTGGTTATCATTACATTTGTCAGATTCAAGTTATTTCTGTGACCATTGTGGGTTTTTCTTACATTGAACGAGGGGGACCAATGATTTTATCTTTGTGTGTATATACATGTATCTTTGCTTACCTTTTAATATAATTGGCTGGTAGTTTTCCATCATGGCATCCTTGTACAGATCCTTGTGTCCTTCTAAATACTCCCACTCCTCCATGGAGAAATAGACAGTGACATCCTGACACCTTATAGGAACCTGACAACACAATGATATGGTCATCCCCCGACCCCTCCATGGTGTTACTGTATAACATCCCAGCACTCCCGGCAGCGCTCACCTCTCCAGTCAGCAGCTCAGTGATCTTGTTGGTCAGTTCTAGGATCTTCTGCTCCTGTATCAGTGAGTGCGGGGGAGGGTCTGTGATGGGGCTGTGGCTCCTGCTCCGTCCTCCTGACTCATGGACATGGCTGCTGGGAGTCACACAGTCACCTGATGTCTTCTTCACCGCTGTGTATTCCTGTGTATGATGGAGTGAAATATATGTGGTTACTTGATCCTGTTGTGTAGAGGTGTAGTTAGATCACATTGGGAATACTGAAGTCAGTTCTGGAAACCTCACCTAGAATAAAATGGAAGTAGTGTGAAGATAGAATAAAAAAAATGGAGGAAGATCTCAAGCACAAAACCGATCAGTTAAGAACAAATGGATCAAAATGGACTCATCTCCTGGTGCGACGCCAAAATATCAAAACACATAATGATTGCAGCTCAGTAATAAATACACATATGTCTTGTTTAACCCAGACAAGAAACTGATTCGGTCTTGATGGTAACTTTCAAATATCTGATAAACTTCCCCTGAAGAATTTGTCTGTGACCATTCCTTGAAGGAAGCGTCAAGAGAAGATCCCACTATGGGCCATTTACTATTGACTGATATTGGCACTGGAAGGTTCTACTGATCGGGATCCTCAGTGGCAGCCAATAAGGTAGACTCCATCCTCTTGTACATGTTGTTCCTCTCACTTCTTGTGTAGTGCAATCACTTCTCCTTACTCCATACATAATACAGACACAACTATCACAGACATCTAAGTAGACCACGGGAAGAATATGCAAATCTGTCTTCCATGATGTAATTAGGAAGTCAGGTACCTCAATGTTGCAAACCAATAGAGGGCGCTCACTGGAACGTGCAAGTCTGTCTTCCCTGATGTAATTAGGAAGACAGAATCTCAGTGAAATAGCCCAATAGAGGCTGCTCCCTTTAACATCATGCTCGACCTTCCAAGAGGCCTTTGTTTTGCAATGATGCTGGGATTATTACCAGGTATAGTCTCTCAACTGAGGACGGCAGTTTCGATGTTATTGCATCTCATCAGCCCGATGTAGAGAAGACTAACCTGGTAGAGGTGAGAGGCTTAGACAGGGTTAGGGGGATATTGTCACTCCTTAGGGAGAGACCACCATATAGGTGTGTGGAGACTTATTAAGCCTTTAGCACTCCACTGTGCAAGGGACCATGGGAAGAATATGCAAATCTGTCTTCCATGATGTAATTAGGAAGTCAGGTGCCTCAATGTTGCAAATCAATAGAGGGCGCTCACTGGAATGTGCAAGCCTGTCTTCCCTGATGTAATTAGGAAGACAGAATCTCAGTGAAATAGCCCAATAAAGGCTGCTCCCTTCAACATCATGCTCGACCTTCCAATAGGCCTCTGTTTTGCAATGATGCTGGGATTATTACCAGGTATAGTCTCCCGAGGACGGCCGTTTCGATATTATTGCATCTTGTTAGCACGGTATAGAAGACAGATTTGCATATTCTTCCCATGGTCCCTTGCAAAGTGGAGTGCTAAATGCTTAATAAGTCTCCACACACCTATATGGTGGTCTCTCCCCAAGGAGTGACGATATCCCCCTAGATATCTAAGTAGTCAAACTAGTAGTCAATATCCTCTCCTCCAGGCCACACTCCACATCTGATGCTCTTTTTCCTGGCCGGCCCTTTCCTTCTCATTACAACGCTCCTGCTTTTTTACATCATTGTGTTTCTTGTTAAATAATACAATACTGAAATCCAAAAAGTTTACCTCTCCGGTCACCAGGTAGATGATCTCCAAGGTGAAGTTTAATATTTTTTGGGTAACTTGATTCCTGTCTTTGTCCATACTTGGGGTCAATTCCAGATGAAGGCTTCCAATAATGTTGGCACCTAAAATAAATCATATAGAGCACAATATATACAGAATGACTTATAAATGGGGGTCCCAACTCTTGAACTCTTGGGGGGGGGGGGGGTGAACTGAAGAATCAAAGAGGAAGCGGACAATGTTGTATAAGTTAGTCCCAATATTTAGTAAACCAGATCTGTCAGGAGAAGTGATGGATCCTCTGTTCGCCTATGGAGGAGGCAGCCATGTAGCCTCAGCTAGTGACTAGTGGGAACTGCCATATTCTGACGTCTGTAACTTTTTTATATTTCTGTGTATGGGGATGTCTAAGATGTTTTTTTTTTTTTGTTTTTTTTTTTTTGCTGGGTCATATGTACTTTTTATTTATACCATTTTGGGGAATGTCTATTTTGTTGATTATTATTTTTTTTATCCAAATTTATATGAGAGGAAAAACAGTAAAAGAAAAAAAAAGTAACAAAAAACAGCTCTTTAGATTTTTATTTTTTTTTTTTTACCAAAATGTTTGTAGGTGGGGCATTCTCATATACAGGGATACCTAATGTTATTGTGTTTCACACTATTTAAAGGGGTTGTCCAGGGAATACAGGTGAACACCTCCCCCCTCCACCACCATACTCACTTGCAGCGCCACACCTCCCATGAGGCGACCTGAAGGGCCCCAGGGAGGGCGGCATTTTTGCTTACCTAAGCCAGTCCAGGACAAGCTGTCCTGGACTGGCTTAGCACCGAGCGGTGGATTGGGGAGGCCGCTGGAGCAGCGCTCCAAGTGTCCAGGGAATTGTTCATTGAATCAGTGGCCTAAGGAAAGGACACGAGACTTCACAGGTAATATATATGACCATTGCGGTTTTGAAAATCGCAGCATGTCAATTATATTTACGGAAACGCCGGTGACTTTCCTGTAGATATAATGGAAACAAAGTTCGTGGAGAAAAACTCCGCAAACATTCTGTTGAAAGCGCTGCGGAAAGAACCACAGTGCGTTCACGCGGCGGTACTTTCCGTAGCACTTTTGCTCTGCGATTCCGGCCCGTGGGGCCTTAGCCTTATATGTGTTTTAGAGAAGGGGGGGATGACTTGAATTTTTAATTTAAAAATGTCCTCAGCACATGGGTTTTATGTATCACTACATTGGCTTTCCCATTACGTGCCCCAGGTCTGGAGATATGGGTACCGTTATACCTTAGCGTCATCGCTGGGCGGTAAGGAACGTCCCCTATGACAGTACAGGGCTATGAATGAGTACAGTCAGGGGGAACGTTCCTCACAGCCCGGCTAGACTGTCAGGAACGCCCTTCTGACAGTGGGCAGAGATCGGTAACGGCACCGATATCTCCAGTCCTGGAACACATAACGGGAAAGCCGATAATGCGCTGAATTCACCACACACTTTCTAGCCGTATATAAAACCACATGTGCCTGAGGACATGAAAGGTCCTCTTTATTTTTTTATTATTATTATTATTGTTATTAATTTAGACTGCCCTAGGGCGCCTGAATCCGGAGTGGTCTGATCACTACCGTATTTTTCGGACTATAAGACGCACCTAGATTTTAGAGGAGGAAAATAGGGAATAAAAATTTTGAAGCAAAAACTGGTAAAATATTTAATATATGGGAGTTGTAGTTTTGCAACAGCTGCAAGGCCACATTGACAGGTGACCCTGCAACTGTACGGGGACACATAGAGTGTTTTTTTTTGCGGGGCCAGAAGTACTTTTTAGTTTACCATTTTGGGGAATATCTATTGCTTAGATCACCTTTTATTGAAAAAAACCCCGGTGGTTTATGATATATGATTTTCTACTTTTATATATATATTCTAGGGACAGGAGGTGATTTAGAACTTTTATTTATTTCATATTTTTATTATATATTTTTAAAGCTTTTTTTTATTTTATTTTTTTACTATTTTATGCTTAAACGGGTTTTATTAAAGATTTTTTAATATAATACAGAGCAAACAACAAACATAAAGTCGAGCAATAATGAAGAAGCATAACAGGCCGCGGGCAGGGAGGCCAAAAAGACCCCCCTCCGCACAAGTTAAGTAAAGCCCAACAAAAAAAGAAAAAAAAAGGGAAAGGGAATAGACAAGAAACAAACAAACACAAGACGAAGACTAAAAGAACCACAACAGAAGCAAAAGAAGAAAAGAAGAAGAAAACAGACGGCCATGTCACACTCAAGCAAAGGCAGAAGAGAAGGCAGACGACTCCTGGAACATAACCCAGGGACGCCAACGGAGCTCAAACTTGGAATAGTCAGGGGAACCCTCCGCCACCAAGGTCTCCATCCGCTGAATAAGAAGGAACTCCTGGAGGAACTCAATCAAGGAGGGAGGGGTAGGGCTGCGCCAGTGTCTAGGGATGACTGTCCTGGCGGCCACCAGAAAGTGCCCCAGGAGGTCCTTCTTAATCTCCGACAACTTACCAGGGATAACCGACAGAAGTGCCAGCTGGGGAGAGACATTCACCGAGCGCCCACTGACCCTGGAATACAAAGAAAACACTGCATCCCAAAAGGGGCGCAGAACGTCACAGTCCCACCATATGTGCAACATAGTACCCCTAGCGGAGCCACAGCGCCAACACAAGTCCGGAACAGCGGGAAAAATCCTATGGAGAAGCACTGGACACCTATACCACCGGGACAGAATCTTATAATTCCTCTCCTGAGCACTACACGGGAGGGCCAGCTTGTGAGATAGCAAAAAGGACCGGTCCCAATCCGCAGATGATAAACCCACAGGAAGGTCGGCGTTCCAAGCGGCAACGTAGGGAGGGAGTTCCGCAGTGACATCCGAGAGGAGAACATCATACAGTAGCGAAAGGGCACGAGGGGGGGGGTCTGACGCCCAACATAGGATTCAAGGGCCAAAGAAGGAGAAGAGAGGCGAGGAGTGAGCGAAAACCGTGTCAGAAAGGACTGGAGTTGAGCGTACTCCAACCACGAGAGGCGCAGGTCAGGGTGAGAACTACACAGCTGGGCGAACGGAAGGAGCGGAGAGTCACCCGCCACCTCCTGAAGACAAGTAGAATCCGCTCGGTCCCAGCAGAGGAACCGGTCAACCGAGCAGCCAGGAGGGAACATAGGGTTGTCGAAGAGGGGAGTCAAAGGGCCCGGGACACGGGCCAAGCGGCCAGATCCCATACTTTCAGAAAATGCGAAGGGAGAACGTAGAGGCCAAGGGATTTAGGACGAAAGTGCGGAGGGATCCATGGCCAAGAGGAAAGCGAAGACGAGATCAGATCGAATTCAATGGAAACCCACTGCTTATCATGGCGACGGAACCGCCAATAAAACAGACGGAGCAAAACCGAGGCACGATAGTAAAGGCGCACATCCGGAAGACCGACGCCACCCCTATATTTACGCCTGACAAGAGTACTGAACCCCAGTCTGCTCCGAGAGGAATCCCACACAAATTTCCCAAACAACGACTGCACCCTGGCTAAAAAAGCACGCGGAAGAGGGATGGGCAAGGCCTGGAACAGGTACAGGAACCGAGGGAGGACATCCATCTTAAGGGCATGAATGCGACTAAACCAAGAGGGGAGACGAGCTCCATAAGAACGGAGATCAGAGGTAATAGTATCCAAAAGCGGGAGATAATTAAGTTGGAACAGGGAAGCAGGATCAGGAGAAATACGGATCCCCAAATATTTGAAGGAGAAGGGTTGCCACCGAAACGGAAAAGACCGAGACAGGAACTCAGCCTCAGAAAGGGGAAGTGAGACATTAAGAGCCTCGCTCTTAGATAAATTGACCTTAAAATTGCTAAGGGCACCGAAGCGGGAGAATTCACGTAAGACAGCCGGAAACGAAACCCGTGGTTCAGAGACATACAGCAGAAGATCGTCCGCATATAGCGCCGCCTTGACCATACGGGAACCCAACTGTATACCGTGGACGTCGGGGCAACTACGCAACGCCACCGCCAGATGCTCCATCACCAGGGCAAAGAGCAAAGGCGAGAGGGGGCAACCTTGGCGGGTACCATTGCGGACCGAAAAAAAGTCCGAGATCACTCCATTCACCCGGACCCGCGCCGTCGCATTCCCATAAAGAGCCAAAATCTTGCCCAGGAAACCGGAGCCAACCCCGATCTGAGCAAGGGTCTCTCGGAGAAAACCCCAATGAATGCGATCAAACGCCTTCTCGGCATCGAGCGAAAGCAAACAAAGAGGAACCTTAGAGGAGCGGGCTATAGAGATGGCCATAACAGTTTTGCAAACGTTATCACGCGCTTCCCGACCCGGGATGAAGCCGACCTGATCACTATGAACCAAAGCGGGCATGAAGGAAGAAAGGCGATTCGCCAACAATTTCGCATACAATTTCACATCAATATTGATTAAGGAAATAGGCCGGTAACTCCCCGGGCACACAGGGTCCTTACCAGGCTTAGGAAGCACAGTGATCAGGGCAGATAAAGACTGCACAGAGAACGGAGACGAGTCCCCCACACTATTAAACACCCGCGCCAGATCCGGGGAAAGGAGGGAACCGAAACATTTATAAAAGCGAGCAGAGAACCCGTCTGGACCCGGAGCTTTACCCGCGGGTGTAGACTGAATTACCGCGGCGACTTCCTCTAACGTAAAGGGCGACTCAAGGGCTTCCGCGTCAGAGCTAGAAAGAGAGGGAAGAGCAGTGTCGGCTACATACTGTCGGATCTTGTCTCGAAGCACCGACGGGTCCAAATCCGAGTAATGACCGTGAATATCATACAAGTTGGAATAAAACGAGCGGAACTCCGCAGCAATATCAGTGGGGTTATGAACAAGACCACCCGACCCAGTATGCAGGCGCGGGACATACGCAGGGGAGTCTCGCGGATGAAGACGATGAGCCAGCGAGCGACCACATTTATCAGCAAACTCATAGTAGTGTTTCCTAACGCGGTCCCGAAAGCGCAGATATTTCCCGTCTAAGAGGGCGCGAAGTTCCTCCCTCGCATTAAGAAGCTCCGTAAAGGTGGAACGGGAGCCAGACTGCTTGTGAGACAGCTCCAGGTCATGAATACGGTCTAAAAGAGCGGTAACCCCGGCGGCTCGCTCTCTCTTAAGACGAGCACCGTGTTGGATAAGAACCCCCCTCACCACGCACTTCATAGCCTCCCATTGCATAGGGAGAGAAGTAGGATCAAGAGCATGATCGAGCCAAAAATTCCGAATGGTCTCCCCGACAGCCTCCTTACAGGGGATGTCTTTCAAAAGGCCCTCATTCAAGCGCCAGTTAAAGGGGCGCCGTGACAGGCCAGGAATGTCCAGGGACAAATGAACAGGAGCATGATCCGACCAAAGAACCGAATCAATGCGAACTACCGGGGACCATGAAAGGGCATGATGGCTAGTCAGGAAAAAGTCAATGCGACTATGCGAGTTATGAGCCGGGAAGAAATAAGTATAATCTCGACCCTGAGGATTTAGAATGCGCCAAACATCAACCAATTGAGAGTTATGAAGAGCTGACAACAAGCGGCGCAATTGCGAGGGAGCGTGAGAGGGGCGCGGGGGGGAGGAATCAACCTGAGGGTCCAGGACAAAGTTAAAATCACCACCCAAAACCACGACCCCCTCACTAAAGTCTGCCAATCTGCGGATAAGGGACCTACAATACGCCAACTGACCCTGATTTGGGAGGTAGCAACCAGCCACGGTGAGAATCGTACCACCGGTGCGCAATTTCAAAAAGAGGAACCTACCCTCTGGATCGATACAGGTGTCCAGAACCTCATGCTGCAGAGAACGATGGATAGCAATCGAGACTCCCTTGGACTTAGCAACTGGGTTGACGCTGTGGAACCACTTAGGGAAGTAACGACTGCGGATATCCGGGACGTGGTCCTTCTTAAAATCGGTTTCCTTTAAAACAAGGACATGTGAGCGCTGTTTATGCAACTGATACAAAATCTGATTACGTTTTTGGGGGACATTGAGACCCCTAGCATTGAGGGTACAAAAGTTAACAGAGGACATGGCCAAGGAAAAAAAAGAAGAGGAAAAAAAGAACGAGACAACAAAGGGACAAACGAAGAACAAACAAGGAAAACAAATGAGAAAAGAAAAAGGAGAAAGAAAATAAACAAAAAATGGACAAACAAGACCAACTAAGTGGGGTGGAGGGAAGAACTCCACACAAGAAGGTGGGGAGACGGCAAAGAAAAGAGTTGCCAAAGACCACGCAAACAGAAAGCGTGGAGACCCCGGTGGGAAACGGGCTTTTCCAAATAAAGAAGCCGGCACCCCATCCCAGGCCCCCAGGCGAAAACACCAAAACCAAGAATATTCTAACACAAAATAAAACCCTGACCAACAAAATATAGCATCAGAGGTCCGCACGACACCACCTAGGGCATCTTTGCAAAAATAGAAGGAAGAATACAGGCGGACCAAATGACCAACAAATTAGAGCACCAAAAACAGAACATAGGGACAAGAGGGAACAGACCAAAAATGGGAACAACCTACAGAGAGGGTGGAAACCCCGCATAAAGATGCAAACACCATACATCCCAGTCCCCCCCCCCCCCACACACACACAAGTCCCAAAAAGGCGAAAAAAGTCCATCCCGAACAAACAGGCCCATCACCAACAGCCACGGCATTTAAGTAGACGCACCAGAAGCATCCTGAGCTGGATTCGTCCCCTCCGGGGAGCGGGTCTTACGACGCCTCCTAGAACGCCTCTGAGGGCGTGCAGGAGGAGCCGAGAGAAGATCACCAGGAAACGGAGGCCAAGAAAGGGCAGGAACAGATGGGAGGCCCAAGGCAGAGGCAAAATTGAAGAGTTCATCCGGATGAGACATGGAAATAACACGACCGCCATGACGGACCTGAAGGCGGAAAGGGAAGCCCCAGGAATACGGCACTTGATGCTGGGTGAGAACATTCAAAAGAGGCTTCAATGCCCTCCGTTTAGCAAGGGTGAGGCGTGACAGGTCCGGAAGTAGCTGGAGCTCAGAGTCCTGAAACAGCACCTTCGGAGTGTCCCGGACTTTACGCATAATCGCCTCCTTCAGCTGGTAGCGGTGGACCCTGCAAATAACATCTCGGGGCCTATTGTCATCAGGTGGGCGAGCACCCAACGAGCGGTGCGCGCAGTCAAGTTCTATGGGCGAATCCGGGGGGGCCCCCAAAATCGAATTGAAGATAGTGCACAAGGTGGCATCCAGGTGCTGTGACTCAACAGATTCAGGAAGACCTCTCACTCTAATGTTATTGCGCCGATTGCGATTTTCCAAATCATCCAACATATCAGACAAGAACCGCAGCTGTTGAGTGTGAGAGGCAATGGTCGCCTCGTGGGTAGAGAGCTGGGAATCATGGGAGGTAGAGGCCGCCTCGAGGGAATCCACTCTGGTCTCCAGTTGCTGTACAGAGGAACGGACAGCAGAAAGTTCCGCCTTGTAAGACTGCTCAAGCTGAACCACATATTCCTCCATATCGGATTTAGTAGGGACCGCCGCCAAGTGGGCACTAAGGCGACGAAGTTCAACAAGAGTATCAGAAACGGAGGCAGAAGAGGCGCCATCACCAGCAGAATCATAGGCAATACGGAGATGAGGCCCGCAATCCACAGCAGCAGAAGGGAAGCCAGGCAGGACCGGTGGAGAGGCATCAGTAGCTGGAGGACCCTGGAGAGGCTGGGAGGGAGAGGCAGGAGGGGGACCATTCCCCCGGAGAGCAGAAGACGGGGAGGAAAATCCACAGGCCACAGAATGGACATATTCAGGAGCCAGGGGGCTCAGTGGTACAGAAACAGTAGCCAGGGTTTCATGGACAGTACGTGGAGAGGAAGCTGGGGCTAACCGGGAGGGAGAGGGCACAGTAGGGAGCCAGGCAGACCTGTCCACCCCCAAGCAAGATCCACTGAGGAGACAGGCAAAGGGTCCAAGGAAGGGGACAGCAGTGGGGCTGCAGGAGAAGGCGGCAGTGACGGCCAGGATCCATCCAACCCACGTGCAGGCAGGAGACACGGCATAGGGGAGTCATGGCCTACCTGACCAGCACCAGTTAATCCAGAGGAGGAGGTAGCAGGGCCGCAGGTGGTGTGCGATGACGGCCGGGAATCCGTGACATGCAAGGCATCTGGGCTGTAGGAGGTAGGAGCGCACTGCCGCGAGTCCTCAGCATCCAAGCCATCGCAGAGGACGGGAGAGCGGCTACTCACATCGCTGGAGGCAGCCGGGGAGCGCACTGATGACACTGCAGGCCGACTGCGTGAAGCTGATGCAGCGGCGGGCACCATCTTAGGTCCGGCCGGAGAAGAGGAGTCGGCACAGCGAGGCACCCGCAGAAAACGGGCGATGGACGAGGAGCCAGAAGGACCCGGAGGAGTGGAAGAGGACCTCTGGGAAGGCCTGCGGTTCTTCCCCATCTTCAGGCAGGTAAGAACACTGGTGGTCAGCCAAATGAGGTGTTTCACCCGGGCCAAGAGACGGAGCAGAGGCAGCACACGTCCTCACGCTTCCATGGCCAAGCCACGCCCCCTTTTTTACTATTTTATTCCCCCCCGGGGGCTTGAGCCTGCGGTCACTTGATTGCAAGTCCCATAGACGGCAATACAACTGTATTGCCGTCTATGGAACATTCTGTCTATTAGTATTACGGCTGGTCATAGACCCAGCCGCAATACTAATATAGCCGTGACAGGCCGGGGAGCTTCATTAGGCTCCCGGCTCTCACCCGAACAGGTCGGCTCCTGCGATATCGCTGCGCAGGAGCCGGCCTGCAACTTCACAGGTACGGGGCCGGTGGGGACCGGCCCCGGGGGAGAAGAGGCCACCGATACTGACCCGGCATCCGCTGTACTAGAGAGGCGGATGCCGGGGAGGGATAGACGCCGGGGCCTGAGACATCGCTGCGCTCCTCTGCATGAAGCCAGCGGCGGGGGGACAGAGGAGCGGAATAGCATCACTCCTCCCGCTGCTGCTGGCTTCATGCAGGGCAGAGGAGCGCAGCGATGTCGCAGGCCCCGGCACCTGTAATGGCGTCTATCACTTGCCGGCTTCCGCCTCTCTATTACAGCGGATGCCAGGCGCCACATTCGGCCTATAAGACGCACCCTTCTTTTCCCCCAAAATTTGGGGGAAAAAAAGTGCGTCTTATAGTCCGAAAAATACGGTAATTCCATCCACTGCAATGATAATGTATTGCAATCTATTGAGGCATACCTATATTCCTATTACAGGCTGTCTAGCACCCCCTGTAATAGAATCTATCTAATGTCTTAGTAACAGTTCACCAGCTCCAAAAGCCGCTTGGCTCGCACTAGCGTTACGATCTTCACCTTTCGGACCCCAAAAGAGGTTTTATACTGAAAATCTCTCTGACAATTTTAGGCAGAATCTGCAACGGATATGGAACCTAGCCTGAGCAATCTGTGTTTATAGACAGATTGGGAGGCAGCCGGCTATACCCACTCGCCGAAGCTAGGTGGCGGTCCTATTCCCCCTCCCGCCATCAGCTTACCTTAGGGCGTCATTCACACACAGAGTTCTGTTACAGCCTATAAATGCTCCATATAATATAATGTGAAATCTACTGCCGACTAATAACAGAGAGAACGGCACAACATCAGTGACAAACCTGTGGTAATCTCACATCATGTGATCAGTCACATGAGGGGGTGGGGCTCAGCAATGGTCATGTGACAGAAGGGGCGGAGCACTGCTCCCATTCCGTGTGGATTTTTGAGGAACAGGACGAGAACTGAGATAACGATGGACATTGTAGTTCTCTCCTCATATCCACGCTTACTAATGATTAAATAATGTTTGGGACATGCTGTGAGTTGTAGTTGTCTTCTTATATGTTTTCCGAATAATTTTTCTTTTTTTTCAATAATCCATCGTAACAGTCTGGACATGCTGAGAATTGTAGTTCTTACGTCTTCCCCCTCATGTGGTTTTCCCATATTGCACACTGACCTATACATTTGTATGGGCCCATGCAGAGTACCGCGATTTCCATGGGTCCAAGTGGGGGCCAACAGTCTATGCTGCAAAACTCAAGACATGCGCTGTTCCTGTCTGGTTTTGGTGACTCCATGACTCCATTGAATGGGGCCACGGAAGCACAGCCGGTTCAATCATGGCTGGCGACTTACATATGGTCGTGTAGAAGGGGCCTAACAGTTTGAACATTCTGGGAGTTATAGTTCCTCTCCTTTTATACCTCCTCCCTGTAATGTTTTCCGATATCCCATAATGATTGCCCAACCGAGCAATGGAGAAAGATTTTTTATTTGGCACTTTGGAAAATGAGTCTTGGTCCATATGATGGATTTCTTAATATATCTAAAACTACGAACTGGGGGGCGGAGATTTACTAATATGGTCTAAGACCCCCACCTAGCAATCTACAGCGAAAAAGCGCCACGTGGAAATGCATTGGTTTTTCCCACAGTGCTTTCTGTTTCAATTATACCTATAGGGAAACCGCCGGCATTTCCGTAGGTCTAATTGACATGCTGCGATTTCCAAAAATGCAACATTTCTGTACTGCAAGGGGTTAAGCAGCCGTCACTTAACCCCTTGCTGTACGACCTCTCCCATGCATTCCTATGGGAGCGAGGTATTGGAAACTCTAGTTTTGAATACTATTCGCTCATCTAGTAACAGAGGACCTCAGAACCTAATAATGGCCCCCACTGGCCCCCTAACAAGTAATAAAGTCTACCAGTGGCCCCCTGACAACGAATGGTGTCCAGTAGTCACAGTCTCTCTCTGTGGCCCCACAATGTAGTTGTGATATATAAATAAAAAAACAACCACCACTTACCCATCCTCCGTGTCGTTCTATTCAACTGCATAGGCATCCTAAGGATACAGATATAGTTAAAAGGAGGTACGCGGCCATTTCCTCACTGGATTGTCTCAGCACCCCTAGGGGGTCTCTACAGCACCCTGGTTGAGGATCATTGGTCTGAAATCTAGTGTACTCACAATAGACAGTCTTAAAGTGCTTGATAAAAATGGCGTGTTCTTGGACTGTTTAGACACCTCTAGAGATGAGAGAACACTGTTCGGATCAGTCGTTCCGAACAGCACGCTCCCATAGAAATGAATGGAAGCACCTGGCACGGCGACCGGCAAAGTGTACGTGCCAGGTGCTTCCATTCATTTCTATGGGAGCGTGCTGTTCGGAACGGCTGATCCGAACAGTGTTCACTCATCTCTAGACACCTCCTATTACCGATCACA
This sequence comes from Leptodactylus fuscus, assembly GCF_031893055.1. Classification (NCBI taxonomy): domain Eukaryota; kingdom Metazoa; phylum Chordata; class Amphibia; order Anura; family Leptodactylidae; genus Leptodactylus; species Leptodactylus fuscus. The sequence continues at coordinate 232,781,471 of NC_134267.1, read as the reverse complement.
ACTTAGGCCACACCCATTTTCTCTGAAACTGTGCCCCTTTTAGGTCAAGCTGGAAAAGCGTCTCAGGCTAGGTTTACATCTGTATTGCAGTTTGCTGCAGATTCCATATAAAATCAGCGGACAGCACCATGTCAGTTTTTTTGTTTTTAACATATGCAGACATATCAATTTTTGATTGAACAGAATAAAAAAAAAAAAAAAGTAAAAAAAGCCAAAAAAATTTTTCATTAGTTTATTAAAAGAAAGTCATAGATATTTCTTTTTTCCTCAGGATAAAATGTTACAAGAAAAACCTCAAATTTTGACTTCAAATTTGAATAAATGATTTGACACAAATGAGGTTTTTTTAAAAAATTTTTTATCTTTGACAGTATCAAGAAACAGTGTCTGGAGTTTCAAGTAAGAGAGCCTGCACACGGAGTTTACGCTCCGCTCATTCTGAACGTAAACTCCTTCAGAGTGAGCAGCGTCAAAACAGATCCCATTGACTTGAATGAGTGCCGGCATACGCGCATTCCCCATTGAAATCAATGGGAGGCTTTTTTTAACTATTGCTTTCAATGTGATACGCGTGTATGCCGACGCCCATTGAAGTCAATGGGATCTGTTTTAACGCCGCTCACTCTGAATGAGTTTACGTTCAGAATGAGCGGAGCGTAAACGCCATGTGACGGCAGCCTAAAGGTCATGTAAATCCGGTCTACAGGTGATGGGTAAATCTAACACAATCATGGTTAAAATCATGGTTACAAGTCAGGTCTACAGCAAGGAGGACTCTAGTGCTGAAGCCATATTAGAGACGTCTGAATTGAGACATCAAACCACCCTCAGGTCCTTATGGACCAGGTGATCAGTTTTCCAAATAGATCTGTTATAACACAATCCGTTCCCACATTAAAAACTTTTATACTCACCCAGTGAGTGAGTACTGGACTCTTCTTGTCGACTCCACTGTTCAGTGAAGCCAGAGAAGACCTTGTCTTCAATGCGCATGCGCCTGACCTCGGGCACATGCGCAGTGATAATGGAGTGAACATGCCTGGCTTCTCTGAAGAGTGCAGGCGCCAGGAGCACTAGAGTCACATGGTGGTTCCAGGACAACTTCACAATAGAGCTATCTTGGATACAAACTCTGGCCCACATGGAACTGTGGGTGGTTTAGTGTTCCCTTTAAGGATCAGTTCACACAGAGTTTTTTGCAGGCGGATTTTGACACAGAATACACCTCCAAAACTGCTTCCCATTCATTTTAATGGGAGTTGACTTGAAGAGTGCAGGCGCCAGGAGCACTAGAGTCACATGGTGGTTCCAGGACAACTTCACAATAGAGCTATCTTGGATACAAACTCTGGCCCACATGGAACTGTGGGTGGTTTAGTGTTCCCTTTAAGGATCAGTTCACACAGAGTTTTTTGCAGGCGGATTTTGACACAGAATACACCTCCAAAACTGCTTCCCATTCATTTTAATGGGAGTCACTAGCAGTTTTTTTTCTGCTAGCGGGAAAAAAAAAAAAAAAAAAAGCAATATGACCTATCTTCAGGCACATTCTGTCTGGAAAAACACATTGAAGTCAATGGGAAGCGGAAAAAACACGACGCTGTTTTTTTGCAAAAATAGCTAGTTTTTTTTAAAGAGAAGTTTCCAGGTCCTGTGAGAGTGAAGGGTGTGGTCTGGGAAGACAGGTATGTTCCAGCCAGGCAGCAAAAGGGTTTTTGGTAAAGACCCACACCAGGGAGGTCAGCTGTGTAATCACAACCTAATATTAGTCTGTGTGTGAAGACTAGGAGGGTGGCACCACACTGACAGAGCTGACCTGTCCAGACCGAACCTACAAAGCAGGTGCTGTGCCACCCATTGTTGTTGCCAAGGCACTAGTCTGGTAGCCAGGCTCCTGTACAATCAAGGGAAAAGTTTCTTATGTTTAGTTAGTTCTCAGCCGAGAAGGTTTTTGTTTTGTTTGTGCCTCTCCAAAGGCAGTTAATGCACAAGAAGTGAATAAATACTGAACTTAAGTGCAACCCAGTCTCTGTGTCCTTGTTTCCTGCACTGCTACCGAGCATCTACCTGAGCGATTCCCCACAGCCCATATAATGTGCTAGACGAAAACCGCATCATGCCAAACACCGCGTCAAAAATACAGTTTCCTAATTCCAGCAGATTTTTTCCACCCGCCCAAAACTCTGTGTGAACTATGCCTAACAGGAACCTTTCACCACTTCCACCAACTCAAGTTCCAAGCATCTGCTAGTAGGCGCTGGTCCGCCGATTCCAGCACACTTAGAATTTCCTTATGAAACATTTTCCAAATATACAGCATCACAACACCTTATTCCCGAGTGAATTATCTGATGATCCGCAAGTTCGGATTTTGTTGTAAAACAAATCCCACATTCTGGACATGGAAATGGCCTCTCTCTTGTGTGAATTCTCTCGTGCCTAGCAAGCTTTGACTTCTCTATAAAACATTTCCCGCACTGTGAACAAGAAAATGGCCTCTCCCCGGTGTGAAGTTTCTTATGTTTAACGAAACTTGATTTATCCGAATAACATTTTCCACATTCTGCACATGAAAATGGTTTCTCCCCCGTGTGACTTCTCTCATGGACGAGAAGCTTTGATTTCTCTGTAAAGCATTTCCCACATTCAGAACATGAATATGGCTTCTCTCCTGTGTGAATTCTCTCATGCGTAATAAGGTTTGATTTCTCTATAAAACGTTTCCCACATACTGAACACGAATAGGGTTTCTCGCCTGTGTGAATTTTCATATGTTTATCGATGGCTGTTTTATCTGCGAAACATTTCCCACACACTGAGCACGAAAATGGCTTCTCTCCTGTGTGGGTTCTGGTATGTCTAACAAGCGTTGATTTCCCTCTAAAACATTTCCCACATACTGAGCAGGAAAATGGCTTCTCCCCCGTGTGCATTCCCTGATGGGTGATCAGATTAGATTTCTCTATAAAACACTTCCCACATTCTGAACATGAAAATGGCCTCTCTCCAGTGTGAATTTTTTTATGTTTCTTAAAACTTGGTTTATCTGGAAAACATTTCCCACATTCTAAGCAGGAAAATGGCTTCTCCCCCGTATGAATTCTCTCATGTCTGACAAGCGTAGATTTCCCTCTAAAACGTCTTCCGCATTCGGAGCATGAATATGGCTTCTCGCCTGTGTGAATTCTCTGATGTTTCACAAGAGTCGATCTCTGTGTAAAACATTTTCCGCATTCTGAACATACATATGGCTTCTCCCCTGTGTGAATTCTCTCATGTATTGCAAGATTTGATTTATCACTAAAACACATCCCACATTCTGAACATGAGAATGGCTTCTCTCCTGTGTGACGTACCTGATGTTTAATGAGATGTGACTTATCTCTAAAGCTCTTCCCACATTCTGAGCAATGAAATGGTTTCTGCCCTGTGTGACTTATCTGATGTTTAAGAAGAAGAGACTTATATGTAAAACATTTCCCACAATCGGGGCAGACGTGTGGTTTCTCCCCTGTGTGAATTCTTCTATGTATGGAAAGATCTGAGCTTTTTGTAAACTCTTCTCCACATTCACCACATTGAAACCTATCACCCCCTGTGTGATCTGTATTGATGGGCACAAACTGTGATTGGTCAGGAGAAGATTCCTCGTGATTTGGGGGATCACATGATTCTGGAGGAAAATTAAGGGTAATTACATTTTCTTCTGAATAGTGCTCCATGATATCTTCATCTTCTACTTTACAATTTAGCGGTGGTAGGAAGTTTTCCTCAAAGTTCTTACTGGAATTTTCTGTTAGGATCAAACACAGATTTCAGCATTAAAATAAGAAATTAGAAAATTTATAACCTTTCTAATAGGATGGAAACATTTGTGTTTTTTTTAATACTGTTTATTTATTTTATTCAAAGCTAGAATTGGATGCAGTAAGAAGAAGTATAAGGGCTAGTTCACAAAGGGCACGATATGATGTATTTTGGTCCTGATTCCTGCGTCAGAATAGGGCCAAAATGCGCCTGCCCCGGCTTCCGACAGTTGCGGCTTCTCGCTCCGGAGTAGGCCCAAATGAATGGGCCTAGACTGGAGGATGCTGCTGGGAGGCGGATGCCGCGGCTGAATGAGCCGTGGAATCTAACTGAAGAAAGGGCAGCTCGCTTCTTTTTTCCATGAGCGGGAACATGCCGCTCACAGAAAAAAGTAAGCTAGTGGTCTACACAGACCTCTATTGTGAGAGGGCGGATTCTGACGTGGATTCAGTGCCAAAATCCGCCCCCTCTTGCCACGTGTGAACGAACCCTAAGGGTATTTTTAGATTCAAAACCCAAAAAATAAAAGCATAATATGCTTGAACTCAGTGGGAGAGACCCCTAAGAAAACAGCCTAAAAGTTCTGTGGTAATAACTTTGAGATGCTTTAAAGGGATCCGATCATTCAGACGACATTTTTTCTAAATACCACGTCGGAATAGCCTTAGGAAAGGCTATTTGTCTCCTACCTTTCGTGGTCTTCTCTGTGCCGCCGTTCGCCTACAATCTCGGTTTCTCTCGGTATGCAAATTAGCTCTCTCACAGCACTAGGGGGGGGGCAATGCTGCGAGAGAACTCTCTCCAGCGCCGCCTCCATCTTCATCAGGAACGGCCTCTTCATTCTCTTCTTCCGGCGGTGTATTCTTACTTCTAGACCTTAGGCAGAGCAGACTGCAGGCTTACAATACTATGCAAGCGGCCATTTTCTTGAGGCCTATGGGCACGCGCAGTCTGCTCTGCTCAATGCCAAAGGCCTTAGAAGATACAAGCCACCACCAGAAGAAGAGGCTGAATATGACACTGCTGAAGAAGAGGAGGCGGTGCTGGATAGAGTTCTCTCGCAGCATTGGGGATGCCCCCAGTTCTGTCTGAGCGCTGAGGCCCGCCCCCAGTGCTGCGAGAGAGCAAATTTACATACCAACAAGAACCGGGATTGTAGGCGAATGGCAGTGCAGAGAAGATGACGAAAGGTAGGAGACGAATATATATATCTATATAGTGCACATGATGGGATAAGTGCTTCAACATGGCCACCAGTGCCGGCCTGTGCCTGTAACAATATGTAAAAAGATATCTCTTCTCACCTTCTGATGTACACTGCTGGTCGTTTTCAATCATGGCGTCCTTGTACAGGTCCTTGTGTCCTTCTAAATACTCCCACTCCTCCATAGAGAAATAGACAGTGACATCCTGACACCTTATAGGAACCTGACAACACAATGATACGGTCATCCCCCGACCCCTCCATGGTGTTACTGTATAACGTCCCAGCATTCCCAGCAGTGCTCACCTCTCCAGTCAGCAGCTCAGTGATCTTGTTGGTCAGTTCTAGGATCTTCTGCTCCTGTATCGGTGAGTGCGGGGGAGGGTCTGTGATGGGGCTGTGGCTCCTGCTCCGTCCTCCTGACTCATGGACATGGCTGCTGGGAGTCACACAGTCACCCGATGTCTTCTTCACCGCTGCGTATTCCTGTGCATGGAGAGAGACACTTAGCTTATTGAACATTGCGATCTCACTAGAGCAGGATGACATCTGGAATACTGGAGTCAGTTCTGGAGTCCTCGTCTGTAATGAAATATGACTAGTGCCAAATGAGATACAAAGTTGGTGCCAAATTGTGGTCTATAAAATGCTTCCCCCCCACCCCTCGATAATCAAGTGAGACTTGTAGAACTTTCTGTATATCCAATAGCCCAAGTGACCACAATCTCTTTATTCCATACTAGCTGTACCCGCGACTTCATCCGCAACCCCCCACCCTTGCGCTGCACGTTGTCCCCGACGCCCCTTTCTTTGCGGCCGCCATGGGCTTCTCCCACACCCCGCTGCTGTGTCCCCGGCTCCCTCCTAACTACCTAAACGCGCCCTCGCCCCCCCCCCCCCTTACCTGGTATGAAGTATTTTTGTTTCTCTTCACGTTATATATTGTACAGCTTTATTGTAGCACTTTAAGAAGGACCTTTCACGTACTCAGAGACGTGCAGTATTACATACCACTAGAAAGCCTTTCCCGATACGCTCCACGATGATGGAGAAATCAGTGCAGTTAGTTTCGGCACCGATATCTCTCCACTGTCAGAGGGGTGGGCCTCACAGCCTAGTGTCATCGCTGGTCAGCGAGGAATAACCTCCCCCTTCCCACAATGTTCTTCCATAGACTTGCCACACATATCTGAGGACATGTCTCTCTAAACATTACACTGTGTACCGGCCTCCTTCTCCTCCGTCACGTGTTCTCAATGATTTTTTTATGCCTGTGATACTTGTGTCTGTAATATCCTTACACATAATTGCGGGTTATTTTATTCTACTATCCTTGGGTTTATATTGAGGTCATTGTAGTGTATTAGTGCTGAAACCTTTACATATGTTACAGGAGGGAAGGAACTAAACACAAGAACAAGAGGGCACAATCTGACATTATTGTTAGGGAGAGAAGTGGGGATCGGCAGGAACTATTATTTCACTGAAAGAGTCGTAGAGATGAAGAAACCTCCAGTAGACGTGGTTAGGAAATCTACAGAAAGTGTCTGTAATCCGGGAGAGCCGTATATCTATCCTCAGATAAGATACAGGTATATAATATGTGGTCAGACGAGATGGACCCTGTACTCTCCCTTCTGCCATCACCCTAAGGCTGGGCGATTATGACCCAAACTAAAATCACAATTAATTGACCATTTTACCTCGATTATGCTTAACCACTTCCGGACCGCCCATAGACTATATACGTACAGGAAGTGGTTACCTTGTACTGACAGGACGTACCGGTACGTCCAGTCAGAACACAGCAGCTGCACAAGATCGTGCAGCTACTGAAGCTGGGAGCCGGCTGTAACTTCAGCCGGAGCTCCCAGAGAGATGGCAGGGAAGATTTATTACCTCCCCTGCCATCTCGGATTGCTGTGTATACAGCGCTCAGTGAGCGCTGTATACACAGCTATGGACGCTGCCATAATTCAGCTGCCCTCTGACCCGGCGGACACGTGATCCACCGGGAGCAGCGTCTTACGAGAGCTGCTGGGTCCTACAGGACCCCAGATCAGCTCAGTAAGCTGTGTATACAGTGTGCAGGAGGCTGGATTCCTCCTGCATCTGGGGTTAAATGTAGCAGCCCCAGTTATAGGAGAAATCAGCCTCAAGTACAAAAAAAAAAAAGTGATCGGATGTCCCCAAAGGTTATAGCCCCACCCCCGACGACACCATACAAAATAAAAATTACCGTAACGGAGAGTAAAACCTATATTATAAAGTTTTTCAGTGACACTTTGTGTTATTAAATAAAAAATAAATAATAAATTGAAAACCAGACACAATTTCCCTCCTATTTTGTTTATATTTTCCTGGATATAAAAAAAATTAAAACACATTTGAAAATAAAAACAACATAAAAATAAAGCCAGACATAAGAGAAAAATGTTACAGACCTCAAAACCGCACATACAAAATAAACCTAAAATGTGTCTGGTCCTGGGGCACAAATTGGCCCGGTACTGAAGTGGTTAATGAAGGATTCATTTAGGACACTTATGCCCCCTATTTATAGGCCATTGAATTTTGGTTTTGGTCATTCTCCTGTCAACAATCCTGATTGGGTAGCGCACAGTTACATTTTTCAGCCAATAGTAGTGAAACAGGATACATTGACGCAGATCAGTCGATGTGAGCAAGTACAGATTGATTGAGTTAATTTTCAATTATTTTTTGATTAATTGCACAGCCCTACATTTATCTATATAGAAACATAGATGACTAACAGCCAAAATCCTCTCCTCCAGGCCACACTCCTCCCATCTGACGCTCTTCTTCCTTCTCATTACAACGCTCCTACTTGTCTATTCTGGATTTTCTCTTCCTTGTGTTTCTTGGTAAATAATACAGTACAGAGATATAGAACGTTTACCTCTCCGGTCAGCAGGTAGATGATCTCCAAGGTGAAGTTTAATATTCGTTTGGTAACTTTATTCCAGTCTTTGTCCATTCTTGGAAGGTAATTCAGGATGAGAATGTGAGACAATTGGATCCGATGGAGGCTTCTATTGTTGGCACCGGAGATGTATGGAAGGCCCTAAATCATATAGAGCACAACATACAGGACATGCCATAAGTGTCTTATAAATGGGGCTCCCAACTCTTGAAAACCCATTATGAAGAATGGGGAAGGGTTCCCTGCTGTTGCATCCAGGTGGACTATGAACAGAGGTCGCCATACATGTGCACATCACTGTATAGCGGTGCGTTATGGAAACCTCTGAGATTACAATGAGCACTAAATAATGACAACTTGTACCATAAACTGTAACCCTATAAAGGCCTCAATAATTATATTACTATGACAGGTATGGGAGCTTTCCGAAGGCTCCTGATTGTTATATTAACCAGTTGGCTGCCATGGTCTTGTGGAGTGGTAAGCTTGACCATATGTTGGGTATGGGTTAACTGATTAGAGATTATTAACTTGTTTCCTGCCATTGAACACTTTCAAAGAATGTTCATTGAAGAAACCAGAATGTGGCAGAGCAGGACAGCACATTGGCATTACTTAAAGAGATTGTCCAGCTAAGTTTTTTTTATATTCACCTGTCCTCGGTGGCTCCCAGTGCGGCCCAGTCATGCTGCTCTGCTGTCTTCTTCTGCCAGAAGTCCTCACCGACTGTGAGGTCCCATGTCCCTTCCACTGAGGTCAATCAGCAGCCTTAGGAAAAGACCCGGGAACATTATAGGTAGTGTCTTCCCGTGTCCAATCAGTGAGCTGCATTATCGGATCGCACTGGGAGACAACGGAGCACTGGGGACAGGTCAGAATGTTTTTTCTTTAAGATAAGTGTGGCATCAGCATTTTAAAGAGGACCTTTCACCACCTCCAGTTCCTAGCATGTGTTAATAATCGCTGCTCCACTGATTCCGGCACAGTTGGAATTTTTTTTCTCTAGCCCCCACCATTCCCCAACAATCAATACTGTTAGTTTTAGTTCCTGATTAGAGATGAGCGAACACTGTTCGGATCAGCCGTTCCGAACAGCACGCTCCCATAGAAATGAATGGAAGCACCTGGCACGTACACTTTGCTGGTGGCCGGTCGCTTCCATTAATTTCTATGGGAGCGTGCTGTTCGGAACGGCTGATCCGAACAGTGTTCGCTCATCTCTATTACTGATATACTAGACTCTGTACCATCAGGAGGGCGGCATTAGGCAAGAGCAGGCAATGGGGTGTGACTCTAAGCTTTGAACCTGGCAGTGTGTGATTGGAGCTTTGAGCCACACACCCCCTCCTGCCATTACAGAGCTTAAATAGCCTGACAGGGACCAAAACTAACTGCACTTGTTGCTCGGGAAAGGAGTGGGTTAGAGATAAAATTCCAACTTTGCTGGAATCAGTGGATTAGAGACTATTAAAGAGGACCCTTCCACCTCCTGGGGCACATGCGGTGTAATATACCGCTAGAAAGCCGACAAGGCGCTGAAATCGGCTTTCACGTTCTGTGCCCCCGGTGAAGAGCTATCGGTGCCGGTACCGTAGCTCTTTACTGTCAGGAGGGTGTTTCTGACAGTCAGCCAGGACCGCCCCTCCTCAAAGTGGCACACTTTCTAACGGTGTATTAAACTGCACGTGCCCCAGGAGGTGGAAGGTCCTCTCTAACAGAGGCTAAGGACTAGATTTGGTGGCGGTGGTGTAGGGTCCCCTTTAAGATCTGAATTAATCTATTGGACTATTCACTTAGGTCTCTTTTGGGCAAATTAATCAAATTAATTGCCCGGCTCTGCCAGAAAACCACAAATTGCAATCCCCACACTGTAATATTTGTGTATTAACCATTAAAGAATCATGACTAAGGACAAAGACCCCCATGTCTCTAATCTTCCCCATGACATGGGCACCTAGGCTTTACATACTGAGTCACCAGTGACCTTAGCCCTGTAGCCCCCCAGGACTTGCTGTCCTCAGTCACTAGAGCTGTTTGCAAGGCATTATGGGTGGAGCAGACAATGCAACAAAACCCTCCCCCATCATCTTACCTTAGGGCTGAGGTCACACCAGACGTTGTGTTACGTTTTCCTCTCTCTCTATCTCTTCTATATAACGGTGAATCTGCTGCTGGCTGATACCAGAGAGAACAGCACAACATCAGTGACCACCTGACCAGGACCTGCTCTGTATCTACTGCACTGCCATAGCTGAAGGACCTGTGGTGACGTCACCGTCATGTGATCAGGACAATAGGGGGAGGAGCTCAGCAGTGACAAGACGAATTAGTGACTAAAGCGCCTTTGGTGATGTCACCATCACATGACCAGCACAGTGGGCGGAGCTTAGCCGTGAAGCGACTAAGTGCTGTGATGAGGGGTCATGTGACAGAAGGGGGCGGAGCTCTTGTATCTAGACGACCCTAGGAGTTGTAGTTCTCAGATATCACAGGCTGGGCATGCTGGGAGTTGTAGTTCTAGATATGCTGGTAGCTGGAGCCTCTTACACTCCCTTAGGGTGCATTCACACTGAGTAAACGCTAGCTTATTCTGAACGTAAAACACGTTCAGAATAAGCGGCGTCTAAAGCAGCTCCATTCATTTCTATGGGAGCGGGGATACGACCACTCCCCATAGAAATGAATGGGCTGCTTCTTTCACTCCGTGCAGTCCCATTGAAGTGAATGGGGAGTGCCGGCGTATACGGCAAGCTCTGCTCATGCCGGAGCGTACACGCCGGCACTCCCCATTCACTTCAATGGGACTGCACGGAGTGAAAGAAGCAGCCCATTCATTTCTATGGGGAGCGCTCGTATGCCGGCTCCCATAGAAATGAATGGAGCTGCTTTAGACGCCGCTTATTCTGAACGTGAGTGCTGGGGCCCGCCCCCAGTGCTGCGAGAGAGCTAATTTATATGCTGACAAGAACCGGTATTGTAGGCGAATGGCTGCACGGAGAAGACAACGAAAGGTAGGAGAAGAATAGCCTTTCTTAAGGCTATTCCGACATGGTACTTAGAAAAAATCTCATCTGAATGATGGGATCCCTTTCACTACTGAATTCCTCTCTAAATTTTAAGCTGTGTGGAATTTGCAGCAGAAAGCTGAAGCTTTACTTTATGGGGTTAATCAAGACTCTGTACTGTGTGAACTGTCCCGACTATTCTGTGAGTTTAGGACCATTTTTAGATGGATGGACACCCTTGTACATATGGTACCCCTTTTCGGGCATATATTGGCAGTAAAAATTATCCTCTTATAGAAACTTCTGAATTATTTTGGGACACTTATAGTAGCTGGACATCTCTCAAAGTTAAATATAGCCTTTTGTAGCTACGTAAATCTATCTGGAATGCTAAATGTCACTGGCTTCCTTGGTCGGTGATGCTGGCTGGGAAGGGGATTGGGGAGCTGGTGGTGATCCCACCTGTTCTTCATTATTACTGGGTGAGCCACATCCAGTACATCCAATTTTTGGCAGTTCTACAGGCATATATGAGGTGGGTGGATTTGGAGAAGCTTTGGCTTCTCCTATGCACCCTCCTATGCACCCAAATGCTCTCATGTGGGTCCGCTCTAAAACCACTTTCCCCCAACCTCTTCCTTGGGTACCAGAGCTATTTGACTACTTGTGTCAAACTGTTTCCCTTGCTTTTTTATACTCCTCTATGATTTCTTTCTTATATAACCAACTTCTCCCAGAGGGACTGATGGCTACCATGGTCCACATTTGGACTAAGGCGGATGCTGCCGCCAAACTAGCTGCATAGACACGCGTGGACAAAATTGTTGGTCCCCCTCATCTATTGAAAGAAAAACCTGCAATGGTCACAGAAATAGCTTCAATCTGACAAAAGTAATAATAAATAAAAATTGTTGACAAGCCACAAAGCTTCTGGGAGAATGTCCTATGGACAGATGAGACAAAAATCAAACTTTTTGGCAAGGTACATCAGCTCTATGTTCACAGACAGGACAATGAAGCCTGTCTTGAAAAGAACACTGTCCCTACTGTGAAACATGCAGGAGGCTCTGTTATTCTGGGGCTGCTTTGCTGCATCTGGCACAGGGTGTCTTGAATCTGTGCAGGGTACAATGAAATCTCAAGACTATCAAGGGATTCTAGAGAGACATGTGCTGCCCAGTGTCAGAAAGCTTGGCCTCAGCTGCAGGTCATGGGTCTTGTAACAAGATAATGACCAAACACACAGCTAATACATCCAAGAATGGCTAAGAGGAAAACATTGGACTATTCTGAAGTGGCCTCCTATGAGCCCTTACCCAAATCCTATTGAGGAAACATGCCGTCTGGAAAAGGCTCCCTTCAAACCCGAAACAACTGGAGCAGTTTGCTCATGAGGAGGGGCCAAAATACCTACTGAGAGGTGCAGAAGTCTCATTGACAGTTACAGGAATCGTTTGATTGCAGCGATTGCCTCAAAAGGTTGTGCAACAAAATATCAAAGGGGCTCTAACAGCAAAATCATGCTGATAGAGCCCCACATATGCATGAATAGCCTTTAAAAAGGCTATTCAGGCACCGTAAATGTTATATTAAACCCCCCCCCCCCCCCCGTTTTAAAATAATACCCTAAAAAAGAATGTGATCTACTTATGCATCGTGCACGCTGGGCGGGCATTCAGGGTGTGCCGTCTTCTTCATCCACGCCTCCTCTTCCTGCGATGTCCTACTCCGGCGCTTGCGAACTGACATTGATTAAAAAAAAATGGCCTTGGCGCATGCGCCCAGGCCATTTTTTTTTAATCAATGTCAGTTCGCGAGCGCCGGAGGAGGACGGGACCCGAGGACATCGGAGGAAGAGGAGGCGTAGATGAAGAAGAAGACACACCCTCAATGCCCGCCCAGCGTGCACGATCCGTAAGTAGATCATTCTTTTTTAGGTTTTGCTGATAGAGCCTATAATTCCAAAAAGGGGGCACCCCCACTAAATAGGATAAAACGTAACCTTTATTTATAATATTTTTTTAAAAATTAAAATACCCCAACACAGTATTCGGCCCCTATAATTCTTGCAAAGGGCATATGTGTAAGTGTGTCTATCCACTCTACTGCTGATAGAGCCCCTTTAAATTACGGGAACCATCATTTCTGTCCAGGCCGTGTCATGAGTTTTTTGCTTTTTTTAAAAAAAAATTCTGCTGAAGCAAAAAACAAAGTCTGACTTTCATTTGTTCATTTTCACAGAATTTTTATTTATTATTACTTTGGTCAGATTCAAGTTATTTTTGTGACCATTGTTGTTTTTTCTTTCATTAATCGAGTACCAAGAATTTTGTCAACATTTGTAAGCCTAGGGATCATGTCAGGTGATCACCATACTGGACCAAAGCTCTCAACACTCTTTTTTTTTTTTCTTTTTGGTAGAGTTGGAAGGGACCTCAAGGGCCATCGGGTCCAACCCCCTGCGAGTGCAGGTTTTCCTAAATCATCCCAGCTATATGTTTATCCAGATTCCGCTTGAAGATTTCCATTGATGGAGCGCCCACCACCTCCCGTGGCAGCCTATTCCACTCTCTCACTACCCTCACTGTCAGAAAGTTTTTCCTAATGTCTAATCTGTATCTCTTTCCCTTTAGTTTCATCCCATTGCTTCTTGTACTTCCTTGTGCTAATGAGAATAGGGTAGATCCCTCTGCACTGTGACTACCTTTCAGATATTTGTAGACTGCTATTAAATCTCCCCTCAGCCTTCTCTTCTGCAAACTAAACAATCCCAGTTCTTTTAGCCGCTCCTCATAGGACATGGTTTGCAGACCTTCCACCATTTTGGTTGCTCTTCTCTGGACTTGCTCCAATATATCGATGTCTTTCTTGAATTGAGGCGCCCAGAACTGTACACAGTATTCCAGGTGTGGTCTGACCAGGGAAGAGTACAGCGGAATAATGACCTCTCTTGATCTAGATTCAATGCTTGTCTTAATACATCCCAGAATGTAATTAGCCTTTTTTGCAGCAGCACCGCACTGTTGGCTCATGTTGAATTTGTGATCTACTATTATGCCCAAGTCCTTTTCCCCTATGCTAGCATTTAGTTCTATTCCTCCCATACTATATATGTTTTTTACATTTCTGTTACCCAGATGTAGAACTTTGCATTTGTTAAATACCATTTTGTTCGCCTCAGCCCATTGTTCCAGTGTGTCTAAGTCCTTTTGAATACACTCTCTCTCCTCTCTAGTGTTGGCTATTCCTCCTATCTTCGTATCATCTGCAAATTTTATGAGTTCCCCAATAATTCCATCGTCCAGATCATTTATAAAGATATTAAACAGTACTGGGCCCAGAACAGAGCCCTGCGGCACCCCGCTTTTGACTTTCTTCCAGTTGGATGTGTAGCCATTTAGTATTACTCGTTGTGCCCGATCATTAAGCCAGTTGTGAATCCACCTAACTGATTTTTCGTCAAAGCCATACTTAATCATTTTTTCAATAAGAAGGTTATGTGATACTTTATCAAATGCCTTACTGAAGTCAAGATATACTATGTCCACGGCATTCCCTTGATCCAACCATTCAGTGATTTTGTTGTAGAAGGAAATCAGGTTAGTTTGACAAGATTTATTGTTCATAAAGCCGTGCTGGCTCTGGTTAATTAATGCCTTCCCATCCAGGTACCGAAGTAAATGTTCCTTGACAATTTGCTCAAAGATTTTTCCTGCTATCGAGGTCAGACTTACCGGCCTGTAATTTCCTGGATCGTCCCTTTTCCCCTTTTTGTAGATGGGGACAACATTTGCCCTTTTCCAATCTAAAGGGACCACTCCTGTTTCCTATGACTTACCGAAGATTATAGCAAGGGGTTCTGTTATTTCCTCTGCTATCTCTTTCAGGACTCTAGGGTGTAAATCATCTGGTCCTGGGGACTTGGTTTCCTGTAACTTGGCTAAGTGCTCTCTTACCAGACCTTTGCTTATAATCAGCTTGGAGTCCTCCTTCCCCTCATCTCCATCACCATTAATGTCGATATTTCCATTAGTTTCTTGGGAGAAGACGGATACAAAATATGAATTTAGTAGCTCCACCTGCTGTTCCACCATGTTAACTGTTTCTCCTTTGTCATTCTTCAGGACTCCAATGGTCTCCTTCACTTTTCTTTTGCTTTTAACATATCCCCAAAATCCTTTTACCTTACTCTTTGCCTCTTTTGCAAGCTTCAATTCGTGTTCAGCCTTAGCTCCTTTGATGCTTGTCTTGCAGAGTCTGCAGACTGCTGTGTACTCTTCCTTAGGTATAGTTCCCATCTTCCACTTTTTGTATGTTTCCTTTTTAGCAGGTTATGTAATTTTTTGGTCATCCATCCTGATATTTTTAGGTGCTTCCCATTTTTCTTCCTTCTAGGTATTGTTAGTTCCTGTGCTTTAATGATTTCCCTACGGAAGACTTCCCACCCTTCACCCTTGGGAACAGCAAGAAAGAAAAAAAAAAAAATATGAACAGGCTGTGATGGCCGGTCGTAAGAGAGTATGTTTACTGGGAGTATTGTTCCCAGTGATGGTGCAAGCAGCTCAATACGAAGTGTACCACTCAAAAATAGCCATAAGTGACCTAGTAAGGAAACAATGGGTAGCTCCAGGTTTTCGCAACGCTGCAGCCAGATACATCCGAGCCTGCATAACATGAACAACGTAGGCCAAAAAGTAAAGGTTCCTCAGAAACACGCCCTGAAGCCAATGTACCTGTTCCAGAGATTGCAGGTTAACTATCCAAAGATGGGAAGGTATGAGAACGTGCTTGGAGTGTTATGTCAGTCCAGGTAGCTGCAACGGGGCTAAGGAATAGCAGTAGGAAATCTCGCCCTGCACTACTCCCACTAGCTATCCCGGTCCCTGCCTCACGGGTGTGGGTCGGCTGTACTCAGGCTAAGCCTGACCCCGACAGCTCCTCTCTCACTGATACCGTAGGCCTAGAGGGAAGTGGGAGAAGGAATGCCCTATAAGACCTCTAGGGACTGGAGACTAAAGGGGGTCACCCCTAACGAACAAGTGAAGCTGCTACTGACAGGGACTGACAAGGGTGTGCGCTGACTAACAACACAAGCAGCACACAGGAAACATGTGGGAAAGGATTCCCCAAACCAAAATGGGAAGGAACCTTACACTAGGAAACAAACACAGGGAAACTGAGTAGAAATCAAAGGATAAGGCAATTCACTCACACAGTCAATAACACACAGAGGGAAGATTGGTGAACACAGAAGGGAAAACACACAAACCAACTCGTTCACCCAAACCTCCCAAAAACCAACCACGGAACTTCCTCTATCCAAGATAACCACCTACTCCTCCTGCTAAGGCCTAGCTCTGTAAAAGCGACACTCAGCACAGAACCATGGGAGGCATGGGTTTAAATACAGAGTAGAGACCACTCCTCCCAGGAGCAAATGGGAGGACAGACTAATCAACCAGGAGATAAAGCTGCCTACCAGCAGTGCGCGCATGCAAGTCAGAAGGTGTGCACCAATACTCACGACAGGACAACCCCGCAGCGCCAGGATGCCACCCCAGACACCACGCAGCCAAAAACTCCCCAGGTAAGAAAAATAGAAAGTAATGAACCTAAATACTCCTAACATGGAGTGTATTGATCTATTTTCAGGATGGAACACATTCCGTAATGCCAGGAGACTGGGTGGTGGTAAAGAGACGCGTGAGAGTGTTGAGCCACGGTTTGATGGTCCTTTCCAAGTGCTTCTGACAACATCCACTTCAGTCAAGTTAGAAGGAAAGTCGACATGGATCCATGCTAGTCACTGTAAAAAGGTGACCTGCCCGGAAGAGGACTGAAAAGATGTGGTACCTATTGTTGATCCTATTCCTGGGGATACAACCAGTGAGATTGATACATGATGTTCTAAAAAAAAGAATGGGACAATGAATTGATTAAACACCATCAGGTATTAACTGATAACATGGATGAACAGGAAAAAACAAGGGACTGTTGGATCTGTAGTCACAGCTCTGTCTCTGCAAAGACTATATGCCTTATCAAGCCCTACCTCTTGACCTAGATGAGGTTTTTAATTACTCCTGTTTCCATAATGTTTCTTGGAGTCCAGACACTTATAAGGCAATGAACATCAGTATTAATCACATTGTTCCAATTCCCATAGCAGGTTGGGTGACCCTCCCATGGTTACAACTAAACCTGACAGGGAGACCAAGCAAGTGGTATGATTGGAACCTGGTGAAAGGAAAATTTGAACATAAAAGATTCATGCCCCATTACAAGATAGTCACAGGTGATTCACAGAGGTAATAAAGAGTTGTCTGGTGTAAGACTCCTCAATAGAATGGGGGACTAGTTAAGAATAATTAGGGGTATCCTATTAATATTATAAATGTGAAAGTTTGTGAGTTTGGATGTTTGTGGGTTTGTGTGTTCGGATGTTTGTTAGTCAATCACGCAAAACCAGCTCGACCGATTTGGCTGAAATTTTCCACAAACATAGTTAATACACCCCATTGCGCAATAGGCTACTTTTTGTCACAATAGCGCACATACGTTTTTCCCAGGACCCCCACAAACCCCAAACTCACATCACCATCTCTGCAATCTCACACACTTTGGACCATAGCAAGCCACAAAATTCATATTGCCCTCTACAGCCTCGCCCCTAACCCCACACAATCACATATACATATACTTTACCACTTTGCCCCTCACCTTAACGCTACTCCAGGAGGCTCTCTTTAACGCTCCGGAGCAGCCATGTTTGCCGACCCCCACCGCTCTGACAATCCGCGACACCGCCCACCTATGTCAATACCCCTAGGCGGTCTAATAAATGCAAAAAAAAAAGTTTAAAAAAAGTAAAAAAAAATTTAAAAACAAAAAAAAAAAGTATTAAAAATTCAAATCTCCCCCCTTTCCCTAGAACACATATAAAAGTAGTTAAAAACTGTGAAACACATACATGTTAGGTATCCCCGCGTCCAAAATCGCCCGCTGTACAAAGCTAGACAAATATTTTTCCTGTTCAGTAAACGCCGTAGCGGGAAAAATGGTCAAAAGTGCCAAACCGCCATTTTTTCACTGTTTTGATTCTGATAAAAATTTGAATAAAAAGTGATCAAAGCAATAACATTTCCTGAAGATGGTAGAACTACAAAGTACACCCGGTCCCGCAAAAAAAGACGCCCTATACATCCCCGTACACGCACGTATAAAAAAGTTACGGCTGTCGGAATATGGCGACTTTTCAAAAGAAAATTTTTTAACAGTTTTGGATTTGTTTTTAAGGGGTCAAAATGTAAATAAAACCATATAAATTTGGTATCCCCGGAATCGTAACGAAACACAGAATACAGGGGACATGTCATTTTGGTTGCACAGTGAACGCTGTAAAACCAAAGCCCGTAAGAAAGTCGCAGAAATGCATTTTTTCTTGAAATCCACCCCATTTTGAATTCTTTCCCTGCTTCCCAGTACATTATATAGAATAAATAATGGTGGCATCATGAAGAAAAATTTGTCCCACAAAAATTAAGACCTCATATGGCTCTGGGAGCGGAGAAATAAAAAAAGTTATGGGGTTTAGAAGGAGGGGAGTCAAAAACGAAAATCAAAAAATGCCATCGGCAGGAAAGGGTTAACTTCAAATACCTCTGTCCCAAAGTCACTATGTAAAGTTTCTCACAACACCGTATATATAGCAGCTCAAATACAAATTAACTTCAACACAAAAGTCTCACGTATTCTCAGAATTACAGCAACAACAAGATACAAAATTACATTTCATATCCCATCCCTTATACACAGTACGAAAACCTTACCCGCGCCTGTGTATACCCACTGCTACAATCACCGCAGACGAAGTCGCGGGTACCAGCTAGTCTGATATAAAGTACCAGACCCCAAAGAGACATAAAGACGGGAGATAAGTAGTATGCAAAACTCTTTAGCTACCTCTATTGGCTAGTTCAGCTTCGGAAAGCTAAAAGGATGTATATCTAATATGTAGCCTTCAATAATACAAGTGGCTACTCCGAAGGGGAGAGGGGACTTGTACTCTAGACAGACTGATCCCAGCCAACTTCATAATTGCTCATGAACATGTGAAATGAGATGATACTCCGTCACTCTTCATACAACCGTGCAGCAGACAATCACCCTAGAAAAGATGGGCCACCCCATGTGGTATTAATGGGTACAAGTAACAGAATTGTCAGTACAATATTCTTGTATCCCATGGTTATGCAAACCTGAGACATGTTGGTAGAATCTACCGATTAGCTAGATGAGCAGATATACACCATTTTAGGCCTGATAAGATACAAGGACAACTCATAATAGTCAACGATCAACAGCCTTGCAGCGCTGTAGTCCTGGTGTTCAAATCCCACCCAAGGGCAAAAAAAAAAAAAAAAAAAAACATCTGCAAGGAGTTTGTATGTTCTCCCTGTGATTGCGTGGATTTCCATCCCATATTCCAAAAAGACATACTGAAAGGGAAAAATGTACATTGTGAGCCCTATTTCTGTCCAGATAGCTCATCCCTTCTCAGAAGCCTTAATGTGATACAGCTCCTATTGTGCTTTATCCAGTTGCGTAACTATGGATGGTTGGGCCCCAAGGCAAAAATTTGACATGGCCCCCCATCCCCCACGCAGACTGTATTTTCCCTCAGATAATGCCCTGGTGAATTCCATCATTGTCGGACCACTAAATTACTAGATTAAGAATAAGATAAAAAACATCATCAATTAATGATGCTATATCATATTTATATTAAGGGGATATTGTCACTACTTAGGGAGAGACCACCATATAGGTGTGTGGAGACTTATTAAGCCTTTAGCACTCCACTTCGCAAAGGACCATGGGAAGAATATGCAAATCTGTCTTCCGTGATGTAATTAGGAAGTCAGTTGCTGTCTTAGTATTGCAAACCAATAGAGGGCGCTCACTGGAATGTGCAAGCCTGTCTTCCCTGATGTAGTTAGGAAGACAGAACTCCAGTGAAATAACCCAATAAAGGTTGCTCCCTTTTGCATCATGCTCGACCTTCCAAGAGGCCTTTGTTTTGCAATGACGCTGGGATTATTACCAGGTATAGTCTCTCAATCGAAACGGCCGTCCTCGATTGAGAGACTATACCTGGTAATAATCCCAGCGTCATTGCAAAACAAAGGCCTCTTGGAAGGTCGAGCATGATGCAAAAGGGAGCAGCCTTTATTGGGTTATTTCACTGGAGTTCTGTCTTCCTAACTACATCAGGGAAGACAGGCTTGCACATTCCAGTGAGCGCCCTCTATTGGTTTGCAATACTAAGACAGCAACTGACTTCCTAATTACTTCATGGAAGACAGATTTGCATTTTGTCAAGTCAGTATCATTCCAACTGTGGATGGTGCCGTTTCTATCTGATTGGATCTCATCAGCACAGCGTAGGGAGAACAGACTTGGCAGAGGTGAGAGACTTCTAGACCAGATTATTGGGATATTGTCACTCCTTAGGGAGAGACCACCTTGCCAGGTGTGTGGAGTCTTACAAAGACATTTTCGCTCCACTGTGGGGGATTATGGGAAGAATATACAAATATGTTTCCCAGGATGTAAATAGGGAAACACTGCCTCTGTATGCTGCCCTCTATGCAAATTCTCCCTAGGCTGTGCTGATGAGATTCAATCAGATCAAAACGGTGCCGTACACAGTTGGGATGATACTGACTTGTCAAAATCCAGCATCATTGCAATAAAGGCTTGTTGGAAAGTCGGGCATGATGTTCAAGGGAGCTTCTTATAGAGGGCAGCATACAGAGGCAGTGCTTCCCTATTTACATCCTGGGAAATATACTTGCATATTCTTCCCATGACTTTGCCTTAGTCTAGCAGTAGTTGGATTTCTCCTGCCTGCCTCTTCCCTCACCCATGTACTGTCTTTTTGTCAGTTTTTCTGTTATATGGCATCTTATAGTTGGTTTGACCCTTTTGGCTTGTTATTCTGCTACTTCTATACTACCGTCTTTTATTGTTGGTTTGCTGCTGATTTACGATGACCATGAGTTGCGAAACTGATTGATCCATATTGATTCTCAGTACGCTGGTGATTACATTTTGCTTTGTCTACCTTTAATATTGAAAGTTCTAATAGAAAATACAGTTTAAAAAAGCGAAACAAATCATATATCATATTAAATAATTTTATTTTGAAGTAAGAGTTGGTTCCTTTCTACTGACTCCAACAAAAACTCACCCCAACTCCTTATCCTTGGTGCGAAGTACTGATGGATAAATCTCAGAAGATTAACATGGGGTACATTGTCATCATGTCGCACCCCATGTGACTGCTGAGGCCTTTCGCTGTCCCACCAGGACCACTGATATCAACCTGGAGGCCAAAAGACAACGGAAAATACCCAAACAATGTGGTGGAGCCCTGAACAGGTGAGGAAAGTTAAGTATGAGCTGTTATTTTTCCACATCTCCCTGGGACCTTCTATTATACACTGGGGTCCTGATGAGACGACTTGTGGATGGTGAACCTCAAAAAAGCTGAAATTTTTTGAAATCTCATGAAAAATCTTATTCGTTAAGAGCTTATATGCTCATCGTCAGGTCTTGAGTGATCCTTTTTGTTTCTGTGGTCATAACCAATTGGCAAAAAAAGAAAAGCCAAACAGCACGCCTGCAAGCGGAAGAAAGCGGTTTTGTTACTACTACGTATTGAAGGGATCTACTTTAGAAGAAATAGAAAGTTCTCGAAAACTTCCTCCGTGGATCCGGGCTGAGCTACAGTTGGCCTCAGGTAAACATAGTTTGGGTCATCCAGACTAACAGGTAGTCTGTGCTGTTCAAAGACTTTCCTGTGCATTTCTTGCGCAGTTTTCTTTAAATGTAATGTCTATAAAGCTGATGTTTTAACAGTTCTTCCACTTCTAATAAGAATATGTTTTTTTTTTTCTCAGTGATTTCTCCGAGGAGCTTCAAAATTTGATTTCCTTAAGAAATCTTTTTCCCCATATAGATCAATACAACGTGTCCACTGTGTGAATTCTCCGATGACCCTGAAATTTTCTTCTATGAACAAAACATTCACTAATATGGTAGTTGCTGTTAATAATATTCCACATTCTGAACCTGAAAATGGCTCGTCCCTGTGTGAATTTTTTCATGCTCAACAAGAGTTGATTTGTCTGTAAAGATTTCCCCACATTCTGAACACGGAAATGGCTTCTCCTCTATGTGAGTTCTCTCGTGTATAACAAGCTGTGATTTCACTCGAAAGCAATCCCCGCATTCTGAACACGAAAAAGGCTTCTCTCCTGTGTGAATTCTCTCATGTATAAGAAGCTTTGCTTTCTCTATAAAACATCTTCCACAGTACGTACATGTAAATGGCTTCTCCCCTGTGTGAACTTTCTGATGATCTTTGAGTTTGGTGTTCGTGATGAAACATTTCCCACATTCTGAACATGGAAATGGCTTATCTCCTGAGTGAATTCTCTTATGTGTAATAAGATTGGATTTCTGTGTGAAACATTTCCCACATTCTGAACACGTAAATGGTTTTTCCCCTGTGTGAATTTTCTCATGTGTAAGAAGACTGGATTTTTTTGTAAATGATTTCCCACATTCTGAACATGTGAATGGCTTCTCTCCTGTGTGAATTCGCTCATGTACAATAAGCTTTGATTTTGCGGCAAAACTTTTCCCACACTCTAAACACAAAAACGGCAACTCCTGTCTGTGCCTTCGCTCATGCATAGAAAGATTTGACTTATCAGTAAAACATTTCCCACATTCCAGACATGTAAATGGCTTCTCTCCTGTGTGAATTCTCTTATGCTTAACAAGAATTGATTTAACTGCAAAAACTTTTCCACATTCTGAACAGGCAAATGGCTTCTCTCCCGTGTGTATTCTCTCATGTATAAGAAGCTTTGATTTCTCTATAAAACATTTCCCACATTCTGAACACGCAAATGGTTTCTCCCCGGTGTGAATTTTTTGATGATCTTTGAGTTTGGTTTTAGTAATGAAATATTTTCCACATTCTAAACATGGATAGGGTTTATCTCCTGTGTGTATTCTCTCGTGCGTGATAAGATTGAACTTTTTCGCAAATGCTTTCCCACATTCGGAACATGCGAATGGTTTCTCCCCTGTGTGAATTCTCTCATGATGCTTGAGTTTCTCCTTAGTAGTGAAAGATTTCCCACATTCTGAACATTGAAACGGCTTCTCTCCGCTGTGGGTTCTCTCATGTGTAGCAATCTTAGATTTCGACGTAAAACTTTTCTCAATCTCAGAAGAGATGCTTGGCGATTTCCTCTTGTGAGTTCTACGTATAGAGCTTTTTGCAAATTGTTCTGTATTTGTAGGAACAATCTGAGATTGGTCAGCAGAAGGTTCCTCATGCTTCGGAGAAATACATGATTCTGGATAAAGATTAAGGGTAATGAAGTTTTCTTCTACATAGTGCTCCAAGATATCTTCATCTTCTACTTTACAATTGAGCAATGACATGAATCTCTCCTCAAAATTCTTATTGGGATTTTCTGTTAAGATTTAAAAAGCATTAAATTTAAAACTTTCAAGATGAAAAAAATTTAAATTACAAAAAAATCTACAAATTTATAACATTTATAATAGAATTAAGATTTTTTTTTTTGTTTTGTTTTTTTAAACCAAAGCCAGAACTGTATCCAGAAGAAGTTTCTGCTGCTGTTTGCTGCCTCCGAGGACATGAAAAGTTTTCTTTAAAGGAACCCAATCATTGGATACCCTTTTTTCTGACTAACACATAGTCAGATCGGGCCTCAGGCAGAGCCGAATGCGCATGCTCGAGGCCACAAGAAAATGGGTGTTCCAGAAGACGATAAAGGAGCCACTGGAGATTTCTCTCGCAGCATTAGGGACGCCCTCAGTGCTGTTTGAGTGCTTGGCACCGCCCCCAGTGCTGCAAGAGAACTCATTTGAAGAAAATCCAGATTTCTACCGAAGGTCAGCGCAGAGAAGACATCTAAAGGTAGGAGAAGAATAGCCTTTCTTAAGGCTATTCCTACGTGTTAGTCAGAAAAAAGGGTATCCAATGATTGGATACCTTTAAATGCTATATAAAAAAGTGGCCACCGCTGGTTCCCACTAAAATCAGGAGGCAGATTTGAGGCAGAATCAAAAGTAATCATCACCTCATACGTCACAGGTATCAAATATGGTGATGCATAGAAATTTTTCCCAAAATTTAGAATTTTTAAAAATTTTATCAGAATATAAATACTGAAGAAATGTGATTTTGCACTAACCCGCTCTTCAAAGGAAATAACCAAAATATGCACAACCTCTTCCTATCTCTGAATTTATACTTTTTGGTTTAACTGAAACATGTCTCACACGCTCCAATAAAACATTATAATCCCAGCAACAAACATGGCGGAGGAGTTGGCCTTCTATTATCAGAGAACTGCTCCTTTATTTTGTAATTCACAGATATCTGATAAGCCAAACCCAGAGGTATACCTACAGGCTTTGGGGTTTTTGTTAGGCCGTGAAGTGTCAGCATAAAAGCAAGCTTATCACATACATATATACTCCTTAGGCTCAGTTCATACTGAGTTTTTTGGTCAGGAATTTGAGGTGGAATCCGCCTCAAATTCCGGACCAAAAAAACTCAGTCTGAATTCAGCCTTCTCCCATATTGTGCTAGTCTCTACCCCAACATCTACCCAATCAGATGGTCTTTACCCTTGAAGCTGTAAAATCAATGTGAAAACCCAAAATAAACATCATACCACTGTATACCAGAGCAATGGATGACAAAAGGAGAATCTTTTGGAATCCAACTTTTGAATAAAGCCCTATGGATGGGTTTGGTGTATAAGTTAGATATACATCAACCTGACGGGAAAAGAGCTTAAATTGGGAAGTTCATAGAAATCATGGGTATACAGTGCACACGATGGGATAAGTTCAACAAGGCCAACAGTGCCAGCCTGTGCCCATAATATAAATAGATCTTCCCTTACCATGTGATGTAAGCGGCTGGTAGTTTTCCATCATGGCGTCCTTGTAGAGATCCTTGTGTCCTTCTAAATACTCCCACTCCTCCATGGAGAAATAGACACTGACGTCCTGACACCTTATAGGAATCTGACAACACAATGATACGGTCATCCCCCGACCCCTCCATGGTGTTATTGTATAACGTCCCAGCATTCCCAGCAGCGCTCACCTCTCCAGTCAGCAGCTCAGTGATCTTGTTGGTCAGTTCCAGGATCTGCTCCTGTATCGGTGAGTGCGGGGGAGGGTCTGTGATGGGGCTGTGGCTCCTGCTCCGTCCTCCTGACTCATGGACATGGTTGTTGAGAGTCACACAGTCACCCGATGTCTTCTTCACCGCTGTGTATTCCTGTGTATAGACAGAGAGACACTTAGAGAAACGAACATTGTGATCCTGCTGTGTACAGCTCTAAGGAGACATCTGGAATATTGGGCTCAGTTCTGTAGACTTCACCTATAGAAAGGCAATAAGAAAATGGAACCAAAGACGGGATCCAAAAATGGTGGTGAGTGTATCATCATCTACAACTTACTAGAATCAAATTGCTGCTATTCTCCTGCTTCTGAATCACTGCGCACATCTTTTTTTCATATAGTTCTTACAAAATTTATCAGGAAAGACTTCTAGAACTTTGTCCAACGAACATAAATTCCATCATTAAGATACAGGAGCATGTTGTCCATGTATAAGGTTATCTTTACCTTCTCCTCTGGGAAGACAAATCTCCTAAACTTAGGATCCAATAAAAGTAGTCTCCCCGCCCAGTACCCACCCACACTCTCCTAAGCCTCGCCTTCTCTATAATACTAGTCGGGGGAGAGAGGGGCAGGACGCTCTGAAGACCGTAAAGAGGACCGGACCAAGAAGAGGAGCTGGGAGCTGCAGGTAAGTGGGCAACGGTGGGGGGGAGGGGGTTAATCCGATACTGCACACTCAGCTCAACTACTCCGGAGTTGAGCTGAGCGCACGGCCCGATGTAGCAGTCTGATGCAGCAGACTAACACACTCAGCTCTGCTGCTTCGGACTGATAACATCGTCCACCTCTGCTACATCTCTGGTGTAGCAGCTCTGCACTACTCCCAACCATCTCTCCATCTACTCCTGTCACACACATCTCGTGTGTAGCAGAGCTCAGAGCACACTCAGCTCTACTACATCTGTACAACAGAGTGTAGAGATGTAGCAGAGCTGAGTGTGTGCTGAGCTCTGTTACACCAGAGATGTGTGTGACAGGAGGAGTAGCTGGAGGGATGGTTGGCAGTAGTGCAGAGCTGTGTGTGTGACAGGAGGAGTAGCTGGAGGGATGGTTGGGTGTAGCAGAGCTGAGCTCTGCTTCATCTCCGGAGTAGTCGAGCTAACCGCACGGCTAGCTCTGCTTCATCTCGCCATAGGAATGCATTGACCAGCGTTGATTGGCCAGTGCTGGTTCTGCTGGAGGAGGTGGAGTCTAAAATCGGACCAGAATGGAGACTGCTGTGGACCAATTTTAGACTCCGCCTCCTCAGGCAGAACCAGCGTTGATTGGCCGAATGCAGTACACTTGCCAATCAACGCTGGTCAATGCATCCCTATGGGAAAAAGTCAGCTCCGGCATATCGCAAGTTGACAGGGATCCCGACATAATAAAGGTACTTGATACCCCCAGACATGCTTCCCCTGCTGTCCCAGTTGCATTGCAGAGGTGTTGTCATCATTTGCTGAGGTGTGATAGTGGACTTGGTGACTCTCCTGAGTCGAATGGTGGGATCCCCTGTAGCGAAGCATTTTCTTCCATAGACTATAATGGGGTTCGATATTCGTTCTAATAGTTGAATATTGAGGGGCTACTCGAAACGAATAACGAACATCGAACATTTTACTGTTCGCTCATCTCTAATCGTTATGTGTTACTGGACTTCTCCTTATTCCCCATCAATAATCACTTTTTATTTAAATCATGATTTAGGTCACAAATCTCCGTCTTATTTGCTCCCTTGAGTTGGATTATATAAGTGGAACTCCAGATGTAATATTTAGTTTACCTCTCCGGTCAGCAGGTAGATGATCTCCAAGGTGAAGTTTAATATTCGTTTGGTAGTTTCTTTCCAGTTCTTGTCCATCCTTGGGGTCATTCAGGGTGAGAATGTGAGAAAAACTGGAACCACTCGTGGCTTTGAGTACTGCTGGTACCTTTAAGAGAGGCTTTAAATTATATAGGAAGAGAACATACAAAGGAAAAGCCAAAATGGGGTCCCAACTCATGAACCTACGCCTATGTGGAGAAAGAAGGTCCCATGCTGCCACAAGACAGAATCAGCAGAGATTTCAGAGTAAATGAGAAGAGATTATTTTATTTGACTTTACTATGTACTTGTGAAATGTTTCCTGAAGTTAGTGACTAGAGATGAGAGAACCAATTTGTTTTGAATTTTTGAAAATGGTGGATTTGAGCATATTTGAACATTTTTAGGTCAGATTTGTACAAACTGAATAAGGGCCCGTTCCCATGATGTAACGCGGCGCTGATTCAGTCAACGCTGAGTCAACGCTGCAAAACAGAATCCCCTCCCCTCATAACAGGGCATAGTCAATAATGGGGGACTATAGGTCTAAGGTGAGTGATGACTCATAGGCAGTAGGAAAAGCTCAGGCAGAAAAGGGTATCCATTTTGTGGGGAAAGATTAGAAAGATAGGGTCTCAGACAGTCAGAATGAGAGATTGGAGTGCGTAGGTTGAGTTGATCAGTGTACTTGGAGCTGGAGAAGAAGACTTAGGCTTAATTAATTAACTAGTCGTAGTAGTGGGGGAGTGCAGAGAAAGGCCTAAAACTATTACTAATAAATAAAGCAATTAAAAAAAACAGAAAAAAAAATAAAAAATCAATTACTCAAATTTGTTGCTTGCTAAATGGCTAGATTCCTACTAGTACTCGGAGTCCTAAAGACTGTAAAAAAAAATAAATTAAAAAAAAGGAATTATTTTTTGAGGGCTTGCAAAAGCTTTTGCTTCTTCCAATATTAACGTTTGTACAAACATCCACAGACCTTTCAGCCTAAGGGCTAGTTCACACGGGGACATGGAGGAGGATTTTTGACAGCGGAATCCACGTCATAATCCTCCTCCATACAATGTTAGGGCTAGTTCACACGTAGGCAAAGGGGCGGATTTTGACAGCGGATTTCGCTTCAAAATCCGCCCCTTTACAATGGTTGTCTATGTAGACCACTGGGCTTTTTTTTTCCGCTAGCGGCGGGCTGCCGCTAGCGGAGAAAAGTAACAACATGCCCTTTCTTCAGGCGGAAGCCGCGCGGCTTCCGCCCCCGGCAGCTCCCTCCTATGTCGGCTCATTCATTTGAGCCGACAGCGGAGGGGAAAGCCGCAACCGCGATGGTCGCGGCAGGCGGGTTTTGACAAGAGAGAGATGCGGCTCACCGCGTCTCTCTCGGTGTCAAAACTTGCGCGGGCAGTTCACGTGTGAACTGACCCTAAATCGATGTAGACTGCTAGCTTTTTTTTTTCTGCTAGCAGAGAAAAAGAAGCGACATGACCTTTCTTCAGACGTTTTCCGCCTGAAGAAAGCAATAGAAGTGAATGGGAGACGAAAACCGCGTGTTTTTTTTCCGTGCGTTTTTTTGCAAAAATAAGCAACGCTTAAAAAATGCTGGTAAAAAACGTGACGTGGTTTTTTCAGCCCATTCACTTTACAGGAGGTGAAAACAGCCTGGCTATTTTTTAAGATGATTTTACAAAAAAAAAAAAAAGCTCCAAAACAAGCTTGGCAAGGTCCAAAAAAGCTTCCTAATTAGGAAGCTTTTTTTCCGGTGCAAAAATAAGCCACACGTTATTTACGTGTGAACTAACTAATATAAAAGAAAATAAAAAAACCTACAGTGCAGTATATATTAAAGGGGCTGCTTATTACCTCTAACTACCATCCGTTTCCTCTTAACCAGATCTGTTGCTGTAACTTTAACATGACTAAAACTGAGTTTGCATTAGAGTTCTAGAAAGTGGTCAGATACAATTGTGGGAAGATGTTTCGAAAGGCCTGCTCATCTTTATTAGTCCTCGTCATTCTTCATAAAATAACAATTCTCCACTTTCTTTTCTCATAACTCTGCATTGTGCCATTCCTCTGTTATTGCTTCTAGAAATGATAAATAAATTGACAACTGGGTGTTACCATTTCCCTTGTCAAAGGGGTATGTCCCAGTGGAATCTGCCTCTCCCTCTACAGCTTTCATTGGATTGTGCAGGAGCATACCCCACAATTTATTAACCCCTTCCCACTCAGCTCCGTAATATTACGGCGCTGTAACGCAGCGGGCATAGGAGCTGTGTCTGTGACACTTCTCACAGAATTCGGCTGTGTTACCACTAGAGATGAGCGAGTACTATTTGAAATGGCCGTTTCGAATAGCATGCACTCGTAGGAATGAATGGAAGCGGCCGGCACGCAGACTTTGCCGGTGGCCGGCCGCACCCGCTTAGCCAGCTGCGTCCATTCATTCCTATGGGTGCGTGCTATTCGAAACGGAAGTTTTGAATAGTACTCGCTCATCTCTAGTTACTACCCCTCAATGAGATTGTGGTGTCTGAGGAGTTGCTATCGCAGTCAGGAAGCTGGGCAACGGCCTCCTGACTGCCTATGCACTTTTCACAAAGGGAACCTGTGTGCGATGTGCTGTAACACTATGAATTTGCAGTACATTGCACTGGGGATCATGATCCCAACTTCAAGTTCCCTTGTGGGACAGTAAAAAGTATAAGATAAAGGTCAAAAATTTTTAAATAAAGAATATAAAATAAACTAATAAACGATAAAAAATCCACCTCCAATGTAAAAACAAATAAAAAGAACATACCGTATATACTCGAGTATAAGCCGACCCGAATATAAGCCGAGGCCCTTAATTTTACCACAAAAAACTGGGAAAACTTATTGACTCGAGTATAAGCCGAGGGGGAAAATGCAGCAGCTACTGGAAAATTTCAAAAATTAAAATGGTCGGAGTTTTTGGGTGCAGTAGATGCTGGGGGAGGGGAGGGGGTGTTTTGGTTGTCTGTCTGCCCCTTCCCTGAGCTTGAGGACTGGGTTTTTTTTCCCCCACTTGGAATTCAGTCTGGCTGACTATAGGGGATCTGCAGTGCTCCTATTAACCCCTTCCCAATGGAACAGGAGCACTGCAGATCCCCTATATTCAGTAGACCGGGCACTGTCAGACACAGGATACCTAATGTGTATGTGTGTCACAGTCATTTTCTACTTTTATATGTATTCTAGGGACAGGAGGGATTTTTTTAAAGCTTTTTTCCCCACTATTTTATGGGGAATCCTATACATTGATATTGCGGCTGGTCATAGACACCCCCCCCCCCAATAAAAAAAATTATTATTTTTTTTTGCTGACTCAAGTATAAGCTGAATGGGGCTTTTTCAGCACAAAAACTGTGCTGAAAAATTCGGCTTATACTCGAGTATATACGGTATTAGGTATCCGCATGTGTGTATAAGTCCACACTATACAAAAATAGCGTTATTTTTCCCGTATGGTGAATACATACTGGTGAATAATGTATTTTACTCACCTTGATTTCAACCAAAAATTAGTAATAAAAAGTGATCAAAAAGTCATACATACCAAACATCGATAACATATAAAAAGTATAACTTGTCCTGACAAATCTCTGTCAACAAAACCGTAAAAAAAAAGTTACAGTTGTCAGAATACAGAGACCCCAGGAAAATCCTTCATTTTCAAAAAGTGACATTTTATTTGTAAACGCGGTAAAACATAATAAAACCAATATAAATCCGGTATCGCTGTAATCGTAATGACCCGACGGACAAAGCTGCCATGTCAGTATTAAATGCAAAGGAAACACCGTAAAAACATAATGCAAAAAATGATGATAGAATTGCGTGTTATCTCACATGGACCCTCCCAAAAATGTTAATGGTGGCCAATGAAAGTACAACTCGTCACGCAAAGAATAAGCCCTCACATAGCAGAAAAATAAAAAAAGTTATGAATTTTGGAAGGTGGGGGGAAAAATATGAAAAAAAGTCACCGAGCATTACCATACAAACTACCCTGCGTACTTAAGCAGTAACGTACAAATTACCCTGCGTCCTTAAAGGGTTAACACATTTCCAGGAGGAGTAACTAAGGGACGGCACAAGGTAGAGCTGGAAGATGATCCAGAATTGTTATTTTATGGATAGTACAAGTAAATCAGAGTCAGGAGAGGTGACGGATCCTGTATAAAGCAGTGATGTCAGATCAGGAGCGGAGTATACCGGAGGACACCGGAGGGAAATAATAACATAGGACACGTCTCATCTCACTATTTTACCACAATGACACAAATTGTACCGCAAACTGCAACGAAACCCACAAAATCCTCCCCCATCATCTTACCTTAGGGCTGAGGTCACACAGGGAGTTCTGTGACGTTTTCCTCTGCTGCTGGCTGATAACAGAGAGAACAGCACAACATCAGTGACCACCTGACCAGGACCTGCTCTGTATCTACTGCACTGCCATAGCTGAAGGACCTGTGGTGATGTCACCGTCATGTGATCAGCAGTGAGGGGGCGGAGAACAGGAGAGTGACTGAAGACACATTAGTGGGCGGAGCTTAGCTGAGAGGAGAATAAGTGCTGGTGTGTGAGGGGTCGGAGCGCCTGTTGGGGGGAATCTTCTATCTTTGTATTATTTGTCTCTCGAGGCTCTTTGTATCTGTTCATAGAATTTCCGTGACTTGTGGCGGCTCTTACAGCTTCACCTACTCGTGTATTTAATGTAACGTTATCGTAAAAATGGCTTCTCCTCTGTATAAGCCAATGCTACGTCCGATGCCTCTTGTGTCACCCCCTCTACCTCATAGATTGTAAGCTCTTAGGAGCAGGGCCCTGTGACGTGAATTATTACTCTGTAATGTCTCATATTGTCTGTTCATGTAACCTCTGATTTGTAACGTGCTGCGGAATATGTTGGCGCCATATAAATCTAATATATATATGTCATTATCGTTATATCAGCCAGTAGTTATAAAATATAAGACCACAGTCTTCAGTACGAGTTTTAATGGCTGACCATATAGCAAACTCTGAAGGCTATCAGGCCTCTTGATCAGGCATTAGGTAGGGCACAATATCTGAAGAGTTACATCTTAGGCTAAGTTCACATGGGGGTGAGATTTTGCTGCCGAGAGTGAGGCAGGGAGCCGCGTCACTCTCGGGTCAAAACACGACTGTCGCGGCTTTCCCCTCCGGAGGCGGCTCAAATGAATGGGCCGACTCCAGAGGTTGCTGCCGCCTGAAGAAAGGGCAGCCCAATAAAAGTAGCCTGGTGGTCTACATAGACCACCATTGTGAGGGGGCCAACTATGACATGGATTACGCACCATAATCCGCCCCCTTGATGCCCGTGTGAACTGGCCCTTAATACTCAACAGGTCCTAAGAATAATGATATGAAGCAGGGCTATCAGTAAAAGGGCCAGTACACATGGAGGAAAATGGTCAGGTCCGCCTCCTCACAATAGACCCCTATGGGAAGCCGCTAGCGTTCTCTTTTCTGCTAGCAGAAAAAAGAAGCAACATGATCTTTCTTCAGGCAGATTCCGCCTGAAGAAATCAATGGGAGCCGGAAAAAACGCAACTCGGTTTTTTCAAGATCCATTCACTGTGCTGGAGGAAAGAACCTGAAACTAAAAACGCTTCAAAAACCGCCTCATGTCAAAAACCGCTCCAAAAAAATGCTTCCTGATTCCAGAAGCAGATTTTTTCCTGACCAAATTCCTCAACCACCCTAACATGTGCGAACTAGTCCAAAGGAGGGAGGAAATCTTGTATCACTTTCTAAATAAGGGATGTGAAAAATTTAAAGGGGTTGTCTAGGCAGAGGCTCATGATGGACCTCATGGTTCTGGTTATGTCACAATCACCAAGTGACATGAGTTGAGATAGCCTTGTGACCCCCCTTCTTATCTTCTTCCCCGATCTCACTGGTAGTAATTACCTGTGCTATGGGGTTGGTTTTACTAAAATCAGCGAGCTCCCATAACACAGGAACATAAATATCTGCAAGATCAGAGCAGGAGGAAGGAGTGGTGTAAGAATGCTGCATCCGAATAATTCACCAACCCTTCCCTCCTTACCCGATCTCACAGGTATTTCAGCATCAAATACACTCAAACCAGGTAAGAAAATTTTAACTGCCCGAACAACCCTCTTTAATGTCGTCTGATTTGCTCCATGTTTGTGGTGCCCGCACTAGATCTGAGAACACATTCCATTATGGGATTTTCCCTCAACATGACTATATTTGAATGTGTAGATAATTATTTTTGAATCATATGTTTGAAAATATAAATAACTAGCTGGTACCCGCGACTTCGTCTGCGGTGATTGTAGCAGTGGGTATATACAGGCACGGGTAAGGTTTTCGTACTGTGTATAAGGTATGGGATATGAAATGTAAGTTTGTATCTTGTTTTTTCTGTAATTCAGAGAATACGTGAGACTTTTGTGTTGAAGTTAACTTGTATTTGAGCCGCTATATATACGGTGTTGTGGGAAACTGTACATAGTGACTTTGGGACAGAGGTATTTGAAGTTAACCCTTTCCCGCCGATGGCATTTTTTGATTTTCGTTTTTCGTTTTTTACTCCCCTCCTTCTAAACCCCATAACTTTTTTTATTTCTCCGCTCCCAGAGCCATATGAGGTCTTAATTTCTCCTGGGACAAATTTTTCTTCCTGATGCCACCATTATTTATCCTATATAATGTACTGGGAAGCAGGGAAAAAATTCAGAATGGGTGGATTTCAAGAAAAAATGCATTTCTGCAACTTTCTTACGGGCTTTGGTTTTACGGCGTTCACTGTGCAACCAAAATGACATGTCCCCTGTATTCTGTGTTTCGTTACGATTCCAGGGATACCAAATTTATATGGCTTTATTTACATTTTGACCCCGTAAAAACAAATCCAAAACTGTGTTAAAATTTTTTTTTTAGAAAAGTCGCCATATTCCGACAGCCGTAACTTTTTTATACGTCCGTGTATGGGGATGTATAGGGCGTCTTTTTTTGCGGGACCGGGTGTACTTTGTAGTTCTACCATTTTCGGGAAATGTTATTGCTTTGATGACTTTTTATTAAAATTTTTATCAGAATCAAAACAGTGAAAAAACGGCGGTTTGGCACTTTTGACCATTTTTCCCGCTACGGCGTTTACCGAACAGAAAAAATATTTGTATAGTTTTGTAGAGCAGGCGATTTTGGGCGCGGGGATACCTAACATGTATGTGTTTCACAGTTTTTATCTACTTTTATATGTGTTCTAGGGAAAGGGGGGTGATTTGAATTTTTAATCCTTTTTTTTTTTTTTTTAATATTTTTTTTACTTTTTTTTAATTTTTTTTTTTGCATTTATTAGACCGCCTAGGGGTATTGACATAGGTGGGCGGTGTCGCGGATTGTCAGAGCGGTGGGGGTTGGCAAACATGGCTGCTCCGGAGCGTTAAAAGAGAGCCTCCTGGAGTATCGTTAAGGTGAGGGGCAAAGTGGTAAAGTATATATATATATGAGATTGTGTGGGGTTGCTGACCTCTGCTGTAGAGGGCAATATGAATTTTGTGGCTTGCTATGGTCCAAAGTGTGTGAGATTGCAGAGATAGTGGTGTGAGTTTGGGTTTTGTGGGGGTCCTGGCACAAACGTATGTGCGCTATTGTGACGAAAAGTAGCCTATTGTTTAATCGGGTGTATTAACTATGTTTGTGGAAACTTTCAGCCAAATCGGTCGAGCGGGTTTTGCGTGACCCACAAACATCCAAACTCACAAACTTTCACATTTATAATATTAATAGGATCTAAAATTTTGCAGAGATTTAAGAATTTTCTCTAACCATCTTAGTGGTGATGTCTTTTGTCTTGATCGGATGCCAATGAATACGACTATGAATGCAGGAACTTTCTGTGGTCAGAAACTCAGCTATGATGTCCTTATTGTGGTCAGGTTATCAGGAGGACACTACATGTATGAGAAGATAACCTGACCACAATAAGGACATCATGGCTGGTTATCAGGAGGACACTACATGTATGAGAAGATAACCTGATCACAATAAGGACATCATGGCTGGTTATCAGGGGGGACACTACGTGTATGAGAAGATAACCTGACCACAATAAGGACATCATGGCACCTCTTTCCACAGATTCTCAAATGGATTCAGGTCTGGACTTTGACTTGGCCATTCAAACACCTGGATATGTTTATTTGTGAACCATTCCATTGTAGATTTTGCTTTATGTTTTGGATCATTGTCTTGTTGGAAGATAAATCTGCGTCCCAGTCTCAGGTCTTTTGCAGAATGGTCCTGTATTCGGCTCCATCCTTCTTACCATCAATTTTAACCATCTTCCCTGTCCCTGGTGAAGAAAAACAGGCCCAAACCATGATGCTGCCACCACCATGTTTGACAGTGGGGATGGTGTGTTCAGGGTGATGAGCTGTGTTGCTTTTACGCCGAACATATCGTTTTGCATTGTGGCTAAAAAATTGGATTTTGGTTTCCTCTGACCAGAGCACCTTCTTCCACATGTTTGGTGGCTTGTGGCAAAATTTAAACAAGACTTTTTATGGATATCTTTGAGAAATTGCTTTCTTTTTGCCACTCCTCCATAAAGGCCAGATTTGTGCAGTGTACGACTCATTGTTGTCCTATGGACAGACTCTCTCATCTCAGCTGTAGATCTCTGCAGTTCATCTACAGCAGCGTTTCCCAAACTTTTTGAGTCGAGGAGCACTATTCAAGACAGAAATTCTGTAGCAATATCTGGTTGAATTTGGGATAACTGCAGAAGAAGAACCAGTACTAGGCAGTTCGTTGAACACTTCTGGCGCATTTGGCGTCACTAACTCTTCCACAACCTCACATCGAATTATTTCAGCATCGGTAATCTAATCAACACTGCAATTGAAAAGTCGTATCACCCAAATCTGGTTCTGAATAATCGCATAATATTTGAACATACCTGTTGGATGTTGAAGCCGCTGCTCCTACTGGAGGGTCTGTGTCAGTGGTATTAAATGCTTTTCTGAGGGATCCAGTCTTCAACCAGTGATCCATTCATTGCTGAACAACCAAATTAGGAATGTTTTTCGAATAACACGTGGTGAATAACTTCAAATACTGCGCGAACTAAACTGACACAGTAAGGATCGAGTGACCGTACAATACGAGCGTGAAGGATGATTAAAGGGATTCTACCATTTAAACACTTTTTTTTTTCTAGTTGACACGTCGAAATAGCCTTAAGAAAGGCTATTCGTCTCCTACCTTTATAAGTCGTCAGCGACCTGCCTTTTGGTGAAAAATCAGTTTTTTGTCGGTATGCAAATGAGTTCTCTCGCAGCACTGGGGGTGGGCCCCAGCATTCAAACAGCACTGGGGGCATCCCCAATGCTGCGAGAGAGCTCTCTCCAGCGACGCCTCCATCTTCTTCAGCAACCACCTCTTCATCTTCTTCTTCCGGCTGGGGTCAGACTTGTGCGCCTGCGCAGTCAGCTCTGCCATTGATCTGCCATTTTTTGGGGGCCGCTTACGCGTGCATGCGCAGTATGCTCCTGTTCTCCATAGTTCTCCAATGTTCTTCCATTCAGGTGGTTAATACTTTGCTGCAGTACCAGAAGGGTCACACTGAGGTTTCTTGGGCCCACAATATAAAATGATTTTGGGGTCCAACGACCCCTAGAAAATAGATCATAGTATCCTATGATGAGAGTCTTGGGCAGGAAGGTGAATATATTATTTGAATATCATTTAAATATAACCAGAATTCCTATAGGGTCAGAGCTTGGATTTTTTTTTACTTAGACTCCATATCCTGTTTCCACTCATTGAATGAGATTTAGTGAATTATATTTTGTCTAGCTGCATCCACCAGTAGGAGGAGCTCTCTGCATATAGATGTACACTGTGAGCGCCCCTTAGTAGTGGCAGAAAGGTCAGAAATAATCCAAGGAGTCGTCCACAGTGGACATATACACTCACCGGCCACTTTATTAGGTACACCATGCTAGTAACGGGTTGGACCCCCTTTTGCTTTCAGAACTGCCTCAATTCTTCGTGGCATAGATTCAACAAGGTGCTGGAAGCATTCCTCAGAGATTTTGGTCCATATTGACATGATGGCATCACACAGTTGCTGCAGATTTGTTGGCTGCACATCCATGATGCGAATCTCCCGTTCCACCACATCCCAAAGATGCTCTATTGGATTGAGATCTGGTGACTGTGGAGGCCATTGGAGTACAGTGAACTCATTGTCATGTTCAAGAAACCAGTCTGAGATGATTCCAGCTTTATGACATGGCATTGCATTATCCTGCTGAAAGTAGCCATCAGATGTTGGGTACATTGTGGTCATAAAGGGATGGACATGGTCAGCAACAATATTCAGGTAGGCTTTGGCGTTGCAACGATGCTCAGTTGGTACCAAGGGGCCCAAAGAGTGCCAAGAAAATATTCCCCACACCATGACACCACCACCACCAGCCTGAACCGTTGATACAAGGCAGGATGGATCCATGCTTTCATGTTGTTGACGCCAAATTCTGACCCTACCATCCGAATGTCGCAGCAGAAATTGAGACACATCAGACCAGGCAACGTTTTTCCAATCTTCAATTGTCCAATTTCGATGAGCTTGTGCAAATTGTAGCCTCAGTTTCCTGTTCTTAGCTGAAAAGAGTGGCACCCGGTGTGGTCTTCTGCTGCTGTAGCCCATCTGCCTCAAAGTTCGACGTACTGTGCGGCGTTCAGAGATGCTCTTCTGGCTACCTTGGTTGTAACGGGTGGCTATTTGAGTCACTGTTGCCTTTCTATCAGCTCGAACCAGTCTGGCCATTCTCCTCTGACCTCTGGCATCAACAACGCATTTCCGCCCACAGAACTGCCGCTCACTGGATGTTTTTTCTTTTTCGGACCATTCTCTGACAACCATGCCACGTTCAAAGGCACTCAAATCACCTTTCTTCCCCATACTGATGCTCGGTTTGAACTGCAGGAGATTGTCTTGACCATGTCTACATGCCTAAATGCACTGAGTTGCCGCCATGTGATTGGCTGATTAGAAATTAAGTGTTAACGAGCAGTTGGACAGGTGTACCTAATAAAGTGGCCGGTGAGTGTAGTTACATAGTAGATGAGGTTGGATGAAGACATCAGTCCATCAAGTCCAACCTATAACCCTACAATCCCTACAGTGTTGATCCAAAGAAAAACAAAAACCCCATGAGGCTCATGCCAATTGCCCCATTTTACGAGAAAAAAAATTCCTTCTGAACTCCAATCTGGCAACCATTATAAATTGTCCTTAACACAGATACTGGAGGGCGTTCCACTATTCTAATGTGATACCAGCAGACACTTGTACTGGGGAGCCGAGAGGAGACATGGCGGCCATTGTTTCTTCTTTGTGTCTCTTTCTCCACCAGAATCAGACTCAACGTCCTCTTTGCCAAGCCAGCCGTCAGGTATCTATCCTGGGACACCCCAATTCCTCCTGGGTTGCAGTATTAGGGTCTTCTATGTACAGAGCAGCAAGGTCATCCTGTGGGGGGCCAATACTTTAGACTGAGCGGACATCCACCATCTATACTGTATGAGGAGAGACCTTTGTGAGAGGCTAAGACCTGTATAGACCACGTTCTGCTCACACAGCTTGGGATTTGTTACAATGTATCAATGTAATGCTCTATGAGCTAAGCAGTGGTAGAAAGTAACCTCTTTCCTGTCCTAGAGTCCAGGCAGGCTACACTGATACATTGTAACGACACTATTTTAGTGGGCTGGGGTCAAGAAAATAGAACAGGGTTGGGGGAGACACAGATATTGAGGTACAAAGGACAATATTCTTTAAGCTTTATTCCAATTAGATTGGAGGATCCTATAAGTCCATGTATAGATGTAGGGGAAATGGGTTATTGCAGGGAATGAAGGGTTAATAACGGTAACCGGATTTGGGTTTTCTCTATTACAGCAAATCCTTTAATCCATGCGTCTCCACAGACCCGGACTTAGACACCATCACGTAAGTATAAAGGCTGAACCAGGGAGACGTCACGTTGTTAGAGAGGGGATTCCAAGAAGGCAAAACTGAGCAATGTGAAGGAAGATCAAATCTGGTTTCTTACACAATCCCCTGACTCCGAAAATCAGTCATAGGGTTATAATAGCTGTCCAGGAAATTTTAATTGTTAGGTAGACCCCACGCGTCAGCTGTACAGGGCCACTTCTGATGTCCATCCTATGTTCAGTACAGAACCAGCAGCAGGTGGCTCCATACCCAATATAGTGGCCGGGCACCAGTACTGCAGGTCACCTTACATTAAAGTCAACGGCAGCTGAGCTGCAGTACCTGCACCGGCCGGCCGCTATACAAAGACCAGAGCCTGCAATAGGGAGCAAGTTGAAGAGACCCAGACCATGTAAGTACAGGGGTACATACAGCGGCTGCTGATCTCGCTCATTACCGACATCATTACATCTTATTGTGTTTTATTCCATCTGAATTTCTTAGGAGACCAAGACGCTGGTTTGGAGGGTGGTGGAGGAGGAGGAAGAGGTGAGTGGCAGAGGTTTTATGGCTGCAGAATTCTTCCGCCTTTAGGGTCATCTCTAGCAGTCGCCTCTTATATATCACACACAGTAGACATGGTTGTCACAATGTCAGCCAGAGCTTTGGGGGGAGGGCAGAGGAAAGTAACCAGCTGTGTAGGGGGGGACAGGGGTCGATACACATCATTGTGGACATTCCCATAGGGTGACTGGGGCAGGATACACGACCCCCAGCCCACCAGGGTCCTCAGGGAATGGAGGATTTGTTTGGGACTAATTGTTTGCATTTCTTTCCAGCCGGCGCAAGAGACGTCCTTCAAGGTAAGTACAAGGCTCAGCCCCAGGAATAAGATATTATAGATTGCCCCCTCCCCAGGTAGAATGTTAGTGGAGGGTCAGAATCCTCCACAGGAGCTGCTGGCAATCTGGGGCCTATGTGCTTCTCCTTGAGGGGAAGTTTGGGAATATTAGGGGGGGGGGGGGGGGGCTCAGCCTCACCTTGTAAAATCACCGCCTTAACCCCTTCCCGACATGCGCCGTAATAGTACGGCGCATGTTGGGCGTGTAACTATGGCGACCGCCTGGTACCCGGCCATAGCCGCCGGGTGTCTACTGGGGACCGATCGGAGGCATTAACCCCTCCGGCGCCACGGTCAAAGGCGCCATTTTCCCGGCGGCGCATGGGCGCCGCCATTTTGCCCGGGATCGCCGGCTCCTGGAGCATGCTCCAGGGCCGACGTCACGTTGGCATGACAGCCGGGAAGCTTTACAAGGCTCCCAGGCTTGTCTGCAAGCTCTTTCTTTTGCAGGCTGGTCTATGCAGCCTGCAAAAGAAATGATGATTCTTTGCAATGCATTGGAATGCATTAGCATTGTAATGCATTGCATTAGTGATCAGACCCCCTGGGGTTCAACACCCCTAGGGGGTCTAATAAATGCAAAAAAATTTTTTGAAAAAAAAGTATTAAAAAAAATATAAAAAAATATAAAAAGTATTAAAAATTCAAATCACCCTCCTTTCCCTAGAACAAATATAAAAGTAATGAAATACTGTGAAACACATACATGTTAGGTATCCCTGTGTCCGAAATCGCCCGCTTTACAAATCTATAAAAATATTTTTCCTGTTCGGTAAACGCCGTAGCGGGAAAAATAGTCGAAAGTGCCAAACCGCCGTTTTTTTACTGTTTTGATTCTGATAAAAATTTGAATAAAAAGTGATCAAAGCAATAACATTTCCCGAAAATGGTAGAACTAAAAAGTACACCCGGCCCCGCAAAAAAAGACGCCCTATGCACCCCCGTACACTTACGTATAAA
Source organism: Leptodactylus fuscus (assembly GCF_031893055.1). Classification (NCBI taxonomy): domain Eukaryota; kingdom Metazoa; phylum Chordata; class Amphibia; order Anura; family Leptodactylidae; genus Leptodactylus; species Leptodactylus fuscus. The sequence goes on along the minus strand of NC_134267.1, from coordinate 232,740,517 downwards.
AAAGTTACGGCCGTCGGAATATGGCGACTTTTAGAAAAAAAAATTTTTAACACAGTTTTGGATTTTTTTTAAAGGGGTCAAAATATAAATAAAACCATATACATTTTGTATCCCTGGAATCATAACGAAGCACAGAATACAGGGGACATGTCATTTTGGCTGCACAGTGAACGCCGTAAAACCAAAGCCCGTAAGAAAGTCGCAGAAATGCATTTTTACTTCAAATCCACCCCATTCTGATTTTTTTTCCAGCTTCCCAGTACATTATATAGAATAAATAACGGTGGCATCATGAAGAAAAATTTGTCCTGCAAAAATTAAGACCTCATATGGCTCTGGGAGCGGAGAAATAAAAAAGTTATGGGGTTTAGAAGGAGGGGAGTCAAAAACGAAAATCAAAAAATGCCTTTGGCAGGAAAGGGTTAATGGGAGGAGGGAGCAAAAAGGTTGGGGCGAACCTCCTATTGTAGGTTAAGTATATGACCCCCCCATCCTGAGTGCTTCAGACTCCGCCTGACTCCAGTGTAAGATGTGATGGCTGCAGTAACGAGGGAGGCAATGATGTAATAACACTGTTGTGTCACCAGGAGGCGCCGCTGTTCTCAGCTAAATCCTATTTCTTTCTTTTTCAGATTCTGGGCGCTGTTCTCCTGCTGCTGTGCGCCACGAGATTAATACGGGAGTACACAAGACCAGTCACATGGGGGCGCTCTACACCCCACATTCCTTCCTAGTCTGGGTACATAGCATACATTGTGCCACCTCTATGTCCCCACATCGTACTGCAGGAGGATTCTGTAAGCAGCCTAGTGCCCACCATGTAACTAATGCTGGAAGTTGCTAGCTCAGGAAAACAGCTGATCTGCGGGGGTCCTAATAGTCCATCTAAATCTGATGGTCAACCCTTTGCTTAGGAGCAGCCCCCTATCACCTCTCACTATATGACCCGCAGCTCCTCACACTGTATATATCAGCCTCACTGGATATGTAGTGCCCCATCCCTGCCCTACAGTCCTGCTGGTCGGTGTCCTCCTCCTCCTCCCATTAGAACCCATCAGTGTTTACTTCTTTCCAGTTATAATTTTCCATCTAGAAGACGCCATCAATACGCAGTGCAGATATGAAGGTTGTCATACAGGGCGGGGCTATCTGTGTAGGAGGAGCCTATCACAGCTTGTCCCTCCCACTTCCACTATAGGTCAGGCTTATGTGATTTCCCCTCTCTGGGTTCGGTTCCTGTTTTATTTCTTGGGGATTCTTTATATACGAGCCCTGAACGTTCTGATCATTTCTCATCAATATTCAATTCCAGCAAACATGAAATGCAGCAGAAAACAGGACAATAATACTACCGCCTGCTGCGTCCGACCTCCGCCATCAGGTTCTGTATAAGGTAACACCAGCCCGACCTGTGCCTATTCCATCACTCCCCCTTCTTTTTTGCTATTCCATCGCTACCTGCGCCTTATACCTCCGCTACATCTGGAAACCAACATTGCTACCCGCACATTATACCATCAGTGCCATCTGATAATACCATCACCGATTCCTACCATACCACCGGTAGCTATGCTGCTGACCTTTTATACCACCAATTCCTGCATCTGATTCTACTGTTGCCGCCCTCTTATATGGCTCACACTGCCTACTGTCCACAACTGATGTTACCGCTGCCATCGCCTGCTGCCCATGAGTGATGCTACTTATACCGCTGCCTGACGCCATTGACCACTGCCACCACCTGCACTGCCTGCTGCCCACAACTGATGTTACCGCTGCCACCGCCTGCTGCGCATGAGTGATGCTACTGATACCGCTGCCTGACGCCATTGACCACTGCCACCACCTGCTGCCCACAACTGATGTTACCGCTGCCACCGCCTGCTGCGCATGAGTGATGCTACTGATACCTCTGCCTGACGCCATTGACCACTGCCACCACCTGCTGCCCACAACTGATGTTACCGCTGCCACCGCCTGCTGCGCATGAGTGATGCTACTGATACCTCTGCCTGACGCCATTGACCACTGCCACCACCTGCTGCCCACAACTGATGTTACCGCTGCCACCGCCTGCTGCGCATGAGTGATGCTACTGATACCTGTGCATGACGTCATTGACCACTGCCACCACCTGCTGCCCACAACTGATGTTACTGCTGCCACCGCCTGCTGCCCACATCTGATGTTACCGCTGCTACCGCCCACGACTGATGTTACCGCTGCCACCACCTGCACTGCCTGCTGCCCACAACTGATGTTACCGCTGCCACTGCCTGCTGCCCATGAGTGATGTTACCGATGCCTCCGCCTGACGTCATTGACCACTGCCACCACCTGCTGCCCACGACTGATGGTACCGTGCTTCTACCTGACGCCATTGACCACTGCCACCACCTGCACTACTTGCTGCCCACGACTGATGCTACCAATGCCTCCGCTTGATGCCATTGACCACTGCCACCACCTGCTGCCCACGACTGATGTTACCACTGCCACCACCTGCTGCCCACAACTGATGTTACCGCTGCCACCACCTGCACTGCCTGCTGCCCACAACTGATGTTACCGCTGCCACCGCCTGCTGCCCATGAGTGATGTTACCGATGCCCAAATGGAACTGGCTGAACTACAGAATTGTGACTCTCTGAAAGACGCATTCGAGTCAAGCAGCCTTCTTAATTTCTATGCATCCCTCCCCTCTGAGACATATCCATATCCCAGGAACCATGCACTCAAAATGGCAACTATCTTTGGCAGCACTTATGTCTATGAAACATCTGAAATCGCCAACCAGATCTAGACTAACTATTGCACACTTGCATCACTTGTTACGACTAGCAGTGACAAATATGGAAGCGGACATTGACCATCTCATTAGCCAAAAGCAGGCCCATAGTTCCCACTGAAATACCGGTAAGTTTGTTGACTTAACTTTACTTTTTCTTCATTTTAAATATTGTATTTGTTCCCGTTTTATTTTTTTTACTTCTAAATAAGATGTGTGCAGTGTGCATAGGAATTTGTTCATAGTTTTTTTTAACTATATCTTGGCCCTCCAATGGTCTGAGGGGCGTTCCTCATGACGTCATGTACCCAGAGTCGCCGATTGAGCCACAGCATTCACTTGGGCACGCAGAGCATCATGATCCTTGGTGTGCCATGTTACTGCTGAGACCAAAACACAGGCTCAAGGGGGTCACCCAGGTTCAAGACATAGGAAGGAGACAAGAAAAAGGCCTGACACTGTGTAGAGGCCCAAAAGAGATGAGGGAAGAAGAGCATATATGGTTTTTTTTATTTTTTACACCCCTGCCTTAGGAGGCTTGCCCATCTCGAGTTAAGACATTGACATCAATGTAGCAGGTTGTTTGAAGACTTTGCTGATCTAGGAAGCAGGACTTCTATAAATCTAACTATAAGTCTAAATCTAAAGGTTTTTTTTTAACATTTCCTACGTTCCTAACAAAAATATAGTTTATATGTCTCTGATGATCAAGTCTGGGTTTAGCAATAAAAGATTTTCCAAATTCCAGTGCGAATCCTCCGATGTTGCTTAAGCATGTACTCAAACATTTCCACAGTGAATCGAGCTTCTCTCCTGTGTGAATTCTCTCATGTGTATCAAGCTTTGCTTTCTCTATAAAACATTGTCCACAATCTGTACATGCAAATGACTCCTCCTTGTGTGAACTTTCTGATGATCTTTGAGTTTGGTGTTGGTAACGAAACCTTTTCCACATTGGGAACATGGAAATGGCTTCTCTCCTGTGTGAATTCTCTCGTGTATAACAAGATTGGATTTTTGTGTAAATGATTTCCCGCATTCGGAACAAGTAAATTGTTTCTCCCCCGTGTGAATTTTCTCATGTGTAACAAGACTGCATTTTTTGATGAAAGATTTCCCGCATTCCGAACATGTAAATGGCCTCTCTCCTGTGTGAATTCGCTCGTGTATAACAAGTTTTGATCTCGCTCCAAAACTTTTTCCACATTCTGAACATAGAAATGGCAACTCCTTTCTGTGCATTCTCTCATGCATGACCAGATTTGATTTATCTGTAAAACATTTCCCACATTCTGAACATGTGAATGGCTTCTCTCCTGTGTGAATTCTCTCATGTATAACAAGCTTTGATTTCGCTCCAAAACTTTTCCCACATTCGGAACATATGTACGGCATCTTTTTCCTGTGAGTTCTCTCGTGCATAACAAGATTAGATTTTTCTGTAAAACATCTCCCACATTCTGAACATGAATATGGTTTCTCTCCAGTGTGAATTTTTTCGTGCTTAACAAGAATTGATTTCACTGTAAAAAACTTTCCACATTCTGAACATGAATATGGCTTCTCTCCTGTGTGAATTCTCTCGTGTATAAGAAGCTTTGATTTTTCTATAAAACATTTCCCACATTCTGAGCAGGTAAATGGTCTCTCCCCTGTGTGAATTCTCTGATGATCGATGAGCTTGGTTTTAGTGATAAAATATTTCCCACATTCTGAACATGAATATGGCTTCTCTCCTGTGTGAATTCTCTCGTGTGTAACAAGATTGAACTTTTTTGTAAAGCATTTCCCACATTCTGAACATGTAAAAGGTTTTTCTCCGGTGTGAATTATCTGATGACGCTTAAGACTACTTTTAGTAATGAAAGATTTTCCACATTCTGAACACTGAAACGACTTCTCTCCTGCGGCGGTTGCGTCTTGTATAGCAAGCCTAGAATCTGACGTAAAAAAATTCTCCATTTCAGAACAGGAGTTGGTCTGTTCCCCTGTGTGAATTACTCTATGTATAGAAAGATCTGAGCTTATTGTAAACTCTTCCCCATCTTCTCCCCATTGAAACTTATTAACCCCTTTGTGATCTGGACTCATGGTAAAAATCTGAGATTGGTCAGGAGAAGGTTCCTCGTGATTTGGGAGATGACATGGTTCTGGTGGAAAATTTATGATAACTAGGTTTTCTCTTGAACAGTCTTCCATGATATATTCATCTTCTACTTTACAAGTTAGCAGAGGCGTGAAGTTGTCCTCAGAGTTCTCACTAGGATTTTCTGTTAAAAAAAAAAAATATTAAAATTTTATTTTTATTATTAAGTAGACAAGTAGACATTTCTATTAGAATGGAAATGCAAATGGAGTTTTGGAATTGGATCCATCGTAATGGAAGGTATGTTCACATAGCAATAAGACACATTAGGCTAAGTTCACACGCAGTTACGCGCGTGCATATTCTGGGGTGGCTGCCGCGATGCAGTGCACGGCATCTTGTCGTGGCTCTCTGCTCCGAAGTAGGTTCAAATGAATGGGCCTACACCGGAGGGAGGTGTCGCGAGTCGGATGCGGGGGCTGACTTAGCCACGGAGCCCGCCTGAAGTAAGGGCATGTCGATTCTTTTTTTTTCCGTGAGCAGCAACACTCACGGAAAAAAGTAGCCTGGCGGTCTACATAGACCTCTATTGTGAGGGGGCGGATTATGACGTAGATTCAGCGCCATAATCTGTCCCCTCATGTCCCGTGTGAAATAGCCCTTATAAAAATCGAACATGCACTTTTGTCATGGAGCTTGTGGCTGAGCTTTCTATGTCTACTAAGTCATTCCTCTTAGCCTTTGCTTCTTGGGTCTAGCTTAAAAAAGGCTCCCACCCTCCAACACAGCCTACTCTACAGCACTTATGGAAACCTTCATGATCTTCACACTACCTGCTGTTAGAACAAGGAGGAGTTTGCCTTTGCTCATCTGACATCTGTTAAGCCAAACCTAAGGTATATTATCCATTACTACAGGCTTTGGGACATTTGTTAGGCCATAAACTGTTTAAAACCATGTCTCCCACATACATATATACATCCCAGTCTCCAAATCTTCTCCCATGAATACCCCATACTATGGAACTCTCTACACAAACCAATAAGACTGTCTCTGCCTTTGAAACAATCAAAACATCAGATCAATGGATGCCAAAAGAAAACTCTTCTTGTATCCAATAAGTGAATAAAGTCCTATAAGTATGTTTGATGTATATAGTAGAATTAGGGATCCAACCTGATATGGAAAAAGCCTACTATGGTGAGTGCCTACATTACATGTCATGGGTATGCAATGCACAATATGGGATATTTATCCCTGCTTACCTTGTGATGTAAGCGGCTGATAGTTTTCCATCATGGCGTCCTTGTACAGATCCTTGTGTCCTTCTAAATACTCCCACTCCTCCATGGAGAAATAGACAGTGACGTCCTGACACCTTATAGGAACCTGACAACACAATGATACGGTCATCCCCCGACCCCTCCATGGTGTTACTGTATAACGTCCCAGCATTCCCAGCAGCGCTCACCTCACCAGTCAGCAGCTCAGTGATCTTGTTGGTCAGTTCTAGGATCTTCTGCTCCTGTATCGGTGAGTGCGGGGGAGGGTCTGTGATGGGGCTGTGGCTCCTGTTCCATCCTCCTGACTCATGGACATGATTGCTGGGAGTCACACAGTCACCCGGTCTCTTCTTCACTGCGGTGTAATCCTGTGTATGAAGAGAAACTCTTAGGCCCCATTCCCACGGAGTAACGTGCCACTCATTCTGCCACGTAAACACGTGTCAGAGTGAGGCGCTTCAAAACATCCCATTGACTTCAATGGGTGCCGTCTTACGCGCGCTACACATTGAAATCAGTGGGTTAAAAAGCCTCTCATTGATTTCAATGTGTAGCGCGCGGCAGACAGCACCCGTTGAAGTCAATGGAATCTGTTTTGAAGCGCCTCACTCTGACACGTGTTTACGTGTCAGAATGAGCGGTGCGTTACTCAGTGGGAACGAGGCCTTAAAGAAATGAACATTGTGGCCAGGGCTGTATAGAGTTCTAGTGAGATCACATTTACAATACTGTAGTCAGTTCTGAAAAGAGAGTAATACAATTGAACAAGTACAAAAATGGTGAAAGATCTTGAGCACAAAACTTAAGAAAAAAAAAAAATAGCTCAAAGGTTGATATTCTCCTGTCACCTCCCTCAAGGGCTCAAGACATATTTTAACCTGAAGGAGAAATGGCTATGATGAAACAAGGGGGGGCACGATCTGAGATTAGTGCTGGGAAGAAGTGGGGATCAGCAGCAATGACAGGATAGATTGATTTACTGGAAGAGTAGTAGAGACTGGGAAGAAACCTCCAGCAGGTGTGGCAGGAAATCTACAGTAAGTGACTGTAAACCCGGGATAGCCGTATATCTATAAGAGGAAATACTATGTGGTCAGACGAGATGGACCCTGTGCTCTCCTCCCGCCGCCTGTCTTCTAGGTTTCTATATAGATGCCATAAATCAACTCCTCCAGGCCACACTCCGCCCACCTGACTCTTCTTCCTGGCCAGCCTTTTCCTTCTCATTACAACGCTCCTCCTACTTGTCTATTCTGGATTTTCTCTTCATTGTGTTTCTTGGTAAATAACACAAAATAGAAAGTTTACCTCTCCGGTCAGCAGGTAGATGATCTCCAAGGTGAAGTTTAATATTCTTCTGGTAATCTCATTCCTGTCCTTCTCCATCCTTGGAAGGTAATTCAGGATCCACTTGAGACTTCTGCACCTTTATTAGAGGCTGTAAATCCTAGAGGAAAACACACACAGGTTACGCCACAAATGTCTAATATATGAGGGTCCCAACTTATTAGCCCATACTTATATGCAGAATGGGTGGGGGGTCCCTGTATCAGCAAGACAAAATCAGCAGAGACTTCAGAGTGAATGAGAAGATGTATGTATAATATAAATATAAGCCGATGGCTGGTCAGGTAATGGAGGGGGTGTACATCTCACACAGACTACTCAGGTGGGTAGCAGATAACTATTGTCTACTGAGGGTTATTTCAGAGTTCCGGTTACTGGGCTGGATTTTTAGGAATGGCAGGTAGGTTGGTAGTGGGACCTGTCATTCCACCCCCCTCAAGTCCACACTTTGGGGATGTTCCGGCAGCAACTCAGCTGCAGAGAGTCTCCTCATCAAGGAGGCTTAAGAATTCAGCTCCAGCAGCAACACTTAGACAGAGCTTGGCTGGAGAGCTGACAGAGAGGTCATGTTTTTGGAGCCGTGTCCTGAATGATTCTACTGGCTTTTGGATTTCTGTTACTCTAGGTGAGGTCACCTATTCTGTGTTTAGTTAGTGCCTAGCCGGGCAGGGATTTATTTTTGTATTGTTTCCTTTTGTTGCTGCACTGTCTTTTTGAGTGAAAATCAACTCTACCTTTGTTTTGGACGAAAGAATCTGGACTTGTGTGTCTATGCCACCCCACCTAGCAACCCCAGACCCTGACTATACATATATATATATATATATATATATATATATATATATATATAATTTTATTCACCGTTACTATTGATTTACCTTTACTATTGATTTAATGATTCTTGGGGTGTAGTGACTAGTTCTAGAAGACTTGTCACCAAACATGTCCGTTTTAGCCAATCCTATTCCTTCTCCTAGCTCTCTCCAGTGCCGTTCCTCTGTTATTCCTCCTAGAAACTTCTATATAAATTGATAATTTGGCGTTCCCATTTCCCTGTCAAAGGGGTGTGTTCTTACACAGTCTGACCCCCCCTGGTAACTTTCATCTGACCGTGCAGGGACACCCCCAACTAGTAATACCCACCTGTTAATATATTCATACATTTCCAGGAGGAATAACCGAGGGACGGTGCGATGTAGAGCTAGATGATGATGCAGAATTGTTATGTTATGGAGAATACAAGTGATTAATAAAGCAGACCTGTCCTATAAAGGAAACGGGACACGTCTCATCTCACCGCAAGACTTTCTTCGCACTATTTTACCCCAAGACACAAATTGTACCTCAAACTGCAACAAAACCCAGAAAATCCTCTTACCTTAGGGCTGAGGTCACACAGGGAGCTGTTACTTGTTACTGCAGACAATGACCAAGTACTTTGTGTGTATACAGTATATATATCCTCTATATAGTGATAAATCTGCTGCTGGCTGATAACAGAGAGAACAGCACAACATCAGTGACCACCTGACCAGGACCTGCTCTGTATCTACTGCACTGCCATAGCTGAAGGACCTGTGATGACGTCACCATCATGTGATCAGCAGTGAGGGGGCGGAGTTCCGCACTGTAGAGAATAAATAATGACTGAAGGACCTGTGGTGATGTCACCATCACATGATTAGTACAGTGGGCGGAGTTAAAATAAGTAGTGGATGAAGGAGCAGTGGTGATGGTCATGTGATATGAGTAGGGGGCGGAGCTTCTGTGCTGGTTGCTTTGTATGGAGAAGGGGGGAGACCTCTCCCTCTCCCTCATCTAATGTGCCAGTTGTTCACTGTCAGAGTCAAAAAATAGATGGTAAATGATAGAGATGGCGTGAGGCGGCCATTGTTCAGGAATAAGCGGGCAATGGCACATGAAGCTTGTATGTACCAAGAACCCAACGTGTAACGTAAGGCAGAGTCAGAGTATTCCTTCCTGACCAATTGTGAGAGTGTAACCATGGCCATCGTGAGAAGACGAGGGCTCAGGGCCTCCTCCAAGGCAACCCAGGGTTTAAAGGGATTCTACCATTAAAGTTGAATTTTTCCTCGCTAACATGTAGGAATAGCCTTAAAGGGGTTGTCCCATCACAAGGATCCTATCTATACTGCTTGTTAATGTGGACTTTTCCTAAATACACTGCTTCAGCAAAACTGCTTTGTTTGTCCACTATCTTACTTTATTCATTTTTTTGGGACACATCCCTTGACTTATCTGCTCATAAGTCAAGTGATGTATCTGCTGCTCTGAGGGGGGAGGGAGGAGGGGCTAAGTGCAGGGAGCGAGCCTTGAGGAGGGGGGTAGTTTACCCTTTGGGGGGAAGGGGCCGCCAATACAGACCGGCATCTGCTGTAATAGTCAGGCGGATGCCGGGGACGGTTAGACGCCAGCAACATCGCTACGCTCCTGCCCTGCATGAAGCCAGCAGCAGCAGGAACGGAATAACAGCATCGCTTCTGCCACTGCTGGCTTCATGCAGGGCAGGAGCATAGCGATGTTTCAGGCATCTGTGCCGGCGTCTACACTCCCCGGCATCCGCCTCTCTATTACAGCGGATGCCAGGTCACATATGCATAAGCCAAGCGGCGAGATGCCGCTGGCCCTGCGTGCGCGCTCATAGACCCATCTAGCCTTCACAATGCGAATACAGACCCAGCACCCGCTGTAATAGAGAGAGGCGGATGTCGGGTCTGTATTCGCATTGTGAAGGCTAGACTGGTCTATGAGCGCACATGCAGGGCCAGCGGCATCTCGCTGCTTGGCTTTGCATATGTGACCCCGCCCACCAATGACGCAACAAAGCAGGAAGACAGAAGATTTTGCAACAACGAAGACTGGTGAGTATGCGATGTGGGAATACCCCTTTAAGGCTATTCCGACGTGGTACTTACAAAAAATTTTCTGACTGATAGGATCCTTTTAATGGTAGAATCCCTTTAGTTTGAGAGGAATGATGTCAAGCAAGGATTCGGGTGGCTGTGACTACAAAGTATTATTGGAATGACTGGACCACCCATTTGCTTGGCCTAATCAGTACACTTTTAGCAATTCTGGGGCATTTTGACATCCAAATGAACATAGTGAAGACAATTTTAGGGACTATCGGGATTGTTTAGAAAGGTAAAGGAGCCTGGGTAGGATATTCATTTTTAGAAGGTTAATATGGCAAACCCAGGAAAGGCCTTTTGTCTCCCAGTGGGTGAAGTCAGCTTGCAAAGTGGGGGGGATGGGGAGGAAGTTTAGAGAGTAGGTATCGGGGAGTGATAGGGCAGGTATACCCCCAGGTGAATGGGAAGTCTGAACGATGGGAATGGACCAGTAGCTGAGCTTGTATTTCTGAGCTGTTTATGTCTCTGCACCACACAAGTGACGTAGCTCTTGCTCTCAGATAGGGGAGGGGGAAGTGAGTGCTCAGTGCTTGTATTTCTGAGCTGTTTATCTCCTGCTCTTCCAGTTATCAGTCAGTTTAATTGAATTTGGCTGATAAGGGCTGAAATAGGGAGTTATGTAAACACAGACCTACTGACAAACTGAGTTTATTGCAATCAAATCCAGCTCTGCTACATCAGCTTCATATTGTGCATCTTCTAGTGATACTGTGGTAATTTATGTACAACCATCCCTCATTACTGACTGCAAACATACTGCTATGAAGAGAGATAGCAGAGCAAGTGAAATCCTGCCCACCAGTGTACTGAGAAAACCAGGAAGTGAAGAGAGCACATAGCATGCAGGTTGCTGAACAAGTCAGTTGGGAATACCCCTTTAAGCGATGAGCGAATCCCTTAAGGTTTGTCTTGCGAAATTCACTCGGCAATTTCCTTCAGACCGAACTGAAACTGCTCTTATACTGTGCCCTCGGAGTATAATAAGCGGAGGCCCTGGGGAGGTGAGTAAACATAAAAAAACAGTGTTACTTACCTCTCTTGTGCTCTGGTGTGACTTTCTGATGTTTTCGGTCCTTTTGGCTGACATCAGGGACTGCAGGTTAGGCCTCAGTGTCACATGACATCATGACACATAGATGCAAGCATCACAGGAAGACAGCAAGGAGTCATGCCGGAGGGTTGACACAGTTTTTATGTTCGCTCACTTGTTATACTCTGGGGTCTGAAGAGACCCCACAGTAGAATAATAAGGTTTGGTATGAACGAAAATGCAAATATTGTAACCAAACAACTGACAACAAAATCACGTCGGTTTTCCTGGTCGATGTTCGATTTTGGTTATGTCCAAGTACATATAATTTGGGTGTATGCTAGATCCAGGCTGAACTAAATCCACCCAAAATAAGTACTCTTAACCAATTCCCGCCGCAGGAATTTTTTGATTTTCGTTTTTGACTCCCTCCCCCCCCCTTCCAAACTCCACAATTTTTGTATATTTTTCCATTCCATATGAGATCTTAATGTTTGCGGGACAAATTGTTCTTTATGATGCCGCCATTTATTATTTTGGACAATGTACTGGGAAGCAAAAGACAAAAATTATGTGTAAGGAAAGCTCACCCTTCCAGAGAATATTCGTTAAGTCCATAAAACGTTACCCAGGTGCACGACCACTCCTCCCGACTCCACGGAGCAAATTACCAGGTAACAATCCAAAAAGAAGCTATGACTAAGGGGCATAAAAAACCCCGAAACGCGTCAGACTTGCGGCATTATGTTGCTTTTTATTTTTTCTTGTTCTTTGTGTTAAATGTGACCTGCACCTTTGTCTGGATGGTCTCTCTGGCCTATTTTTAAACTGATGGAATAAAGAAAGATATTTTATACGTACCTCAGTGCTGCGGACCTGCATTTCTTTTTGGAATGTACTGGGAAGCTGGAAAATAAATCAGAATGGGATGGAATTGGAAAAAAACTACATTTGTGCGACTTTCTTACGGGCTTCGTTTTTACGGCGTTCACTGTGCAGCTAAAATGACATGTCCCCTGTATTCTATGTTTCGGTGTGATTCCAGGGATACCAAATTTTTTTAACCCCCTAACAAAAATCTAAAACTGTGCAAAAAAAGTTTTTTTTCTAAAAGTTTCAGTATTCCAACACCCGTAACTTTTTTATATTTCTGTGTCCGGGGATGTATAGGGCGTCTTTTTTTTGTGGGGCCGGGTGTACTTTTTAGTTATACCGTTTTGGGGAATTGCTATTGATTTGATCACTTTTTATTGAAATTTTTATCACAAGCTAAACAGTGAACAAGTGGCACTTTTGATTCCCCCCCCCCCCCCCGCTACGGTGTTTACCGTACAAGAAAAACATTTTTTATAGATTTGTAGAGCGGGCATTTTCGGACACAGGGATACCTAATATGTATGTGTTCTACACTATTTAAGCACTTTTATATGTGTTCTAGTGCAAAGAGGGTAATTTAAATTCTTTATTTTTTGCATTTATTAGACCTTCGAGGGGTCTGATTACTTATGCAATGTATTACAAGGCTAATGCATTGCAAATTATTTACCGGTGCATCTATTGTGGAGTGTAGAGAGCAGCCTGCAATAGAAAGAAATTACAGACAGGCCTGGGAGCTTTCACAAGGTTCCCCGCTGTCATATTAATGGGACTCCGGCCTTGGATCTTGCTCCAGGTGTCAGCGGTCCCTGGTAAAATAGTAGCGCCGGCAAAATGGCGCCTCAGTCAGCTTTGACTGAGACGCAGAGGGGGCTAATGCCTGCGATCAGTGTGGGCACTGATCTTGTCTATTAGCTCCGAGTGTCTGCTCTATAATACAGAAAACATCCGGTGGCTATGGCTACCACTTCCTAGCGGCTGCCATCTTTAAACACCGGGTATCTACGGTACTTGTACTGTACAGCGGATGTTAGGAAGGGGTTAAAGAATAATTTCTACAAATCTGTTAAAATAAAGATTAAGACAAATTTAGTTTCTTGTTTCTGTGTGAATTCTCTGAGGAGTTTCATAATCTGATTCCCTTGTGAAACATTTTCTACACATAGAATATCAAAATGGCTCCTCTCCTGTGTGAATTCTCTTATGTGTAACAAGGATTGATTTATCTGTAAAACATTTTCCACATTCCAAACATGAAAATGGCTTATCCCCCATGTGGATTCTCTCGTGCAAAGCAAGCTTTGATTTCTCTATAAAACATTTCCCACAGTTTGTACATGAATATGGCTTCTCTCCCGTGTGAATTCGCTCGTGCATAACAAGCTTCGATTTGTCTATAAAACTTTTCCCACATTCCAAGCATGTAAACGGTTTCTCCCCTGTGTGAATTCTCTGATGAAGCTTGAGTTTGTCTTTAGTTATGAAAGATTTCCCACATTCGGAACATGAATATGGCTTCTCTCCTGTGTGACTTCTCTCATGTCTAACCAGCTTAGATTTAGATGTAAAACATTTCCCACATTCGGCACAGGAATGTGTCTTGTCCCCTGTGTGAATTCTTCTGTGTATATAAAGATCTGAGCTTTTTGTAAACTCTTCTCCACATTCACCACATTGAAACCCATCACCCTCTTTGTGTCCTTCATTTGTAATAACAATCTGACATTGGTCAGGGGCAGGTTCCTCGTGATTCGGGGAATTATGTAATTCTGGAGGAAAATTAAGGGTCATGAGGTTTACTTCTGAAGAGTTCTCCAGAATATCTTCATCTTCTATTTTATAATGTAGTGATGGTAGGACGTTTTCCTCAGAGCTCTTACTCAGATGTTCTGTTAGGATTAAAAATGGATTTTCCAATTTTATTTCAAATAATAAAGCCGAGAAATTTTTAACATTTCTATTAGTATGAAAACACACATGCAGTTTTTATGCCAAATTCAGAGCTGGATCTGGCAGGAAGGAGAAATCTGACCCGTCCTCTTCAGCCAACTATCATCCCATCTCACTGCTCCCGTACGCCTCAAAACTACTTGAGCAACACGTCCACTCCAAACTCTCCTCCTATTTCTCATCCAACCTGCTCTTTGACAGACTTCAGTCAGGCTTCAAACCTCGTCACTCCACTGAAACTGCCCTAACAAAAGTCACTAACGACCTGCTAACCGCCAAAGCCAAGCGCCATTACTCTGTCCTCCTCCTCCTTGACCTCTCCTCTGCCTTTGATGCATTTGACCTTCCCTCTTAGTAGAGACTCTCTCATCCCTTGGTATCTCAGACCTGGCCCATTCCTGGATCTCCTCATACCTCACAGACCGCACACTCAGTGTCTCCCACTCGCACACCACCTCCTTATCACGCCCTCTCTCTGTAGGTGTCCTCCAAGGCTCTGTCCTAGGACCCCTCCTGTTCTCCATCTACACCCTCAGCCTAGGCCAACTCATAGAATCTCATGATTTTCAATACCACTGCTATGCCGATGACACCCAAATATACATCTCTGGACCAGACATAACTTCTCTGTTGGCCAGCGTTCCAAATTGTTTAGCGGCCGTAGCATCTTTTCTCTCCATTCTTTACTTTCTCAAAGTCAACATGGAGAAAATGGAGTTCATCATCTTCGCCCCACCCCATACGGCCCCTCTACCTGACCCATCTATCAAAGTTAACAGAACCACAATTACCCCTGTCTCACAGGCCCAATGCCTTGGGATAACCCTGGACTCCAATCTATCCTAAAAGGTGCACATTGAAACCCTCAACACTTCCTGCCGCCTCCAACTCAAGAACATCCATCGAATCCGCTACTTCCTCACCCCAGAAATTGCTAAGATTCTAGTCCATGCCCTCATAATCTTCCACCTAGATTACTGCAATACCCTTCTCCATGGACTCCCAGCAAACACCCTCCCCCCCCTCCAGTCCACCTTAAACTGCGCTGCTCACTTAATCCACCTCACCCCCCGATCTTCATCGGCTTCTCCCCTCTGCCAGTCCCTCCACTGGCTACCCATTGCCCAGCGAATTGAGTTCAAGCTACTAACGTTAACATACAAAGCCATCCACACCCTGTCCCCTCCATATATCTCTGACCTCATCCACAACCTGTCCCCTCCATATATCTCTGACCTCATCTCCCGCTACCTGCCCACACGTAACCTCAGATCCTCCAATGACCTCCTACTCCGCTCTGCTCTCATCCGCTCCTCACACAACCGTCTCCAAGATTTCTCCCGTGCATCCCCCATACTCTGGAACTCCTTACCAAGACACATAAAACTGACCCCCACAATCACAGGATTCAAGAAGGCGCTGAAGACTCCCCTATTCAGGAAGGCCTACAACCTCCAATAACACTGTCACCGCACTGCCATCTGTACAGTCTCCCCCTCTCCTTCTGTCTCTACCCCCTTCCCCCATAGATTGTAAGCCCTCGCGGGCAGGGCCCTCTACCCCACTGTGCCAGTCAGTCATTGTTAATATTATACCTGTTTGTGTACTGTATGTAACCCCCAAATGTAAAGCACCATGGAATTAATGGTGCTCTATAAAATAATGATAATAATGTTCACATGATAATAAGACACAATGGAAAAATTAGACTCTTAAATATTTTTGCCAAGGGTCTGTGGCAGATTTTATTGTGTTTTTGAGCCAAAGTAAAGATTGGCTTGAAATATAATGGAAGTTTTAATACTTTTCCCTTCTGCTAAATATATACCTGGATCTGGAAAACAACAAAAAAACCTCAGAAAAACTACAGCTCATCTCCTAAAAACAGAGACCTTATTTAACACTATAGGTGGCAATATAAAAAAAGTTATGGGTGTCTGAAAATGTTGTCCCATACATGTCGGTGTGACGTTACTGCAGTACCTACACCGACTAGCACTGTACAGTGAATGAGCAGTGATGCTCCTTGAATGGAAGAAATATCGGAAGCAGTGCTGACTCAGTTCGGCTGATCTGCTGGGTCCTGGGTGTCAGACCAAAGTAGATCTAATATTAATGGCTTAAGCTAGACCATCCACAGTAGAAACCAGATAACATCTTTAAAAAACTTTAAGATCTAACAGGCATGACTACAGGCTCTGGGGCTTTTGTTAGACCATGATCATAAACTTTGAATAACCAAAATAAAAAACTTATACCAAAATGTATGCCAAAGGACACTCTCTTACCATCTCTTAGTGAATGAATCCCTATGGACAGACACTTTGGATGTACAGTGGGGCAAAAAAGTATTTAGTCAGTCACCAATAGTGCAAGTTCCACCACTTAAAAAGATGAGAGGCGTCTGTAATTTACATCATAGGTAGACCTCAACTATGAGAGACAAAATGAGAAAAAAAAATCCAGAAAATCACATTGTCAGATTTTGTAAGAATTTTTTTTCAAATTATGGTGGAAAATAAGTATTTGGTCACCTACAAACAATCAAGATTTCTGGCTCTCACAGACCTGTAACTTCTTCTTTAAGAGTCTCCTCTTTCCTCCACTCATTACCTGTAGTAATGGCACCTGTTTAAACTTGTTATCAGTATAAAAAGACACCTGTGCACACCCTCAAACAGTCAGACTCCAAACTCCACTATGGTGAAGACCAAAGAGCTGTCAAAGGACACCAGAAACAAAATTGTAGCCCTGCACCAGGCTGGGAAGACTGAATCTGCAATAGGCAACCAGCTTGGATTGAAGAAATCAACTGTGGGAGCAATAATTAGAAAATGGAAGACATACAAGACCACTGATAATCTCCCTCGATCTGGGGCTCCATGCAAAATCTCACCCCGTGGGGTCAAAATGATCACAAGAACGGTGAGCAAAAATTCCAGAACCACGCGGGGGGACCTAGTGAATGAACTGCAGAGAGCTGGGACCAATGTAACAAAGCCTACCATCAGTAACACACTACGCCGCCAGGGACTCAGATCCTGCAGTGCCAGACGTGTCCCACTACTTAAGCCAGTACATGTCCGGGCCCGTCTGACGTTTGCTAGAGAGCACTTGGATGATCCAGAAGAGTATTGGGAGAATGTCCTATGGTCTGATGAAACCAAACTGGAACTGTTTGGTAGAAACACCACTTTACGTGTTTGGAGGAAAAAGAATACTGAGTTGCATCCATCAAACACCATACCTACTGTAAAGCATGGGGGTGGAAACATCATGCTTTGGGGCTGTTTCTCTGCAAAGGGGCCAGGACGACTGATCCGGGTACATGAAAGAATGAATGGGGCCATGTATCGTGAGATTTTGAGTGCAAACCTCCTTCCATCAGCAAGGGCATTGAAGATGAAACGTGGCTGGGTCTTTCAACATGACAATGATCCAAAGCACACCGCCAGGGCAACGAAGGAGTGGCTTTGTAAGAAGCATTTCAAGGTCCTGGAGTGGCCTAGCCAGTCTCCAGATCTCAACCCTATAGAAAACCTTTGGAGGGAGTTGAAAGTCCGTGCCAAGCGACAGCCCCAAAACATCACTGCTCTAGAAGAGATCTGCATGGAGGAATGGGCCAACATACCAACAACAGTGTGTGCCAACCTTGTGAAGACTTACAGAAAACGTTTGACCTCTGTCATTGCCAGCAAAGGATATATAACAAAGTATTGAGATGAAATTTTGTTACTGACCAAATACTTATTTTCCACCATAATTTGCAAATAAATTCTTACAAAATCAGACAATGTGATTTTCTGGATTTGTTTTCTCATTTTGTCTCTCATAGTTGAGGTCTACCTAGGATGTAAATTACAGACGCTTCTCATCTTTTTAAGTGGTGGAACTTGCACTATTGGTGACTGACTAAATACTTTTTTGCCCCACTGTATATGGTAAATGTAGGCTCCAACCTGATGTTAAAAGAGCCTGAATTAGAGAGCTCCTACATTGTATGTCATGGCTATGCACATGATGGGATTAGCTCTTCACATGTGCAACAAGGTATATAACATATATCTCCTCTTACCTTGTGATGTAAGCGGCTGGTAGTTTTCCATCATGGCGTCCTTGTACAGATCCTTGTGTCCTTCTAAATACTCCCACTCCTCCATGGAGAAATAGACAGTGACGTCCTGACACCTTATAGGAACCTGACAACACAATGATACGGTCATCCCCCGACCCCTCCATGGTGTTCCTGTATAACGGCCCAGCATTCCCAGCAGCGCTCACCTCTCCAGTCAGCAGCTCAGTGATCTTGTTGGTCAGTTCTAGGATCTTCTGCTCCTGTATCGGTGAGTGCGGGGGAGGGTCTGTGATGGGGCTGTGGCTCCTGCTCCGTCCTTCTGACTCATGGACATGGCTGCTGGGAGTCACACACTCACCCGATGTCTTCTTCACTATTGTATAATCCTGTGTATGGAGAGACATTTAGGGAACTGAACATTGTGATCCTGTTGTATAGAGCTTTAGTGCGATCACATCTGGAATACTGGGGTCAGTTCTGAAGACTTCACCTCCGAAATAAGAACGAGTCCCAAAGTGGGATATAAAAATGGTGGAAGATCTCAGGTACAAAATGTATTCGTCAAGAACAAATGGATCATAAGGTGAATTCTTCTGCTGCTGCTGTCAAGGACTTAAAAAGTAGTTTCAATCTTCATGTGAATGTGTGACTCTTTAAAGGGATTCTACCATTAAAGCAACTTTTTTTCTAATTACCACGTCGGAATAGCCTTATGAAAGGCTATTCGTCTCCTACCTTTAGATGTGGTCTCCGTCGTGCCGTTCCTTAGAAATACCGGTACGCTAATGAGGTCTCGGCAGCAATGAGGGCGTCCTTCTTCTTCATCTGCCTACTCCCCTTGTCTGTCGTCTTCTTTCTTCGTCATGTCTGAACCTGCGCAGTCGGCTCTGAGTGAACTCATCCAGGCGTCGGAGGGCTGTACGGACCTTACTGAGCATGCGCAGTACACTCTGTTCGGCGAAGATGTGAGGAGCGTACTGCCCATGCACGCAATTGCAGCCTTGGAAATATGGCCGCAGGCCGGCATGTGCAGTCGGCTCTAACAGGGTCTTGCTGTCAGAGCCAACTGCGCAGGCGTCAGACATGACGAAGAAAGAAGACGACAGACAAGGAGAGGAGGCAGATTAAGAAGAAGGACGCCCTCATTGCTGCTGAGACCTCATTAGCATACCGGTAAGTACCGGTATTTCTAAGGAACGGCGCGGCAGAGACCACATCTAAAGGTAGGAGACGAATAGCCTTTCTTAAGGCTATTCCGACGTGGTAATTAGAAAAAAAGTTGCTTTAATGGTAGAATCCCTTTAAAAAATAAACTTATGCTGAAGAATCAGTTTCTCGTTAAATAATACAATACAGAGATAAGGTCAGTTTACCTCTCCGGTCAGCAGGTAGATGATCTCCAAGGTGAAGTTTAATATTCTTTTGGAAAGTTCTTTCCAGTCCTTGTCCATCCTTGGTGGGTCATTCAGGATGAGAATTGGAGAAAACTGGATCCACAAGAAGTTACTGGGACGGCCGGCTCCTTTAAGAGAGGCTGTAAATCATACAGAGGACAAAAGGATATAATGCAAATGTCTTCTAAATGGGGGTCCCAACCCGTACCTGAGTGGAGAATGGGGGGGGGGGTGTCATATGTACTGTATTCTATAGATACTTCTATAGGGGTTTTGTTAAACGGCTGCGCTGACAATGATGTCCTGAGGCCTCATGGACTCAACCGTATGCAGTCTACGGGTCAGTAACAATGGCAGGGATGATCACACGGGCTGGTATTCGTATCTCATCCGTGAATTTTACCGACCCATACATTGAAACGAATGGACCAAATTTGGACAGGTATAGGACGTGCTCCATGTTTTGTGGCTCTTCACTCGGCCTGGACACACAGCTGCAAAAACTAAAGCTGTATGAGCCCATAGAAATGAATATGGCCAAACAAATGAGTTGTGTGCATGAGGCCTAACACACTGGGAAGACACTGGTGAACGACCATTATTGTCGCCTGTCTGCCTTTTCCTAATATGTCTGTTTCCGTACATCTGCAAGATATAACAATTCTGGGACATCTTCTCTCTTTGTGCTGTTCGGTTCTGTTTTGAGTTTTCTGCCAGTGTATTTCGACACGGAATCCGCCTCAAAATCTGCTGCCAAAGATGGCTCCCATTTACTTCAATGGGAGCTGCTCGCTTCTCTGCTAGCTAGTAGCGGAAAAAAGAAGCGAGTTGCCTTATCTTGCCAGGCTGACTCAGCTGCGGCGTCCGCGTCACGAGGCTCTCTCCCGATTAAGCCCATCCATTCGGCCTAATCCGGAGAGGGATGCCGGTGCACTGCATTGACATTCAGTTGCAGTTAGCCGCGTGGTATGTTCGCACACGGAATCCATTTTCTGCCATGTGAACATACCCTTCCTCTGTTATTCTGCCTGGATATTTATAAATATATTGATTGATTGATTGCTTGATTGACAACTAGTGGTTACATTTCCCTAGTCAATGTGGCGTGGAACCTACACAGTAGCAGCAATGACTGGACAAGGGCCCATTCACACGGAGTAAACGCGTGTGTATTTTAGCAAAATACACGTGTAAAAATAAGACTCCCATTGACTTCAATGACATTTTACATGTGTATTTTGTCGTGTATTTTGCCAAAATACACATGCGTTTACTCTGTGTGAACGGGCCCTTCAGACTGAATCAGAATACGTCCATTATTATGCTCACTTATATAGCGCCATTATATTCTGCAGCGCTTTACGGACATTGACAGTCACTGTCCCATATAAGGCTCACAATCTACATTCCCTATCAGTATGTCTTTGGCGTGTGGGAGGAAACCGGAGGACCTAGAGGAAGCCCACGCAAACACAGGGAGAACATACAAACTCCTTGCAGATGTTGTCCTTGGCAGGATTCGAACCCGGGACTCCAGTGCTGCAAGGCTGCAGTGCTAACCACTGAGCCACCATGCTGCCCATCAGAATACGGGGTAACACCCAGATGTCAATTTATCCATCAATTGTCAGGATGAATAATTGAGAGACGGCACAAGGTAGAGCTAGAAAATGATCCAGAATTGTTATTTTATGGAGAATACAAGTATTTAGTCAGGCAGAGTCAGGAGAGGTGACGGATCCTGTATAAAGTCTCCTCCGATCGTCCTCTCCTGTCTGATGTGCCGGTGGTGCGGGCAGCAGCGATGTCAGATCAGGAGCGGAGTATACCGGAGGACACCGGAGGGAAATAATAACATAGGACGCGTCTCATCTCACCACAAGACTTTACCACAATGACACAAATTGTACCACAAACTGCAACAAACCCACAAAATCCCCTCCCCCACCATCTTACCTTAGGGCTGAGGTCACACAAGGAGTTCTGTGACGATTTCCTCTGCTGCTGGCTGATAACAGAGAGAACAGCACAACATCAGTGACCACCTGACCAGGACCTGCTCTGTATCTACTGCACTGCCATAGCTGAAGGACCTGTGGTGATGTCACCGTCATGTGATCAGCAGTGAGGGGGCGGAGCTCAGCAGTGAAAAGTATAAATACTGACTGAAGGAGCTGTGATGAGGTCATGTGACTGGGAGGAGCTCCTGTGCTGTGTCGTATGGGGACGCTGTGACCGACTCAGAGATTTCTCCTCACGATGGAAATGTCGTCTCTTATTCCTATTTCCTTGTAGAGTTGTCAGTCTCTTCTGTTATTTGTATTTTCCTATAAGAGCGCGGACATGCTGGGAGTTGTAGTTCTCTTTTCTTTTCTTACTTCCTATCGGTAGTGTTCTCGGATATTCCATAACACCCCGGATAATAATAATACATGTTATTTCTATAGCGCCAACATATTCCGCAGCGCTGTACAATTTGTAGGGTTCAAGTACAGACAGAAAGATACATTACAGAGAATTAGTCACGTCACACAATGGGACTGAGGGCCCTGCTCGCAAGAGCTTACAATCTATGAGGTAGAGGGGGTGACACAAGAGGTAGCAGGGGCGGCATTGCTTATACAGGGGTCAGACACTTTTGTAATAGAGGTGACTGTCATTACACAAACATAAGACTTTATGAGCCGTCACCAGTCGTGTCCTGTAACATGTGGATGGAGCTTGGACCTACAAAGTTATCCATAAGCGGCATCATATCATGTAGTAGATCACAAATTCAACATGAGCCAACAGTGCGGTGCTGCTGCAAAAAAGGCTAATAAAATTCTGGGATGTATTAAGACAAGCATTGAATCTAGATGAAGAGAGGTCATTATTCCGCTGTACTCTTCCCTGGTCAGACCACACCTGGAATACTGTGTACAGTTCTGGGCGCCTCAATTCAAGAAAGACATCGATATATTGGAGCAAGTCCAGAGAAGAGCAACCAAAATGGTGGAAGGTCTGCAAACCATGTCCTATGAGGAGCGGCTAAAAGAACTGGGATTGTTTAGTTTGCAGAAGAGAAGGCTGAGGGGAGATTTAATAGCAGTCTACAAATATCTGAAAGGTAGTCACAGTGCAGAGGGATCTGCCCTATTCTCATTAGCACAAGGAAGTACAAGAAGCAATGGGATGAAACTAAAGGGAAAGAGATACAGATTAGACATTAGGAAAAACTTTCTGACAGTGAGGGTAGTGAGAGAGTGGAATAGGCTGCCACGGGAGGTGGTGGGCGCTCCATCAATGGAAATCTTCAAGCGGAATCTGGAGAAACATATAGCTGGGATGATTTAGGAAAACCTGCACTCGCAGGGGGTTGGACCCGATGGCCCTTGAGGTCCCTTCCAACTCTACCAAAAAGAAAGAAAAAAAAAAAAAGGGTAATGTGGGAGCGGGGACAGAGGAGGGTTCGTTTTAGGAATTCGAATATTGAAATACTGGATAACTGGTGGCTCAGTGGTTAGCACTGCAGCGTTGGAATCCTGGGTTCGAATCCTGCCAAGGACAACATCTGAAAGCAGTTTTTATGTTCTCCCTGTGTTTGTGTGGGTTTCCTCTCACACGCCAAAGACATACTGATAGGGAACGTACTGTAGATTATGAGCTCTATATGGGACAGTAAACTGACGATGTCTGCAAAGCACTGCGAAACACAATGGCACTATACAAGTAAGGGTTGGTTCACATCCGCGTTAGTATTCCACATGGGGACCCCCCCCACCGCGCAACACATTGAAATCAATGGGTTAAAAAGCCTCCCATTGATTTCAATGTGTAGTGAATGTGATCTGTTTTGAGTGCTCACACTCTGACACGTGTATGCGTGTCTGAATGCGCGGTGCGTTAATCCATGGGAACGGAGCCTTAGAGTTATCCTAATATAGACACAAGGAAGCTTCAGATAGAGGGCAACACCCCGTCTCATGAACATAACTGAGTGACAGACACACATGTCTGGGTCGTCGTCATCCATGGGGGATCTATGGTGGGTCTGTTGGGACCATCCCAGAGTCCCTCAACCAAATGATCGACCATGAACCAAGCTGGAACTCTACAAAATATCCAGATTGAAGAAACCTAAATATGAGCTTTTATGATGATGTAAGATAATGAGACATTGACTGACAAGTTTTCCCTGTATCCCATTATCAGGGGATAATCATACTCATTAGGGAGAGTGTGTGCCTATCCCTGCGCTATGCTGAGGAGGTCCAAAAGACTGAAACAGCGCTGTCCATAGCTGGGAATCTGTTCCTTTTGGAATAGAAATACTAATCTGGCAATAAACCTCGCATCATATCAGTAGGCTTATTAACTGAGTCATGCATGATGTTAAGGGGATGTCCCTAGAGGGCAGCATACAGAGGCACTGTTCTCCTAATTACATCCTGGAGAATAGATTTGCATATTTTTATCCATTTTTCCTTGAAGTCTTTAATAAATCTACATGTGTTTTTTTTAATTTTTTTTATAATAAGTCCTCTCTCTTAAGACTTCTCAAAACGTGATTACAGATTTCACCAAATATTGTATATGTTACTGGCCATTTGTTGGAGTTTCCATTGGTCAGGTACCGTTGTGGCTTGGCCAATGCATCATGGCGCCTGAAAACTATTCCAGCAAAATCTTCCCTCTAAAAGTTTTAACGCAGTGTGTTAAAAAGAACCACATAAAACACATACACTAAGCAACACATATAGACATGAAGGCGCACACCCAAAAAACAAAGAAAAATAATATGTTTATTATGCACAAAAACATCAAAAATCACAGGCCAGATTAAAAACTTTCAACGAAAATACCAAGCCATTTACGAGGGGCGTTCATTAAAGATTTCCCACTTCCTATGGACTGAGAGCAATGAAACTTGGCACAGTTATTCGTCCTTCTCTACATAGGTGCCACCTAGGGACACACACGTCTCCCATCTCTTTATGTAACTGTAAACCCCTCGCTTGTAGGAGTCAACAGGTTGCTCCAAAAGCCACGTTGTGACTTCGGAAATCAAAGTCTCATCATCTGGCAAATGCTTGTCCTTCAAAAATAACTGAATTGTTGGAAAGAGGTGGAAGTCTGATGTTGCGAGGTTGGGTGTATAAGGGGGATGCGGTAGAATTTCAAAGCCACAGGAGCATGCTTCCATTTGGGCAACATGTGAGTTGTGAACTGGAGCATTGTCATGCAGAAGGTGGAAACTTTTGGTGAGCATGCCACGACTTTTGGTTTTGATGGCCTCCCACAATTTCTGCAGCAGTGAAGCGTAGTATGCCCTAGTGATCTTGGTACCTTTTGCTATGAAATCCATCAATACAACGCCATACTGGTCGCAACATACTGTGAGCATAAGCTTGCTTGCCAAGGGTTGGGCACGTGCCTACTTAACTGGAGGCGGTGAGTCATGATGATTCCATTGCATCTCAAGATCATAGTGATGGACCTAGTTTTCATCCTGTGTGATGAGTCTGTTGAAAAAGTCCTCCTGGTGTCTGCGGTACAATGTCAATAGAGCCTGAGAGCATTTGACTCGTTCCTGCTTCTGAAAAGGTGTGAACAGCCGGGGAACCCAGCGAGCGGTTACCTTATGCATGTGAAGATGGTCTTGGAGGATTTTTTCTATGGACCCAACACTAATTTTTTTTTAATGTAGATTGTGAGCCCCATATAGGGATCACAATGTACAGTCTTGTTTTCCTATCAGTATGTCTTTGTAGAATGTGAGTAAATCCACACAAACACGGGGAGAACATACATACTCCTTGCAGATGTTGTTCCTGTTGGGATTTGAACCCAGGACTCCAGCGCTGCAAGGCTGCAGTGCTAACCAGTGAGCCACCGTGTTGCCCCGGACCCAACACTAATCTTGACATTTTGGGCTAGGTGGCGAATGGCCACATAGCGATTTTCCAAAAGGGCGATCTCCACTTGCTGCTTGGTGTGTTCATCAATAGCAGAGTGGTGTTGCCCTGGAATTGGAGCTGTCTCCACCGAAGTCTGACCGTAAACCATTCATTTCATCGAACGTTTCTTTTGGTGTGCGGCCTTTCAAGTGTTGCTCTGTATTCCACTAGGTCCATTATCAAACCTCATGTGCCCCACTTCAGCACATGCAAAGTCAAGACCATTATCCGTTCTCAGTTGCAAATTGGAACGTTATCTATAGAGACTTATATCATTACTAGAGATGAGCGAATAGTATTCGAAACTCTAGTTTCGAATACCTCGCTCCATAGGAATGAATGGAAGCTGCTGGCGTGCGGCCGGTGCCGGTGCTTAACTCCTTGCTGTTCGGCTGCTCCTGTTCATTCCTATGGGAGCGAGGTATTCAAAACTAGAGTTTCGAATACTATTCGTTCATCTCTAATCATTATACATGTGCAGTTTCAGCTTCCTGTGACAAATAGAAGTGGGCCAGGGGAAAATTTTAATGATTGCCCCTCGTATATAACAGTCAATACAAATGTTTCGTAGAACATTTCCCACATTCTCTGATTAAGCTGAAGCGTGACTTTTGTAATAAAACATTTCCTACATTTTCAACATGAAGATTGCTTCTCTCCTTTGTGAATTCTTTCGTGTATAACAAGGTTGGCCTTTGCTCTAAAGCATTTCCCACATTCTGAACATGTGAATGGCTTCTCTCCTGTGTGAATTCTCTCATGTATGACAAGCTTTGATTTTACTTTAAAAGATTTTTTGCATTTTGAACATGGGAACGGCCTCTCCCCGGTGTGAATTCTCTCGTGCAAGGCAAGATTTGATTTATCTGTAAAATATTTCCCACAGTCTGAACACAAAAATGGCGTTTCTCCTGTATGAATTCTTTCATGCAACACCAGCTTTGATCTCACTCGAAAACATTTCCCACATTCTGAACATGAGAATGGCTTCTCTCTCGTGTGGCTTCTCTGATGTTTTACAAGATTTGATTTATCTGTAAAACATATTCCACAGTCTGAACACGAAAATGGCTTCTCCCCTCTGTGAATTCTTTCATGCGTAATAAGTTTAGATTTTTCCGTAAAACATTTCCCACATTCGGAGCATGTAAATGGTTTCTCTCCTGTGTGAATTTTCTGATGCTCTTTGAGTTTATTATTAGAAATAAAACATTTCCCGCATTCCAGACATGAGAATGGCTTCTCTCCTGTATGAATTTTCTCATGTCTAACGAGATTGCATCTTTTTGTAAAACACTTCCCACATTTCACACATGTGTACGGCTTCTCCCCTGTGTGAATTCTATGGTGATGCTTAAGTACGTTTTTAGTAATGAAAGATTTCCCACATTCGGAACACGTAAATGGTTTCTCTCCGGTGTGAATTCTCTGATGATACCTAAGTCCGTCTTTACTACCGAAAGATTTTTCACATTCTGAACAATTAAATGGCTTCTTTCCTGTGTGAGTTCTTTTGTGTAGAACAAGCTGTGATTTTGATGTAAAAAATTTCTCGCACACAGAACAGGAATGTAGCTTTTCCCCTCTGTGAATTTTTTGGTGTATAGAAAGAAGGGATCTCTTTGCAAATTTTTCTCCACATTCACCACATTGAAAACTATCACTCCCTTTTTCCCCTGTACTTGTGGTAACAATCTGAGATCGGTTAGAAGGTTCCTTGGGATTCGGAGGATTATATGATTCTGGAGGAAACTTAAGCGTAATGAGGTTTTCTTCCCGATAGTGTTCCATGATATCTTCATCTTCTACTTTACAATTTAGCAATGATATGATGTTTTCCTCAGAGCTCGTACTGGGATTTTCTGTTACGATTGAAATAAAATGATGAATTTAATTTTCAAATCAACAAAGTAGACAAATTTATAACATTTCTATTAACCTCTTCCCGTCAAAGGCTTTTTTCTATTTTCCTCTTTGACTCCTTGCCTTCCAAACTCAGAACTTTTTTATTTTTCCGATCACAGAGCCATATGAGAGCTTAAAGGGATTCTATCATTAAAATGCAAATTTTTCTGGGAGTCATGTTGGAATAGCCTTAAAAAAGGGCTATTCTTCTCCTATCTTTAGATGTCTTTTCTGGGCCGCCGTTCGGTATAAATCCCGACTTCGCCTATCCACTGGCCATAAGAAAATGACCGCTTACACAGTATTGTAAGCAGCTATTTTCTTGTGGCCGGCAGGCATGCGCAGTCGGCCGCCAGAGGCCTAGAGGTCTGAAGCCAGCGCCAGAAGAAGACGCGAAGAGAGGCCGTTCCTGAAGAAGATGAAGGCCATGCTGGAGAGTTCTCTCGCAGCATTGGGGACGCCCCCAGTGCTGTTGGAGTGCTGGGGACCGCCCCCAGTGCTGTGGGAGAACTCATTTACATACCGGGTTTTCTACTGAACGGCGGCGCGGAGAAGACATCTAAAGGTAGGAGACGTGGTACCCAGAAACAATTGCATTTATTATTCTGTACAATGTACTGGAAAGCTGGAAAAAATTCAGAATGGAGTGGAATTGGAAGAAAAGTACAATTGTGCGACTTTCTTATGGGCTTCATTTTTACGGCGTTCAGTCTGCAGCCAAAATGACATGTCACCTGTGTCCTATGTTTTGGTACAATTCCGGGGATACCAAATTTATATCATTTTATTTACATTTAAAAATCTTAACAACAATAAAAAACTTTGCAAAAAAAATTTTCACGTCGCCATATTCTGAAACCCATAACTTTTTTATATTTCCATGTATGGCGATGCATAGGGTTTTTTTTTTTTTTTTTTTGCGGGGCCGGTTTGATTTTATTTTTTCCAGTAAGGCATTCACCGAATGCAAATTATATTTTCATAAGTTTGTAGACCAGCATTTCACAGTAATATTCTACTTTTATATAAGTGCTAGGTAAGGGGGGGGGGTGATTTGAATTTTTAATACTTTTTATTTCTTTTAAGATTTTTTTTTAATCAATTTTACTGTATTTTACTGTATTTTTCAGACCAAATGGACCTAGGACCTACACTTTGCGGGGTTGGGTACGTTACAACACCTATTGATGCATGTAGATATCAAGGTGAGGGTGGCAGCGGTTCGGCCTGTTGACACCGAGGATCAGAGAAAACAATGGAAAGCAACAAAATGGACCTAAGACTACAAACAGGGAATCCGCACTCACTGGTACGTGGAAGAAGAGCCAGGTCGACAATCCAAATGGACAAAAACCCTTTTATTGGGGTGAAAATAAACAGAAAAAGCATGGAGTGTTGGCCCTGCAATTGAATTTGCCTATGTCAATGTGTGACACACCAGTCACGTGATGGAGTCACATAAAGGTGGGCGCAGGCTTTCTTCTCCACCACGTGGCCCCCACATAGTAAAATATTTTCCCCACAGTGGCCCCTACAGAGTACCGAGGTGTTTGTAGAATTTGTTTGAAGTTGTGAGTTAATCTGATTCTTACCTTGTGATATAATCGACTGGTAGTTTTCCATCATGGCCTCCTTGTACAGGTCCTTGTGTCCTTTTATATACTCCCACTCCTCCATGGAGAAATAGACAGTGACATCCTGACACCTTATAGGAACCTGACAACACAATGATACGGTCATCCCCCGACCCCTCCATGGTGTTACTGTATAATGTCCCAGCATTCCCAGCAGTGCTCACCTCTCCAGTCAGCAGCTCCGTGATCTTTTTGGTCAGTTCTAGGATCTTCTGCTCCTGTATCAGTGAGTGCGGGGGAGGGTCTGTGATGGGGCTGTGGCTCCTGCTCCGTCCTCCTGACTCATGGACATGGCAGCTGGGAGTCACACAGTCACCCGATGTCTTCTTCACCACTGCGTATTCCTGTATATGGAGAAAAAGAGATAGAGTTGGGGAAATAAATGCTGTGAACCTGTTGTATAGATCTTTAGTGGGATCACATCTGGAATACTGGGGTCAATTCTTGAGACCTCACCTGCAAAAGGTGAGTATACAATATACAGCTGAGATAGGTGTTTGGCAGAGGCAGGGCTGGCGTCAGCGCACAGCATAGTTGGGCAAGTGCCGGGGCCCACAGAGCCTCTGGGGGCCCCCCGGCACTTGCCTGCCCCAGCACTTGCCTGTCCTGATTTCAGCTCATCGGCGTCCCGACGGACGCTGATGAGCTGAATACATAGATGATTAAAGCAGGAGCTGTGAGCTCAGCTCCTGCTTTAACGCTGCGGTCCGGCTTGCGTGTGTAGGCGCGATGACGTCATCACATTGCGCCTACACACGCAAGCCGGGCCGCAGCGTTAAAGCAGGAGCTGAGCTCACAGCTCCTGCTTTAATCGCCTATGTGAATGGAGTGAGAGAGCGGAGAGAGGAGCATTGGGGGAGCGATGGAAGGTGAGTGTAAGTGTTTGTTTTGTATTAAATATTAAGGTGGAACATAATGAAGGGGGCCCATGAAACTGGGGGGCAAATGAAGGGGAGGGAATGGCATGACACTGGGGAAGCTTAAGGGGGTGGGGAGAGAACGGCATGAAACTGGGGACAGAGATGGAGGGGGCCCAATGAAACTGGGGGGGCAAATGAAGGGGAGGGGTTGGAACGGCATGACACTGGGGCAGATGGGGGGGTGGAACAGCATGACACTGGGGCAGAGACGGGGGACATGAAACTGTGGGCAGATGAAGGGGGAGAACGTGATGAAACTGGGGACAGAGATGGAGGGGGGGACATGAAACTGGGGGCAGAGGAAGGGTGTATATGAAACTGGGGGAGAGATGGAGGGGGGGCATATAATTTACGGGTGACTGTAGGAGGTGTTATGTCAGTCCAGGTAGCTGCAACGGGGCTAAGGAATAGCAGCAGGGAATCTCGCCCTGCACTACTCCCACTAGCTATCCCGGTCCCTGCCTCACGGGTGTGGGTCGGCTGTACTCAGGCTAAGCCTGACCCCGACAGCTCCTCTCTCACTGATACCGTAGGCCTAGAGGGAAGTGGGAGAAGGAATGCCCTATAAGATCTCTAGGGACTGGAGACTAAAGGGGGTCACCCCTAACGAACAAGTGAAGCTGCTACTGACAAGGACTGACAAGGGTGTGCGCTGACTAACAACACAAGCAGCACACAGGAAAAATGTGGGAAAGGATTCCCCCAAACCAATATGGGAAGGAACCTTACACTAGGAAACAAACACAGGGAAACTGAGTAGAAATCAAAGGATAAGGCAATTCACTCACACAGTCAATTATACACAGAGGGAGGATTGGTGAACACAGAAGGGAAAACACACAAACCAACTCGTTCACCCAAACCTCCCAAAAACCAACCACGGAACTTCCTCTATCCAAGATAACCACCTACTCCTTCTGCTAAGGCCTAGCTCTGTAAAAGCGACACTCAGCACAGAACCATGGGAGGCATGGGTTTAAATACAGAGTAGAGACCACTCCTCCCAGGTGCAAATGGGAGGACAGACTAATCAACCAGGAAATAAAGCTGCCTACCAACAGTGCGCGCGTGCAAGTCAGAAGGTGTGCACCAATACCCACGACAGGACAACCCCGCAGCGCCAGGATGCCACCCCAGACACTGCACAGCCAAAAACTCCCCAGGTAAGAAAAATAGAAAGTAATGAACCTAAATACTCCTAACAGGATCCTCCCCTCAAGGAGAAGACTCCGGATTCTCTAGGAGCATCCTTCTTCGGGAACTCCTTGTGGAATTTCTCCACGAGTCTGGGGGCTGACATATCCGACTCCAGGACCCAAGAATTATCCTCAGGACCGTATCCCTTCCATGCCACCAGATACCGTAGCTTCCCCCGAACATATTTGCTATCCAGAACTCGGGATATCTCATACTCCCCGGACTCAGAAACTGGTGGAACCTTAACTGGAGACGTTCCCTTCTTGGCCTTCTTTAACAAGGAGACATGGAACACCCGGTTTATCTTCCACCTTTGGGGTAGTTGCAGCTGGGCCGCCACTTCATTTACCATCTTGATGATCTTAAAAGGACCCACAAACCTGGGACCCAGCTTCTTGCTAGGAACCTTCAACCTGATATTCTTGGTGGACAACCAAACCATCTCACCAGGGAAGAACTGCAACTCTCCTCTCTTCCGATCCGCCTGGACCTTAGCCTGGTGCGACGCCCGCACCAGATTCTCTCGGATACGGGACCATACCCCTTGCAGCTTTTTAGAAAATAGCTCCTCCTCCGGAACTGGGGAAGAAATGGAAGAAAATACTCAGAAAACAGGATGTCTACCACCGGAGCAAAAAAAAGGTGTGGTACCTGTGGCATTGGAATCATGGTTGTTTAGGGAAAATTCTGCCAGGGGGAGAAAGGCAGCCCAATTATTCTGGTTCTCTCGAACAAAACACCTCAAAAACTGTTCCACATCCTAATTCTTCCTCTCTGTTTGTCCGTCAGACTCTGGGTGAAACCCGGAGGAAAACGACAGTGTAACTCCCAACCTGCTGCAAAAAGCCCGCCAGAATTTAGCCACAAATTGCGGTCCCCTGTCCGAAACGATCTCCTCAGGAAGACCATGCAACCTTACAATTTCTTTAATAAACGCCTCTGATAGTGTCTTGGCACATGGCAGCCTGGAAAACGGGATCAAATGGCACATTTTCGTGAAGCGGTCAACGACTACCCAAATGACCGTGAAACCCTTAGACACCGGAAGGCCCGTGATGAAATCCATAGACAGATGAGTCCAAGGTGCCTTAGGAGGTTCCAATGGATGTAGAAGACCGTGGGGATGGGTATGCGACGCCTTGGCTCTTGCACAGACCGAACAATTTTGAACAAACTGCAAGACATCCTTACTCCACCCTGGCCACCAAAAATTCCTAGACACCAATCTCATGGTCTCTGAAACCCCCGGGTGACCAGCAAGAACCGACTCGTGACACTCCCTCAGGAGACTTTGTCGGAGAGTAGTTGGGACAAAAAGCTTGTTTCTAGGTATCTTGGAAGGTGCAGCGTGTTGCGCTTCGATCAAGGCCTTCTCCAATTTCGCGCCCAATACTGCTACCACCACTCCATCCCCAAGGATAGTGGCAGGCGCCTCTCGTTCCTCCTCAGTCGACATATACCGGGATAAAGCATCAGCCTTAACATTCTTTGAACCCGGCACATAAGTCACGGTAAAATGGAACCGCGCAAAAAATAGAGCCCATCTGGCCTGCCGTGCATTTAATCTCTTCGCCGACCCAAGATAAACCAAATTCTTGTGGTCAGTAAATACCTGGACTGGCCTTCTGGCCCCCTCCAGGAAATGACGCCAATGTTTGAACGCTAGTTTTATTGCCAGTAGTTCCCTATCTCCGATGTCATAATTCCGTTCAGAGGCAGAGAATTTCTTAGAAAAGAAGGCACAGGGATGCGTACCCTCCTCGAACTCCTGAGAAAGTACTGCTCCCACCCCCACCGAGGAGGCATCCACCTCCACTCGGAAGGCCAACCTCTCATCCAGCTGTCTCAAAATGGGAGCGGACGAGAATCGCTTCTTCAGTTCTTCAAACGCAGCTAGCGCCTCTGGCGACCACTTAGCACAGTCAGCCCCCTTCTTAGTCAAGTCCGAGATAGGTTTCACAACCTCAGAAAATCCCTTGATAAACTGGCGATAATAGTTGGAGAACCCCAAGAACCGTTGGACCGCCTTTAGGTTCTCGGGTCGCGGCCACTCCAAGACTGCCCTGACCTTCTCAGGGTCCATCTCGAATCCCTTTTCCGATAGGATATAGCCAAGGAAACATAATTTATTGACCGCGAACACACATTTCTCTAGCTTAGCACTTAGCACTTAATTGGTTAACCCTCAGGAGATCTAAAACCTCCCTCACTCTCTCCCAATGAGTCTCCAAATCCGGGGTGTAAATGAGTATATCGTCCAGATAGACCACAACCCCCCTCCCTATGACGGCACTTAGTACATCATTAATAAAATTCTGAAAAAACGCAGGCCCATTGGTTAGACCGAAAGGCATCACAAGATTCTCAAAGTGTCCTAGGGGTGTGTTAAACGCTGTTTTCCACTCATCCCCCTTCTTGATTCTCAGCAAGTTATACGCCCCACGTAAATCTAGTTTACTAAACCAGCGGGCTCCCGTAATCTGGCTGAATAGATCTGAGATCAACGGAATGGGATAGGGATTCCGCACCGTGATTTTGTTAATCTCCCTAAAATCCAAACAAGGGCGCAACCCTCCATCTTTCTTCTTTACAAAGAAAAACCCCACTGCTACTGGGGACTTAGATGGGCGAATATGCCCCACCTCTAGACTCCCCTCAATATACTCTTTGAGCGTCTCCCTCTCCGGAATAGTGAGATTGTACAACCTTGTCTTGGGTAACACTGCATTTGGTATAAATTTAATCGAGCAATCATAGGTGCGATGTGGTGGTAATGTCTTGGCTGCCCTTTCCTCAAAGACCTCCCTGAACTCACATATTTCTTGAGGCAAATTGTCTATAGACAAAGACATAACGGATATGGGCAGACATCGACCATTACACCCCTGCCCCCAAGAAACTACTGACTCGGTCTCCCAGTTGATAATAGGGTTATGCTGCTTCAGCCAGGGCCACCCCAACACTACTTGTGCTGGTAATTTAGACAACAAGAACAAGTCAATCTCTTCCCTGTGGCCACCCACAATAAACTCCAGACCCTCCACCTGTTTGGAGATGACAGCTTGCTGTAGAGGGGTCTTATCAATAGCCCACACCGGTATCTGAGACTTCAAGACCAAAGGACTCACCCTTAATTGCTCACAAAACCCTGAGTCAATAAGGTTGACTGCCGAACCACAATCAACCAAAATCCGGCACTTCTGCCCATTTACCCATCCTTCAAGGGTCAACCCGGCAGTCTGAGTACAGGAAATATGCACACCTCCCTCCTTAGTAGGTTTTCTCCCTTTACCCTCAATAGACCTGGGGTTATTACTCTCCTTGGCGAACCATTCTCTGGAGGGGCATACCCTTGCTACATGTCCCATCCCTCCACACACAAAACAGCGTACTGTGCGGGACCCTTCACTCTTGGGTCTAGCCCTTCGCACAGTGGCCCCAATCTGCATGGGTTGGTCCCCCGGGTCCTCTCTAAAAACAGAGAATTGAGGAGGGCTAAGCCCCCCAGGACTCTTGCCTCCACGCTCCCGGAGGCGCCGTCCAACTCTAATTGCCAGCTGCATGGCCTCATCTAGATCTCCCGGAACAGGGTGAGAAACTAGATGGTCTTTAACCTGGTCCGAGAGCCCTGTCTCAAACTGACTAAGTAGAGCGGGGTCATTCCAGTGTACTTCTGCTGCCCACCTACGAAACTCTGTGCAATATTTCTCTATAGCGTGATCCCCTTGCACCACACGTCGTAGGTTATACTCAGCCGTGCGTACCCTGTCTGGGTCGTCATACAGTAACCCCATTGTGGAGAAAAACGCCTCTACAGTTAGTAAGCAAGCTGAGTCGGCTGGTAACGAATGTGCCCAGATGAGGGGATCATCTCTCAATAAAGTAATAATAATCCCAACTCTCTGTACCTCAGAACCGGATGAAAACGGCCGTAGCCGGAAATACAAAAGACAGTCCTTTTGAAATCGGAAAAAATCTGACCTCTTACCTCGGAAGGGTTCAGGTAAGCTGACTTTTGGCTCCAGAGGACGACCCACAGGGGCGCTACTCACCTGCCTCTGTATGCCCTCCACCTGAGAGGCTGTGTGTTGAGCCAACTGCTGTAACTGAGATACGCCAGAAGCTTGGATGGCATCCATTCGTAGCTTGATCCCCTCCATCTCAGTGGAAATCTGCTGCACCGCCTGATACAACTGTTTCAGGTCCGTCATAATACAAACAAACCTTTTTTTTTTTTTTTTACCGGCTGAGTGTACTGTTATGTCAGTCCAGGTAGCTGCAACGGGGCTAAGGAATAGCAGTAGGGAATCTCGCCCTGCACTACTCCCACTAGCTATCCCGGTCCCTGCCTCACGGGTGTGGGTCGGCTGTACTCAGGCTAAGCCTGACCCCGACGGCTCCTCTCTCAATGATACCGTAGGCCTAGAGGGAAGTGGGAGAAGGAATGCCCTATAAGACCTCTAGGGACTGGAGACTAAAGGGGGTCACCCCTAACGAACAAGTGAAGCTGCTACTGACAGGGACTGACAAGGGTGTGCGCTGACTAACAACACAAGCAGCACACAGGAAAAATGTGGGAAGGGATTCCCCCAAACCAATATGGGAAGGAACCATACACTAGGAAACAAACACAGGGAAACTGAGTAGAAATCAAAGGATAAGGCAATTCACTCACACAGTCAATTATACACAGAGGGAGGATTGGTGAACACAGAAGGGAAAACACACAAACCAACTCGTTCACCCAAACCTCCCAAAAATCAACCACAGAACTTCCTCTATCCCAGAACACCACCTACTCCTCCTGCTAAGGCCTAGCTCTGTAAAAGCGACACTCAGCACAGAACCATGGGAGGCATGGGTTTAAATACAGAGTAGAGACCACTCCTCCCATGTGCAAATGGGAGGACAGACTAATCAACCAGGAAATAAAGCTGTCTACCAGCAGTGCGCGCGTGCAAGTCAGAAGGTGTGCCCCAATACTCACGACAGGACAACCCCGCAGCGCCAGGATGCCACCCCAGACACTGCGCAGCCAAAAACTCCCCAGGTAAGAAAAATAGAAAGTAATGAACCTAAATACTCCTAACAGGAGGATTATACTGTGTGGGAGCACATGATAAATGAATGAGTGGGCGGAGTTAACATTAAAGTGGGTGGAGCCAAATTTACCACGGCGCGCAGAGCGTGCCACACATTTTGCCCCTCTTTCTACTCTTTAAAAGTTGGGAGGTATGGCGTTGTTGATGCCACGCTCCTTTATCTGCAATGCACAGTGTCTCGACTCCCCTGCCTCCTTTACAAGGGGGCCCACTGAGGCTCTGTCGCCCAAGGGCCCATAAAAACCTGGAGCAGGCCCTGGGCTGAGGTGGTCCCATCAATATGAGGTCACCACTGTAGCCACAATGGCCAGACTAGCACAGGATCGGCGGGGAAACAGAAGTTAAGTAGCAGTTCTTTTTTATTTTATTCTCTAGCTCTTCCTGTTAACGTATAACTCTTTAACCCCTTCCTGTTGCAGGCATTTTCCGATTTTTGAAAAACCGACTTCCCATATGAGGGCTTAATGTTGGCGGGACAAATTGTACTTCATAATGGTATTATTTAATATTTGTGTGACTTTCTTATGTGAAGCCAAATTGACATGTCACCTGTATTCTATGGGACAGTATGATTCCGGGATACTAAATTTATATGGTGGTTTTTTTTTAGATTTTAAACCCCTTAAAAAAAATCAAAAACTTTGCAAAAAAAAATTTTTGGGAGTCGCCATATTCTGACTCCCGCAGCTTCGTATATTTCAGTGTATCAGGGATCCATAAGGAGTCTTTTTTTTGCAAGGCCAGATTAACTTTTTAGTTATACAATTTTGGGGAATGTCTGATGTTTTGATCAGTTTTTATTCAAAATTTTAAGGAAAGTGAAACATGAGAAACCTGCAGTTTGGCTCTTTCGACTGCTTTTCCCCTCTATGTCGCTTTCATATGTTTGTAGATTGGATGTTTTCATATGTGTGGATTTTAGGTTTTTCTTTTTTTGTTTTTTTGAAACTCTTAATCTATTTTGTTTGCCCCCCACCCCACCTCCATACCTATATTCCTATGACAGGCCTGGAAGCTTTCATAAGGGTCGTCCTGCATCGAGAAGGGTACAAGACTGGTGGGAACTAGCTGGCAGGACTACAAAAGGAGTATACTAGAAGTAATTCCAGCAACAAGAGTGAACTCTGATCGCGGGCATTAGCTCTGGGTCTCTGCTGTGCAAGATAGTGGAGACTCGGTGGCTATGGATGCCGCTCTGCCATCTTTAAAGACTCAGAAACTGTCATACTATTGTGATGGATGCCAGGAAAGGGTTAATAAGGACTCAAGTCTATGGAGAGGGGAGGGGGAGGAGTGTGTAGGAAGTGCAGGAGATAAGAAAAGAAAGACAGGCTTTATCTGATACTGGAGATAAACTACAAGGTATAGGGGAAACTGGTAAATAATGCAAAATATACCGTATATACTCGAGTATAAGCCAAATTTTTCAGCGCAGTTTTTGTGCTGAAAAAGCCCCCCTCAGTTTATACACGAGTCAGCAAAAAAAAAAAAAAAAAAAAAAAGCTCAGGGAATGGGAAGACAGACAACCAAAACACCCGCTCCCCTTCCCCATCCCCCAGCATCTACTGCACCCAAGAACTCCAACCATTTTAATTTTTGAAATTTTCCAGTAGCTGCTGTATTTCCCCCCTCAGCTTATACTCGAGTCAATAAGTTTTCACAGTTTTTTGTGGTAAAATTAGGGGCCTCGGCTTATATTCGGGTCGGCTTATACTCGAGTATATACAGTAAGTGATATAATGCCCAGATATAGTGGTATAATGGTATGATATGTACACATATGGTAGATTATCCTGAAGTGTCCTGAAACAAGAGGTTCGCTTTAGGCCTCGTTCACATCAGCATTTGTATTCCGTCCGGGGGGAGTCCGCATGAGGATTCCCCCCCTCCCGAACGGAAATGTCAGTATGTTACAGTAGCATAGTAATACAGATACAGCATAATACACAGTAATATATTACAGACGTAGACACACATGTGCTGAGAAGAGAAGATATACTAGGAGTCCATAGCAGCTAAGGAACAGAAGAAGAAAGAAGGAAGACTTCATAGTCATAGTCATTAGTTCTCTGTACGGAGTGATCTTCGCTTGGTCTGATGTAGATTATACAGCCTGGTCGCGGTTGGAAGGAAGGACTTGCGATAGCTCCTTCTCACACTTGGGGTGAAGCAGACAGTCACTTACAGTGCTGCCAAGTCCCATCAAGGTCCCATACATGGGGTGGGATTTGTTCTCCCGCATGGAGGTCACCACAGATAGTATCCTTCTGTCACCCACCACCTGTACTGGGTCCAGGGGGCCCCCCCAGGACAGAGCTGGCCCTTCTAATAAGCCTGTCAAGTCTATTTCTGTTCCTGGTTCATATACTGCTCCGCCAGCAGGCCACACTGAAAAAGATGGCTGAAGCAACCACAGAGTTGAAGAAGGCCCTAAGAAGTGGCCCCTGGACTCCGAAGGCCCTCAGCCTCCTGAGCAGGTAGAGTCTGCTGTGGCCCTTTCTGTGCAGCGCCTCCAGGTGATCAGCCCAGTCTAGTTTATTGTTGAGAAATACAGAAATATAAAAAGTTTACCTCTCCGGTCAGCAGGTAGATGATCTCCAAGGTGAAGTTTAGTATTCTTTCAGTAATTTTCTTCCAGTCCTTGTCCATCCCTGGAAAGTCATTCATGATGACAATGTAAGAAAACCGGATCCACTAAGTCTTCTAGTAATGCCGACACCTATATATCTATCGATCAAATAGGAAACAACGACATAAGCTATGTTAGAAATGTCTTACAAATGAGGGTCCTACCACTTAATCCCATGTGTGAAGAATGGGGGGCCCTTGCAGCTGCATTAAGGCTGATCAAAATAGAGGCGGCCATGTATGTGCGGGGCTTTCTATAGTCACTTCTATAGAAGTTACAAAAACAGCTAAGTGGACAATGAAGGACAATGTCATACTGTGCAGAATCACTGCGCACCCCTCCAATTAGCAACACCCAGCTTTCAATTCGTACATTGCCCAGAGGAATAACTGAGGAAAGGCACAATGTAGAGCTACAAGATTCAATTCAAGTCTATACTAAGACAAGTCAGGAGAGGTAAGGGATAGAGATGAGCGAGTACTGTTCGGATCAGCCGATCCGAAGAGCACGCTCCATAGAAATGAACGGAGGCACCTGGTACTTCCGCTTTGACGTCGGCCGGCCGCTTAACCCCCCGCGTGCCGGCTACGCCCATTCATTTCTATGCGAGCGTGCTGTTCGGATCGGCTGATCCGAACAGTACTCGCTCATCTCTAGTAAGGGATCCTTTTTAACCCCTTCCCACTGCAGTCATTTTTTTTTTTCGCCTCACTTTCCAAAATCCATAACTTTTTAAAATTTCCATCCACAGGCCCAATTGTTGTTATGTTTTTGCAGGACAATTGGTACCTAATGGCGTCATTTGATATATTGTGTATTGTACTGGAAAATTGTTAAAAAAAAATCTGAATGGGGCAAACCTGGAAAAAAAAATCCATTTTCGTAAAGGACTCTGCTTTATGGTGTTCCCCATATAGTAAAAAAAAAAGATGTTTACATCGCCATATTGTGACCCTTGAACTTTTTCACATTTCCATGTATGTATTGGCGTAAGGAGTCTATATAATTTGGACAAGATGTCCTTTTTATTGATATAATTTTGTGGAAAAAAATCAGCTACTGACTCCCATTGAAATGAAATGGAGGGCAGAGTCCGCCTCAAAAGTCTTCTGCAAAAATCTCCGTGTGAACTCACCCTTAGGCCCCTTGCAGACGACCGTGGTGTGGGTCTGTGTGTTATCCATGTATGTCACCGACAGCACACTTACCCATTCTTTTCTACGGGCCTGTACACACAACCGTGATTTCCATGGTGCCATGTGTGGGCTGACAGTCCAGGGCGCATCAGATAGAACAGGTCCTATTCCTGTCCGATTTTTCGTCCAGTGCTTCCGTGGCTCCTATTCATTTAATGAAAGGAGCCGCAGAAGCATGGGACATTCCCGTGTCCCCCCAGACGTTGGAATAGCCTTTAGAAAAGTTATTCATCTCTTACCTTTAGACGTGGTCTCCGCTGCGCCGTTCCTCAGAAATACCGGTTTTTACCGATATGCAAGTGAGTTCTCTGGCAGCAATGAGGGCGTCCCCGCCGCTGCCAGAGAAGTGTCTCCCAACGCCGCCTCCTTCTTCGTCCGCCGCGTCATCTTCAATGTTTTCCGGCGCAGGCTCGTAACTTCTAGCAGAGCAGAGTAGACTGCGCAGGCGCACAGGTCACGGGAAAATGGCCGCTTGCACAGTATTGTTATCGGCCATTTTCCCGTGGCCTGTGTGCCTGCGCAGTCTGCTCTGCTCGGTTACGAGCCTGCGCCGGAAGAAGACATTGAACATGACGTAGCGGACAAAGAAGGAGGTGGCGCTTGGAGACATTTCGCTGGCAGCGGTGGGGACGCCCTCATCGCTGCCAGAGAACTCATTTGCATACCGGTAAAAATCGGTATTCCTAAGGAATGGCGCGGCGGAGACCACGTCTAAAGGTAAGAGACAAATATCCTTTCTAAAGGCTATTCCTACGTCTTATCCACAAAAAAAAAAAGTTTTAATGGTAGAATCCCTTTAAATAACTTTTTATTCCAATTGTTTTGCAAGTAGAAAAGGTTGCAAAACGGAGATCCAGGTTTTTTTTCAATACAGCATTCATCGTTTGGAATAAATAATAATTATTAAATGTATTATTATTATTATTACTACTACTAATAATAATAATTATTATATTTTACATTTTGAGGATCCATAATCTCTTTATGTTTTTATAAAGGTAAAAGGGGGTGATTTAAATTTTTACATCTTTTGGTGTATTTTTTTTTAAACTTTGTAAATATTAACTAATTCCGCGCTCCCCTAAGGATCCTCATCTTGCAATCATTACATTACCACTACCGTATTGCAGTCCATGGTAAAATCCCCGTATAATAACTATTGGGATCTGCCACTGAATATCTTAGGTGTCATGGTTGGATTTGATCACGGCACGTGAGGAGTTAAGTGTCTGCGATCGGAGATGTCTCAGATGACACGTCTCATCTCACCACAAGACTTTCTTCTCACTATTTTACCACAATGACACAAATTGTACCACAAACTGCAACGAAACCCACAAGATCCCCCCATCGGCTTACCTTAGGGATGTTACGTTACGTCTGCTGCTGGCTGATAACAGAGAGAACAGCACAACGTCAGTGACCACCTGACCAGGACACTGCCAGAGCTAAAGGACCTGTGATGAGGTCACCATCACATGACCAAAATAGTGGGCGGAGCTTAGCTGTGAAGAGAATAAATAGGCTTGCTGAGCGTGTGGTGATGTTCAGGAGGGGTCGGAGCTTCTGTGCGGTTAGGTTTTTATGGCGGAGAAGAAAGTGGATGGATTCAGTGTTTTCTCTTCTTCCTCTATGGGATGAGGGCTAACACTACGCTGGGAGTGGTAGTCGAAATTCAGGCAACTCCTGAAAGTTGAACAGTAATCGTAGTCAGTCACACATGGGGCACTTATGTTACCTCAGAAACACTTCGAGTCTCACCACTGACTGCTGAGACTTTGTAATCCTATTATCTTTCCCTCAAGATTCCCACCAACAGGCTCTAAGGCCCCACACACACGACCGAGTGTTCATCCAGTATGGGTCCGAGTATGCAGCAGAATGCAATAGGATGACACTTGGAGTAATATCCGAGTGCACTCCATGATACACTCACGTCTATGGGGGTTTCAGATTAATCCCGTCACGAAAACTTGGATGCTATAGAGCAGGTCCTGATTAGAGATGAGCGAACAGTAAAATATTCGATATTCGTTTCGAATAGCCGGTCAATATTCGACTATTTGAACGAATATTGAACGCCATTATAGTCTATGGGGAAAAATGCTTCGTTTCAGGGGATTCCACCATTCTACTCAGGAAAGTCACCAAGTCCACTATGGCACCCCGGGAAATGATGCCAACACCCTGGAATGCAACTGGGAGAGCAGGGGAAGCATGTCTGGGGGCATCTAACATGCCCAAGTCACAGTATTATGTTGGGATCCCTGTCAGCTTGCGATATGCGCGAGCTGACTTTTTCCCATAGGAATGCATTGACCAGCGTTGATTGGTCGAATGCCATACAGAGAACAGCATTAGGCCAATCAACGCTGATCAATGCATTCCTATGCCGAGATGTAGCACTGCTGGCTCGACTACTCCGAAGATGCAGCCGAGCTCAGCGCATGGTCAGCACTGCTACATCAGCTCGACTACTCCGAAGATGCAGACGAGCTGAGCGCTCGGGCAACACTGCTACATCTCCGCAGTGCTGAGTGTGCGCTGAGCCCTACTGCACACTCAGCTCTGCTGCATCTGAAGTAGCAGTGCTGAGTGTGCGTTGAATCCTGCTGCACACTCAGCTCTGCTGCATCTGAAGTAGCAGTGCTGAGTGTGCGTTGAACCCTGCTGCACACTCAGCTTTGCTGGATCTGATGTAGCAGTGCTGAGTGTGCGTTGAACCCTGCTGCACACTCAGCTCTGCTGCATCTCTGTGTGTGCTGAGCCCAGCTACTTCTCGGACCACAATTGAAACTGCTGTGGACGGATCTTAGACTCCGTCTCCTGCAGCAGAACCAGCGTTGATTGGCCGAATGCTGCACTCTTTATGGCATTCGGCCAATCAACACTGGTCAATGCATTCCTATGGGAAAAAGTCAGCTCCCTCATATCGCAAGCTGACAGGGATCCCGACCAGATAGAGCCCCAAAGAGCTGGGTGAGTAACATTCCCCCCTAAATAAAGGTAATCCCTAGCTAACCCTGCCTGTACATCTGTCCCTGTCTCGCAGTCACATGGTTCACAGTCTCAAATTAATCGAATGTTAAATCCAACATTTTTCTAAAGTGGAGGTCACCTGGTTTCGGCCGCCAATTTCTTTTTCTGATTTTTTTTTTCGATGCTTCCGTTGTCATAGTTCCTGTCCCACCTCCCCTGCGCAGTTATTGGTGCAAACAAAAGCGCCAGGGAAGGTGGGAGGGGATATAAATTTTTACTGCATTTGCCTCGTGGTATTCGATTGGAATCGAATACCTCAAACGGCTTGATATTCGATCGAATACCTATTCCATCAAACGGTGTTTGCTCATCTCTAGTCCTAATGGTTATAGAGTAGGTTTCATACCAGCAATGCCCAACAGGGAGGCCTTGGTAACGCAACAGTGGCTGCAACACTCTGATCAGGAAGATGACTGCCTGCCTTCATGCAACATTATCTACATCCTGTTCCAGCGTTTCAGAAGCAGTGAAGCTGTCCTGTTGCTGAACTTGTTCCTCATGATTGTTCTG
Source organism: Leptodactylus fuscus (assembly GCF_031893055.1). Lineage (NCBI taxonomy): Eukaryota > Metazoa > Chordata > Amphibia > Anura > Leptodactylidae > Leptodactylus > Leptodactylus fuscus. Next base: position 232,696,683 of record NC_134267.1, on the reverse strand, counting down.
TCATCTCAGCAGCTCGCTGGGACGCCATATAATGAGCATATTGTTGGTGTCGATGATCCGCCTGCTCCCGCAGCTCTCAAGCTAGTCTGCCGCTGAACTTGTTCCTCGAACCAGGCCTGTGATTGTTCTGGCATCTCAGCAGCTCGCTGGGACGCCATATAATGAGCGTATACCATGTGTACCATGACATCAAGCATAAGGAAGCATAAGGGGTCACCAACACTAATAAAGATATTGTGTTCAGCAGTCAGCTGGAAAGGTCGTGGTAACAGATTTTTGGGATACAGAATTGTTTTATTACTCATGCCACACGATAAATCGTAGAGACACCTAGGGTCCAACAATGGCGGCATTACATGAGGTGATCAAAAAGAAACACCGTGGGTAGTTGGTGGCAGATGTGTTGCTGCTTTACGACAACGTACCAGCTCACATGTCTTGCAAATCAAAAGCTGGTATCAGGGAATGCAGGTTCATATAACTTAACTATTGTTAAATATTATAATATTACAATATGCATGGCATATAGGGTTAATTCTAGTCTGCTGACGACTCTCTTCTATCTTATGGTACATGAGTGTGGTTGGGGTACACTATTTTAGAGTTGTCCTAATATAGTAACAAGAAGCTTTAGTATGATGGGGAACACCCCATCTAATGAACATAAATGACAGACACACATGTATAGGGGATCTATGGGGGTTTCTGCTGCTATCTCTCCCCTCTGACACCTGAAGAAGACCATCCCACAAGAGTTCTATCAACCAGATGAAGAAGCATGAACCAGGTAGGTACAATGTGTGGAGGAGAACCACACGCCACAATGGACGAGGTGGTCAATGCTCCTCGGGTGGTTCATTGGTGTCTATAGTTTAATCTATAGTTTGAAGCTTCTTCGGTCTTGACCACCATTTCTTCAGGGACCTCACTACACACAAAGGTGTGATAGATGCCAACCAAGATGAGAATGAATCAGCGTGACAATAAGAGTTTCAATGTTTCCAAGATGAGGAAAGGGCAAATTCTGGAGATGTTTTTGAGGTGCAGGTAGCATGTCCACTCAAGTGATTGAATATACAGGGTAAAGAAAAGGTCTGAGTCAAACAGGCCACAGACTGAAATGGAAAGGAAGGCTAAATATTTCAATATTAAGGATGAGCTCCAGCATTAGTCCTAGAGAGAAGGTCGGAGAAGTGACAATAAATGTGGACTCTCCAATTGAATGAAGCTCGTATCCACTTTCCTGTGTCTTCTGCCCATCCATTTACAGATATGTTATGTTTTTTTAGTCTCACCTGCACTTTCCATGTTATCATCTTGCTCAGTTACAGAATTAATAAAACCAGGTTAGCACTGGCAAAAATAACATGACAGCAGGAGAATGGCCGAGGTGCGAAGGGAGTTTTTGCTAATGCAGGTAGTCGAACGAGAAGAAGAAACGAGCTGGAAGACGACTTCTGTAATTGGATCAAAAGAGGTCAATGAACAAGATAAGATAATTGGAGATTGGACGATTATTTCTTGATGGATCTTATCAATTTTGTCTGTGACACTATTCACTCCTTTCTTGCCTATTCACAGTCCACGGTCTTTACTTCAAAGAGTCGTATTGGGTTATTGTATAAGGATGCAATATGAATGGTGAAATAGGCAAGGTGGAGAGATTTAGTTGAGCATGAACTTGAAAATCTTCCAGTTTATGTGTTTTTCTCCACAGATATTTGGCACACCTTGTCAACAAAGCATTTGTGTTGCATACCAAGATTGCCACTGTTTACGTTGAAACGTTTACATTGAGGTGGCTACTGTCTCATCCAGGGCGCCTTTAAGAGTTTGACTGTAGTACTTGGTAGCCAGATTGTGATGGGGGCAGTGCAGACTCTAGGGTGTCAGATAGTGGCATAACTAGGAATGGCGGGGCCCCGTGGCGAACTTTTGACATGGGGGCCCCCCCTTCCTGATCGACACCGACAACCTTGACCGACCAACCCCCCGTCGCATTCCTGCAGGCTTTATTATGCCCCATAGTGGCCCCTGCACACAGTATTATGCCCCATAGTGGCCCCTGCACACAGTATTCCCCCTACGCCCAACAGCAGCACAAGATGGGGGTGTTCCTGCCCCTGTGTACTGTTAGGACAGGTGGAACTTTTAATAGGCTAACAGGTTTTTTACCCCTCCCATAAAAGGTCCAGGAGGCCTCCCCCTCCCTGTGTTTTTTTCTGTCCTGTTACCAGGACAGGTGGAGGGAGAGGTCTTCTCTGCCTTTTACATTTCTTACAGAGTTAGCTGACCTCTACTTCCCTGGTCCTTACCAGGGTTGGTGAGGTCGGCCGGCTACAGGTCCCTATAGGCGAAGTCCGGTGGCGTGTGGCTCCTGATTCCAGACATCGCTGGAGTACAGCGGAAGGCTCCCCTCCGGCACTCCGGGAGCCGGCCGCATAGTTAACTGTTGCACGCTGTGGTTCCGGACGCTGCCGCGCGTCCCTGGGTGCGCGTGCGTGGGCTTACGGGGCCCTAGCGTGCGTCGCGGTGGGTCTCTGTCCGCGCGTGCGCGAGGTTCTTGACGCGCATGCGCGAGAGAACCGGCCGCGCATGCGCAATACTACCTTCCCTCGGCAGGTGATTACACCGAGGGAAGCATTATTCTTTTAGAGTAAGAGGGAACGAGTTTCCCTCATTGGAGATAGGGGAGGGGATCCCTGGCACCAATGGTTTCCCTCCTGGGGGGGGCGGAGCTAAGGAGTGCCGCCTCCAACCCATACCCCCCCTCCTCCCCTCCCTCTCCTCCCCTGTGGTTATTTAAACCTGGTGTTGGCCCCAGCACGTTACCTGACAGCTAGCTCTCAGGTTGCTGGTACTGGTCTTCCAGGACAGTGAGCAGAATCTTTGTTAAGGCTTCAAAACCCTGCTTTAAGGTGATGTATTGTCTCTGCTGGGCCCAGGGGAAGGAAGAGGTAAGAGATATAACTTAAAGTGTGTTTTCTTCCCCAGATGTCTTCCTCCTCCATTACGGAGAATCCAAGAAGGAAGGCTGCTAGCAAGCGCCGTCACCTGGCTTGCATTAGTTGTGAGACACCCCTCCCGGACGGCTACGCCTACCAGGCGTGCCGCGGGTGTCGGGGAACCCCGACTAGAGAGACTTCGGTCCGCGATGTCGTGGACTGGATCAAGGAATTCGTGGAAGAATCCATGAAGAGGATGGAGTTGTCAGGATTTGAACCTGTGACCTGCTGTCTTGCTCAGTGTCTCCTTGCTACCTGAGCTATCAGGCTTGTGGAATCATGGCCTGTTGGACTTCTGTGTGGAGCCTACTGCTGAGGCTCATCAGCTGCTGCTAATGATTTGAACCCGCCCTGTATTTACCTTGATTGGACTGGCTATATATAGGTGACTCTGACACTTCCTGTTTGTGTTGGTATTGTGTTCTGTTTATTCCGGATACAGCCTGAACACCCAGGAGACCTCCTTGCGAGATCTTCTTCAGTTCCTTGGAACCTCACCTGCTGGCTGCAAGCTCACCGTAGCTTTACTACAGCTCCTGAAAGACTATAGACTTCTACCTGGTCTTTACTCATCTGCTCTTGGACTACTGCCTCAGACCCCTGTGGGCTATCCACCTGCTGTCTCCAGCCTCCTCTGCATTACCCGACGACTGGACTCCTGATCCTGTACCACTAGTACCGTGACAGGATACCAACACCTACAATGGAGTCCGTTGGGAAAGAAGCTTGGGAGGCTCGCTTCAAAAAGGTACAAGCTGCCTTGGGCGCAATGTATACGGAGGTCCAAGATATGAAGCACCAATGGGAAACTTTTGATCAACTGACCACTGGTAAAATCGCTATGCAAGGCCAAGCTCTGCAGGAATTGCAGACATCCATGAATACGGTCACAGCACGTATTGCACAGCTGGATGCACAAGGCCTGATTCCCACCTCTGCTCCATCCCCAAGATTGCCGCCATTTAGATTCAATGGTGATCGGGATAAGTTCAGGGGATTCGTAAACCAGTGCAATTTGTATTTTGATGCACATTCTAACCAGTATCCAACTGAGAGATCAAGGGTGTTGTGCGTCATTATGCTGTTAACACACAAAGCTATTGCCTGGGCAAATCCGCTAATTGAAACCGATGACGTCTGCCTAAATAACTACAAAGACTTCATGGACCTCATGAAAGGGATGTTTGATGACCCCAACCGAATGGTTACAGCAGAGACCACCATATTAACGTTGCGGCAAGGCAGACGTTCTGTTGCGGATTATGCCATGGAATTCCGGAGATGGATTGTGGATACTAGCTGGAATGACTCCGCAAGACTAGCACTTTTCAAGAGTGGACTTTCTAGTAGTATTAAAGACGAACTAGCACGAGCAAAAACTCCTTCAGTCTTCTCTGAATTTATTGATCACTGCATTCAGATTGATACTCGTCTGACAGAACGTCGACAAGAGAAATGGGGCTATGCAAACCGCATGACCAGTCAATACACTACCACATCACCGCTGGGTTATAAAAAGTCATCTGATCAGCAGTCCCGGGAATCCCAACCAGAATCGATGCAGATTGATGCGATTCAGAAACGGGAGAGTGCAGAGCGACGAGAACATAGGTTCAAAGAAAATCTGTGTTTATACTGTGGAAAGTCGGGACATTTCCTTATAAATTGCCCAAGCCACTCTGCGAATCGCCCCCGGAGAACAGTGGCCGCTGTAATGGATCCCGATGCATCCAATGAGGAATCTTCAGCTTCAGAGGGGGAACAATCAGCTGGAGAAAGTGTCCATTACATATCATCAGTGACCTCTCAGGTTAAAAAGGAGAACAAGGATTCACATTACTTTGTCCCTCTTAAACTACTAATCAACTCCGTGTGGATCTCTACATCAGCTATGGTGGATTCCGGGGCTAGCGGAAATTTCATGGACTTGGGTTTTGCTCAGAAACATGGAATACATTCATCTAAGAGACATTCACCTATTGTGATGGAGACTGTGGACGGGTCTCCCCTGAGTTCAGGACCTGTAGACCAGGAAACTGTACCTTTGGAGATTCACATTGAACCTCAGCATCGTGAAACTCTCTCATTTCTACTCATTTCTTCTCCACACTTTCCAGTCATCTTAGGCCTACCTTGGTTACAGAAACAGAATCCTTCCATCAATTGGGGAACTAAGATGCTGAGTTTTCCCCCAAAAGACAATGAGGTAAAGGATCAACCTGAACCAACCATTACAGTCTCTACTCAAGACCAGGAACAGCATCAGTTACCAACAGTATATGAGGATTTGAAGGATGTTTGTGATAAACAGGAAGCTGACAAACTACCACCTCACCGCCCTTACGACTGCCCAATAGAATTGCTTCCTGGAGCACCCATACCTTTTGGGACTATATACCCATTATCAGGACCTGAATTAAATGCCCTTAAGGACTTCATCGACGAGAACTTGAAAAAAGGGTTTATCCGGCCATCATCTTCTCCAGCAGGGGCTCCTATATTCTTTGTTAAGAAATCGGATGGTTCATTACGGCCAGTGGTGGATTACAGAGAACTTAATAAAATTACAGTAAAAAACCGTTACCCATTGCCTCTGATTCCCGAACTATTGGAGAAAGTTCAACGAGCAAAGGTTTTTACCAAATTGGACCTACGGGGTGCTTACAATTTAATCCGGATAAGGCCAGGTGATGAATGGAAAACCGCCTTTCGTACACGATATGGACACTTTGAAAGTCTGGTAATGCCATTCGGGCTCTGCAATGCTCCGGCTACCTTCCAACATCTAGCTAATGATATATTCAGAGATTTACTAGATCAATTCATGGTGGTTTATCTAGATGATATACTAATTTTCTCTGGATCTCTAGAAGAACATCAGGAGCATGTAAGACGTGTATTGGAACGATTGCGGGAAAACCAACTTTACATCAAATTGGAAAAATGTGAGTTCCATCGGGAAGAGGTTCAGTTCCTAGGATACATCATCTCTTCTCAGGGATTGCGTATGGATCCCAGAAAGATCCAAGCAGTTATCGACTGGCCGACTCCTAAGACTGTGAAAGAAGTGCAAAGATTTATTGGCTTCTCTAATTTTTACAGACGCTTTATTAAAAATTTCTCAGAAATTGTAGCTCCTATTACAGAGCTGACAAAGAAGAAGACCCACTTTTCCTGGACTCCACAAGCGGATGAAGCTTTTTCTCGTTTAAAAATTAAATTCACCAAAGCCCCAGTACTACGTCATCCCGATCCAGAACTTGCTTTTGTAGTTGAAGTAGATGCATCGGATTGTGCGGTTGGGGCCATCCTTTCTCAAAGATCAGGTGAGAAGAAGCTGTTACATCCATGTGCATTCTTCTCTCAGCGGATGTCTTCTGCAGAGAAGAATTATGATGTGGGGAACAAAGAGTTACTTGCTATTGTTTCGGCATTTAAAGAGTGGAGACACCATCTTCAAGGAGCTTCACAACAGATACTAGTTCTAACTGATCACCGTAACTTGGAGTTCATCAGATCAGCCAAGTGCCTCTCCCCTCGTCAGACCCGATGGAGTCTGTTCCTGAACCATTTTAATTTCTCAATTTCATTTCGACCAGGATCCCGCAATGGAAAAGCAGATGCTTTGTCACGAATGTTTTCTAGTGATTCTAATCCTTCAATTCCACCTACTCCCATTGTGCCTGAGGCAAGGGTGGTAGGTATTATCCATGAAGGTGATTTGCTCGAGGACTTAAAAGCGGCCTATGACACTGATCCATTTCTAGCACAACCGTCAAGGGATGTACATCTATTCCTTAGGAATCAAGTATGGACTGATGGACGGCGTCTATACATACCGGAAGCAATGCGGCTGAGGATCCTACAGTTTGTACATGATTCCAGACTAGCAGGACACAAGGGAGTACAGAAGACATATGAATTGTTATCCCGTTTCTTCTGGTGGCCTAGCTGTCTAGAAGATGTGAAAAAATATGTTCTCTCTTGTGATACTTGTACCCGGTATAAACCATCACGTTCCTCACCGATGGGGTTGCTGCAGCCATTGTCCATTCCAGTACGACCTTGGAGTTCGATCTCAATGGACTTCATAATGGATCTGCCTAATTCCAAAGGAAAGACATCGATACTGGTAGTTGTGGACCGACTTACAAAAGCAGCTCATTTCATACCTTGTACCGGTTTGCCTTCAGCCAAAGAAACTGCTGACTTAATAGTCCATAACATCTTCCGTCTTCATGGTGTACCAGATGAAGTGGTCTCGGATCGTGGGGTACAATTCACATCTAAATTCTGGAGAAGTTTCTGTACATCGTTAGATATTGAGCTCCACCTGTCAACTGCTTATCACCCCCAGACTAACGGCCAGACGGAACGTACAAACCAGACGCTAGAACAATACCTGCGCTGTTACATCTGTCATTTACAGGATGACTGGGTAGACCTATTACCTTTTGCTGAATTTTCTTATAACAACTCTCAGAATTCTTCAACAAAACAAACACCATTTTTTGCAAACTTAGGATACCATCCAAGTATTCTCCCCAAAAATCCGGTTGCTCCGCTAATTCCAGCAGTTACAGATAGAATCACATCACTACAACAAAATCTAAGAATGTTGAAAGAAACATTGGGAGCGGCTCAGGAGCGATAAAAGCAGCAGATAAACATCGGAGACCAGCGCCTGAATTCAAAGTGGGGGATAGAGTATGGCTTTCTACCCGGAATATTAAGCTGAAGGTCCCTTCACCCAAACTGGGACAGAAATTTATTGGACCCTATAAGATCTCTAAAATAATTAGTCCTCTGGCGGTACGTCTACAACTCCCAGAAACAATGAGAATTCATCCTGTTTTCCATGTGTCTCTGCTGAAAGTTGCTACGTCCAATCCATTTCCTGAACGGTCCTCTCAACCTCCAGATTCAGTGGAAGTGGATGGACAAGAAGAATTTGTCGTGGAAAAAATTCTGGACTCCCGTATATCCAGAAATCGACTACAATACCTTATCAAATGGCAAGGGTATGGTGTAGAAGAGAATTCATGGGAACCGGTATCTAACATTAATGCTCCTCGTTTGATTAGACGTTTCCATCAGCAGTACCCGACAAAACCAGGTCCTGTGGCGCCCAGAGGTCGCCGTTAGGAGGGGAGTGATGTCAGGATTTGAACCTGTGACCTGCTGTCTTGCTCAGTGTCTCCTTGCTACCTGAGCTATCAGGCTTGTGGAATCATGGCCTGTTGGACTTCTGTGTGGAGCCTACTGCTGAGGCTCATCAGCTGCTGCTAATGATTTGAACCCGCCCTGTATTTACCTTGATTGGACTGGCTATATATAGGTGACTCTGACACTTCCTGTTTGTGTTGGTATTGTGTTCTGTTTATTCCGGATACAGCCTGAACACCCAGGAGACCTCCTTGCGAGATCTTCTTCAGTTCCTTGGAACCTCACCTGCTGGCTGCAAGCTCACCGTAGCTTTACTACAGCTCCTGAAAGACTATAGACTTCTACCTGGTCTTTACTCATCTGCTCTTGGACTACTGCCTCAGACCCCTGTGGGCTATCCACCTGCTGTCTCCAGCCTCCTCTGCATTACCCGACGACTGGACTCCTGATCCTGTACCACTAGTACCGTGACAGGAGTCTTCCTTCGCACAGTTAGTTAAGAGACCGCGTCTAGACTCCTCCTCATCTGCCCTACCCGCTGTGGAATCTCTACAGATTATAGAGGAGGGTTCCTCGGAAGGGGATGCCTTGGAACCAACCAAGCCGGTTTTTCCAGTGGAGAAAATGGCGAAACTGCTGAAACTCGTTCGCGCAAGGGGTACCGAGGGGTCATCAGCAGACACCCAGGTGGGACCCCCTAAGTCCTTCCAGGTTGACACTGAGATGGCCGCAAGGATAGAAGCGGAATGGAGATTCCCGGAGCGTCCGTTTAATGCCTCCAGTCGCTTCAGGGCGCTTTTTCCTCTGGCGGAGGCTCAAAACAAGCTCTGGGGTCCTCCACCCAGGGTTGATATGGCAGTCTCAAGGCTGTCAAAGCGTACTGCCGTTCCGGCAGACGATGGCTCCAACTTGCAGGATGTCATGGACCGAAGGTCAGAGGCCTCCCTTAGGCGCGCATATGCTTCCTCTTCAACCCAGGTCTCGGTGGGCATAGCAGCCAGTGAGGTAGTGAGCAAGCTCCGTGAGGACATCTCTACACTGGAAAGAGACATCGACTCGGGTGTACACCGAGATGACCTTCTCATGGCCATGAAGGGGATCAATCTGATGGTAGACTATCTGACAGAGTCTACATTCTATCAAGTCAAGCTGGCGGCCAGGGCCATGGCTTTAACAACTGCCGCCAGGCGCCCGCTCTGGCTCAAACCTTGGAAAGTAGACAACGCGTCAAAATTTAATCTTTGCGCGTTGCCATTTGAACCAGGCAGATTGTTTGGTCAAGAACTTGACCGTATCATGGAGGGGGTGGCCGACTCAAAGGGTAAGAGTCTGCCGCAGCCTGCAGGAACCAGACAGTGCTCCTTTCGGGGGTATGGTTCATTTAGAGGAGCTGCCAGAGGCCAGTTCCGCAGGCGCCCCAGTGGACAACCGCGAGGTGGTGGTCGCGGAGCCACCCGTGGAGGAGAAAGACGAGCCGCGTTCTGACTATCTCAGTCCCCTCCCCCGCGGGATTCCCGCGGTTGGAGGCCGTCTCTCCTTTCACCTAACAGCCTGGCAGCTCTACATTTTATGATCAATGGGTTCTCCATCTCATACGAGACGGCTACAGGATAAATTTTCTTTCCCCTCCCCCGGACAAATTTACGAGAACCCTCCCTTTTCAGGGCACCAAGCAGCTTCATCTGCAAAGGTCTGTGCAGGAGTACGTGGACAAGGCTGCATTGGAACCAGTCCCAGTTCAAGAACAAGGACAGGGCGTTTATTCCCCGGTGTTTCTGGTACCAAAGTCAACCGGCGGCTGGCGCATGATTATAGATTTAAGATATCTAAATCAATTTATTCGCAAAGTGCGATTCTGGATGGAGACCATAAAGTCGGTTCTCCCCTTTTTGAAGCCAGGAGATCTATTCGTCACCTTAGATCTAAGGGACGCATACCTCCATATTCCCATCTTCCCTCCGCACAGAAAGTATTTGAGAATTGCGGTGTGTCTAAATGGGAAAGTGCAGCATTTCCAGTTTACGGCTCTCCCATTCGGCATCTCCTCGGCCCCCCACACCTTCACGAAGGTAGTGGTCTCCGGTCATAGCCGCCTTGCGCCTCCAAGGGATATTTATTGTCCCGTATCTGGACGACTGGCTCTTGAAAGCCCAGTCAAAGGAGGTTCTTGCCACACAGCTGGGGTCCACAGTGGCATTCATAAGCGAGCTGGGCTGGCTGATAAACTGGCAAAAGTCGGTGGTGGTTCCATCTACCCGGATTCAATTCCTGGGGTTCAACCTGGATTCTCTCAGTATGATGATCTGTCTGCCCCCTCCTCGGAAGGAGAAGATTGGCCGAGCAGTTCGACACCTGTCCCGAACCAGGAAGGTCACAATCAGGACAGCTATGAAGGTCCTAGGACTTATGTCTGCAGCCATCGAGGCAGTTCCCTGGGCACTCTGGCATATGCGCCCATTACAACACGAGATCCTGAGAGAATGGAACCACAAGCCCTCGGGGCTTCAGAAGCCACTCCAGTTATCCATCAGAACCCGTCGATCACTGAAATGGTGGTCTCAACTAAAGGACGGGAGATCCACGGTCCAGACCTCCTGGACCCTATTGACCACAGATGCATCCCTTTCTGGCTGGGGAGCGCATCTAGGGGAGACCCTGGTTCAAGGCACCTGGAGCCAGCAGGAGAAGACTCGCTCCTCCAACTGGCGAGAGCTTATGGCAGTGTTTCTAGCACTTCAGAGTCTAATGTACAGCAGACAATCTATCTGCTGTACATTACATCAACAAACAAGGAGGCACCAGGTCCCACTCCCTGATGCAGGTAACAGATCAAATATTCTCCTGGGCGGAGAAGAACGTGACCCATTTATCAGCAGTTCACATTAGAGGGCGGCTCAACATCCTCACGGATCGTCTAAGCAGAGGGCTGGTGACTTCAGCCGAATGGTCACTGAACCCAGGAATATTTCAACAGATAACCAGGATATGGGGTATCCCCGAGGTGGAGCTGATGGCCACCCAACACAATGCCAAGGTGGGACGCTTTTGCTCTCTCTACCGGGAGGACAATCCCTTGGCGATCGATGCCCTGTCGATACCCTGGAGGTTCAGACTGGTCTACATTTTTCCTCCAATCCCAATGATTCCCAGGGTGTTGGCAAAACTCAGGCAGGACCAGACCTCGGCAATTGTCATCATGCCGTTCTTGCCAAAGAGGGCATGGTTTACCCACCTAATGTTGATGAGTCGAGGGACTTACTGGAGGCTTCCACGTGTCCACAACCTGGTAACTTTGAACAGTCAGCTCTGCCAGGACCTAGACAGGTTCAACCTCACTGCCTGGAGGTTGACCGCGCCGTATGGAGAGGTAGAGGATTGTCCCAGGCGGTCCAGAGGACCCTGGCACACTCTAGAGCGGACTCCACCAATCGTAGCTATCAGAGAATAGCTAAGATATATAGAGAGTGGGGAGTCAGAAGACAGTGTGACATAACAACAGAAGAATCAGTCCTGGAATTCTTGCAGGACGGACTGGACAAGGGCTTGTCCCCTGCTACTTTGAAAGTACATGTTTCAGCACTGTTGGCTCTATTAGGCACTCAATTATCCCAGAATCCTCTGGTCAAGCAATTCCAAAGAGGGGCCTCTAGGCTCTGACCCCCGGTCCAGCTCCCAGCCCCTCAGTGGGACTTAGCTGCGGTCCTTGGAGGCTTATGTGCCCCACCATTCGAACCACTGATGGAAGTGGACTTCAAACATCTCTCACTAAAGGTTGCCTTTTCGCTAGCGATCACATCTGCTAAGCGGGTTGGGGAACTTCAAGCCTTAGCGGCTTCAGAACCCTACACAGTCTTTTTCCCGGACAGAGTCCAATTAAGATTTGTCCGGGGGTTTTTGCCTAAAGTTCCCACTACGAAAAATATAAACCAAACTATCACCTTGCCAACCTTTTTTCCTTCACCTTCCTCAGAGTGGGAGGAAAGAATGCATACCCTAGACCTTGTAAGGGCATTACGTATATATTTGGATAGAACGGAACCATTTCGCAGATCAGAGAATCTGCTTATTAATTTCTTTGGTCACAATAGAGGGAGCAAAGCATCCAAACCCACCCTTTCTAGGTGGATCAAGGAGACTATCTCAGGCTCCCTACAGGCTCAGGGGCTGCCTGCGCCGGATTTCCTACGCGCCCACGCAACCAGAGCAGTAGCAACCTCGTGGGCGGAGAGGCAGGCGCTTTCCGTGGACCAGATTTGCGCGGCCGCATCCTGGAGTTCACATTTAACGTTTGTAAAACATTATAGGTTGGATTGGCGCACCTCAGAAGCTATGTGTTATGTCAGTCCAGGTAGCTGCAACGGGGCTAAGGGATAGCAGTAGGGAATCTCGCCCTGCACTACTCCCACTAGCTATCCCGGTCCCTGCCTCACGGGTGTGGGTCGGCTGTACTCAGGCTAAGCCTGACCCAGACAGCTCCTCTCTCACTGATTCCGTAGGCCTAGAGGGAAGTGGGAGAAGGAATGCCCTATAAGACCTCTAGGGACTGGAGACTAAAGGGGGTCACCCCTAACGAACAAGTGAAGCTGCTACTGACAGGGACTGACAAGGGTGTGCGCTGACTAACAACACAAGCAGCACACAGGAAACATGTGGGAAAGGATTCCCCAAACCAAAATGGGAAGGAACCTTACACTAGGAAACAAACACAGGGAAACTGAGTAGAAATCAAAGGATAAGGCAATTCACTCACACAGTCAATTATACACTGAGGGAGGATTGGTGAACACAGAAGGGAAAACACACAAACCAACTCGTTCACCCAAACCTCCCAAAAATCAACCACGGAACTTCCTCTATCCCAGAACACCACCTACTCCTCCTGCTAAGGCCTAGCTCTGTAAAAGCGACACTCAGCACAGAACCATGGGAGGCATGGGTTTAAATACAGAGTAGAGACCACTCCTCCCAGGTGCAAATGGGAGGACAGACTAATCAACCAGGAGATAAAGCTGTCTACCAGCAGTGCGCACGTGCAAGTCAGAAGGTGTGCACCAATACTCACGACAGGACAACCCCGCAGCGCCAGGATGCCACCCCAGACACTGCGCAGCCAAAAACTCCCCAGGTAAGAAAAATAGAAAGTAAAGAACCTAAATACTCCTAACACTATGGCCTTTAGTCATTCAGTCCTGTCAGCTGTCTGTCAGGACCCCCCTTAGAGGGATGTTACTTGTTAAATTCCCATCTTGTGCTGCTGTTGGGCGTAGGGGGAATGCAGGATTATGAAGATAATCTGTTTTCCCTTAGCCCCAACAGCAGCACAAGGCTCCCTCCCTTAATTTCGTATGTATTCACAATTATTTATACCGGATTATATAGTACTTGGTGACTAACGCAGGAAGGGGGAGGCCTCCTGGACCTTTTATGGGAGGGGTAAAAAACCTGTTAGCCTATTAAAAGTTCCACCTAACAGTACACAGGGGCAGGAACACCCCCATCTTGTGCTGCTGTTGGGGCTAAGGGAAAACAGATTATCTTCATAATCCTGCATTATGCTCCATAATGGCCCCTGAACACAGTATTATCCCCCATAGTGGCCCCTGCACACAGTATTATGCCCCATAGTGGCCCCTGCACACAGTATTATGCTCCATAATGGCCCCTGCACACACTATTATGCCCCATAATGAACACCCATGAACAATTATTATACTCTGGGGACTTTTCAGATCCCAGAGGATCATAATTGGAGACCAGGGGGGATACAAACATAAAAAAAACCAAACACTGTCACTTACCTATTCCGGCTCCCCTGCAGTCCTTGGTGGTGTCAGCCATCTTTAATGATGTACAGATGTCACATGACCTGGGCAGCAGGGATGAGAGTTCATAGGAAAGCAGCCATAGCTGCTGCAGATAAGTGAATGGATTACAAGCAGCCATTAGCTGATGCTGAAGCTGCACATGGTGTCCTCCGGTATATACTTTCCCTATATATCGCGAGGACACCATGTACAGCTTCAGCACCTCCCTTTGACTGCGTTGGTTTTTGCAGGTGGAATCCACCTGAAGGAAGCTTTTTTTTCTGCTAGCGGAAAAATAAAGCGAGCGGAACCCGTAGAACTCTATGGGGAGGCATTTTTTCCACATGGATTATGACGCGGATTCAGCGTCAAAATCAGCGCCCAAAAACTCCACGTGAATGGACTTTAAGAATGTCTTCAGTGCGGCTCGACCCGCCAACCTCCTCCTTTTGGTGTCACTCTCTCCCAATATGTCGCGGCGAGAGCCTTGCCGGCTCTGTTACGTGATGATATAGCTCTTCTTGAGGCCCTGTTCTTGGATCAGGAATTAGAAGTAGGGATTTCGTCTCTCCCGGGGGGTAAGAGCCCCGGTCCTGATGGTTACACAGCTCGGTTTTACAAAGTTCTAAAAGCTGAGCTGCTTCCACCACTCTTGCGGGCCTTTAATTCTATCTCTTCCGAAGTAGCTTTTCCCCCTTCATTTCTCCAGGCGCACATTACAGTCCTTCCCAAGGAAGGCAAGGATCATACACTCTGTTCCAGCTACAGGCCGATTTCTCTCCTCAACATTGACGCTAAACTGTATGCCAACTGACTGAACCCGCACATTGAAGATCTTATCCATCCTGATCAGGTGGGCTTTGTCCCCTGCAGGGAGGCCCGTGACAATACCCTGAAGGCCTTCTCGGCTATCCATCATGCTCAGCGTTCTCGTACACCGATGTTGCTCCTTTCCTTGGACGCGGAGAAGGCCTTCGATAGGGTTGATTGGAAGTTTTTAGAGGCCACATTGCTTCAAATTGGCCTTGGTCCAGCTATGCTCACCCGCATCCGGGCTCTTTATGATTTTCCCATGGCGCGAGTTAGGGTCAATGGTTCACTCTCCTCTCCCTTCTCCATATATAATGGCACCCGTCAGGGTTGTCCCCTGTCCCCCCTGTTGTACGCCCTGGTCATGGAACACCTGTTGGTAGCGATCAGAAAGAATCCTGATATAAACGGTCTGAGAGTGGGCGACTTGCACTTAAAAGTTTCTGCGTTCGCAGATGACGTTCTCCTCTTTGTTACGCAACCCCTTACGTCCCTCCCTCTATCCTTAAGGAACTTGATACTTATAGTTTTTACAGCAATTATAAGATAAATCTGTCTAAAAGTTCTGCGCTTAATGTCTCCTTGCCTGCGACAGTCCTCAGCTCCCTACGTGCCTCCTTTCCCTTTCAATGGTCCCATAAATCCATTAGATGCTTAGGGGTACAGCTTCCCAGTTTGTTGGCGGACTCCTATGCATTGAACTTTCTCCCGCGTTTACGTACACTTCGATCTGATCTTGGTCGCTGGGACGCTAAGGGTCTCTCCTGGCTGGGGCCCATTAATCTTTTGAAAATGAACATTCTCCCTCGCTTACTATATCTTTTTCAGACGGTCCCCTGTATTCTCCCGGTGTCTTTTTTCACCATGGTCAGACAGGCTTTTTGTGAATTTATTTGGTCGTCTAAACCCCCTCGCATTGCACAGAGTACCCTGTCTTGGTCTAAGCGGAGGGGGGGTCTGGCGGTTCCTGACTGTTCTAAATATTTCCTCGCGGCAGTCGCCACGCGTATTCTTCACTGGCATCATGCCTCCCTCTCCAAACTCTGGGTCGCCCTGGAGGAGTCTTTGAGTCCAATTTCTCTCACGGCACTTCCCTGGCTCCACAAGAAATTCTGGGTTGACTGTAAACCCTATTTGCTTCCTTTTGTCGCTCGTCAAACTATGAGTGTATGTCGACTCTATGGTGACATGCGGAAACTTATCCGAAATGATGGATCCCTGACTCCGATCTCAGGCAACCCAGACTTTCCAGCGGCATTTGACTCCCCTTTCCTAGAACGTCCTCCTGTCCGTCCTCTCCTCCGATTTAAAGATGTTACATCTGCTGCTGCTCTCCTCCCCCGCTCGGACTTGTTATCCTGTGTATCCAGGCCAAACTCTGTGGCCGCGCATTGGCACTACTCCCAATTATCACATTTCTATTTGTCCTTGAGGCGCTTTCATGATGTACATAGACCTCTTCTGCCATTGGAGCGTCTTTGTCTCTCCGTCTCCCCACCGGGGCATGCGGTCTCCCTTCTATACGCTTTTCTGTTAGAGGATCTTGAAGATGGCCTGCCACCTTTTGTGGGAGGGTGGGAGAGGGAGTTGGGGGTGACTTTCCCACTGGAGGTTTGGTCATCGGCCTTTGATATGTGCCATAAATTTTCCATCTCCTGTAAGGCTCAGGAAACTAATTATAAGATTCTCTCTAGATGGTATAGGGTCCCGACTCTGCTCCATAACATCTATCCCTCCACGTCTGATCGGTGTTGGAGGTGTCTCTCCGATCGTGGCACGATGACCCATGTTTGGTGGGGTTGCTCCCTCCTTCGTCCTTTTTGGTCTGGGGTGCGGCAGGTTATCTCACAGGTCACTGGAATCGTACTAGAGGATGATCCGGCTCCTCTGCTTCTTTCCCTTTTCTCCCGTAAGTTCAAGAAACCTATCCGCAAACTTCTGGGGTTTATGTTAGTAGCGGCGAGGTCTGTTATCCCGAGGTTATGGAAATCCCGGACTCCCCCCACACTTCTTTCCTGGCTTAAGGAACTCCTTCATCTCCGTATGATGGACGAAATTCTGGCCCAGCTTCGTCCCAATGACAAACTTCACCACCAGACTTGGCTTTTGTGGAACATGTTCTATTACTCTTCGGATTTCCGCGCCCTCTTCCCCTCTGTGATGTCCATTTTGTCTTACCTTTTAATATCTTCACCTGTTTTTCTTTCTATAGCTTCCCAACAGTTTCTAGCTATGTTCTCATGTTGCTGTTCACAGCTTCTATTATGTACTTCTTTTGAAAGTTCTTATTGCTCTTTTACAATTGTTATGTTTCCTTGACTCAAATTGCTACGTTTTAACTCTGCTGCGTCAGAGACTGCCATCCCCCGTTTTCCCTTCCCCGACCCCTTTTCTCCTTTTTTCATTCCCATTGTTCCCCAAGGTTTTCCCGTCTTTCCCCCCTCCTCCCCCCCCCTTTTTTTTTGTACACCTTATTGAAAAACCTTAATAAACTTTAATGTTAAAAAAAAAAGAATGCCTTCAGTGTACAATGATTTCCCACATTCTGGAAATTTAAATCGCTTCTCTCCTGTGTGAATTCTCTCATGAACAACAAGCTTTGCTTTCACACTAAAACACTTCCCACATTCTGCACATAGAAACGGCTTCTCTCCTGTGTGAGTTCTCTTATGAACAATAAGCTTTGATTTCTGTATAAAACATTTCCCACATTCTGAACACGGAAATGGTTTTGTTGTGGTTGTAATCGACTATATCTTGGATCAATCAGTCAGTCCAAATTAATGAACATGTTTAAATTGCTAATAATGACACAGACACTGAATTTCCGTATCAAATCAGCCATGCTTAGCCCCCTCAGGTTAGCTCTGCACTGCTCAAGTTTATTGAAAAGCTCACACACTTATCCAACAAAGAAAGGAGGGGTTAATGCATCCTTTGGCATTCTTGAGTGTTGTCCATCTCTCATTGGCTTCAGACCTCTGACATCCAGCTGGGCACCGCCTCCTCTGACGTAAAGAATTCCACCACGAGGCATGGCAAACAGGAAATAAGCTCCATCTTGGATTCAAAGTCCTTTGTCTCAAACTGTCAGCACTCAGTAGGAAGGGAAAAAATAGTATTTGCAACATATAACATACAATATAAATAGAGTTGAGCGAGTACTGTTCGGATCAACCGATCCGAACAGCACGCACGCATTGAAATGAATGGAAGCACCTGGTGCTTCCGGTTTGACGGCAGCAGGACGCTTAACCCGCCGCGTGCCGGCTGCGTGCATTGATTTCAATGCGTGCGTGCTGTTTGGATCGGCTGATCCGAACAGTACTCGCTCAACTCTAAATATAGAGTATTTGAGGAACAGGGGTCCGCGCTCACTGGTAAAACTTAAATAACAGCCAGGAAAAATGAATAAAGTAGTAAATGGTGGATTTATTGAAGATAAAAGGCACGACGCGTTTCGGACCGCTACTGGTCCTTTCTCAAGTGCAGATTCTGTTAAAAAACATACATACAAAAAATAATAAAATATAGTTGTAAAAAGTACATTTGGTTAAAAAGTGAAAAGTTGAGCCGCACAGGCCCAAGAGAGACCCTTTACAAGCATTGCTTGCAGCTACAGAGAAAATGATGATAGTAAAAAATGTACAAATGCACATAAATCCTGAGGTTATGAACTGAGGTTATGTGAAAACAAAATGTGTTAGTTTAATGAAGTGAGATTTGAATTGTATCTTACAACACACTACTGACTGAGGTGCTATTTTCTAGCAGTGACATTGACATCTACTGCTTTATTTATTTTTATTGGTATTTGGTTGCCACACGTATTTGCATTTGTATTTGTATTTACTCTTTAAAGGGGTAATAACCATTCTCCCTTTAAGGTATATAGTAAAAGAAAAATTGAAGTACAGGATTTATGTGCATTTGTACATTTTTTACTATCATCATTTTCTCTGTAGCTGCAAGCAATGCTTGTAAAGGGTCTCTCTTGGGCCTGTGCGGCTCAACTTTTCACTTTTTAACCAAATGTACTTTTTACAACTATATTTTATTATTTTTTGTATGTATGTTTTTTAACAGAATCTGCACTTGAGAAAGGACCAGTAGCGGTCCGAAATGCGTCGTGCCTTTTATCTTCAATAAATCCACCATTTACTACTTTATTCATTTTTCCTGGCTGTTATTTAAGTTTTACCAGTGAGCGCGGACCCCTGTTCCTCAAATACTCCATTTCTTCTCCGGTTTCCCGGTGTTTCTGTCGGTTCCGCTGCCACTCTCACCTGGACCCTTCACTTCATATGTGATAACAAAGACTTATTTCTCAGGTGAGAGGTTACTGGTATTTGGTATTTCAATTTTAAACTATCAATAATACTACACTCAGAGCGCTCGGCGTCTCTCCCCCTTTTGTTTTCAACTCTAAATATAAAGTATAAGAATATTGATTCATGTTCTCAGACTTGACAATTTCTCCTAGGTGTGAATTTTCTGATGATCTTTAAGGCTGCTTTTAGTAATAAAACATTTCCCACATTTGGAACATGCAAATGGCTTCTCTCCCGTGTGAATTCTCTCGTGTGTAACAAGATTGATTTTTTTCGAAAAACTTTTCCTACATTCCAGACATGTGAATGGTTTCTCTCCTGTGTGACTTCTCTCATGATGCTTGAGTTTGTCTTTAGTGTTGAAAAATTTTCCACATTCTGAACAATTAAATGGCTTCTCTCCTGTGTGAATTGTTTCATGTCTAACAAGATTGATTTTTTTCGAAAAACATTTCCCACATTCTGGACATGTGAATGGCTTCTCTCCTGTATGACTTCTCTCATGATGCTTGAGTTTGTCTTTCGCGGTGAAATATTTTCCACATTCTGAACAATTAAATGGCTTCTCTCCTGTGTGAATTCTCTCATGTCTAACAAGATTGTTTTTATTCGAAAAACTTTTCCTACATTCCAGACATGTGAATGGTTTCTCTCCTGTGTGACTTCTCTCATGATGCTTGAGTTTGTCTTTAGTGGTGAAAAATTTCCCACATTCTGAACAATTAAATGGCTTCTCTCCTGTGTGAATTCTCTCATGTATAACAAGATTGATTTTTTTCGAAAAACATTTCCCACATTCTGGACATGTGAATGGCTTCTCTCCTGTATGACTTCTCTCATGATGCTTAAGTTTCTCTTTCGTGATGAAATATTTTCCACATTCTGAACAATTAAATGGCTTCTCTCCTGTATGACTTCTCTCATGATGCTTGAGTTTGCCTTTCGTGGTGAAATATTTTCCACATTCTGAACAATTAAATGGCTTCTCTCCTGTGTGAATTCTCTCATGTATAACAAGATTGTATGTTTTTGTAAAAGATTTCCCACATTCTGAACACGTTAGTGGTTTCTCCCCTTTGTGAATTATCTGATGATTGTTAAGTACGTCTTTAGTAATAAAAGATTGCCCACATTTGGAAAGTTGAAACACCTTCTCTTGTGTGTGACTTCTTTGATGGGTAACAAGATGAAATTTACTAGTGAAAGATTTCTCACATTCTGAACATGAATATGGCTTCTCTCCTGTGTGGATTCTCTCATGTTTAACGAGATTGGATTTTTTTGTAAAACATTTCCCACATTCTAAGCACGTGAATGGTTTCTCCCCTGTGTGAATTCTCTCATGATGCTTGAGTATGTCTTTCATAATAAAACATTTCTCATATTCTGAACATTGACATGGCTTCTCTCCAGTGTGAGTTCTCTCATGTACAACACATTGTGATTTTGTCATAAAACATTTCCCACATTCCGAACAGGAGTTTTGCTTTTTCCTTGAATGAATTATTTTGTGTATAGAAAGATCTGAGGTTTTTGTAAACTCTTCTCCACATTCACCACATTGAAATCCTTCACCCTCTTTGTGACCTGTACTTGTGGCAACAATCTGAGGTTGGTCAGGAGAAGGTTCTTTGCGATTTTGGGGATTATAGGATGCTGGAGGAAAATTAAGGGTAAGGAAGTTTTCTCCTGAAGAGTCCTCCATGATTTCTTCATTTTCTACTTTATAATTTACTGTTAATATCCAATTTTCCTCAATGTTCTTACTGGGATTTTCTGTTAGGAATAAAAATGGATTACAGAATTTTATGTTAGACAAATTTAGCGTAATTAAGATGGCCCCATATGCATTTTTTGAACATATCTAAGTAAGGGTTTGGGGTATCTCCTATTCCTATTAAAGAAGACCTTTCATGTCCTCCTGCACATGCGGTATTATTATACTGCTAGAAAGCCAACAGTATGCTGAATTCAGTCAGTTTTCCCGTTATGTGCCACCGAGCTGGAGATATCGATGCTGTTAGTTTCGGCATCGATATCTGCCACCGTCAGGAGGGCATTGCTGACAGTCTAGCTGCACTGTGAGAAACGCCACCAGTGCCAGCCTGTGCTCATAATACTGTGCAACAAGTTATATATGGATTTCTTCTTACCTTGTGATGTAAGCGGCTGGTAGTTTTCCATCATGGCCTCCTTGTACAGATCCTTGTGTCCTTCTAAATACTCCCACTCCTCCATGGAGAAATAGACAGTGACATCCTGACACCTTACAGGAACCTGACAACACAATGATACGGTCATCCCCCAGACCCCTCCATGGTGTTACTGTACAACGTCCCAGCATTCCCAGCAGCGCTCACCTCTCCAGTCAGCAGCTCAGTGATCTTGTTGGTCCGTTCTAGGATCTTCTGCTCCTGTATCAGTGAGTGCGGGGGAGGGTCTGTGATGGGGCTGTGGCTCTTGCTCCGTCCTCCTGACTCATGGATATGGCTGCTGGGAGTCACACACTCACCCGATGTCTTCTTCACTATTGTGTAATCCTGTGTATGGTGAGAGACACTTACCACCTACCACTTGCTGGAATCACGTTATTGTTACGCTCTGGCCTATGAAGCGCTGCTAGCTTTTTCCCTATGGTCGTTATCACGAGAGACTTCTGGAACATTATAGAAATATAGAAAGTTTACCTCTCCGGTCAGCAGGTCGATGATCTCCAAGGTGAAGTTTAATATTCTTTGGGTAATCTCATTCCAGTCCTTGTCCATCCCTGGAAGGTCATTCAGGATATCAGTGTCAGAAAACTGGATCCAATAGAGACTTCTAAAACTACTGACACCATTATAAGAACTTCTAAGTCATAGAGGACAACTCACACAGGATATGTGAGAAATGGGTTATAAGTGAGAGCCCCACCTCTAGAACCCATAACTATGTGGAGAATGTGATCGGGCCCTGCTGCCACCTACAGGCTGATTCTGAACAGAGAGGTGGCCATGAATGTGCACGTTACTTCTATATGACTAAGGTGTATGGAATAGCAGTGGAGGTGACAATGTAGTCCTGACTCATGATAAACTGACACATGGCTGATAATGGGGATGTATCAGTGCACTTTACCACCTGCATTAGACCTGGTACACACCATATAACCAGTGTTTTATACTGACAGTTTATTGCCATTAGTATAAGTGCTTCAACATGGCCACCAGTACCAACCTGTGCCCATAGTAATATACAACAAGTTATATATCTCTTCTTACCTTGTGATGTAAGCGGCTGGTAGTTTTCCATCATGACCTCCTTGTACAGATCCTTGTGTCCTTCTAAATACTCCCACTCCTCCATGGAGAAATAGACAGTGACATCCTGACACCTTATAGGAACCTGACAACACAATGATACGGTCATCCCCCGACCCCTCCATGGTGTTACTGTATAACGTCCCAGCATTCCCAGCAGCGCTCACCTCTCCAGTCAGCAGCTCAGTGATCTTGTTGGTCCGTTCTAGGATCTTCTGCTCCTGTATCGGTGAGTGTGGGGGAGGGTCTGTGATGGGGCTGTGGCTCCTGCTCCGTCCTCCTGACTCATGGACATGGCTGCTGGGAGTCACACAGTCACCAGATATCTTCTTCACCGCTGTGTATTCCTGTGTATGGAGAGAAGTACAGTTGGGGAGTTGGAGCCAGTTCTGGGTGGAGTCGGAGCTTCAGAATAATATGATTAATTATTTGTAACTGTATTATACAATTAGTGATATTATATAACGAATTAGAACTTTTTTTTTGCATATTTGATTTCATGAGAATTCAGTAACTGGCTTTGTTCGTGAATTAGAGAAGCTTTGGCTGTTTGACCTTGGCCTTTTATGAAGGAGTCAGATCTGGTGGTTTGGCCTCCATCGACTCCACAGCATATTCCCAGGCCACACTCCGCCCACCTGACTCTTCTTCCTGGCCGGCCCTTTCCTTCTCATTACAACGCTCCTACTTTTCTATTCTGGATTTTTCCTGTTATGTTTCATGATAAATAATACAGAAATAAAGTTTACTTCAATCAATGGCAGGTCATCTGGTCTCGGGCTGCCAAGTCCTCGTCTTGCATTACATTTCGAGAGACTCACTACAAAATCCTCATGTACTGGTATCTAACGCCTGCACTGCTGCATACTCTTAGTGCCACCATTTCTTCCTTGTGCTGGCGTTGGCCACGGTGTTGCATCCCTTATGGGATCACCCTCTCGTCTGTCCCTTCTGGGCGGAGGTACAGTCTTTTTGTGCAGGGGGTTCCGCTGGATCCCCTGATCTACCTGCTTAACCTGTCCCCCAGGCACCTGGGCAAGAAGACGTCTCGCACTGCACCGAAGACTCTCATTGCCCGCTACTGGAATGATGTGCTCCCCACACAAGGTCGGAAGTGATCACTCGCATGAAGGATATTCGCAGGCTTACATTTTTGACTGTCACACAGTGGAGGCCTTTAACTCTATTTGGTCGTGCTGAGAAGCCTACTATATTACGCAAGGCTTTTGATCCCTTCCCTTCTTTCCATTGTCTTCTCCTGTGTCTTTTCCTATACCTACCCTCTGATTTTGATACCTTGTATTGTGCTGTGTTCTTTATGGAAATTTTACCACGTTTTGGTTTTTCCTCTTAACTAGTTTGTTATTGAAATTAATAAAAATTACAATTTTAAATTAATAAATAAATAAATTTACCTCTCCGGTCAGCAGGTAGATGATCTCCAAGGTGAAGTTTAATATTCTTTTGGTAATCTCATTTTCGTCCTTGTCCATCTTTGGATGGTCAATCAGGATAAGAATGTGAGAAAACAGGATCCACTAGAAGCTTCTAGAACACCTTTATGAGAGGCTGAAAATCACAGAGGACAACATATACAATCTGTTAGAAATGTGGTATAATTGAGGGTCCCATCTCACCAGGCTCCGCGCTTTCCTCAACCTGTTTGGAAGAAAAACAACAGTCAAGCATATAGCTTACAATGGATTTTTATTAGGCTTGTTGCAGGTACAGAACAACACGTTTTGGGGTATTCAGCAAAAACTCTTGCACTCCTTAAAGGGATTCTACCACTAAAACTGTTTTTTTGTGCTTAAGACGTCGGAATAGCCTTCAGAAAGGCTATTCGTCTCTTACCTTTAGACGTGGTTTCCGACCCACCGTTCCATAGAAATACCGGTTTTTACAGATATGCATATGAGTTCTCTCGCAGCAGTGGGGGCGGGCCTGAGTGCTCAAACAGCGATGGGGGCGTCCCCACTGCTGCCAGAGACCTCCCTCCAGTGACGCCTCCATCTTCTGTCTTCCGTCTCGGTCCAACCTCCGACGCCTGCGCAGTACGCTCCTGTATTGAACTACAAGAGCAAGAGCGGCCGGCGGCTATTTTTGGGCGGCCATTTTTGGGAGGCCGCCCTTGCTCTTGTAGTTCAATACAGGAGCATACTGCGCAGGTGTCGGAGGTTGGACCGAGACGAGACGGAAGACAGAAAACAGAAGAGGTGGTTGCAGCTGAAGATGGAGGCGTCGCTGGAGAGAGGTCTCTGGTAGCAGTGGGGACGCCCCCATTGCTGTTTGAGCACTGAGGCCCGCCCCCACTGCTGCGAGAGAACTCATATGCGTACCGGTAAAAACCGGTATTTTTACGGAACGGCGGGCTGGAGACCACGTCTAAAGGTAAGAGACGAATAGCCTTTCTAAAGGCTATTCCAACGTCTTAAGCACAAAAAAACAAAAAACAAAACAGTTTTAGCAGTAGAATCCCTTTAATCAGATTCACTATAATATGATCATATAAAGTATAAAAAATCCTCTGGATGTCATTGGTCAGGTCTCGAGGTCAGAGGTAAAAAAAATATCAACATAATTAAAAGCAAATATATTCATGCATGATATAAATATTGTCAGATTTACATCGGCAACAAATAATAATAAAAATGTGCAGAAATCCCGGATCTAATAGTCATATTTACAAACTCATTGAGGTATTAACGTATTTGTAACTAGGACTATTAGGGCTAGTTCACTCAGGGACAAGGAGGCAGATTTTGACAGCGGATTTCGCCTCAAAATCCGCCTCCATACAATTTAGCAGGGTGAGAGACTATAGACCAGGGTATGGGGGCACTCGTCCACATTAGGGAGAGTGTTAGCGGAGCAGGAATGACTTGTAAGTCTCCGTACTGCCTATGTAGGCGAACACTCTCCCTAATGTGGACGAGTGTCCCCCGACCCTGGTCTATAGTCCCTCCCTCTGCTAAATCAGTATCCCTACGCTATGCTGAGGATGGCCCAATAGGCCGAAACAGCGCTGTCCATAGTTGGGAATCTATTCCTTTTGGGACAGAAATACTGATTTAGCAATTAAATCCACATTATGATTAAAAGACTTTATATAACTGAGTCGTTCATGATGTTAAGGATGCTGCCCTCTATAGGGTGGTGTACAGAGTGCACTCTGCTCTCCTAATTCCATCCAGGAGATCAGATTTGCATATTTTTTTACCCATAATCCTTAGCGGAGCAGGAATGACTTGTAAGTCTCCGTACTGCCTATGTAGGCGAACACTCTCCCTAATGTGGACGAGTGCCCCCATACCCTATTTTACCACAATGACACAAATTGTACCACAAACTGCAACGAAACCCACAAAATCCTCCCCCATCATCTTACCTTAGGGCTGAGGTCACACAGGGAGTTCTGTGAGGTTTCCCTCTGCTGCTGGCTGATAACAGAGAGAACAGCACAACATCAGTGACCACCTGACCAGGACCTGCTCTGTATCTACTGCACTGCCATGGCTGAAGGACCTGTGATGATGTCACCGTCATGTGATCAGCAGTGAGGGGGCGGAGCTCAGCTGTGTACAGGATAATTAGCGACTGAAGGACCTGTGGTGATGTCACATCACATGACCAGTACAGTGGGAGGAGCTTAGTCTTCAAAATAGAAGTTCTAGTGAAGTTGCTGTGGTGATGGTCATGTGACAGGAGGGGGCGGAGCTCTTGTGCTGTATATAAAATTGGAAACCTGGTAGATTCAGTGTTTTCTCTTCCTCTACGAGAGGAGTCGTACATGGAGTCTATCATTGCCCCAGCTGCTTTATAACGCTTCCTTAGTGCTGTAGATGCTGTTACTAGAATAAATACCTTACCTTTCTTATCTTTCAGAGGCCCAGGAATTAGAGAAGACGCACTTTTATTCTTTATGCAAATGAGCAACTTGGAGCAGAGGCGGAGTAGAGATGAACGAATATGCTCAATCGAATACCTCCGATGCATTAGCTCCCGGTGTATAAACACTAGGGTTGAGCCGATCTTGAGATTTCAAGATCGATTTTAAAATCCGATTCCCGATCATTTTCCAGCCGATCGCGATCGTGAAATTTGCTCGATCGCCGATCGGAATCCGATCCTTTCCGAACCCGATCCTCAACCCTAGTCAATGCTTCTCTATGGGAAAAGCCACTTTTAGGGTTGAGTCGATCTTGAGATAACTTCCGATCTCGATCCCGCTGGAAAAGATCGGGTCGGAATTCCAATCGCGATCGTGAAATTTACTCGATCGACGATCGAAATCCGATCTTTTCCGATCCCGATCGCTCAACCCTAATAAACACTTCGGGGGCAGCGAATTTTTACTGCCCCTCCCACCTCCCTGGCGCCGGGAGTAATGCGTCGGAGGTATTCGATCATCTCTATTACTGAGCACTGCTGCATCATCACTAAACACGGCCATTCTGCATTCAGCTCCTCCCCCTGGGCAGTGTGAGGATCGCAGATGACATCCATGTGCTCCATGTGATGTTCAATCAACACTGTCAGCCCTCACATGGTCGCACGCAAAGGGCCTTACGCTAGGTTCACTCTAGTGTTCGGGTTTCTTTGGGGACCGGAGAAACGGAAACACAAATCGCTTAAAAAGTGATTACCTGCAGAAAACCACGGACCCCATAAACAATAATGGAGTCCGCTGGATTTGCACCCTAAATTGGCGACGAGACAAGTCCCTTTCTCTCTGCATATTATAAGCAGAATGGGGGATGGACTCATCAGACGGTCACACGATGCTAGTGTGACCGTAGCCTTGGTCAGGTTATATGGAGGTCCTGCAGACAAGTTGGAGGGCGGTGGAGTTTTTTCCTCTTTCTTGTTGGTTTACTATTAGGATACGGGACAGTCATTCTAAGCTAAAGTGTAACTAAACTTTCAGAAAACTTTTGATTTTCTCAATTTTGTGTCAATAATAGATCTTATAATATACTTTATCCATGTTTATGTGGATTTCCTCCCATATACCAAAGACATTCTTCTAGGTAAATTGGCTCCATGTGCAAACAACATACCCTTGTGGGTGTTGGGGATGTGCGCCTGTATGACAGCCACTAACTCCCCTGCTCCACAATGCTCCCTGTGATGAGCAGGCAGGGAGAGGACCTGCTCTCCGCCTGAGCGTGAGGGGAGGCCGCTGGAGCAATGCTGCGTCCACAGGGCCTCCCCAATCCACCGCTCAGCTTGTCCTGAACTGGCTTAAGTAAGCAAAAAATGCCGCCCTCCCCGGGGGCCCTGGCATAGCGCCGCCTGAAGCGGTCGCTTCAGGTCGCCTCATGGGAGGTTCGGCGCTGCTGACAGCGAGGAGGAACTGGAACCAACAATTGGTACACTGAACAAGTGGTTAGGGAGGAAACCAAGATAGAATGGTGACTTTCAGATGCTGCAGAAAGATACAGAAGAAGGAATAGAGAGTAGATGCCTTTAGGTGTAGCTGTAAGGAGATCAATGGAGACTTTTATTAGGGCAGTTTCTTTAGAACAGGGGTAAGGAACGTACGGCTCTCCAGCTGTTGCAAGACTACAACTCCCAGCATGCATACTTGCTCTGCTGTTCTTAGGACTCCAATAGAAGTGAATGGAGCATGCTGGGAGTTGTAGTTTCACAGCAGCTGGAGAGCCAAAGGTTCCCTAGCCCTGCTTTAGATGATATGGAATAAAGTATGAGGAAGCTATTGTTGGGGGAAGGAGTTCATAATATTTTTCAATAGAAAATCCATCTGGGCTTGGAGACTTAGTCAATTTTATGTTTAATCTGATTTTATAAAATTTTTCAAATATAACAGATAAGACAAAAACAAAACAAGGGCACAATGGCGCACAGGCCTCACCCGCGATCAAGAGGGCAGGGGTGAGACCACCAGTATCATAAAACATGTTAAGACAATAAAGGACTAAAAGGCCCATGAGTAGGGGGCCGTGAAAACAGCATTAACAAGGATGTAGGGGAGCAAACAGACAGACAGGAGTAGTATTCAGGAAAACACATACGGAAAAAGGAAGGGGGGACAACAGAGGAAGAGAAGGGTAACCAGCAACCTCCTCCAGGGGAGGGGGAAAAAGGGTAAAGAGATAGTACAGTGTTGGCCATAAGTATTGGCCTCCCTGCAATTCTGTCAGATAATAGTTTCTTCCAGACAATGATTACAAGCACAAACTCTTTGGTAATATCTTCATTTATTTCGCTTGCAATGAAAAAACACAAAAGAGAATGAAAAAAAAGTCAAATCATTGATCATTTTACACAAAACTCCAAAAATGGTCCGGACAGAAGTATTGGCGCCCTCAGACTAATACTTGGTAACACAACCTTTAGACACAATAACTGCGCACAACCGCTTCCGCTAACCAGCAATGAGTTTCTTACAAGGCTCTGCTGGAATCTTAGACCGTTCTTCTTTGGCTCCTGCCCCAGGTCCCCCCTGAGATGTGAAGGGGGCCTTCTCCAAACTGCCACCAAGAGATCTCTCCCCCTCCCCCACAGGTGTTCTATGGGATTCAGGGCTGGATTCATTGCTGCCACTTTACAAGTCTCCAGGGCTTTCTCTCACCACCATTT
Source organism: Leptodactylus fuscus (assembly GCF_031893055.1). Taxonomy (NCBI): domain Eukaryota; kingdom Metazoa; phylum Chordata; class Amphibia; order Anura; family Leptodactylidae; genus Leptodactylus; species Leptodactylus fuscus. Next base: position 232,667,665 of record NC_134267.1, on the reverse strand, counting down.
TCTAGTGCTGACCTGAAGTGTGTTTTGGGTCATTGTCCTGCTGGAAGACCCCTGACCTCTGAGGGAGACCCAGCTTTCTCACCCTGGGCCCTACATTATGCTGCACAATGTGTTGGTCGTCTTCAGACTTCATAATGCCATGTACACGGTCAAGCAGTCCAGTGCCAGAGGCAGCAAAGCAACCCCAAAACATCAGGGACCCTCTGCCATGTCTGACTGTAGGCACCGTGTTCTTTTCTTTGAAGGCCTCTTTTTTTTTTTCCTGTAATCTCTATGTTGAGGCCTTTTCCTTCTTTTGTCTCATCTGACCAGAGAACATTCTTCCAGAGCGTTTTTGGCTTTCTCATGTAAGTTTTGGCAAACTCCAGCCTGGCTTTTTTATGTCTCTGGGTAAGAAGTGGGGTCTTCCTGGGTCTCCTACCATACAGTCCCTTCTCATTCAGACGCTGATGCTGGATATTACGGGGTGACACTGTTGTACCCTCGGACTGCAGGGCAGCTTGAACTTGTTTGGATGTTAGTCGAGGTTCTTTATCCGCCATCCGCACAATCTTGTGTTGAAATCTCCCGTCAATTTTTCTTTTCCATCCACATCTAGGGAGGTTAGCCACAGTGCCATGGGCTTTACACTTCTTGATGACACTGCGCACGGTAGACACAGGAACATTTAGGTCTTTGGAGATGGACTTGTAGCCTTGAGATTGCTCATGCTTCCTCACAATTTTTCTTCTCAAGTCCTCAGACAGTTCTTTGGTCTTCTTTCTTTTCTCCATGCTCAATGTGATACACACAAGGACACAGGACAGAGGTGGAGTCAACTTTAATCCATTTCAACTGGCTGCAAGTGTGATTTAGTTATTGCCACCACCTGTTAGGTGCCTCAGGTAAGTAACAGGTGCTGTTAATTACACAAATTAGAGAAGCATCACATGATTTTTCAAACAATGCCAATACTTTTGTCCACCCCCTTTTTTATGTTTGCTGTGGAATTATATCCAATTTGGCTTTTTGACAATTCTTTTTGTGTTTTTCCATTGAAGACAAATTAAATGAAGATAATACCAAAGAATTTGTGATTGCAATCATTTTCTGGAAGAAACTGAGTATTATCTGACAGAACTGCAGGGGTGCCAATACTTTTGGCCAACACTGTATAACGTCGGGAGAAAAAGGATGAAAATTCAATCGAGTCCTGGAACACCACCCAAGGCTGCCAAAGAGCTTCAAACTTGGAGGGGTCAGGAGAATCCTCCACCACCAGGGTCTCCTTTCTCCTTATTAGGAAAAGCTCCTGTAGAAATTCTACCAGAGAGGGCGCAACAGTACTCCGCCAATGTCTGGGAATGGCGGTTCTGGCAGCCGTGAGAACGTGTCACAAGAAGTCCTTCTTCAGTGCATAAATCCTGCCAGGAATGACTTAAAGAACGGCCAGCTGGGGAGTCACCGCGACAGAGCCACCACACACCTTAACGTACAGGGCGAACACAGCTTCCCAGAAGGGACTGAGAATGTCACACTCCCACCAGATTTGGTATAAAGTGCCTTTTCAGTACCACTATGTGCATGTTTTGATGAGTTTTATTCTATTTGATTTCCTTGCAAAATATTTTTCACATGTAGAAATTCAAAATGGCTCCTCCCCTGTGTGAATTTTCTGATGATCCTCAAGTCTGGTTTTAGTAGGAAAACCTTTACAACATTCTAAACACGAAAATGGTCCATCTCCTGTGTGAGTTCTCTCATGTTTAAGAAGATTTGATTTCTCTATAAAACGCTTCCCACATCTAGAACATGAATATGGCTTCTCTCCTGTGTGAATTCTCTCATGTATAATAAGCTTTGATTTTTCTATAAAACATTTTCCACATTGTAAACATGAATATGGTTTCTCTCCTGTGTGAATTCTCTGATGCCTAACCAGATTTAATTTATTCGTAAAACATTTTCCACATTCTAGACATAGGAATGGCTTCTCTCCTGTGTGAATTCGCTCATGTATAAGAAGCTTTGCTTTCCCTATAAAACATTTCCCACATTCTGAGCACGTGAATGGCTTCTCTCCTGTGTGACTTCTCTGATGATGTTTTAGTTTGTCTTTAGAGGTGTAAGATTTTGCGCATTCGGAACACTGAAATGGTTTCTCTCCTGTGTGAATTCTCTCATGTCTTACAAGCTTAAATTTTGTGGTGAAACATTTCCCACATTCTGAACATGTAAAGGGCTTCTCTCCTGTATGGCTTCTTTCATGTCTAACAAGATTGATTTTTTCTGTAAAACATTTCCCGCACTCAGCGCATGTAAACGGCTTCTCTCCTTTATGAATTCCTTCATGTCTAATGAGATTAAATTTTTTTGTAAAACATTTCCCACATTCTGAACAGGTGAATTGTCTATCTCCCGTGTGGATTCTCAGCTGCTCCTTGAGTATGTCTTCGGTAATGAAAGATTTCCCAAATTCGAAACATTGAAATGGCTTCTCTCCTATGTGAATTCTCTCATGTGCAACAAGCTCGGACTTTGATGTAAAACATTCCCCATATTCAGGACAGGAGTTTGGCTTTTTCCTTGTGTGAATTTTTCTATGTATAGAAAGATGTGAGTTTTTTGTAAATTCTTCTCCACATTCACCACATTGAAACCTATTAACCCCTTCGTGACCTGAGGTTGTGGTAACAATCTGAGATTGGTCGAGAGAAAGTTGTTTGTGATTCAGGGGATTAGATGATTCCGGAGAAAAATTAAGGGTCAAGAGGTTTTCTCCTGAAGAGTCCTCCATGATATCTTCATCTTCTACTTTACAATTTAGTGAGAACATCCAATTTTCCTCAAAGTTCTTACTGAGATTTTCTGTTAGGAATCAAAAATGGAATTCATGATTTTATTTTAAAGTAGACATATCTAGTACAATTATATAAGGACGAACGCATGAGTTTTTTGACAGATTTTTTTTACCAAAGTAGTAAAAAATTGTATGTTATGACTGAGCATCCTTCTCCATCTTGCAACTGTTGAGACGCTTTCTTGAAACCAATGGGAGGCATATACATTGTCTGTGCCACGATCGATAAAGGGGCTCTATCATTAGATTTTCCAGTTTTGAGATAAAGCTATGCCTGAATAGCCTTTTAAAAAAACACCCCCCCCCCCCCGTTTTTGTTAATTACCGTTGAAATGGATATGCAAATCAATCCCTCCGTGCACGGTGGACGTTCCGTGCACCCCCCAGCGTCATACGTTATGGACAACCACCGCTCTTCTTATTCACCATAGTCTGTCTTCCGGGCGGTTTGTATTGAAAGCTGGCACGTGAGCAGCTCCGGAGCCCTACTGTGCACGCTCCAGCGCCATTTTCCATTAGACAACATTGCAAGCGTACTGCGCATGCGCAGTACGCTCATGTAGTTCTCAGAGGAACTGAGCTACTGAGTTCCCCTGAGAACTATGCGAGCGTACTACGAATGTGCAGTACGCTTGCAATCTTGTCTAAAGCAAATTGGTGCTGGAGTGTGCGCAGTAGCTACTGTGCATGCGCAAGTTTTCAATACAAACCGCTGGGAAGACAGACGATGGAGGTGGTGAATCAGGAGGAGGAGGAGTTTTGCAGCACAAGCAAGAGCGGTGGGTGTCCATAAGGTATGACACTGGGGGGGGTGCACGGAACATCCACCGTGCACGGAGGGACTGATTTGCATATCCATTTCAACGGTAATTAACAAAAACGGGGGTCTTTTTCTCAAAACCCGAAAATCTAATGATAGAGCCCCTTTAAGTTAAGTTTAGTTAAGTTTGATGGTTCATTGAGTGCATACTGTGATTGGGAAGACAGGGATGGTAATGATTCTTCCATGCATTCCTGTACTGGAGGTCCAACTGTTATTACAGCCGTATCCCTGGTTCTGCCGCTGTATGATCTTGTGCAGCAGCTTATCTGCAAGGCTGTACAGGGATGTCCTTGCAGACCGTCCAGAATAATATGATGAATCGGAATTGGGCATCTGGTAAACCCCTTCCCGCCATCCTAGTGTGGCGGATACCGGGTGTTTAACTATACGTTTTATACAACAGACACCTTGCGTTAATGCCAGCAGTCGGTGCCCGCACCGATCGCGGGAATTAACCCTTCTGGCGCCTCGGTCAAAGCTGACCGAGGCACCATTTTCCCGGCGGTGCGTGGGCAGCTTAATTTTGCCGGTGATCGCCGGCACCTGGAGCAAGCTACGGGGCTAACGTCACCTTGGAATGACAGCTGGGAGCCTTGCCTGCAGTGATTTTTTGCAATGCATTGCATTATAATGCATCATGTTAGTGATCAGACCCCCTGGGGTTCAAGACCCCCTAGGGAGGTCTAATAACTGCAAAAAAAAAAAAAAAAAAAAAAAAAGTATTAAAAATTCATATCACCCCCCTTTCCCTAGAACACATGTAAAAGTAGTTAAACACAGTGAAACACATACATGTTAGGTAACGCTGTGTCCAAAAACGCCCGCTCTACATGTCTATAAAATATTTTTCCTATACAGTAAACGCTATAGCAGGAAAAAAAGTCAAATGTGCCGAACCGCTGTTTTTTCACCGTTTTGCCTCTGATAAAAATTTGAATAAAAAGTGATCAAAGCAATAGACATTCCCCAAAATGGTAGAACTGAAAAGTAGACTCAACCCAGCAAAAAAAAAAAAAGACGCCCTATACGTCCCCATACACGGAAGTATAAAAAAGTTGCAGTTGTCAGATTATGGCGACTTTTCGAAAATAAATAAATAAATAAATTTTTGCACTGTTTCGAATTTTTGTTAATGAGCTAAAATGTAAATAAAACCATATAAATTTGGTATCCCCGGAATCGTACCGAAGCATAGAATACAGGTGACACGTCATTTTGGCTGCACAGTGAACGCCGTAAAAACGAAGCCTGTAAGAAAATCGCACAAATGCACTTTTTCTTCAAATCCACCCCATTCTGTGGCGTGTACAGAATAATTAATGGCGGCATCATGAAGACTTCTGTGAAAAACACTGGGAAAAAAAATACGATGTGTTTCTGCCACTGTCTTGTCCGCACAGTTTTTTGGCTCCAGCTTGCCATGAGGGGTCTTAACGTGTTACTTGCATGAAATTTCACACCGGTAACGTATATCTTAGCAGGAGCTGCCTGTCAATTCAAATGAATTGTCAGGCAGCATCTTGCTCTCTTATCCCTTCTTTGTGGTCTACAATAAAGTGGACGTAAAACTCCAACCTGATGGGAAAAAAAACATACACTGGAGAGCTCCTACAATATATGTCATGGGTATGCAGTGTGCATGATGGTATAAGCGCTTCAACATGGCCACCAGTGCCGGCCTGTGTCTGTAGTAATGTGCAACAAGTTATATATCTCTTCTTACCTTGTAATATAATCGGCTGGTAGTTTTCCATCATGGCGTCCTTGTACAGATCCTTGTGTCCTTCTAAATACTCCCACTCCTCCATGGAGAAATACACAGTGACATCCTGACACCTTATAGGAACCTGACAACACAATGATACGGTCATCCCCCAGACCCCTCCATGGTGTTACTGTATAACGTCCCAGCATTCCCAGCAGTGCTCACCTCTCCAGTCAGCAGCTTAGTGATCTTGTTGGTCAGTTCTAGGATCTTCTGCTCCTGTATCGGTGAGTGCGGGGGAGGGTCTGTGATGGGGCTGTGGCTCCTGCTCCGTCCTCCTGACTCATGGACATGGCTGCTGGGAGTCACACAGTCACCCGATGTCTTCTTCACCGCAGCGTATTCCTGTGTATGGAGAGAGACACTTAGCAAAGTGAACATTGTGATCTCACTAGAGTAGGATGACATCTAGAATACTGGGGTCCGTTCTGGAGACCTTGCCTTAAATCCCTTTTTTCCCCATACAGTACTGAGAAAACTTATCAAGAGAGACTTCTAGAACTTTTTAGGAGTATTTAGGTCCATTGCTTTCTATTTTTCTTACCTGGGGAGTTTTTGGCTGCGCAGTGTCTGGGGTGGCATCCTGGCGCTGCGGGATTGTCCTGTCGTGAGTATTGGGGCACACCTTCTGACTTGCACGCGCGCACTGATGGTAGGCAGCTTTATCTCCTGGTTGATTAGTCTGTCCTCCCATTTGCACCTGGGAGGAGTGGTCTCTACTCTGTATTTAAACCCATGCCTCCCATGGTTCTGTGCTGAGTGTCGCTTTTACAGAGCTAGGCCTTAGCAGGAGGAGTAGGTGGTTATCTGGGATAGAGGAAGTTCCGTGGTTGGTTTTTGGGAGGATTGGGTGAACTAGTTGGTGTGTGAGTTTTCCCTTCTGTGTTCACCAATCCTCCCTCTGTGTATAATTGACTGTGTGAGTGAATTGCCAGGGACCGGGATAGCTAGTGGGAGTAGTGCAGGGCGAGATTCCCTACTGCTATCCCTTAGCCCCGTTGCAGCTACCTGGACTGACATAACAGTACACTCAGCCATTAAAAAAAAAAAAAAAAAAAAAAAGTTCGTTTGCATTATGACGGACCTGAAACAGTTGTACCAGGCGGTGCAGCAGATTTCCACTGAGATGGAGGGGATCAAGCTACGAATGGATGCCATCCAAGCTTCTGACGTATCTCAGTTACAGCAGTTGGCTCAACACACAGCCTCTCAGGTGGAGGGCATACAGAGCAGGTGAGTAGCGCCCCTGTGGGTCGGCCTCTGGAGCCAAAAGTCAGCTTACCTGAACCCTTCCGAGGTAAGAGGTCAGATTTTTTCCGATTTCAAAAGGACTGTCTTTTGTATTTCCGGCTACGGCCGTTTTCCTCCGGTTCTGAGGTACAGAGAGTTGGGATTATTATTACTTTATTGAGAGATGATCCCCTCATCTGGGCACATTTGTTACCAGCCGACTCAGCTGGCTTACTAACTGTAGAGGCGTTTTTCTCCACAATGGGGTTACTGTATGACGACCCAGACAGGGTACGCACGGCTGAGTATAACCTACGACGTGTGGTGCAAGGGGATCACGCTATAGAGAAATATTGCACAGAGTTTCGTAGGTGGGCAGCAGAAGTACACTGGAATGACCCCGCTCTACTTAGTCAGTTTGAGACAGGACTCTCGGACCAGGTTAAAGACCATCTGGTTTCTCACCCTGTTCCGAGAGATCTAGATGAGGCCATGCAGCTGGCAATTAGAGTTGGACGGCACCTCCGGGAGCGTGGAGACAAGAGTCCTGGGGGGGCTAACCCTCCTCAATTCTCTGTTTTTAGAGAGGACCCGGGGGTCCAACCCATGCAGATTGGGGCCACTGTGCGAAGTGCTAGACCCAAGAGTGAAGGGTCCCGCACAGTACGCTGTTTTGTGTGTGGAGGGATGGGACATGTAGCAAGGGTATGCCCCTCCAGAGAATGGTTCGCCAAGGAGAGTAATAACCCCAGGTCTATTGAGGGTAAAGGGAGAAAAACTACTAAGGAGGGAGGTGTGCATATTTCCTGTACTCAAACTGCCGGGTTGACCCTTGATGGATGGGTAAATGGGCAGAAGTGCCGGATTTTGGTTGATTGTGGTTCGGCAGTCAACCTTATTGACTCAGAGTTTTGTGAGCAATTAAGGGTGAGTCCTTTGGTCTTGAAGTCTCAGATACCGGTGTGGGCTATTGATAAGACCCCTCTACAGCAAGCTGTCATCTCCAAACAGGTGGAGGGTCTGGAGTTTATTGTGGGTGGCCACAGGGAAGAGATTGACTTGTTCTTGTTGTCTAAGTTACCAGCACAAGTAGTTTTGGGGTGGCCCTGGCTGAAGCAGCATAACCATATTATCAACTGGGAGACCGAGTCAGTAGTTTCTTGGGGGCATGGGTGTAATGGTCGATGTCTGCCCATATCCGTTATGTCTTTGTCTATAGACAATTTGCCTCAAGAAATATGTGAGTTCAGGGAGGTCTTTGAGGAAAGGGCAGCCAAGATATTACCACCACATCGCACCTATGATTGCTCGATTAAATTTATACCAAATGCAGTGCTACCCAAGACACGATTGTACAATCTCACTATTCCGGAGAGGGAGACGCTCAAAGAGTATATTGAGGGGAGTCTGGAGGTGGGGCATATTCGCCCATCTAAGTCCCCAGTAGCAGTGGGGTTTTTCTTTGTAAAGAAGAAAGATGGAGGGTTGCGCCCTTGTTTGGATTTTAGGGAGATTAACAAAATCACGGTGCGGAATCCCTATCCCATCCCGTTGATCTCGGATCTATTCAGCCAGATTACGGGAGCTCGCTGGTTTAGTAAACTAGATTTACGTGGGGCGTATAATTTGCTGAGAATCAAGAAGGGGGATGAGTGGAAAACAGCGTTTAACACACCCCTAGGACACTTTGAGAGTCTTGTGATGCCTTTCGGTCTAACCAATGCGCCCGCGTTTTTTCAGAATTTTATTAATGATGTACTAAGTGCCGTCAGAGGGAGGGGGGTTGTGGTCTATCTGGACGATATACTCATTTACACCCCAGATTTGGAGACTCATTGGGAGAGAGTGAGAGAGGTTTTAGATCTCCTGAGGGTTAACCAATTAAGTGCTAAGCTGGAGAAATGTGTGTTCGCGGTCAATAAATTATGTTTCCTTGGCTATATCCTATCGGAAAAGGGATTAGAGATGGACCCTGGTCAGGGCAGTCTTGGAGTGACCGCGACCCGAGAACCTAAAGGCGGTCCAATGGTTTTTGAGATTCTCCAACTATTATCGCCAGTTTATTAAGGGATTTTCTGAGGTTGTGAAACCTATCTCGGACTTGACAAAGAAGGGGGCTGACTGTGCTAAGTGGTCGCCAGAGGCGCTAGCCGCGTTTGAAGAAGCGATTCTTGTCGGCTCCCATTTTGAGACAGCCGGATGAGAGGTTGGCCTTCCGAGTGGAGGTGGATGCCTCCTCGGTGGGGGTGGGAGCAGTACTTTCTCAGGAGTTCGAGGAGGGTACACATCCCTGTGCCTTCTTTTCTAAGAAATTCTCTGCCTCTGAACGGAATTATGACATCGGAGATAGGGAACTACTGGCAATAAAACTAGCGTTCGAACATTGGCGTCATTTCCTGGAGGGGGCCAGAAGGCCAGTCCAGGTATTTACTGACCACAAGAATTTGGTTTATCTTGGGTCGGCGAAGAGATTAAATGCACGGCAGGCCAGATGGGCTCTATTTTTTGCGCGGTTCCACTTTACCGTGACTTATGTGCCGGGTTCGAAGAATGTTAAGGCTGATGCTTTATCCCGGTATATGTCGACTGAGGAGGAACGAGAGGCACCTGCCACTATTCTTGGGGATGGAGTGGTGGTAGCAGTATTGGGCGCGAAATTGGAGAAGGCCTTGATCGAAGCGCAACACGCTGCACCTTCCAAGATACCTAGAAACAAGCTGTTTGTCCCAACTACTCTCCGACAAAGTCTCCTGAGGGAGTGTCACGAGTCGGTTCTTGCTGGTCACCCGGGGGTTTCAGAGACCATGAGATTGGTGTCTAGGAATTTTTGGTGGCCAGGGTGGAGTAAGGATGTCTTGCAGTTTGTTCAAAATTGTTCGGTCTGTGCAAGAGCCAAGGCGTCGCATACCCGTCCCCACGGTCTTCTACATCCATTGGAACCTCCTAAGGCACCTTGGACTCATCTGTCTATGGATTTCATCACGGGCCTTCCGGTGTCTAAGGGTTTCACGGTCATTTGGGTAGTCGTTGACCGCTTCACGAAAATGTGTCATTTGATCCCGTTTTCCAGGCTGCCATGTGCCAAGACACTATCAGAGGCGTTTATTAAAGAAATTGTAAGGTTGCATGGTCTTCCTGAGGAGATCGTTTCGGACAGGGGTCCGCAATTTGTGGCTAAATTCTGGTGGGCTTTTTGCAGCAGGTTGGGAGTTACACTGTCATTTTCCTCCGGGTTTCACCCGGAGTCTAACGGACAAACAGAGAGGAAGATTAAGGATGTGGAACAGTTTTTGAGGTGTTTTGTTCGAGAGAACCAGAATAATTGGGCTGACTTTCTCCCCCTGGCAGAATTTTCCCTAAACAACCATGATTCCAACGCCACAGGTACCACACTTTTTTTTGCTCCGGTGGTAGACATCCTGTTTTCGGAGTATTTTCTTCCATTTCTTCCCCAGTTCCGGAGGAGGAGCTATTTTCTAAAAAGCTGCAAGGGGTATGGTCCCGTATCCGAGAGAATCTGGTGCGGGCGTCGCACCAGGCTAAGGTCCAGGCGGATAGGAAGAGAGGAGAGTTGCAGTTCTTCCCTGGTGAGATGGTTTGGTTGTCCACCAAGAATATCAGGTTGAAGGTTCCTAGCAAGAAGCTGGGTCCCAGGTTTGTGGGTCCTTTTAAGATCATCAAGATGGTAAATGAAGTGGCGGCACAGCTGCAACTACCTAAAAGGTGGAAGATAAACCGGGTGTTCCATGTCTCCTTGTTAAAGAAGGCCAAGAAGGGAATGTCTCCAGTTAAGGTTCCACCAGTTTCTGAGTCCGGGGAGTATGAGATATCCCGAGTTCTGGATAGCAAATATGTTCGGGGGAAGCTACGGTATCTGGTGGCATGGAAGGGATACGGTCCTGAGGATAATTCTTGGGTTCTGGAATCGGATATGTCAGCCCCCAGACTCGTGGAGAAATTCCACAAGGAGTTCCCGAAGAAGGATGCTCCTAGAGAATCCGGAGTCTTCTCCTTGAGGGGAGGATCCTGTTAGGAGTATTTAGGTTCATTGCTTTCTATTTTTCTTACCTGGGGAGTTTTTGGCTGCGTGGTGTCTGGGGTGGCATCCTGGCGCTGCGGGGTTGTCCTGTCGTGGGTATTGGTGCACACCTTCTGACTTGCACGCGCGCACTGTTGGTAGGCAGCTTTATTTCCTGGTTTATTAGTCTGTCCTCCCATTTGCACCTGGGAGGAGTGGTCTCTACTCTGTATTTAAACCCATGCCTCCCATGGTTCTGTGCTGAGTGTCTCTTTTACAGTGCTAGGCCTTAGCAGGAGGAGTAGGTGGTGATCTGGGATAGAGGAAGTTCCGTGGTTGGTTTTTGGGAGGTTTGGGTGAACTAGTTGGTTTGTGTGTTTTCCCTTCTGTGTTCACCAATCCTCCCTCTGTGTATAATTGACTGTGTGAGTGAATTGCCTTATCCTTTGATTTCTACTCAGTTTCCCTGTGTTTGTTTCCTAGTGTAAGGTTCCTTCCCATATTGGTTTGGGGGAATCCTTTCCCACATGTTTCCTGTGTGCTGCTTGTGTTGTTCGTCAGCGCACACCCTTGTCAGTCCCTGTCAGTAGCAGCTTCACTTGTTCGTTAGGGGTGACCCCCTTTAGTCTCCAGTCCCTAGAGATCTTATAGGGCATTCCTTCTCCCACTTCCCTCTAGGCCTACGGTATCAGTGAGAGAGGAGCCGTCGGGGTCAGGCTTAGCCTGAGAACAGCCGACCCACACCCGTGAGGCAGGGACCGGGATAGCTAGTGGGAGTAGTGCAGGGCGAGATTTCCTACTGCTATTCCTTAGCCCCGTTGCAGCTACCTGGACTGACATAACAGAACTTGTAACAAGTTTCCATACTGAGTGCGCTTCTCTTGTACATGTGATACCCAAAATGCTGAGGTGCGGTGGCAAAGCTGGACTGGATGGAAGGTCTCCATATTTTGTGTATAAAATAGGTTGTCTACCCCTTCCATATCATTCTCCTTTAAAGGAACCACTGGGTGAAATGTGTATCAAAATCTGAGGTGGGGGTTAATATCTACATCTGAGGGAGGAATACCATAGAGGTTTGGAACGCCCCTCCACCAAATGTGGTTGGAAAATAAGCAGTAAGTGACTGTAACCCTGTGACAACCATATACTGTATATACTCGAGTATAAGCCGACCCGAATATAAGCCCCTAATTTTACCACAAAAAACTGGCAAAACTTATTGACTCGAGTATAAGCCGAGGAAGGGGGGGGGGGGGGGGGAGATGCAGCAGCTGCTGGAAAATTTCAAAAATTAAAATGGTCGGAGTTTTTGGGTGCAGTAGTTGCTGGGTGCTGGGGAAGGGGTGGGGGTGTTTGGGTTGTCTGTCTGCCCCTTCCCTGAGCTTGAGGACTGTTTTTTTTTTCCCCCCACGTGTAATTCAATCTGGCTGACTATAGGGGATCTGCAGTGCTCCTATTAACCCCTTCCTGACAGAACAGGAGCACTGCAGATCCCCTATATTCAGCAGACCGGGCACTGTCAGACACAGGGATACCTAATGTGTCGGACAACATGGACCATGTGCTCTCCTCCTGCCGGCAGCCTTCTAATAACCAAATTCCTCTACTTCAGACAAGGAAAGTTGGAGTCGGAGAAAAGTTACGGACTCCGACTTCGAAATAAAACAATTATTTTTAATGATATTGTACAACAGTGTAGCTTGGTGTACAGTTAGTTTTGTAAGAATTCAGTCACTAGTTTTTCGTGAATTAGAGGGACTTTACTGCTTATTTGGGAAGAAGTTGAAGTCAGTCAGGCTAAGGAATAGAGATGAGTGAACACGGTTCGGATCAGCCGATCCGAACAGTATGCACCCATAGAAATGAATGGAAGCACCTGTGACGCTGACTTTGCCGGCAGCCGGCCGGCGTCACAGGTGCTTCCATACATTTCTATGGGAGCGTGCTGTTCGGATCGGCTGATCCGAACCATGTTCACTCATCTCTACTAAGGAACAATAAAGAAGCCAGATTCGGAGTCGCTGGTTTGACCTCCATTGACTACACAGCACTAACCCCTCAGGTCACACTCCGCCCACCTGACTCTTCTTCCTGGCCGGCCCTTTCCTTCTCATTACAACACTCCTACTTGTCTATTCTGGATTTTCCCTTTGTTGTGTTTCTTGGTAAATATTACAATACAGAAATATAGAAATTTTACCTCTCCGGTCAGCAGGTAGATGATCTCCAAGGTGAAGTTTAATATTCGTTTGGTAATTTTCCTCCAGTCCTTGTCCATCCTGGAGAATGTGAGAAAACTGGATCCACTCGAGGCTTCTAGTACGGCCGGTAACTGTACAAGAGGCTGTAAATCCTAGAGAGGACAACATACACAGGATATGCCATAAATGTCTTATAAGTGGGGGTCCCACCTCTTGAACCCATATCGGTCTGAAGAAGGGGGGTTCTCTGCTGCCCCGACCAGGCAGATTATGAATAAAGAGTTAGCCATGAATGTTCGCGGTTCCCTATATTCACTTCTATACGAGTAATGTAGAGAATAACAGTGGAGCTGACAATGACTTATGATAACCTGACACCGTGGCTGATACTGGGGAAACATTGGTATAACCAGTGTTTGATATGAATTTTGTGCATAAAAAGAGGTTTGGGTTATTGGAGAGTCTTATGGACCGATGTGGTGTAGTAAAGTCCGTATAGAATATATACGACACTCCCTTTCTAAGCATTATTTATATGATATTGCTTCTATATGTACCATGTCAATTGTTTAGGACTAGGTTTGAGCGATCGTGTTCGGAAAAGATCAGATTTCGATTAGCGATCGAGAAAATTTCACGATCATGATCAGAATTCTGAACACGATCTTTTTAGGTGGGATTGAGATTGGTGATTATTTCCCACAATGCTTTGCTACTGGCCAAGCATTGTGGGAAAAGCTAAGAATGTTAGCCTTCACACTGAGTATACGCTCCGCTCATTCTGAGCGGAGTGTATACTCAGTGTGAAGGCTCCACTGTGGTTCCATAGGAATGAATGGAAGTGCTGGCACACAGCCTTAACCCCCTGCGCGCCGGCTGCGTCCATTCATTCTAATGGGAGACTAGCTAACATCTCTAGTAGCTACTTACCTGCAGAGATGACTGGTCCGGGGCCTGGTGTTCTCGTTCTTCTTCGCCTCGCTGCCTCCCAGGTTAGTGTTAAAGAGCTAGGAAGAAGGCGGGGCTTGTGGCTTAGGAGAGTGTGGGCGGGTACAGGGGGGGGAGACGTGACATCTCCCCTCCCAGTACCCGCCCACACTCTCCTAACTTGCCCACACTCTCCTAACCTGGGAGGCGAGGGCAGCGAGGCGAAGAAGAACGAGAACACCGGGCACCGGACCAGCCATCTCTGCAGGTAAGTGGACACCAGGGGGGACTAAGTAGCCAGAGGATTAATAAAAAATCCTCTGGTTACTTAGTGATTTAAAAAAATCACTACACAGCGTTGATTCTAACAATTAAAGCGTTCAATTGTTAGATTCCATGCTGTATAGTGAATAGGATTGTTTTTAAAATCTCCGATTAGTAAAAAAAATCCCATTGACTTGCATTGGGACCGGAATTGGGATCGAGATCGGGTTCGAATGAAAAATGATCGGAAATCGGATTTCAAAATCGATCCTGAAAAGTCAAGATCGGCTCAACCCTATTTAGGACTTATTTTATATTATATCACATATCATTTTCCCCTCCCCTACATGCCACCCTAACCTGCCCGGTATGACATGGATCCAGCAGGTGGCGCCACACACTAACAGTCACAAGAGGTGGCGCCACCTACTGGAGCCACAGTATTAGCACTTGGTTTTGGACCCTCCATTCTAGAATGGACTGTCAGCTTACCTTAGGGCGGAGGTCACACAAGGAGTTCTGTTACATTCTGCAGACAGTGGCCAAGTCCTGTACAATGGGAAATATGCCGCTGGCTGATAACAGAGAGAACAGCACAACACGTGACCAGGACCTGTATCTACTATACAGCCAGAGCTGAAGGACCTGTGATGATGTCACCGTCATGTGATCAGTCACATGAGGAGGTGAAGCTCAGCTGTGTACAGGATAAGCAGTGACTGAAGGACCTGTGGTGATGTCACATCACATGACCAGTATAGTGGGCGGAACTTAGCTACAAAGAGAAGTTCTAATTCAGTGGTGGCGAACTGGTGACACTCAGAGCCCTCTCTGTGGGCAGCCATGTGTGCAGCAGATTATACTGTGTGGGGGCCACTGTGGAGAACATTATACTGTGAGGGGGCCACTGTGGAGAACATTATACTGTGAGGGAGCCACTGTGGAGCAGATTGTACTGTGTGGGGGCCACTGTGGAGAACATTATACTGTGAGGGAGCCACTGTGGAGAACATTATACTGTGAGGGGGCCACTGTGGAGAACATTATACTGTGTGGGGGACACTGTGGAGCACATTATACTGTGAGGGGGCCACTGTGGAGAACATTATACTGTGAGGGGGCCACTGTGGAGAACATTATACTGTGAGGGAGCCACTGTGGAGCAGATTGTACTGCGTGGGGGCCACTGTGGAGAACATTATACTGTGAGGGGGCCACTGTGGAGAACATTATACTGTGAGGGGGCCACTGTGGAGAACATTATACTGTGAGGGGGCCACTGTGGAGCAGATTGTACTGTGTGGGGGCCACTGTGGAGAACATTATACTGTGAGGGGGCCACTGTGGAGAACATTATACTGTGAGGGGGCCACTGTGGAGAACATTATACTGTGTGGGGACCACTGTGGAGAACATTATACTGTGAGGGAGCCACTGTGGAGCAGATTGTACTGTGTGGGGGCCACTGTGGAGAACATTATACTGTGTGGGGGCCACTGTGGAGAACATTATACTGTGAGGGGGCCACTGTGGAGAACATTATACTGTGAGGGGGCCACTGTGGAGCACATTATACTGTGTGGGAGACACTGGAGCAGATTGTATTGTGTGGGGGCCACTGTGGAGCAGAGTGTACTGTGTGGGGGGCACTGTGGAGTGCATTGTACTGTCTGGGAGCCACTTTGGGACAGATTGTACTGTGTAGTGGCCCTTCACTATTTACATCACACATTGTACATATTACATTGCACGGTCACTATAAAACAGATCTTGTGCGATGTAAATACTGAACATTAGCTGTTCAAAAGTACCAAATGCAGAGACCTTCACCTCTCAGTACAAAGTTGTTGTGGTTCTGCAATTGCGAATCTGCACAGTATTAAAGGGGTTGTCCCATTACAAGGATCCTATCTATACTGCTTGTTAATGTGGATGTAAGACTTTTCCTAAATACACTGCTTCAGCAAAACTGCTTTGTTTGTCCACTATCTTACTTTATTCAATTCATTGCTGACACAGCCCTGACTTATCTGCTCAAAAGTCAAGTGATGTATCTGCTGCTCTCAGGGGGGAGGGAGGAGGGGCTAAGTGCACGGGAGCGAGCCTGTGTTTCTAGCTATTCCTGGGTCTACACCACGTGACCTGGGTCCTGTTATCAGATAGAGGAGAGGAGCTGCTTTCATTTCTGAAATCGTCTTCTGTTCTCCCAGTTATCAGGCTAGCTAATTCAATTGTGTTCATTATGGCAGAGACAGGCAGTCTCTGTATGTAACACAGAATGGAGTTGCTGCTGCCTGTACTTCATAGTCCAATATGGGTGGGAGAAGCTACACGCTAATTTGGGGGCGGAGCTAAACGGCAGGTCGCATGTGAAAGCCCACCAAATGATGCAAGAAACCAGGAAGAAAGAAGATTTTACAGCAGTGAAGACTGGTGAGTATGCGACGTGGGAATACCCCTTTAATCATAGCTCTTGTGGTGTGCTTGTAGGCTCTGAAACTAGTCCTTTTATATGTCCTCACCTACACAAAGCCCCCATCCTGCAGCTACCCCAATTATAAAATATATAATATAAAAATTCCTTGGAAATTAATAAATAACCCACTATGGGCATCTTTAGATTAATTATACTTCCTGTGTGTCCCCTTAATTTAAAATACCTTCTTTGTGCTCCCTTAAATTAGTAGAGCCCCATGTGCCTGCTCAATTTATAACCCCCCCCCTTGTGTCCTTTAAATTAATAGCACAACTAATTCCCCAGTGGTTAGTATCTCTTAATACCCCCTTATACTATGCCCCCGATGCCCCTATTCATACATTCTGTTCCAGTGCTGGGCCGGCTGTCCGTGTGTATGCAGGAGTGATATCACATCAACACGACCGCTGCAGCCATTCTCTGCTCTCAGCTGTATACTGTGCGGATTGGCTGCACATGGCGTCACCATTACAGCCACTCCGTATACAAATACAGCTCACAGCAGTCCATGGATTGTCTGGCAGAGGTGTCATTTGTACTGGTGCTCGGCTATGGTCCACCATAGTTGCTTGGCAAGGTATACATGTGGCAATAAGAGCTTCCACTTGTTTATCTAGTCCAGGAAACCATACTTTCTCCCTAAGTAATTGCTTTGTTTTAACTATACCTTGATGGGCCTCATGGGCCAGATCGATCACTCTACTCTGAAGTTTCTGAGGAATGACCAGGCGGTTGTCACGTAGTAGTATGTTTGAGTCAGATACAGAAAGAGAGTGTCTTGCATTAAAGAAGGCCTGCAAATATGCTGTTTGGCCCTGCGGTTGAAGACGAGTCTCAGCTAGAAAAGAGTTCCAGTTCTTAGACCGAACAGTGTCAATTACCAACTGAAGTTGGGGATCAGAATCCACCGCATGTTTAATTTCTTCGAGGGTCATTGCTCTTGGCACAGAGTGTGTAACAATGAAATTCACATGCTCCTCAGCTAAGACAGTGGCAGGCAAGTCATCTTTGGTAGACTGTGGTGAAGGGTGTCTTGAAAAATAGTCTGCAGGGTTCCCAGCTCCTGCCTCATATCTCAAGTGAAAACGATAGTTCTGCAGGCGGAGTAGCCAGCGTTCAAGTCGTGGGGGTGGCTTTGATGAATGTTTATTGAAGATTGGAATGAGTGGTTTATGATCACTGACCACTGTGAATGGACGACCAAAGAGGTAAAGATGAAAATGAAGGCATCCCCATACAACTGCGAGAGCTTCCCTCTCAGTTTGAGAATAGCGCTGTTCCGTTTCTGTTAAAGCCTTGCTCGCATAGGAGACTGTGGAGATGCTGCCAGTTTTGGACACCTGAGTTAAAATTGCACCAAGGCCTACAGGACTGGCATCCACAATGAGCTCAGTAGACTTTAGTGGGTCAAAATAGGCCATGACTGTGTCACTAGAAAGACTGGACTTAAGTGTATCAAAAGCTGATTGATGTTCAACTGTCCATGACCAAGGAGTATCCTTTTTAGTGAGTTGTCGTAAGGGTTCAGAAACAGTAGCCAGATCAGGTATGAATCGTCCACAGTATGTGACCAGACCAAGAAAACTTCGAACATCTGAGACATTTTGTGGCTGGCTAGCAGAGGTTATGGCAGCTACTTTCTCAGGGTCTGCAGAAACACCATTTTCAGAAAAAATGTAGCCAAAAAAGTTCAATGACGTCTTGTTGAACTCGCATTTTGATGGATTAACAGTTAAATTGCAGGTTTGCAGTCTCTGAAAGACTTGTTCTAGGTGATTGTCATGTTCCTCTTGGGTTGCGCCAAAGATAAGGATGTCATCACTGACATTGAGGACTCCAGGTATTCCTGAAAGAACCTGCCTGATAACATTCTGAAAGATTTCTGCAGCCGATGAAATGCCAAAATTCAGCCTCTTGAACCTTCTTAGACCGACATGAGTGCTAAAAGTTGTGATATATCTGGAGTCTGGATGCAATTCAAGCTGATGATAACCAGATTTTAGATCAATTTTTGAGAATACTTTTGCACCATTTAGATCTGTGAGAATGCCATCAATGGTAGGCGTAATATGCCTTTCTCTTTGAATGGCTCGATTGGCATGTCGCATATCCACACATAACCTGATTTTACCAGGCTGCTTAGGTTTAGGCGCAACAACAATTGGTGAGACCCAGGGAGTTGGGCCCTCCACACGTTCAATAACATCATCTGTCTCAAGGTCTTGTAGCTCTTTCTCCACCAGCTTGCGGACATGGAATGGGATGCGCCTGTGAGGTTGAACCAACGGCTGGACTGACTGGTCAATGTGTAATTTCACTGGAAAGTCTTTCAGCTTTCCTAGGCCTTGAAAGAGTTGAGGATATTTCTGCATAATAGTTTGGACAGAAGAGTGTGTTACGCTGTTTGCCAGTTTCACTAGGCCCAGAGATACCGCACTATTGCAGCTGAGAAGAGTGTCTGCAGAACACTCCACTACATAGAAAGTGTCCATGATGGATTTCCCATCAGCCGTTAGTAATGCCTGAAATTTGCCACATAGGGGTAATGCAGTAGCTGAACCATAAGGAAATATCTTCAGGTTAGTACATTGCAAAGCAGGTTTGTTCTTTAGCTGGCTATAAGTGGCATGACTAATAACATTGACAGACGCCCCTGTATCTACCAGTGTCTCCACCGGATTGCCATGTATTAAGATGACTTGTTTGGGATTAGACATTGCATGCACATTGTGAGACCCCTCAGTCACTGAGAATAAGTAGGTGCTGCTGGGCTGATCAGCAGGGGACACCGACTGCACTGCCTGAACTTTCTGTGGCAAGGCTTGTTTAGCAGAGAGAGAAGATTGTGATTTTGATCTGTAGACTTTTGCAAAGTGATTTAGTTTCCCACAGTTATGACAAGTTCCTCCCTTTGCTGGGCATGGTTTCTGATGAGGATAAGGACCTCCACAGTTGTAGCAGGCTGCAGCCTGTGTGTGAGGCACATGTGGCTTCTGAGTGAGCTTTGCTACAGAAGATGGCTGCTCTGGTATACAGTCTGTGTTCTCTATAAGTTTAGCTTGATTCTCTGCTGCATCATGAATACGTGCAATGTCCAGTAGCTTTGCTAAAGTCATGATGGGATCTCTGAGTGCTTGTCTCCTTAACTTAGAGGACACACAACCTTGTATGATTTGCATCAGAATTTCCTTGTCTATATCAGCAAATTCACAGTAAGCTGCAAGTTGTCTTAAGCGGACATGATATTCATCAATGGTTTCTGTTGCTGACTGTTTTGACTGTCTAAACTTGAAAATTTCAAAAGCTGCATTTATGTATGGAGAGAAATGCTTAGTTAGTGCTGCTTTGCTTAGATCATAGTCACTGTCCTCCCCTGTATTGGGCAGAGTTGTGAAGATATCATAGACTTGCTCCCCTGCATAGTGTAATAACATGGCTTTCTTTCTTGCATTGTCAGTAATGTTCATTGCTTGCAGGAATATCTCAAAGTGTTTCAGCCATTTATTCCAGCATGCTGCTAAGTTTGCTTGGGGCTGGTGCACATCAAATGCAGCAAAGGAGGGTAAGCAGGCCATGGCTGGTGCTAGGATTGCAGTCTTGTAAACAGTTTTCTGTAGCAGGGAAATACCTTTAGCTGATGATTCTTAATCCTCGTCGCCAATTGTAGTGTTGTAGTGAGGATGCAGGTCTTCTGGAATAAGTCCACTATGAGATGGTTACTCTTGTAGATCAGAACCCTTTATTCCATGCTCCATCATGGCTCCCTGTCTAACAACTCCTCCCCCTAAGCTCAGCTCCTCCCCCATTACTACCTCACTGTTGCTAGGCAGACAAAGCAGAATAAGTAAGCAGAACAGAACATACAGAACATACTTATAACAACATCACATCCGGCACAGGAGTGGAACATACAGGTAAGTATAAGTGCAGGGTTATCTTTACATTACCCTACTGCCTGCATACATGTCCCTTAACATTGGCAGTGTTATAAATCACTGCAAAGCTGACACGGACCTGAATTCTGCACAGTCAGTCAGAGGAAGGGCATGTACCACAAAATCACTGAGGTACAAAGATAATAGGTGCACAGATAAAAACATCAGGAATATGGTCAACTCACATGTACCATTAAAAAATAGCTGGTATCAAAGGAGTTGAACTTTAAGATGATCCAGCCCCGCTCCTCCTTTCCATGTGAGGCCGGTTAACATCTGCATTCAGGTTTCCATTTGTGGAGTCTGCTTGGGGACCCCCTGAACGGAAATCTAATCCGCATAAAAAAAGCAGCTACCTTAGGTAACTGGGGGATCCCATAGACTGTAATGGGGTCCGTGTGGTTTCAGCTCGATTTCCGCACGAAAAATGCGGAGAGAAAAGTGCTGCTCGAAGGAACGGGGAACGGCCCGAACACAGATGTTAACCCGGGCCTAAGATTCAAAAACAAATGTGTAGGCTGGTTGGGTTCCTGCCGATAACGGCTAAATCTGTTATATCTAGGACGTGGAAGTCTACCTCCCCTCCCTCTATGGAGACCTGGTTCCTACACATCCGCCATATGGAGGATCTCCTAGCCAAACATGATGACAGCTCGCATCAGAAGATTTGTCTCATATGAGACGTCTTCTACTACTCTGCTAGCTTTCAGTCCTTGCTATCCTCTCCTTTGCCCTGCATAATTCCTCCTCTTAGTCTTCACCCGCTAGGTTTATCTCCCCTCTTTATCCCTCCACCAGCGTTCCTTTATATTTCACATTTTTGTATGTTTTTTTTTCGCCTTTATTTATTAATTATTTTATTTATTATGCTTACTTATATAGCGCCATCATATTCCGCAGCGCTTTACAGACATTGTCAGTCACTGTCCCATATAGGGCTCACAGTCTACATTCCCTATCAGTATGTCTTTGGTGTGTGGGAGGAAACCGGAGTACCCGGAGGAAACCCACACAAACACGGGGAGAACATATAAACTCCTTGCAGATGTTGCCCTTGGCATGATTTGAACCCAAGACTCCAAGGCTGCAGTGCTAACCATTGAGCCACCGTGCTGCCTTTATTGTAAAACCAATGACAACTTTAATGAGTAAAAAAAGTAGCTGGGATGAATATCAAGATTTGCACAGAGATAGTAAAACCCAGCAAGTAGAGCTGGAGGCAGGGGCGTAATTACTGGGGTAGTAGCGGTTGCGGCTGCCACAGGGCCCGGGACATTAGGGGCTCGGCGACAGCCGCTACTGCTGAGGTTTTTTTTTTAAATAGGCCTTTACTGGCTGGGGCCGGGATCAGTAAGTGATGCCATGGGCCCCACAAACACTATTATTATACTTACCTCTCCGGGGTCCAGGCAGGCTTCGGGCCTACTTGTGTGACCTACCAGACGTCATATGACCGAGGCCTGCATCCTTGTGCATTGCGATGCAGGCCCCCCGGGTCACATGATGTCTCAGACATCATTGAAGATGGCCGCCACCAGCGGGAAGCACAGGGATAGGTAAGTAGCAGTGTTTTTTTATGTTTGTATCTCTCCTGGGTCTCCGATTATTATACTCTGGGGTCTGAAAAGACCCCAGAGTATAATAATTGTTCATGGGTGTACACAATGGGTCATAATACTGGGTAAAGGGGCCACTATGGAGTATTATGCTGTGTGCAGGGGCCACTATGGGTCATAATACTGTGTGCAGGGGCCACTAAGGGGCATAATACTGTGTGCAGGGGCCACTATGGGGGATAATACTGTGTGCAGGGGCCACTATGGGTCATAATACTGTGTGCAGGGGCCACTAAGGGGCATAATACTGTGTGCAGGGGCCACTATGGGGGATAATACTGTGTGCAGGGGCCACTATGGGGTACAATACTGTGTGCAGGGGCCGCTATGGGGTATAATACTGTGTGCAGGGGCCACTATGGGGCATAATACTATGTACAGGGGCCACTATGGGGCATAATACTGTGTGCAGGGGCCACTATGGGGGATAATACTGTGGGCAGGGGCCACTGTGGGGCATAATAGTGCACACAGGAATGTGTGTGTGTGTGTGTGGGGGGGGGGGTTCAGGGTCTTTGGTGTCGGACAGGAGAGGGGCCATGTCACAAGTTCGCCACGGGGCCCTGCCATTCCTAGTTGCGCCACTGGCTCGAGGGGACCTGTACTTGCATGATATATCTAAACAATGTTGATGATACAGACATTTGGACAAAAAAAAATTTTTCTACAAAAATACTCCCCTTATGACCTGGTTGGTCACTAACATGTTAAACATGCAATGAACCTAAATACATAAGCAAAATCCAAAAAGGGGGAAAAAAAAGTAAGAAAAATAGAAAGTTGGATACTTTCTTCCGTGGGTCACAGCTGAATTCAATCTAAAACTTCAATGAAAAATAAAGAATTTTTTTTAAATTTTTTTTTAACCAAGTTTCTTTATTAAACAGGATTTTCCCCCCCAAAGGGAATTGTACATATCAGTAATGGGGGAGAGAGGGAAGGTTGGGGGAGTCAACACATACGATCGGCAGGGGGTTAGAGATTTAAAGCTTCACCACGTTACCAATAACCGCCAAGACAATCTATAAGCATCACAATGTACAATATCTGCGGTTGGGTTGAGTCTAGAAGGCAGACCCTGCAACGTGCATTGCAAACACACAAGTGAAAAGCAACGGAAAGTTCTTGAATGATTTTCCTTCATGGATAAAATGGAGTCTGTCACCAGAGTGAAGCATATTAAAAAAGCAACACAGTTACGTTAGGCTAGGTTTTCCATTAAAAATTTGTTGCTGACATTCATTTATTTAAATATATGCAAATGAGCAGTTAGGAGCACCAAGGGCAGCCCCATTGCTCCAAACTGCTCGAATACGAAAGTTCAGACTAGGCCATATTCCAGCATAGTTCCATGGCCCTGTCACTCAAAGAAAAGGGGAAGGGGACGTATTAGAGCGGTGTAGGGTGTAGCAGTGATTTTTTTTTTTAACAATTCCTAACAAGAATACAATGTTTTCTCGGTGTGAATCCTCTGATGAGTTTCATAATTTCCTTTCCTTGCAAAGCATTTCCCACACTCTAAGCACATAAAGGGCTTCTCTCCCGTGTGAAGTCTCTCATGTTTAAGAAGGTTTGATTTCTCAGTAAAACATCTTCCGCACTCCGAACACGAAAATGGCTTCTCCCCTGTGTGGTTTCTCTCATGGATAACAAGCTTTGATCTCTCTATAAAAGTTTTTCCACATTCTAAACAGGAAAATGGCCTATCTCCTGTGTGCGTTTTCTGATGTTTATGAAGATTCGATTTCTCGATAAATCTTCTCCCACATTCTAAACACGAAAACGGTTTCTCCCCGGTGTGAATTTTCTCGTGTAAAGCAAGCTTTGATTTCTCGATAAAACTTTTTCCGCATTGTGAACATGAGAAGGGCTTCTCTCCTGTGTGAATTCTCTCATGTTTGACGAGATTCAGTTTATTAGTAAAACATTTCCCACATTCTAAGCACAAAAATGGCTTCTCTCCTGTGTGAATTCTTTCGTGTCTAGCAAGCTTATATTTCCCTACGAAGCATTTTCCACATTGGGAACACTTGAATGGTTTGTCCCCTGTGTGAATTCTTTGATGATGGTTAAGTCTGTCTTTAGTGATGAAAGATTTGTCACACTCCGAACACTGAAACGGCTTCTCTCCTGTGTGAGTTCTCTCATGTGTAACCAGTTTAAACTTCGTCGCGAAACATTTCCCGCATTCTGAACATGTAAAGGGCTTCTCTCCTGTGTGAGTTCTCTCGTGTCTAGCAAGATTTATTTTTTTGGTAAAACATTTCCCACATTCTGAACAAGTAAATGGCTTCTCTCCTGTATGAATTTTCTCATGTATAACCAGATTACATTTTTTTGAAAAACATTTCCCACATTCTGAACATGGGAATGGTTTCTCGGAACATGCAAAGGGCTTCTCTCCTTTATGAATTCTCTCATGTCTAACGAGATTGATTTTCTTCGTAAAGCTTTTACTGCATTCTGAACATGAATATGGCTTCTCTCCCGTGTGAATTCTCTCGTGTTCAACTAGATTGATTTTTCTTGTAAAACATTTCCCACATTCTGCACACGTGAATGGTTTCTCTCCCGTGTGAATTTTCTGATGTTCGAGTACGTCATCGGTAACGAAAGAATTGTCACATTCTAAACGTTGAAACAACTTCTCTCCTTTGTGAATTCTATGATGCGCAACAAGTTTAGTTTTTGATGTAAAACATTTCCCACATTCAGGACAGGAGTGAGACTTTTTCCTCGTGTGAATTCTTCTCTGTGTAGAACGATGTGAACTTTTTGAAAACGGTTCTCCATATTCTACATATTGAAACCTATTCATCTCTTCATGACCTATACTTGTTGGAATAATCTGAGTTTGGTCGGGAGAAGGTTCCTCAAGTTTAGGGACATTACATGTTTCGGAAAGAAAATTAAGGGTCATGAGGTTTTCTCCGGAAGAATATTGCACAAAATCTTCGTCTTCTTCTTTATAATTTAGGGATAACATCCAATTTTCCTCGAAGTTCTTAATGGGAATTTCTGTTAGGAATACAAAAATATTAATACAATGTAGAAAAAAAAAAGACATGGACCACATATCTCAATCTTATACATTGATCTAATGATTCTCTGCCAAATCTACAAAAATAAACACAAGGTTCTTAGTATACATACACTGCCTGGCCAAAAAAAGTCACCTTGTGCAACAAGGTACCGTTCCACCCCTGATATAATTATGAACTGTTCATGACAGGAATTTGCATATATTCTTGAATATATATAATTGAGCTGTAGCCTGTCTAGTGCAGATCATAATTAAAGGTGATGTCTACCAACTGAAGAGCTATCAGAGGAAAAGATGTTAGTGCCTTCAAGAAGGGGCAAGTCATTGGATTGCATCAGGCCAACAAAACGACCAAGGAGATAGCCGAAGTAACTGATATCGGACAGAGAACTGTTCAGCGTATCATACGAGCATGGCGAGATGGTGGAGAACCCCCCTCCAACCATGGAAAGTGTGGGCCTAAGACTATACGCGAAACTCGAGGTCGTAGGTCCCTAAAGCGAGTGGTGAAGAATACGCCGGAAAACCACCTTTGAGCTCACACAGATGTTCGACTCGACGGAGCGACACATTGCGACGAGAACTCAATGGAAAGCCATTGGTGACAGAGACCAACAGATGTTGGCGCCTGTCATTTGCAAGAGACCACAAGGATTGGAGCCTAGAGCAGTGGAGAAAGGTCATGTGGTCAGATGAATCACATTTCACATTGTTCCATAGTGATGGTCGTGTCCGGGTGCGACAAGAAGCACGCGAAATACTGGAAAGGAACCTGCGCTGTCACTCACCACCCCCGACGAATCTGCGTAAGTAACCTGGGCTCCCTGATACTCGAGAATTGGATCAAAATCCCTGAGTCTACACTACAGAACATTATAGACTCCATGCCGAGAAGGATGCGTGCTGTTATTCGTGCTCATGGTGGCCCAACTAAATATTAACACTCGCAACTTTTTTTTTGGCCAAGCAGTGTATGGATCAAGGTGCATAAGCCCACTAGCCACTTCATGGTGACCCCTGAAAACCTGAAATTTGATGCAGCAAAGAAGAAGATGGATGTTTGTTAGGAGTACACATGTTTTTGTTTTGTTTTTTTTCCATAGTACCTCAAGTTTAGAAACTTGCTCATCTCAGCTCAAAGATCCGTATATCCATATCTGCAAAGGGAAGCGTCTCAATAAACTTGGCTCTGGTGGCCCCCAAGCAGAGACCACTCATACCTCACCTTCCAAGGGCACAGTAAAATGCAGTACTAGTACTTCCCAACCAGGGGGAATAGATTCCAGACTCCAGGGGAATTTAAGAAGAAACCCAATTGCCCCACTATCGGGAGGGAAAAAGATAACCAAAAACTAAAGGAAAAAAGTAGAGCTCCAACTGCTGGAGACATCACCAAACCTGCGGTCATGGTGGCATGTTGTAAAGTTAAGGATTTGCAAATAGACAAAAAAAGTTATGATTTTTAGAAGGGAGAGAGTGAAAAAGAAAATGCAGAAGCAAAAAAGGTCAGGAGGTGATCATTCACAGACATCTGTTAGAACAAACCTATGGTATAACAGGTATTACTATTTGTTTTGGAGTATTTGTTAGACCATGAAGTGTATACAACCATGTTCTTCACATACATATATACTCCTCAGTCTCTAAGACATCTCTCATGTGTCTCCCATATTCTGGAAGTCTGTACCCCAATCAATGTCTACCCTTGAAACTTTCAAAGCCAATCTGAAAACCCGAAATAAAATTATACCAACATATGGCAGATCAATGGATGCCAAAAGGATTTTCCTCCGATATCCAACAGGTTTATGGCCTCCTATGGATAAGGGATCTGATGTGATGGTAAGAAAGCCTACACTGGGGGGGCGTCTATGTTATTTGTCATGGGTATGCTCATGTCCATTAATTCAGCTGACTTTTGCTTATTTTTCGATTAATTGCCCAACCTTAACCAATAGTAATACACAGTCCAGTCATATTAAGGTGACCACCGCCTATGTTTGACGTCAACGTTAAATAATCACAGAAGGCACGTGTTATCAGCCATCTGGGTGCACTCATTGGGGAAGGCACGATGGATCAACACAAGTATGCATCTATCCTTGCGGACCATGTTCATCCTCAGGCTGATGGCATCTACCAGTAGGACAATGCGACGTGTCATAAAGCTCACAGTGTACGTGCGTGGTTCAAGGAGCACCAGGATGAGTTTACCGTACTCCCTTGGTCAGCAAATTCCCCAGACTTGAACCCAATCAAGAATCTGTGAGACCACCTCGATCAGGTTGTTCGCACTATGAATGCTGAACCGCGTAACCTAGCGCAGCTGGCCACGGCACTGGAGTCGGCATCCCAGTGATCATCATCACAACATCCCCTCTCTTCCTGCACGTCTCACAGCTCTGCCAAAGGTGGTTATTCTGGATTCTGACAGGTGGTCACATTAATGTGACTGGACTATGTATGTAACATTATATATATATATATATATATATATATATATATATATATATATCTCATTTTTTATATATCATCTTACCTTCTAATGGAAGAGGCTGCTGGTTTTCCATTATAACGTCCTTGTACAGATCCTTGTGTCCTTCTAAATACTCCCACTCCTCCATGGAGAAATAGACAGTGACATCCTGACACCTTATAGGAACCTGACAACACAATGATACGGTCATCCCCCGACCCCTCCATGGTGTTACTGTATAACGTCCCAGCATTCCCAGCAGCGCTCACCTCTCCAGTCAGCAGCTCAGTGATCTTGTTGGTCAGTTCTAGGATCTGCTCATGTGAGTAAGAAGAAGGCTCTGTGATGGGGCTGTGGCTCCTTCTCCATCCTGACTCATGGACATGGCTGCTGGGAGTCACACACTCACCCGATGTCTTCTTCACTGCTGCATATTCCTGTGCATGGAGAGAGATATTTAAGGAAACTATTACTATGAACCTATAATGGGGTCATGTGGTTTACGCTCGGTTTCCACACAAAATATGAGGAGAGAAAAACCCTGCTTGCCGGCGGACTCCCCAAACGGAATACCGAACGCAGATGTGAACCTGGCCTTAGAGAGGTTTTACTGCTTCTGACTAACCATGGCCGTCAACCATTTAGGAAGGAGTTGGAGTCAAAGTTAGGTTGTGGGAAAATAGAGGAGTCATAGAATAGACTTCTTCCTGGCTGGCCCTTTCCTTCCCATTACAACGCTCCTACTTGTCTTTTCTGGATTTTCCCTTCGTTGTGTTTCTTGGTAAATAATACAATACAGAAATACAGAAATTTTACCTCTCCGGTCAGCAGGTAGATGATCTCCAAGGTGAAGTTTAATATTCTTTTATTAATTTTCCTCCAGTCCTTGTCCATCCTGGAGAATGTGAGAAAACTGGATCCACTTGAGGCTTCTAGTAAGGCCGGTAACTGTACAAGAGGCTGTAAATCCTAGAGAGGACAACATATACAGGATATGCCATAAATGTCTTATAAGTGGGGGTCCCACCTCTTGAACCCATATTGGTCTGAAGAATGGGGGGTCCCCTACTGTCCCATCCAGGCGGACTATGAATAGAGAGGTAGGTATTAGAGATAAGCTAGTACTATTCGAAACTCCCGTTTCGAATAGCCCGCACCCATAGGAATGAATGGAAGCGGCCGGCATGCAGGGGGTTAAGCGGCCGGCCGCCGGCAAAGTCTGCGTCCATTCATTCCTATGGGTACGGCAATACCAAATTATATATATGGAAAAATTTCTTGTATTCGCCAAATTCTGACTCCCATAACCTTTTTATATTTTCGTCTAAGGGGCTGCATATGGCGTTTTTTTAACTTTGGATAGGGCCAGTCATTTTTATTCATACAATTTTGGGAGATGTCTTCCATTTTGATTACTTTTTATTCAATTTTTTGGGGAGTCGAAAAAACGACAGTTTGGGCATTTCGATTTTTTTTTCGCTATGGTGTTTACTGTATGGAAAAAATATTGTTATAGGTTTGTAGTGAGGGCATTTTCGGACTTAAGATGCATAATTTATTTGCTTATTTTTATTTGGGTTCTAAGGAAAGGATTAAGATTTTACATTTTAGGTCTTATATTTTTTTGAACTTTTTGAAACATAGGGGGCTTGAACCTGCGATCAAAAGATCACATGTGTCATAGACTGCAATACAACTATACTGCAGTCTATGGCAAAATCCTTTTGTATCTACCGAGGCTTGCTACACAATAGATATAATACAATGACAGGCCGAGAAGCGTTCACAAGGTGCGGGATGGTGGAGCCTTTCTACAAAAAGAATGTGAACCAGATTGGGCGACAACGGTAGCACAGAGGGTACAATCATAAAGGGTTAATACCCCCTGATCAGAGGAACAAAACCCTCCCCCATCTTCTTACCTTCCGGCTGTGGTCACACACGGCGGGCTTCCTGTGACTTATATATCCTCTGTATAGTGGTAAATCTGCTGCTGGCTGATAACAGAGAGAACAACACAACATTAGTGACCACCTGACCAGGACCTGCTCTGTATCTACTGCACTGCCATAGCTGAAGGACCTGTGATGATGTCACCGTCATGTGATCCTCACAGAGGGGGCGGAGCTCAACAGTGAAAAGTATAAATACTGACTGAAGGACCTGTGGTGATGTCACCGTTGTGTCACCACTACAATGGACGTTACTTAGCAGTGAAGAGCAGCGTAGGGTGTACGTGATATTGGACGAGACAAACACCTCCTCGTAAATGAAGCGCACCCTCCGTCAGGCTGTGAGCCCTGGGGAAAATGTATGCCAGCTCGTAGATGGTGTACATGTCCCCCATTATTTACATTAGATTACGGTAAGGCTAGGTTCACACCAGCGCTTGATTTCCGATCAGAGATTCCGTCCCCTGAATCAGCTTCAAAAATGTGGAGAGAAAACGCCTGCAAGCAAGAGGACCCCATTATAGTCTACCGTGGGTAATCAATTTTAAAGGGATTCTACCATTAAAACACTTTTTTTGTAGATAACACGTCGGAGTAGTCTTTAGAAAGGCTATTCATCTCTTACCTTTAGATGTGATCTTCGTCGCGCCGTTCCTTAGAAATACCGTTTTTTACGGGTATGCAAATTAGTTCTCTCGCAGCAATGGGGGCATCCCCAATGCTGCTTGAAAACAGGCTCCAGCGACGCCTCTATCTTCTGCTGGATCCTCCCCTTCTTTCTTCGTCTTTCTTCGGCGTCACCTCCGATGTTTGCGCAGTTGGTTCTGCCAGTTAGACACTAGTAGAGCCGACTGTGCATGCGTGCAATTGCGGCCTCGGAACTATAGCCAATGGCCGGCATGCGCAGTCGGCTCTACTAGTGTCTCACTAGCAGAGGCAACTGCGCAGGCGTCGGAGGTGATGCCGAAGAAAGAAGGGAAGGATTCAGCAGAAGATAGAGGCGTCGCTGGAGCCTGTTTTCGAGCAGCAGTGGGGACGCCCTCATCGCATTTCCAGTAGAGATGAGCGAGTACTGTTCGGATCAGCCGATCCGAACAGCACGCTCGCATAGAAATGAATGGACGTAGCCGGCACGCGGGGGGGTTAAGCGGCTGACCGCCGTCAAAGCGGAAGTACCAGGTGCATCCATTCATTTCTATGGAGCGTGCTGTTCGGATTGGCTCATCTCTAATTTCCAGCACTGGGGGACGCCCAGAACTAATTTGCATACTGGAAAAACCGGTATTGCTAAGGAACGGCGCGGTGGAGATCACATCTAAAGGTAAGAGATGAATAGCCTTTCTAAAAGTTACTCCGACGTGTTATCTAGAAAAAGAAGTGTTTTAATGGTAAAATCCCTTTAAGCGGATTGGAATTCCGTTTTTCAGGACCCCAAGGAGACTCAAAGAACGGAAACCCAAGCACAGGGGTGCGCCTAGAGTAACAAACTTGCGCTGCCTAAAGAGACTGAATTATTACGTAACAGAGTGACGGGAGATGTACGTCACTCTAATGATAACCCTCAGACCAGATGCGTGTTCTGTTGTGATCAACAGTAAACCCAAAAAAATTCTGTCAAGAGCAGGCGAGACTCAAGTTACTGACTTAATTTTTTTTGCTTTTTAATTTTATAAAAAAACCCGTAAAAACATATATCGTAATCTGTATAACAAACTACCACTACCTAAACTGATGGCGCTATTACAGTGAGAACAAAGGGAAGTCGGATGTACTGCATTCTTTGATGATCACACCTGCGTTGGAGTTTCTGTCCTTATGGTCCATCACAGGACCGGAACATAAAAATAGTCGAATATTTTAGTAAGGACAAGCTCCACCATCAGACCTAGAGAGAAAATAGGAGAGGAGTAGTGTTGAGCGAACAGTATTCGTCGAATACCTCGCCGGCATAGGAATGCGTGTAATTGGCCAAACACCAAGGGGTTAAATGCATCGAATCTGACTCCTACAGTAACTCTACACAAAACGCACAGATGGCGAACAGAAGTCGAATTTCGCATGGTTCCAGATAGCACCTAGGACTGCTAGGACGTTTTGGATGTTTGAGACAGGTGATCATCCCTTCACAAAGCCCACTTGCACTGGGGATATGTTATCCTTGAGTATAAGCTGATTTTTTTCAGCCCAGTTTTTGAGCTGAAAACGTCCCCCTCGGCTTATACTCGAGTCAGCAAAAAAAATAAATACATTTTTAATTTTTTTTTATTTTGTTTTATTTTTAAGGAGGGAGGGGGTGGGGTCTATGACCAGCCACAATATCAATGTATAGAATCTCCCATAAAATACTGCAAAAAATGAAAAATTAAAAAAAATCCCTTAATCACTCCTTTCCCTAGAATACATACAAAAGTAGGAAATGACTGTGACACACATACACATTAGGTATCCCTGTGTCTGAAAGTGCCCGGTCTACTGAATATAGGGGATCTGCAGTGCTCCTGTTCCGTCGGGAAGGGGTTAATAGGAGCACTGCAGATACCCTATATTCAGCCAGGCTGAATTCCAAGTGGGGGAAGAAAAAACAGTCCTCAAGCTCAGGGAAGGGGCAGACAGACAACCAAAACACCCCCTCCCCTTCCCCAACACCCAGCATCTACTGCACCCAAAAACTCCGACCATTTTAATTTTTGAAATTTTCCAGTAGCTGCTGCATTTCCCCCCGAAGCTTATACTCGAGTCAATAAGTTTTTTGTGGTAAAATTAGGGGCCTCGGCTTATATTCAGGTCGGCTTATACTCGAGTATATACGGTAATATGGCTAGTCTTTCCACCATTATCTTGGGAACCAGTTTTATATCTACATTAATAAGTAACATAGGGCGGTAAGAAGCAACCAGAGTGGGGTCTGTACCCAGCTTTGAGACGACTTTAATATAGGCCACATTGGTAAATGGAAAGGAAAACTTACCGAGAAAGGCGCTAGGCTGGTTGTATTCCAGCCAGGAAAGTGGGGTGTCGGGGGAGGACACCTGCAGTTGACTGAGGGGAGGGAGTAAGGACGACCCGGTAAGTTTAACCAGACGAACATTGTCACCAGCTGAACAACAGAGAAACTGACCAGCAGATACACTTGGTGGAAACATAGGATTCTGGAAACTGTCCACAGATGCTAGACCGTCTCTATCATTACTACTGGGAATATACACAGTCCAGTCACATTAATGTGACCACCGCCTACTTTTGACATCAATGTTAAATAACCAATTGCAGAAGGCGCGTGTCATCAGCCATCTGGGTGCACTCATCATTGTGAAAGGCACGATGGATCAACACAAGTATGCATCTATCCGTGTGGACCATGTTCACCCCTACATGCAAACTGTTTTTCCTCAGGATGATGGCATCTACCAGTAGGACAATGCGACGTGTCCTAAAGCTTGCAGTGCACGTGTGTGGTTCGAGGAACACCAGGATGAGTTTACCGTACTTCCTTGTCTAGCAAATTCCCCGGACTTGAAGCCAATCGAGAATCTGTGGGACCAACTCGATCGGGTTGATTGCGCCATGGATGCTCAACCGCGTAACCTAGCACAGCTGGCTACGGAACTGGAGTCGGCATGGCTCAACATCCCAGTGACCATCATCACAACATCCCCTCTCTTCTGCACATGTCACAGCGGTCCGCTCTGCCAAAGGGGGTTATTCTGGATTCTGACAGGTGGTCACATTAATGTGACTGCACTGTGTAGCTTGCAATTATATCCCTAAGTATGTACGATGTGTATAGATGAGTGACTGAGATGGATACACATCAAAAGTGGAGTAGAAAAAAAAATGGTAATGGCTTGAGCGCTGCTTGGATGAATGAAGGATAATGGAACCAAGAGATAAACAATACAGTTTTATTCCACAGGACTTCACTTAATAAAATACAGAATGGGCAACACGTTTCGACGTCATACAGACGTCTTTGTAAGGTCAACTAAGCATTAATATAAAACAAAACAAAGATATGTAATGTAGTACAACATCATGGAAAAAACAATCAGTCATAGTGCAATATCATAATGAAAAATCATGAAAACCTCGATTAGTCATAACCGTATGTACTCGAGTACAAGTCGAATTTTTCAGCCCAGTTTTTGTGCTGAGAAAGCCTCCCTCGGCTTATACTCGAGTCAGCAAAAAAAAAAAAAATACATTTTTTTTTTTTTTTTTGTAGGAGGGTGTGTGTGTGTGTGTGTGTGTGGGGGGGGGAGGTCTATGACCAGCCACAATATCAATGTGTAGAATCTCCCATAAAATAGTGCAAAAGAAAAAAAGATATAAAAAAATAAAAGTTCCTAATCCCTCCTTTCCCTAGAATACATACAAAAGTTGAAAATGACTGTGAAACAAAACACATTAGGTATCCCTGTGTCTGACAGTGCCCGGTCTACTGAATATAGGGAATCTGAAGTGCAGATCCCCTATAGTCAGCCAGGCTGAATTCCACATGGGGAAAAAAAAACCCAGTCCTCAAGCTCGGGGAAGGGGCAGACAGACAACCAAAACACCCCCTCCCCTTTCCCGGCACCCAGCATCTACTGCACCCAAAAACTCCGACCATTTTAATTTTTGAAATTTTCCAGTAGCTGTTGCATTTCCCCCCCTCGGCTAATACTCGAGTCAATAAGTTTTCCCAGTTTTTTGTGGTAAAATTAGGGGGTCGGCTTATATTCGAGTCGGCTTATACTCGAGTATATACAATATGTTTATAATTACACGTGGGTTTTTGTAAATATTTTCTAAGAACCTCGGATCTACCATATATACTCGAGTATAAACCGGCCCCTAATTTTACCACATATAGTGTATATAATAGTGATAGAAGCTCTACAATGGGATGATGATAAAATAACACAACAGTAATAGCAATAACATAATAATGAATCGTAAAGACTATGTATTGAAACAATGATACTACCTAAGAGCTAGTTCACACAGGGTTCCACGTGAACACATTCCATCGTGACTTTCCACTCCGGATTAGGCCCAATTGAAAGGGCCTAGTCCGGAGGGTGGTGTCGCAAGGCGGATGCCGCGGCTGAATCAGCCACAGAATCTGTCTGAAGAAAGGGCAGCTTGCTTCTTTTTTCCTCGAGCAGGAACAAACCTCTCACAAAAAAAGGAAATGTCCGGCTCCCATTGATTTCATTGGGAGGCAGCAGGATTTTGCCCCATGTGAACTAGCCCTAAGGCCTGGTTCACATCTGCATTCGGTATTCTGTTCGGTGAGTCCGCTTGGGGATACCGAACACAAAAAAAAAACCTATAGTCAGGGGCGTAACTACCGTAGAGGCAGCGGAGGCGGCTGCCACAGGGCCCTACCGTAGAGGCAGCGGAGGCAGCTGCCACAGGGCCCGGGCCATTAGGGGGCCCGGTGACAGCTGCTACCGCTGCGTGTTTTTTTTTTTTTTAATAGGCTGTTACGGTCCCTATTCACTTGCCGATCCTGGCAGAGCCGGGATCGGTAAGTGACACCGCGGGCCCCACAAATTCTATCATTATACTCGGGGGTCTTTGCAGACCCCTGTGTATAATGATCGGAGGCCCGGGAGAGGTAAGAGAACATAACAAACACTGTTACTTACCTCTCCACGATCCTGCCAGGCCTCATTCCTGACGTCTCTGACGTCACATGAACCCGGCCTGCGTCCCGGGTCATGTGACGTCTGACGTCATTTCATTACGCCAGCGGAGAAGACAGCGTAGGAGCCAGGAGACAGGTAAGAAACAGTAATTTTTTTATGTTTTTATTCCTCCGGGTCTCCGATTATTATACTCTGGGGTCTGAAAAGACCCCAGAGTATAATAATTGTTTATGGGTGTCCACTATGGGGTATAATACTGTGTGCAGGGGACACTATTGGGGATGATACTGTGTGCAGGGGACACTATAGGGACATAATACTGTGTGCAGAGGCCAGTAAGGGACATAATACTGTGTGCATGGGCCACTAAGGGACATAATAGAGTGCGGAGGAGGGGGCCGGTCGAGGTCTTCGACGTCAGTGTCGGTTGGGGGCCCATGTCAAAAGTTCGCCACAGGGCCCCGCCATTCCTAGTTACGCCACTGCCTATAGTTCACATGGTGTCCTATGTGGTTTCTAAACCTATGGAGTCCCTGTGGTATCTAAGCTAACCGCTTTTTAATGCATTCGGTATTCCGTTTGGAGGAGGGGGGTCTCTAAATGGACTCCCCCAACAAAATACCGAACGCAGATGTGAACCAGGCCTAAGTGAATCTATAGCTAAAAAAAAATAAATCACCTAATGCACAAGAATTTGTACAGAGGTATGAAGTATTGAACCAAAAGGGATGGACTCATGTATAACGTAATCACAATGAGATGGGGTGGAGAAGTGTATCTATATTGGAAATGGGTCATAGTCATATAGTGATACAGGAGTGGATTGATAGGTTGACTCAAAATTAAGAAATAATATACATCGCGCTAACGTGGTATTAATGTATTGGAGAAAAAGGGGGTAAACAGTCAAATATTGCGGTGTAATCCCGAGACTAGTGACTAGTGGCAAATACATAAGTGATAAGGCAGTATAGATACTGGCAGAGATAGAACAGCAGATTTACCAGGGGCATTCCAACATAGTCTGAGATACAATGCAGAAAAGAAGAGATGGGAAACCGTTCGTTCGTGGTGGTGGAGGTAATGTATGTCTGTGGTTGATGTTCGGACACCAAGCACACTTAGGGTTACCGCATCGGTATACGCCAATTGTTGTTGGTACATGTTGTCGATGGGACGGAACTTACTAGGGGCCAATAGGTTTCTAAGGGTGGTAGCCCTACAAAACATTAAATATGGGCGTTCAGGAAGGTGTTGGTGGCCATGGCAGTCACGTAGAAGGACTTGCCAATGTTGTGTAATAATAGAGCGGGGTTTTTTTATGACTAGATTAAAAATGGTTATGAAGTTAGATTTTTGTTTGGTGGAACTGGTAATGGTATTATGTTCAGTAGAAGGATTTGGGTTTTTCCATTAGGCAAGATGCTTGGGACAGTTTAGAGAAGATTTTTAAAGCATTCTGAATAATTGGTTTTCGGGTAGTGTATCCCTATGAAACAGCGTAGGAGTATTGTAGATTGCGTACTAAAGATTTGGTTATTGTAAATTATCCAACCAGGGGGTACAATTTGCACTACGGTAGTCCAAATGACTATTGACGTCTACTGGTTTGAAGTATGTTTCAGTTGTGAGGAGACCATCCGAGTTCAAAGACACTATTAGGCCTAAAAATTCAATTTTGTTTTTTTGAGGTGTGGCGGGTGAATGATAGTCCTAGATTATTATTGTTAAGTGAGGCGATGAAGTCAAAGGCGTTTTTTTCATCCCCATCCCATATAAAAAGAAAACAGGTCATCGATGTACCCTAGCTTCTACCTGCGATTTTGTTGGCGTGGACTTTAAAATTGGGTCCAGAGAGAATAAGAAAATGTGTAATAAAAAATGAATGGGATAAAAACAATTTCCACCCGTCATATCGCTTGCGCTGTAATAGAGACAAATTTAGGTTGATTAGATATATATGCGTACCGGCAATGCGACAGAGCTGTCCATCGCATGCACACGCAGCACGATGTCCCTGCTGGCGGTGTGTTCTGAGCCAGCCACCACCTCGTTGGTGGTGGGCGCCTTGTTGCGCCGCTCGTGCTACCTGTGTGGCACACAGTCAGGGTAGATCACCACTGTGAAGCTTTCATTGGGCATGTTCTCCAGAGGCGTTTTGAATTCACGGACCAAAACATTGCTATCGTTGAGAACGCTTTGTATTTTTTGAACTATCTGTCTCTGAACTCCTTGAACGGTGCGAGAACGTTGCTCTAGTTGCGCTTCCTCATCGCCTAAAATAATAAAATTGTAAAAATTGTGGCTGGCCATTTGACAGGAGAAGCAGAGACCCAATTCTATGATAAACCTGCCCTTGTACAGTAAATGATGGAAAATAATCTATTGATTGATTTTATCTAGGGACTGGATGTATATATTCTCAAAAAACCATATATAGGTTAGCGTAGGATGGTGCAAACCTGGTGCCCACGGCACATCCCAGTGTTGTGGTCCAAAATGAACCTTATGCTCTGTATGATGAAGTCCCTTTGCGGTGGTGGCATGAGAGGGTTGAGTGTTAGGAAGTGGTTAACTGCTCCTAGTCCGTCGGAGTGGGGAATGTTAGAGTATAACGCAGATACATCTGCCGTACATAAGGTCCAGTTATTTTTATTGGCTTGAGTGTTGTTGATATTAAGGTAGTGATTAAGGAGTTGCGTGGAGTCTTTTAGATAAGATGGTAATTTCAGAACCAAATCGTGTAAGTGCAAGTGAATGTAGTGGGATAAATTACTTGTTTGGGAACCGATTCCCAATATAATTGGATGGCCTGGTGGATTGGTGAGGGATTTATGTATCTTGGAGAGGTGGTAGAAAAACGGGAGAGGTGGTTCAATGACCAGTGAGCCCAGAGCTACTGGCTGTGTTTAGAAGGGTTCTATATTTGGAAATATAAGTGGGCAGAGGGTTTGTATCTACGAGTTCAGGGAATTCCTGGTCATTTAGTAACTGATGGGCTTCCTGAATATAATCGTCACGATTCTGTACCACTATGCTCCCTCCCTTGTCCGCAGGTCGTATGACAATATTAAGGTTTTCTCTGAGGGTTTTTAATGCTTTATATTCAGCTGGAGGGAGATCGTTAGGGGGTTTCTGGGTAGTATGTAGTAATTTACGGAAATCCTCATTGACAAGGGAAAAAAAAACATTTCAATAGCTGGACCTGGACCATGGTGGAAAGTGAGGTTGAAGTTGGACAAGGACATCTACTGGAATGTGTGTTATGGTGGGACGTGTCTGCTCTTTAGTGGATTCACGGCACTGGGGAAATAGAAGAGTGGGAAGTTGGTATAAACACTGCACCTAACAAAGATGGAGAACGTGCAAGTATAATAAAATCACTGCGCAACAAAGACAGTAGTTGCACAGACAAAACATATTAGGCAGACGGTCAACTAATACGTATCGGTAAAAAACAGCTGGGATGAAGAATATTAAGGTTTGTAAGGAGATGGTAAAAACCCAGCAAGTAGAGTTGGAGTGAATATGTCCCTACATGTGAAGAAGAAAGATGGATGCGATATGCCATGTTATCTGCCAGGATGCTTAGACAAATATGCGTCAGAATATAGCCAAAATACGCCTGTCGCGACTTCCGACAGTCGCGGCACTCCGGTCCGGCGTAGGGCCTCGTGCAGAGCGTGCTACCACGAGGCAGAAGCTACAGCCGAATCAGCCACAGATTCCGCCTGAAGAAAGGGCAGCTCGCTTCTTTTTTTCTGCTATCGGCATGAGCGCTAGCAGTCTCCATAGACCACCATTGTGAGGGGGCGGATTATTATGTGGATTCTGCGCCATAATCTGCCCCCTCTGTGCCTGTGTGAACGGGCCCTTAGAAAAATAAAAAAGGTCTTCGATACTTTTCCTCCGTAGATCATCACTGTTGCATTCAGGTAAAACTTTACCCAAATTTTTTTGTCCCTGATGGGAATGTTACATAGAAACATCAGTAGTAACAGGAGGAAGAAGGAGGGGAGGTGTCAGCAGGGAAGAGTGCAAAAAGGTTAGAGAAATGAAACGTAACATATTACCGATTGCCATAACAGCATAACAATATCCACAATCGGGATTCGTCCGGAAGGTAGACCCTGTAACATGCAATGCCAACACACAAGTAAAAAAAAAAAAAACATGGAAGGCTCTTGAATATTTTTCCTCCATAGATCTCAGTCACAGTCGCTCTCAGGTAAATAAGACTGGGTGTTCACCAAAAAATAAGCACTCTTAAAGGGAGTCTGTCACCAGGGCAGAGCATATTAAACCAGTAAGACAGTTGGGTTAGGCTCACCTGAATGTAACACCTTTTTCGGCATGAAAATTTGCCCCTCCTTTGCCGAGATATTCATAGATATAACATAACAATATGTAAATTAGCAGATAGGAGCATCAATGGCCACTCCAATGCCCCAAATTGTTACGAGCCACACTGCTCTAATACGAAACCACAAAACAAAAGAACACAGGATCAGGCGTGATTCCGCCATAGCTCCATGGCCCTGTCATACAAAGAAGGCTGGAAAGGGGGCATATAAGAGTGCTTTGGAACAATGGTGCTTGCATATAGTGAAATAGATAGGAAAAAAAAAAAAGCATTACATTCAGGTGAGACTGATCTATTCAACGGCATTGGTTGTTTAACCAGTTCCGGACTGCCCATACACGTTTTATGTCCGGCTTTCTTTCAGTGTTGAGTATAGATGAGCGAACAGCGTTCGACTGAGTACATGTTCGATTGGATATCAGGTTGTTCGAGATGTTCGATTCCAGTCGAACACCACGTGGCAAACTCACTAAAAATTCGATTCCCCTCCCACCTTCCCAGGCGCTTTTTTTGCACCAATAACTGTGCAGGGGAGGTGGGACAGGAACTACGACAACGGAGGCATCGAAAAAAGTAATTGGCTGGCTAAATCAGGTGACCTCCAATTTATACGAATAGTTGATTTAATATCCAGGTCATATGAGACTGTGAAGTATGTGACTGTGAGACAGGGATAGATGTACAGGCAGGGATAGCTAGGGATTACCTTTAGAACCAACGTTGATTGGCCGAATACTGTACTCTGTATGGCATTCGGCCAATCAACGCTGGTCAATGCATTCCTATGCCGAGATGTAGCGGAGCTGGCCATGTCACACTCGGTGCCAAAATACGCCCCCCATATGAACTACCCCTTAGAGCTGCTGGGTCTTCAAGGACCCAAATCAGCTCTGCAGTTATAGACGGGAGGCTACATTCATCCTGTAACTGGCGCTAAATCTATCGGACCCAGTGTCAGGGAAAATCAGCCCACACCAAAAAATTAATACTAACAAAATGCCCCCCAAAAGTCTATTATGACCTTATTGGGACTCAATGTAAAATTTTAAAAAAAAATCCTACTATTATAAAAAAAGTTTGTGGGTTTGGATGTTTGTTCCTCAATCACGCAAAAATGACTGAACGGATTTGCATGAATTTTGCCGCATACATAGATAGGAACCCCGATTAAAACATAGGCTACCTTTTATCCCGGTAAAAGACGTCACTACACGACCACAGTGAAGGAATTTAGGTTCACACAACACTAAAGGACCTGTGATCATCTCAGGTCCTTGAGCCATTCTAGGATAGGATCATGCTAGGCAGTGGGCGGAGCTACATGCTATTTTGTGGGTGGAGCTATATAGGATGAAGCTGGACAGTGTGAAAGCTGAAGAAAATGGAGTCTCATGGAAGATCAGAAGACTACAGAACATGCAGGCTCTGTGTGGGCAAGAGGAGTATATCGGGTGTAGCGTTTCAGTGAGTAAGACAGGGAATGTGTTGTTGTGCCTCTGATGGGGGAGGGGGGAGAACTTTGGCACATTTCAGCAACATCCGTTCAGCTGCTCAGATAGTCACA
This sequence comes from Leptodactylus fuscus, assembly GCF_031893055.1. NCBI lineage: Eukaryota > Metazoa > Chordata > Amphibia > Anura > Leptodactylidae > Leptodactylus > Leptodactylus fuscus. The sequence continues at coordinate 232,626,537 of NC_134267.1, read as the reverse complement.
TAACAAAACCCCTGTAATCACAATTGTCAGATGTAGCAGAGCTTACGCAGCGCTGTAGCACACCTCTGTAGGCTCTCCATATACAAACATGTACATATAGCTGGGCATTCTACGCATATGCAGCGATATAGCAGAGCCAAGATGCGGGAGCAGGCTGATGGAACTTTGGCACATTTCAGCAACATCCATTCAGCCCTTTGTAACACAGAAGCTGCTCACACACTGACATAAGAACACTCCTATAATCCAAATGGCCAGATGTAGCAGAGCTTAAGCCGCGCTGTAGCACAGCTGAGTACGCTCTCCATATGCTGAGATGTACATACAACTGAGTATGCTGCGATGTAGCAGAGTCGAGACTTGGGAGCAGGCGGATCATCTACAACAGCAATTGGCTAAATATAAGCGGCTCAGCGCTAACACCAACCTGCAGACAAAGTTGCGGGCAGATACTAGTAGTATAATATAAATAGAAAATTATAAAATGCAATAACATCACCCCCACATCACAGGTTCTAGCTCCACTCCCGATGACACAATACCAAATAAAAATTACCGTAAGAGGCAAAATTAATTTTTTTTTTTTAAAAGCACTTTCATTTATTTATTTATTTTGCTATTAAAAAAACAAAGCTGGAAAAATAGACACGTGTTTCCATCCTTGTTGGTTTACATTTTACTGGTCTGGTCCTGAACCAGGGAAATTGGCTCGATACTGAAGTGGTTAAAGGGAGTCAGTCAGCAGGAAAATCAGTATCAGACTAATGGTGGTACTTTTTAGGGCAACTTCTACAGTTCCCTATCTGCTTTGCAGCTTTACTGGGCCATCTGAAACAGATTGTCTTGCTGACACACTCCCTTTAATATGCTTCACCTTGGTGACAGACTCCCTTTAACATCTCTTTACGATCTATAAACCTGATGTTTAAAAATCTTTAAAAAAAAAACAAAAAAAAAAACTCCTACATTCCTAAGAATCTAGTTTTTTTCTTTGTGTGAATTCTCTGATGAGTTTCATAATTTCCTTTCCTTGCAAAGCACTTCCCACATTCTACACATGAATACGGCTTCTCTCCCGTGTGAAGTCTCTCATGTTTAAGAAGTTTTGCGTTCTCAGTAAAACATCTTCCACATTATGAACACGAAAATGGCTTCTCCCTTGTGTGGGTTCTCTCATGGATAACAAGCTTTGATCTCTGTATAAAAGTTTGTCCACATTCTAAACAGGGAAACGGCTTATCTCCTGTGTGCGTTTTCTGATGTTTAAAAAAATTTGATTTATCTAGAAATCTTCTCCCACATTCTAAACACGAAAACGGTTTCTCCCCGGTGTGAATTCTCTCATGTAAAGCAAGTTTTGATTTCTCTATAAAAGATTTGCCACATTGTGAACATGAGAATAGCTTCTCTCCTGTGTGACTTCTCTGATGATAGTTAAGTTTGTTTTTAGTGATGAAAGATTTCTCACATTCTGGACATTGAAACGGCTTCTCTCCTGTGTGAGTTCTTTCATGTGTAACCAGTTTAAACTTTGTCGCAAAACATTTCCCGCATTCTGAACATGTAAAGGGCTTCTCTCCTGTGTGAGTTCTCTCATGTGTGGAAAGATTTGTCTTCGTTGTAAAACATTTCCCGCATTCCGAACACATAAATGGCTTCTCTCCTGTGTGAATTCTCTCATGTATATCTAGAATACATTTTCTTGTAAAAGATTTTCCACATTCTGAACATGAAAACCAATTCTCTCCTGTGTGAATTTTCTCATGTTCAACAAGCTTAGATTTCGATGTAAAACCTTTCCCACATTCCGAACAAATAAATGGCTTCTCTCCTGTGTGAATTCTCTCATGTATAACTAGAATACTTTTTCTTGTAACAGATTTTCCACATTCTGAACATGAAAACCGCTTCTTTTCTGTGTGAATTTTCTCATGTGCAAGAAGCTTAGATTTCGATGTAAAACATTTCCCACATTCAGGACAGGAGTTTGGGTTTTTCCTTGTGTGAATTCTTCTGTGTATAGAAAGATGTGAACTTTTTGTAAACTCTTCTCCGCAAACACTACATTGAAACCTATTAACCCCTTTGTGACCCGAGGTTGTGGTAATCTCAGATTGGTGAGGAGAAGGTTCCTTGTGATTCGGGGGATTACACGGTTCCAGGGGAAAACTAAGGGTCATGAGGTTTTCTATTGAATGCTCTATGATGTCTTCATCTTCCACTTTTAGTGATAACATCGAATTGTCCTCAAAGTTCTTATTGGAATTTTCTGTTAGGAATAAAATGGATTACAAGATTTTATTTTAAACAAATTAGCCATGAGTGTCAGTGTATAGCATAGCTCTCCTAAATAGGCATACCAAGGAATGATGGGAAACACTTGACAGTGAAAAGTGTGCAAGTCCTAAAAACACTTACCCATATTGGGTGTCACAACTAAGAGGACAAGAGGTGTAGGTGCACAGCGCCGCAATCATAGTAACCATGATATATAGTGTTACACTTTATGGTTAATTCCATTATAGTAATTATGACATGTAGAGATGAGCGAACAATATTCGAAACAGCCGTTTCAAATAGCACACTCCCATAGAAATGAATGGACTTAGCCGGCACGCGAGGGGTTAAGCACCCGGCCGCCGGCAAAGTCGGGATGCCGGCAGCTTTCATCCATTTCTATGGGAACGTGCTATTCAAAACGTCTGTTTCGAATAGTATTCGCTCATCTCTAATGACATGTAATATTTCACTGAGTTGATCTCAGGACTTTGCATTACAAACTTGCTTTTTTTGCACCAGCAGTATGTATTGTGTCACTTTCTTGAGCTATACCTCAGCTCCCATAAGGTCCGCCCATGGTTAACCCTTGTGTGATCTTACATTACTCTTTCAGTCATACCTTAGCTTGTGTAAGGTCCCTCGGAAACCGGGTCTCGGCTGTACATTACAGCAGAGAACCGGTTGCTTTGTCGACCGCTCTGCAGTAGATGGCCGCCATTAGCTTTACAGACCCGGCATCCACTGTAATAGAACGGCGGATGCCCGGGAGGGTTTTAGCTGCCAGGGCCCGCAGCATTGCCACACTCCTGCCGCTGCAGGAAACCAGCAGCAGCAGAAGGATGGCGATGCTGCTATTCTGCTCCTCCGCCCCCCTTATAGTCCACATTCCGACTATAAGACGCACCCTCATTTTCCTCCCAAACTTACAGTACTCCTCAGTCTCCAAGGCTTCTCTCATGTATCTTATGTTCTAGAAGTCTCTACACAAACTGAATGGACGAACTCGCCCCTTGAAACCAATAAGAGCAATCAGAAAACCCCAAATAAAAATTAAATAAAAAAAAAAAATACCAACATATAACAGATCAATGGATGCCACAAACAACACTCATGTGAATGAAGTCCTACAGATATGTTTGATATATATAAGGTAAACATAGGGCTCCAACCAGAAGGGAATAAAGCCTACACTGAGGAGCGCCTACATTACATGTCATGGGTATGCAGTGTATATGATGGTATATGTGCTTCAACATGGCCACCAGTGTCCGTAGTATCGCTGGGTGATTAAGACCCAAAATTATGATTATTTGAACATTTTACCTTGATTACAATTATTGAATAATTATTTTTGGACACTCCTGTTTTCACATGCCTCGCCCCCTATTTATATACCATGCCTCTGAATTTTGGTTTTGGTTACTCACTTATCAGCAGTCCTGATGGGATAGTGTCCAGTGAGTGACATATACTTTAGCCCAGGGGTAGGGAACGTACGGCTCTCCAGCTGTTGCAAAACTACAACTCCCAGCATGCATACTGGCTCTGCTGTTCTTGGAACACCCATGGAAGTGAATGGAGCATGCTGGGAGTTGTAGTTTCACAGCAGCTGGAGAGCCAAAGGTTCCCTACCCCTGCTTTAGCCCATGTGAAACAGGCAGGTTGGCATTGATGTAAAATAATTCAGATAATCAATGTGAACAAATTCATATCCATTAATTAAGCTGACTTTTATTTCAGTTATTATGCCTGTGCAACAAAAAATATATTTCTTCTCACCTTCCGATATAAGCGGCTGGTAGTTTTCCATCATGGCCTCCTTGTACAGATCCTTGTGTCCTTCTAAATACTCCCACTCCTCCATGGAGAAATAGACAGTGACATCCTGACACCTTATAGGAACCTGACAACACAATGATACGGTCATCCCCCGACCCCTCCATGGTGTTCCTGTATAACGTCCCAGCATTCCCAGCAGCGCTCACCTCTCCAGTCAGCAGCTCAGTGATCTTGTTGGTCAGTTCTAGGATCTTCTTGTGGCTCCTGCTCCGTCCTCCTGACTCATGGACATGGCTGCTCGGAGTCCTACAATCACCCGATGTCTTCTTCACCGCTGTGTATTCCTGTGTATGGAGAGAGGGAGAGACAAATTTAGGGAAACCAATATCGTGATCCTGTTGTATAGAGCACTAGTGAGACCACATTTGGAATCCTGGGGTCATTTCTGTAGACATCACATAAAGTGTCTTTGACAAGTCTTTGTGATAGGTACCAGGAGAAGATCCCTCTAGGAGTCATTTACTTTCGATTGATATTGATACTGGAAGGTGTCCACAGTTCAGGATCTTTGGCAGCGTCCGCCATTTACGTAGACTCCATCCTCTTGTAGATATTGTGTCTGTCACTATTTGATGAGTCCATTACCACCTACAACTTGGTAGGATCAGGTTGATGCTGCTCTCCTGCCTATTCTACTTACAAAATTTATCACGAGAGACTTCTAGAACTTTCTCTATACAGCCAATAGCACAAGTAACTAAAATCTTGTGTAGTGAAATCACTTCTCTTTATTCCATATATATTACAGACACAACTATCACAGACCTCTAAAAACCATTAAAACCTGTATTTATTTTCATAGTAATCAATCACTTTTATGTGAATTAGAGGCGCTTTACTGCTTCAGTCTGACCATGACGGACGTTTAGTATGGAGTCGCAAACACTGGTTTGACCTACACCTCCAGGCCACACTCCGCCCACCTGACTCTTCTTCCTGGCCGGCCCTTTCCTTCTCATTACAACGCTCCTACTTGTCTATTCTGGATTTTCCCTTCGTTGTGTTTCTTGGTAAATATTACAATACAGAAATATAGAAATTTTACCTCTCCGGTCAGCAGGTAGATGAGCTCCAAGGTGAAGTCTAATATTCTTTTGTTAATTTTCCTCCAGTCCTTGTCCATCCTGGAGAATGTGAGAAAACTGGATCCACTTGAGGCTTCTAGTACGGCCGGTAACTGTACAAGAGGCTGTAAATCCTAGAGAGGACAACATATACACAGGATATGCCATAAATGTCATATAAAAGGGGGACCCACCTATCAAACCCATATCGGTCTGAAGAAGGGGGGTCCTTATTAAGGCTAAGGCCTCACATTGTGGAAACGCAGCTTTTTTGGTTGCAGATTTTGTTGTGGTTTTTTGAGCCAAAACCAAGAATGGCTATAAAAGGAATGGGAAGTATATAGGAGGGTCTTACACTTCTCCCTTCTTCTCAATCCACTCCTGGCTTTGCCTCAAAAAAATGCAATAAAATCTGCAACAAAAAAAGCTGCGTTTCTGCAACGTGGGGCCTTACCCTTAAGGATTAACTTATCTTTAAAAAAGAAAAAAAAAAGTTAGATTTTTTCGTGTATTTTTTCCTTAATAATGTAAAATGAATCCCCTATGTATTACTGAGAAAAAGACTGGAAAATTATGTAAATAATGAAAAAAATCTATATTATAGCCCTCAAAATCACATGTATGAAAAACCCCCAAACTGTGTCCGATCCTGAAGTGATTAAAGTCTCCTCCGATCGTCCTCTCGTGTCTGATGTGCCGGTGGTCGGTGGCCTCGGTAGCCATACTGTACAGCGGGCGGCAGCGATGTCAGATCAGGAGCGGAGTATACCGGAGGACACCGGAGGGAAATAATCCCATAGGACATGTCTCATCTCACCACAAGACTTTACCACAATGACACAAATTGTACCACAAACTGCAACAAATCCAAAAAATCCTCCCCCACCATCTTACCTTAGGGCTGAGGTCACACAAGGAGTTCTGTGACGATTTCCTCTGCTGCTGGCTGATAACAGAGAGAACAGCACAACATCAGTGACCACCTGACCAGGACCTGCTCTGTATCTACTGCACTGCCATAGCTGAAGGACCTGTGATGATGTCACTGTCATGTGATCAGCAGTGAGCGGGCGGAGCTCAGCTGTGTACAGGATAATTAGTGACTGAAGGACCTGTGTGATGTCACCGTCATGTGATCAGCAGTGAGGGGGCGGAGCTCAGTAGTGAGTGAAGGACCTGTGGGGAGGTCATGTCACATGACCAGTGCAGTGGGCGGAGCTTCGGTGTGAGGAGAATAGGTGCTAGGTGACAGACTCCGCCATAGCTCCATGGTCCTGTCATTCCAAGAAGACTGGGCAGGGGGCATATAAGAGTGCTTTGGAGCAATGGTGCTTGCATATAGTGAAATAAATAGGAAAAAAAGCATTACATTCAGGTGAGACTGATCTATTCAACTGCATTGGTTGTTTAACCCGTTCCGGACCGCCCATACACGTTTTATGTCCGGCTTTCTTTCAGTGTTGAGCATTTGCATGAAATCGGGCAACTGCAAAACTGGAGAGTTGGCTTAACTACAGTTAGATCTGCTCTAGGGAAGGCAGGGACAGTTTATTAATAGAGATGAGCGAACAGTGAAATATTCGTTACGAATAGCCCCTCAATATTCGATTATTCGAACAAATATCGAATCCCATTATAGTCTATGGGGAAAAAATGTTCGTTTCAGGGGAAACCACTATTCGCCTAAGGAGGGTCACCAAGTCCACTATGATACCTCAGCAAATGATGACAGCACCTCTGGAATGCAACTGGGGCAGCAGGGGAAGCATGTCTGGGGGCATCTAACACGCCCAAGTCACAGTTTTACCCCACTATCACAGACTATCAACTAGACACTTTCCACACTCAGTAGAACCTCTATGAAAGTGGAAAAATACCTGGAAACCTTCTTTCCTCCCCAATTTTATGGACAGAAACCCAAATTTAAAGCTAAAGAAACAGCATGTGCTCATCACAATCCCTGACTTGATAGCTGCGTTAAGCAGGGTAGTACACTGAACAGGACCGAGCACCAGGAACAGGTGTTGCAATGGCTAGCAGATAATGCTTACAGCTCCTTATCCACCAGCCAGTCAGCCACTACCTCAAGTCCTCTTCCTTGCCAAGAGTCTGGTCCTCTTTCCTTCCAACACGCCCAATCTTCCCAGCACAGTCATCCCACATTTCTTCCCCCTCCCAGGAAATGTTTTCAGGTCCTTTAACTGTCCCTCACTCTGTCCAACCACTTCACCAATCCCAGGAGCTATTAAACGACTTTGTGTGTCCTGATGCCCAAATACTGGAGCATCCACCATCTCCGGGTGATTTAGTTATTGTGGACCAGCAACCCGTCCTCAGTGACGCCAGTGCTGGAGCTGCAGTCCAGATCACCAGCCAGGTAACCACCACATCTGCCTCTGACACTTAGGTGAGTTCACCCTCATCCTTCCCTTTTCCTGCCACTGCTCCTTTTGACTGCACCGTCATTCGCCGCTTCCCATCAATTCCCCATCTCCCAGGCCTTTCATCGCCGGCAGAAATACAGCACAACCCACCCACATGCCCAAGACTTCAACGGCCTCATCTTAAAACTGCTGGCCCAGGAGATGTTACTGTTCCGGCTTGTGAAGACTCAGGCCTTCTGTGACCTGCCGGCAACTGCGGCACCTCGCTATGCCGTCCCTACTTCTCCAGGTGTTCCGTTCACGCCTTGCACCAGCACGTGTCCCATAACATCAGGCGGGCCCTAAGTTCCGCTCTTTGCACAAAGTTCCACTTAGTGGTGCAACGGTCTTTAAAAACATACCCCAATGTTCTCGATCTAGTGGTGAAAGTGCGGCGCTTGTGCGCCCACTTTGGCAAGTCTACAGTAGCCGCTGCTAGCCTCAATACACTCCAGCAACTTCTACATCTGCCTGAAGCACCAGCTGTTTTTTCAAGGTCACCACACACTGAAACCCTATATGACCTATGTTGAGCAGGGTGTGTGAGCAGCAGAGACCTTTGATTGAGTTCCAAATCCAAAACCCAAGGGTTCATCAAAGTCAGCTCCCTCATTTTCTCAACCATGAGTGCCCATGGATGGCAGACTTATGTGAAATCCTATCCCATCCTTTCCAGTGGACACTTCAAACTCACTAGAACCTCTATGAAAGTGGATAAATAATTGGAAACCTTCTTTCCTCTACATTAATATGGACAGAAACATAACTTTAAACTGAAAGAAATATTAGCATGCGCTCATCACAATTCCTGATATGACAGCTGCGTTAAGCAGGATGCAGGGTACAACGCAGACCAGGCCCGAGCACCAGGAACAGGTGTTACAATGGCTAGCGGATAATGCTTCCAGCAGCTTTTCCACCAGCCAGTCAGCCACTACCTGCAATCGTGTTCATACCCAAGAGTCTGCCCCTCCTTCCTCCCAATATGCCCAATCTTCCCAGCAGAGTCATGCCACCCCAGGATCTATTTTCAGGTCATTTTACTGTCTCTCCCTCTGTTGAACCACTTCCCGAATCCCAGGAGCTACCATTTCCTGCCAATTTTGTGGCTGTGGACCCGCAACCGGCGTTTCTCGGCCCCACTGATGATGACGAGACACAGTTGCCATCAGGGCAAGCTGTGGTTATGTGCGGTTTGCATTAAGAAAAGAGTGAGCAATTGGAAGAGGAGTTGGTGGACGACGAGGCCACCGACCCGACATGGACAGGGATGATGTCTAGCGGGGAAAGCAGTGTAGATGGGAGGCAAGCTAAGCAGGAAAAAAGGTGGCTAGAGGCCGAGGCATGGATAGGAGTGATGTCTAGGGGGGAAAGCAGTGCAGATGTGGAGGCAAGCTAAGCAGGAAAAAAGGTGGCTAGAGGCAGATGTCAGGCCCTGAGTACTTTAATAAAATTTGTATGTTTTCTGGTAGTGTGTGGCTGGGGATTTGAAGCGGTGTTCTGTGGCTTTCTTGCCACTGAGCTATTGTTTTGGTGTTCAGTATCTGCCTTGAGTGTACACTTGAGGTTTCTTTGATTTGAGCCTCAGGTGTTTGCAATACTCATCAATCTATCGGATTGTTCCAGGGCCTGTATAAGGCTGAGGGCTGACTTCAGTCTTTGCTGGTTTTCGTTGTTACCAACCAGAATTCGTGGCCCAGCAAGAAGGAGTTATTGGAAGTTGCTCAGTTAAGGAACAGACTTGGAAGTGGTGTGTGTGTAACCTTGAGTGAGAGTCCGTTTTTCCCTCTACTCTTTTTCACTATCCCTGTCCTACATAGTCTTGTTTCCTGACACTCTTTGTGTATTAGTGAGGATTTGTTTAGGGTTCAGGTTTATGTTGACCCTGTCCTGTTAACCCTTTCCTCACTATTCCACTGTTCCTCTCCTCATTCTCCTGTTGTGTGTTTGTTGTGTTGCATGCTTGTTCCCAGCACATCCCGTCCTAGTTTTCTGTTTTGAAAACCTTTGTTTCTGTAGGGGTGAACTCCTTTAGTATCCCAGTCCCTAGCCTCTTGCAGCTCTTCCCCTACCTATCCTTTAGGTCTGCTTGTTTAGAGAGACAGGAGTTGTCGGGGCCAGGGCTAGCCTGGAAACAGCTGACCAACACCCACAGGCAGGGCCTAGTCAGCTGCCGTAGCGTCAGGGAAAGTTTCCAACCCATATCCCTTAGAGGTGCACGCTGCATTCAGTATCCAGTTGTTTGGACATCGGCACAATCGTGACAGCAGAGGTATGGACAGGTGTGGTGTCTAGGGGGGAAACAGTGTAGATTTGGAGGCAAGCGCAGCAGCAAAAAAGGTGGCTAAAGGCAGAGGCATGTCCAGAGGCACAGGACAATCACTCAGTCCTGTATACTGTCATACAGTATATAGGACCTTATATGTGCTCAATATATCTAGCCTCTGTGTATACAAAAAAAAAACATTTGTGTACACCACAAAATGCGTAAAGCTAGCGCTAAGGGATGTGAACGAGGACATGCCCGGGGGCTTGGAAATGCAGCTGGGGAGCAAGGTTGTGGTCAAGCTACAGCTAGAGGCATGTCCAGAGGCACAGGACAGCTGCTTTTCCCTGTACTAGCCACTAGCCCAAAACTTGCCCATGTTGGCAACCTCCCTCGATGTTGTGTAGATTTTGCAGCGTATGCGTGGAGGACAAACTGAGTGCGTTTTGCACACTGTGCAACTCAAAATTAAATAGGGGCTTTGAGAAAAGCAACCTGAGCACCTCAGCCATGCGCCGTCATTTGTAAGGCAAGCACTGGGCTCAGTGGGAGAGAGCAAATGCAGGACAATCATTGGCTGGCGTTGCCGACACTGCCTCTTCCACTGTTTCCAGAGCTTGTGCTGCAATCCAGACCACCAGCCTGAACACCTCCACATCTGCCTCTAACACATTGGGGAGTTCACCCTCATCTGCCCCTTTTCCTGCCTCTGCTCCTTTTGCCTGCACCATCATGTGCTACTTCCCAGCAACTCCCCATCTCCCAGGTGTTTCATTGGAGGCAGAAGTACAACGCAACCCACCCACATACCCAAGCCTTCAACGGCATCATCTCAAAACTGCTGGCCCTGGAGATCTTGACGTTTATGCTAGTGGAGACTCAGGCCTTCCATGACCCGATGGCAGCTGCTGCACCTCGCTATGCTGCCCCTATCCGTCATTACTTCTCTTGGTGTGCCCTCCCCAACTTGCGACAGCACGTGTCCCATAACATCAGTCGGGCTCTGAGTTCCGAGCTTTGCTCTAAGGTGCACTTGACCACCGACGCATGGACAAGCGCATGCGGGCGGACAGGGACGCTGCATCTCACTCATGGCACGCTGGGTGAATGTAGTCAAGGCTGGGACCGTCTCACAAACCCTCCTCCACCGTAACATCGACCCCAGCTGCAAGCTGGAAATGCTGCAGCACTGGCATGGGGAGAAGTCAGCAGGACGTGCTGTAGCTCATCAGCTTGACCAACAGAAAACACACTTCCACCGAGGTTAGGGATGCCGTCCTCGATGCGACGGCAATGTGGTTTTCCCCGCTGCACCTACGCACAGACATGTTTGCGTATGTGATAATGGCCGGAACCTGGTAGCAGATCTGGAGCTTGCCAGATTCAAACACGGTCCACACATGGCCCACGTTTTTAACTTGGTGCAAAGGTTCTTTGAAACCTACACCATTGTGCCTGATATACTGGTAAGTGCGACCATTTACGTAAGTGAAAAGTAGCCTCTGCTAGGCTGAAAAAATTCAGAGCACACGCCTGTCATCTTCGCACCGTTGGCTGATGGAAGAAGACGAGGGGGATGAAGTGGCTTGTGATATCACTGTCCCACACGAGGCTTGAGGGGAAGTTCAGTGCATCCCATTGCTTCAGCACGGATGGTGTGAAGGGGAGAGGAAAATGGAGGAAATGGAGAGTGACCCTTCCAGTTTGGGGCACTGTCACTTGCTGAGCCACTCTTCTACTTGTAACTGCATGATAGAACCTGCGTGTCTATGCTCTCTTGAGTTAGAGATAGATTGGGGCCCCTGCATTTTAAGTTTATGGCCCATTCAGCTTCAGCCCATAAACAGAGATGTTATTTTGTGCCCATTAGTGCCAATTCAGCCGTGCCACCTCCAGGATTAATTCTCTTACCCTCCTTTTGGAGTTGTAATTTTCCCCAGCAGCATATACAGTGTCAGGCCCACCATTCAGCTTCAGCATATAAACAGATGTTATTTTATATTTAGCTGTATACCACTTTTATGTAGGAGTGGAGTACAACAAGGAAAACTGGATTCAGCATCTATTTAGCTGTATACCATTTGTTTGAGAGTGAAATACAACCAGGAAAGCTGGATTCAGCATATATATATATATGTATATATATATATATGTGTATGTATATATATATATATATGTGTGTATGTATATATATATATATATATATATATATATGTGTGTATATATATATATATATACACACACACACTATACACAGATTTGCTGTATACCACTTAGGTTTTTTTGGGGTATACACCAAGGAAAGCTGGATTGAGCGTATATGGACTCCTCTCCCTGCAGTATAGCTCTGAAAAGAGCTTTTGCTGTTCTTCACATTTCCTGCCTAGCAGAAGCTAATCCCTCTCTAGTCCTCAGCAGATCTCTGTCCCTATCTCTCTCCAAGCCGCAAATGAGACGAACATGAAGGCCACTATTCTTATGAATCGGAGGTCACCTGATTTCGGCAGCCAATGGCTTTTTCCTATTTTTTTTCAATGCCTACGTTGTCGTACTTCCTGTCCCCTGCACAGTGATTGGTGCAAAAAAAGCGCCAGGGAAGGTGGGAGGGGATACAAATTTTTACTGCGTTTGCCACGTGGTATTCGATTGGAATCGAATTGCCTGATATTCGATTGAATACCTATTTGATCGAACTCTGTTCACTCATCTCTATTTATTAACATCCCTGCCTTCCTGATGACTATATACACAGTGCTCAATGAGTACTGCATACACAGCTATGCGAGCTGCCATGATGCAGCTTCCCTATGACCCGGCAGTCATGTGAACCACTGGGGATCAGAGACTGTTAAAGCTGCTGGGTCTTAGAAGACCCAGATCAGCTCTGTAGTTATAGACGGGAGGCTTCATTCCTCCTGTAACTGGAGCTAAATCTATCGGACCCGGTTTCAGGGTAAATCAGCCCACACCAAAAAATAAATGCTAATAAAATGCCCCCCAAAAGTGTATTATGACCGTATTGGGACACAATGTAAAATTAAAATAAATATACAGTGTTGGCCAAAAGTATTGGCACCCCTGCGATTCTGTCAGATAATACTCGTGTTCTTCCAGAAAATGATTGCAAGCACAAATTCTTTGGTATTATTATCTTCATTTAATTTGTCTTCAATGATAAAACCACAAAAAGAATTGTCAAAAAAGCCAAATTGGATATAATTCCACACCAAACATTTTATGGGGTGGACAAAAGTATTGGCACTGTTTGAAAAATCATGTGATGCTTCTCTAATTTGTGTAATTAACAGCACCTGTTACTTACCGGAGGCACCTAACAGGTGGTGGCAATAACTAAATCACACTTGCAGCCAGTTGAAATGGATTAAAGTTGACTCAACCTCTGTCCTGTGTTTTTGTGTGTACCACATTGAGCATGGAGAAAAGAACGAAGGCCAAAGAACTGTCTGAGGACTTGAGAAGCAAAATTGTGAGGAAGCATGAGCAGTCTCAAGGCTACAAGTCCATTTCCAAAGACCTGAATGTTCCTGTGTCTACCGTGCACAGTGTCATCAAGAAGTGTAAAGCCCATGGCACTGTGGCTAACCTCCCTAGATGTGGACGGAAAAGAAAAATTAACGAGAGATTTCAACGCAAGATTGTGCAGATGGTGGATAAAGAACCTCGACTAACATCCAAACAAGTTCAAGCTGCCCTGCAGTCCGAGGGTACAACAGTGTCAATCCGTACTATCCGTCGGCGTCTGAATGAAAAGGGACTGTATGGTAGGAGACCCAGGAAGACCCCACTTCTTACCCAGAGACATAAAAAAAGCCAGGCTGGAGTTTGCCAAAACTTACCTGAGAAAGCCAAAAACATTTTGGAAGAATGTTCTCTGGTCAGATGAGACAAAAGTAGGAAAAGGCATCAACATAGAGTTTACAGGGAAAAAGAGGCCTTCAAAGAAAAGAACACGGTCCTGTTAGAGTTAATTCCTCCATCTTTGTATTTTGTAAGCTATCTTGATACCTTTTTTTCATATAAAGTGTATGAGTATGTCTGCTTAAAGTTCAAAAGGCCCCTTCTGGGTGATGAGGAGTGCAATGTGGACAAATCCTTACCTCTCTATCCCAAGGACCTCATCTTTTCTGTTGTTGCAGCTGGTTATTTGTATATACGTTATCTCTCTTACTCATATACCATACTCTCTTGTATGGTATATGGAGGTTATTTAGAGTTTATGTAGACTATTGTTCGTTATCTTCAAGGTTGGAGTGGTATCTTATCTCTTTTTCCATAGTATATACATATAGACATAGTGTGAGATGTTAGTTCATGCATAAGTATTTTGAAACTTTCTTTAAGTACAAAGTCCATCCTAGTTTGGAAAGTTATAATGAGATGCAAATTACATTAGGCCTTTAGGAAATAGTCATGTGCCAGGTTTATGTTAAAATTCTATAACCAATCATGGTAGTAGAATAGTCCAACCTACTTTTGTCTGTATTGTATTTAAAATACCTTTTTGCACCATTAAATTAGAATTCACTAAGTACACCACCAGTTGTGTATGTGTGTGATTCTCTGCAGGCCTGCAAATCAATTAATTCGGAACTCTGCACGTACTCTATTATAAGGATCCATTGATGTCCTTAACAGTCCCTACAATCAAACATGGCGGATGTTCCCTGATGTTTTGGGGTTGCTTTGCTGCCTCTGGCACTGGACTGCTTGGCCGTGTGCATGGCATTATAAAGTCTGAAGACTGCCAACAAATTTTTCAGCATAATGTAGGGCCCAGTGTGAGAAAGCTGGGTCTCCCTCAGAGGTCAGGGGTCTTCCAGCAGGACAATGACCCAAAACACACTTCAAAAAGCACTAGAAAATGGTGGTGAGAGAAAGCCCTGGAGACTTGTAAACTGGCAGCAATGAGTCCAGACCTGAATCCCATAGAACACCTATGGGGGAGAGATCTCTTGATGGCAGTTTGGAGAAGGCCCCCTTCATATCTCAGCGGGGACCTGGAGCAGTTTGCCAAAGAAGAACGGTCTAAAATTCCAGCAGAGCCTTGTAAGAAACTCATTGCTGGTTACCGGAAGCGGTTGTGCGCAGTTATTGTGTCTAAAGGTTGTGTTACCAAGTATTAGTCTGAGGGCGCCAATACTTCTGTCCGGACCATTTTTGGAGTTTTGTGTAAAATGATCAATGATGTGACTTTTTTTCATTCTCTTTTGTGTTTTTTCATTGCAAGCAAAATAAATGAAGATATTACCAAAGAGTTTGTGCTTGTAATCATTTTCTGGAAGACAACGAGTATTATCTGACAGAATTGCAGGGGGGCCAATACTTTTGGCCAACACTGTATATTATAAAATATCACCCCCACATCACAGGTTCCACCGCCACTCCCGATGGCACAATTCCAAAAAAAATTACCGTAACAGAGAGGGGAAAACTATTTAAAGGTTTTACAAGCACTTTTATTTAATTAATTTTTTTACTATTAAAAAACAAAGCGGTAAAAATAGACACGTGTTTCCATCATTGTTGGTTTACATTTTACTGGTCTGGTCCTGAACCAGGGAAATTGGCTCGATACTGAAGTGGTTAAAGGGAGTCAGTCAGCAGGAAAATCAGTATCAGACTAATGGTGGTACTTTTTAGGGCAACTTCTACAGTTCCCTATCTGCTTTGCAGCTTTATTGGGCCTTCTGAAACAGATTATCCTGCTGACACACTCCCTTTAATATGCTTCACCTTGGCAACAGACTCCCTTTAACATCTCTTTACGATCTATAAACCTGATGTTTAATAATCTTTTTTTTTTAAAGACAACTCCTACATTCCTATGAATCTAGTTTTTTCTTTGTGTGAATTCTCTGATGAGTTTCATAATTTCCTTTCCTTGCAAAGCACTTCCCACATTCTACACATGAATACGGCTTCTCTCCCGTGTGAAGTCTCTCATGTTTAAGAAGTTTTGCGTTCTCAGTAAAACATCTTCCACATTCCGAACACGAAAATGGCTTCTCCCCTGTGTGGTTTCTTTCATGGATAACAAGCTTTGATCTCTGTATAAAAGTTTTTCCACATTCTAAACAGGAAAACGGCCTATCTCCTGTGTGCGTTTTCTGATGGTAAAAAAGACTTGACTTATCTAGAAATCTTCTACCACATTCTAAACACGAAAACGGTTTCTCCCCGGTGTGAATTCTCTCATGTACAGCAAGTTTTGATTTCTCGATAAAAGATTTTCCACATTGTGAACATGAGAATGGCTTCTCTCCTGTGTGAATTCTCTGATGTTTAACAAGATTGAATTTAGTTGCAAAACATTTCCCACATTCTAAGCACAAAAATGGTTTCTCTCCCGTGTGAATGCTTTCGTGTCTAGCCAGCTTATATTTCCCAGCAAAACATTTTCCACACTGCGAACATGAGAATAGCTTCTCTCCTGTGTGAATTTTCTGATGATGGTTAAGTTTGTCTTTAGTGATGAAAGATTTCTCACATTCTGGACATTGAAACGGCTTCTCTCCTGTGTGAGTTCTCTCATGTATAATAAGCTTAGACTTTCTTGCAAAACATTTCCCACATTCTAAACATGTAAATGGCTTCTCTCCTGTGTGAGTTCTCTCGTGTCTGGAAAGATTAATCTTCGTTGTAAAACATTTCCCGCATTCCGAACACATAAATGGCTTCTCTCCTGTGTGAATTCTCTCATGTATATCTAGAATACATTTTCTTGCAAAAGATTTTCCACATTCTGAACATGAAAACCGCTTCTCTTCTGTGTGAATTTTCTCATGTGCAAGAAGCTTAGATTTCGATGTAAAACATTCCCCACATTCAGGACAGGAGTTTGGGTTTTTCCTTGTGTGAATTCTTCTGTGTGTAGAAAGATGTGAACTTTTTGTAAACTCTTCTCCGCAATCACTACATTGAAACCTATTAACCCCTTTGTGACCTGAGGTTGTGGCAACAATCTCAGATTGGTCAGGAGAAGGTTCCTTGTGATTCGGGGGATTACATGGTTCCAGGGGAAAACTAAGGGTCATGAGGTTTTCTATTGAGTGCTCTATGATGTCTTCATCTTCCACTTTTAGTGATAACATCCCATTTTCCTCAAAGTTCTTATTGGAATTTTCTGTTAGGAATAAAATGGATTACAAGATTTTATTTTAAACAAATTAGCCATGAGTGTCAGTGTATAGCATAGCTCTCCTAAATAGGCATAGCAAGGAATGATGGGAAACACTTGACAGTGAAAAGTGTGCAAGTCCTAAAAACACTTACCCATATTGGGTGTCAGAACTAAGAGGACAAGAGGTGTAGGTGCACAGCGCCGCAATCATAGTAACCATGATATATAGTGTTACACTTTATGGTTAATTCCATTAAAGTAATGATGACATGTAGTGATGAGCGAACAATATTCGAAACAGCCGTTTCGAATAGCACGCTCCCATAGAAATGAATGGACGTAGCCGGCAGCTTTCATCCATTTCTATGGGAGTGTGCTATTTGAAACAGCTGTTTCGAATAGTGTTTGCTCATCTCTAACGACATGTAATATTTCACTGAGTTGATCTCAGGACTTTGCATTACAAACTTGCTTTTTTCGCACCAGTATTATGTATTGTCACTTTCTTGAGTTATACCTCAGCTCCCATAAAATCCGCCCATGGTTAACCGTTGTGTGATCTTACATTACTCTCTCAGTCATACCTTCGCTTGTGAAAGGTCCCTCGGCTGTAATGTAAAGCCGAGACCCAGTTGCTATGTCGACCGCTCTGCAGTAGATGGCCGCCATTAGCTTTACAGACCCGGCATCCACTGTAATAGAACGGCGGATGCCCGGGAGGGTTTTAGCTGCCAGGGCCCGCAGCATTGCCACACTCCTGCCGCCGCAGCAAACCAGCAGAAGCGTGGCAATGCTGCCATTCCACCCCCCTTATAGTCCACATTCCGACTATAAGATGCACCCTCATTTTCCTCCCAAACTTGGGGAAAAAAAGACCGTCTTATAGTCCGAAAAATACGGTACTCCTCAGTCTCCAAGACTTCTCTCATGTGTCTCACCACAAACTGAATGGACGAACTCGCCCCTTGAAACCAATAAGTGGTATATGTGCTTCAACATGGCCACCAGTGTCCGTAGTATCGCTGGGTGATTAACATTTTACCTTGATTATAATTACTGAATAATTATTTTTGGACACTCCTGTTTTCACATGCCTCGCCCCCTATTTATATACCATGCCTCTGAATTTTGGTTTCGGTTACTCACTTATCAGCAGTCCTGATGGGATAGTGTCCAGTGAGTGACATATACTTTAGCCCATGTGAAACAGGTTGGCATTGATGTAAAATAATTCAGATAATCAATGTGAACAAGTTCATATCCATTAATTAAGCTGACTTTTATTTCAGTTATTATGCCTGTGCAACAAAAAATATATTTCTTCTCACCTCCAGATATAATCGGCTGGTAGTTTTCCATCATGGCATCCTTGTACAGATCCTTGTGTCCTTCTAAATACTCCCACTCCTCCATGGAGAAATAGACAGTGACGTCCTGACACCTTATAGGAACCTGACAACACAATGATACGGTCATCCCCCGACCCCTCCATGGTGTTACTGTATAACGTCCCAGCATTCCCAGCAGTGCTCACCTCTCCAGTCAGCAGCTCAGTGATCTTGTTGGTCAGTTCTAGGATCTTCTTGTGGCTCCTGCTCCGTCCTCCTGACTCATGGACATGGCTGCTGGGAGTCACACAGTCACCCGATATCTTCTTCACTATTGTGTAATCCTGTGTATGGAGAGAGACACTTACCACCTACCACTTGCTGGAATCACGTTATTGTTACTCTCTGGCCTATGAAGCACTGCTAGCTTTTTTCCTATGGTCGTTATCACGAGAGACTTCTGGAACTTTATAGAGATATAGAAAGTTTACCTCTCCGGTCAGCAGGTAGATGATCTCCAAGGTGAAGTTTAATATTCTTTGGGTAATCTCATTCCAGTCCTTGTCCATCCCTGGAAGGTCATTCAGGATATCAGTGTCAGAAAACTGGATCCAATAGAGACTTCTAAAACTACTGACACCATTATAAGAACTTCTAAGTCATAGAGGACAACTCACACAGGATATGTGAGAAATGGGTTATAAGTGAGAGCCCCACCTCTAGAACCCATAACTATGTGATGGGGCCCTGCTGCCACCTACAGGCTGATTATGAACAGAGAGGTGGCCATGAATGTGCACGTTACTTCTATATGACTAAGGTGTATGGAATAGCAGTGGAGTTGACAATGTAGTCCTGACTCATGATAAACTGACACATGGCTGATAATGGGGATGTATCAGTGCACTTTACCACCTGCATTAGACATGGTACACACCATATAACCAGTGTCTTATACTGACAGTTTATTACCATTAGTATAAGTGCTTCAACATGGCCACCAGTACCAACCTGTGCCCATAGTAATATACAACAAGTTATATATCTCTTCTTACCTTGTGATATAAGCGGCTGGTAGTTTTCCATCATGGCCTCCTTGTACAGATCCTTGTGTCCTTCTAAATACTCCCACTCCTCCATGGAGAAATAGACAGTGACATCCTGACACCTTATAGGAACCTGACAACACAATGATACGGTCATCCCCCGACCCCTCCATGGTGTTCCTGTATAACGTCCCAGCATTCCCAGCAGCGCTCACCTCTCCAGTCAGCAGCTCAGTGATCTTGTTGGTCAGTTCTAGGATCTTCTTGTGGCTCCTGCTCCGTCCTCCTGACTCATGGACATGGCTGCTCGGAGTCCTACAATCACCCGATGTCTTCTTCACCGCTGTGTATTCCTGTGTATGGAGAGAGGGAGAGACAAATTTAGGGAAACCAATATCGTGATCCTGTTGTATAGAGCACTAGTGAGACCACATTTGGAATCCTGGGGTCATTTCTGTAGACATCACATAAAGTGTCTTTGACAAGTCTTTGTGATAGGTACCAGGAGAAGATCCCTCTAGGAGTCATTTACTTTCGATTGATATTGATACTGGAAGGTGTCCACAGTTCAGGATCTTTGGCAGCGTCCGCCATTTACGTAGACTCCATCCTCTTGTAGATATTGTGTCTGTCACTATTTGATGAGTCCATTACCACCTACAACTTGGTAGGATCAGGTTGATGCTGCTCTCCTGCCTATTCTACTTACAAAATTTATCACGAGAGACTTCTAGAACTTTCTCTATACAGCCAATAGCACAAGTAACCAAAATCTTGTGTAGTGAAATCACTTCTCTTTATTCCATATATATTACAGACACAACTATCACAGACCTCTAAAAACCATTAAAACCTGTATTTATTTTCATAGTAATCAATCATGTTTTTGTGAATTAAAGGCGCTTTACTGCTTCAGTCTGACCGTGACGGACGTTTAGTATGGAGTCGCAAACACTAGTATGACCTACACCTCCAGGCCACACTCCGCCCACCTGACTCTTCTTCCTGGATGGCCCTTTCCTTCTCATTACAACACTCCTACTTGTCTATTCTGGATTTTCCCTTTGTTGTGTTTCTTGGTAAATATTACAATACAGAAATATAGAAATTTTACCTCTCCGGTCAGCAGGTAGATGATCTCCAAGGTGAAGTTTAATATTCTTTTGTTAATTTTCCTCCAGTCCTTGTCCATCCTGGAGAATGTGAGAAAACTGGATCCACTTGAGGCTTCTAGTACGGCCGGTAACTGTACAAGAGGCTGTAAATCCTAGAGAGGACAACATATACACAGGATATGCCATAAATGTCTTATAAAAGGGGGTCCCACCTCTTGAACCCATATCGGTCTGAAGAAGGGGGGGTCCTCTGCTGCCCCAACCAGGCAGATTATGAATAGAGAGGTAGCCATGTATGTGTGTGGCTTTCTATATTCACTGTTATACGAGTAATGTACAGGATAACAGCAGAGCTGACAACGAAGTCCTGACTTATGACAACCTGACACGTGGCTGATACTGGAGAGACATTGGTGCACTAGCGGACATATTAGACTCTGTACACACTATATAACCAGTGTTTGATGTGAAATTTGTACAAAAAAAGCTGTGTTTCTGCAACGTGGGGCCTTACCCTTAAGAATTATCTTATTAAAAAATGTTTCAGATTTTTTTTATTTCTGCATGTTTTTTTCTTAATAATGTACAATGAATCCCCTATGTATCACTGAGAAAAAGACTTGAAAATTATGTAAATAATGACGAAAAAAATCTATATTATAGCCCTGAAAATCACATGTATGAAAAAAAAAACCAAAACTGTGTCCGATCCTGAAGTGATTAAAGTCTCCTCCGATCGTCCTCTCCTGCCTGATGTGCCGGTGGTCGGTGGCCTCGGTAGCCATACTGTACAGCGGGCGGCAGCGATGTCAGATCAGGAGCGGAGTATACCGGAGGACACCGGAGGGAAATAATCCCATAGGACATGTCTCATCTCACCACAAGACTTTACCACAATGACACAAATTGTACCACAAACTGCAACAAATCCAAAAAATCCCCTCCCCCATTATCTTACCTTAGGGCTGAGGTCACACATGGAGTTCTGTGACGTTTCCCTCTGCTGCTGGCTGATAACAGAGAGAACAGCACAACATCAGTGACCACCTGACCAGGATCTGCTCTGTATCTATTACACTGCCATAGCTGAAGGACCTGTGATGATGTCACCATCATGTGATCAGCAGTGAGGGGGCGGAGCTCAGCTGTGTACAGGATAATTAGTGACTGAAGGACCTGTGGTGATGTCACGTCACATGACCAGTGCAGTGGGCAGAGCTTCGCTGTGAGGAGAATAGGTGCTAGGTGACAGAGTCTGTGGTGACGGTGGGCGGAGCTCCTGTTCTAGTTGTTTCCTATGGAGGAGAGGGAATGGTGGAGTCAGTTTTTTCTCTTCTCCCTCTATGGGATGAAGCCGACAGAAATGCTGGGAGTTGTAGTTCTCTCTTCATAGTCACCCCATAGATCTGATATCACATGCTGAGTAGGGTTGAGCGATCGGGATCGGAAAAGATCGGGGATTGAGCAAATTTTACGATCGGGATCGGCCGGAAAATGATCGGAGATCGGATTTTAAAATCGATCCTGAAATCTCAAGATCGGCTCAGCCCCAATGCTGGGAGTTCTGGTTCTCTCCGACTCCTACGTGTAATATCCTCTGATAATAATCCATAACAATGACAAACATTTGTCTCACACAAAGGACTCAAATCTCTGTGTAAGGCCGTATTCACATCTGCGTTCGGGTTTCTCTTCGGGGAGTCTGCTTGGGGACCCTGCAAATAGAAACCTATACGCATTAAAGAGCTGTTACCTGGGGAACCTGCGGACCCCATAGACTATAATGGGGTGCGTGTAGTTTTTGTAAATTAGCAGATAGGAGCATCAAGGGCCACTCCAATGCTCCAAACTGTTACGAGCCACACTGCTCTAATACGAAACCTCCTTTTCCACCAGCCAGTCAGTCACTACCTCAAGTCCTCTTCCTTGCCAAGAGTCTGGTCCTCCTTCCTCCCAACATACCCAATCTTCCCAGCACAGTCATCCCACATTTCTTCCCCCTCCCAGGAAATGTTTTCAGGTCTTTTAACTGTCCCTCACTCTGTCCAACCACTTCACCAATCCCAGGAGCTACCAGACGACTTTGTGTGTCCTCATGCCCAAACACTGGAGCATCCGCCATCTCTTGGTGATTTAGTTGTTGTGGACTAGCAACCCATCCTCAGTGACGCCAGTGTTGGCGCTGCAGTCCAGACCACTAGCCAGGTCACCACCACATCTGCCTCTGACACTTTGGGGAGTTCACCCTCATCCTCCCCTTTTCCTGCCACTGCTCCTTTTGCCTGCACCATCATGTGCCTCTTCCCAGCAACTCCCCATCTCCTAGGACTTTCATCGTAGAAGTAGAGCACAACCCACCCACATGCCCAAGCCTTCAATGGACTCATCTTAAAACTGCTGGCTCAGGAGGTGTTGCCGTCAAGGCTTGTGGAGACTCAGGCCTTCTGTGACCTGCTGGCAACTGCAGCACCTCGCTATGCCATCCCTACTTTTCCTGGTGTGCATGCGACCAGGGACAAGACATCTCAATCACAGCACACTGGGTGAATGTAGTTGAGGCTGGGACTGGGTCGCAAACTGTGGCGGCCTGTCTTGTCTCCTCGCCCAATATTTCTAGCAGAGAGTGCTGAAACACCACCCTCCTCCTCCGCTATTAAAATCGACCCCAGCTACGAGTTGGAAACGCTGCAACACTGGCGTGGGGAGATGTCAGCAGGCCATGCTGAAGCTCATCAGCTTGGGGGACAGACAGCACACTGCCTCCAAGGTGAGGGATGCCATCCTGGATGAGACGGCAATGTGGTTTTCGCCGCTGCACCTGGGCCCAGGCATGTTTTCATGTGTGATAATGGCCAGAACCTGGTAGTGGCTCTGGGGCTTGCCAGCCTCCAACACGGTCCATGCCTGACCCACATTTTCAAATTAGTGGTGGAACGATCTTTAAAAACGTACCTCAATGTTCTTGAGCTAGTGGTGAAAGTGAGGCGCTTGTGCGCCCACTTTGGCAAGTCTACAGTAGCCGCTGCTAGCCTCAATACACTCCAGCAACGCCTACATCTACCTGAAGCACCGGCTGTTTTTTCGAGGTCACCACACGCTGAAACCCTATACAATGTTGGCCAAAAGTATTGGCACCCCTGCAATTCTGTCAGATAATATTTTTGTTCTTCCAGATAATGATTACAAGCACAAACTCTTTGGTAATATCTTCAATTATTTTGCTTGCAATGAAAAAACACAAAAGAGAATGAAAAAAAGTCAAATCATTGATCATGTTACACAAAACTCCAAAAATGGGCCGGACAAAAGTATTGGCACCCTCAGCCTAATACTTGGTAGCACAACCTTTAGTCAAAATAACTGTGAACAACCCCTTCCGGTAACCAGCAATGAGTTTCTTACAATGCTCTGCTGGAATTTTAGACCATTCTTCTCTGGCAAACTTCTCCAGGTCCCTGAGATGTGAAGGGGGCCTTCTCCAAACTGCCATCAAGAGATCTCTCCAAGGTGTTCTAAGGGATTCAGGTCTGGACTCATTGCTGGCCACTTTACAAGTCTCCAGGGCTTTCTCTCACCACCATTTTCTAGTGCTGACCTGAAGTGTGTTTTGGGTCATTGTCCTGCTGGAAGAGCCCTGACCTCTGAGGGAGACCCGGCTTTCTCACACTGGGCCCTACATGATGCTGCACAATGTGTTGGTCGTCTTCAGACTTCATAATGCCATGCACACGGTCAAGCAGTCCAGTGCCAGAGGCAGCAAAGCAACCCCAAAACATCAGGGACCTCCGCCATGTCTGACTGTAGGGGGCGTCTTCTTTTCTTTGAAGGCCTCTTTTTTCCCTGTAAACTCTATGTTGATGCCTTTTCCTACTTCTGTCTCATCTGACCAGAGAACATTCTTCCTAAAAGTTTTTGGCTTTCTCAGGTTGTGAAGGTATATATGCTTTATACTGCTTAAGAAATTATATTTTTCTTTGTGCAACGTTTATACATTAAGATGGCGCCCGTATCCAGATGCTGACGCACATGATCGTCATGTGGTTTACAAGAAAGGCAGTATCATTTCTCGGGAAATCGAAAGCTAAGAGATGTTGAAATTTAAGAGCCAATGACTGATCGCCAGTGTATTCGGATACAAGACGTATATGCTTACAGCCTGCCGTTATCTTATCTTTCTTGCATTCCTGTATAAAAACTGTAACTTCCTCAATAAACCTCAGTACTGTGTGAGCAGCCAGAGCGTCCAGTTGCATGGACTGAGATGGAAACTGCATCAATGTCAGTGTTTATCTTTGTCAGCACGCACATGCATGATTGATTTGGAGCAGGTGACTGACCACTGGAAGTGACCCGTATTCTGGCGGAGGTCACTACCTCAACAAGGTAAGTTTTGGCAAACTCCAGCCTTGATTTTTTATGTCTCTGGGTAAGAAGTGGGGTCTTCCTGGGTATCCTACCATACAGTCCCTTTTCATTCAGACGTTGATGGATAGTACGGGTTGACACTGTTGTACCCTTGGACTGCAGGGCAGCTTGAACTTGTTTGGATGTTAGTCGAGGTTCTTTATCCACCGTCCGCACAATCTTGCGTTGAAATCTCTCGTTAATTTTTCTTTTCCGTCCACATCTAAGGAGGTTAGCCACAGTGCCATGGGCTTTACACTTCTTGATGACACTGCGCACGGTAGACACAGGAACATTCAGGTCTTTAGAGATGGACTTGTAGCCTTGAGATTGCTCATGCTTCCTCACAATTTTGCTTCTCCAGTCCTTGAGATGGAGTTCCAAATCCAAAACCCAAGGGTTCATCAAAGTCAGCTCTCTCAGTTTCTCAACCATTAGTGCCCATGGATGGCAGACTTATGTCAAATCCTATCCCATCCTTTCCACTGTAAACTTTACAAACTCACTAGAACCTCTATGAAAGTGGATAAATAACTGGAAACCTTCTTTCCTCTACATTAATATGGACAGAAACATAACTTTAAACCGAAAGAAACATTAGCATGCGCTCATCACAATTCCTGATATGACAGCTGCATTAAACAGGGTACAACGCAGACCAGGCCCGAGCACCAGGAACAGGTGTTACAATTGCTAGCGGATAATGCTTCCAGCTGCTTTTCCACGAGCCTGTCAGCCACTACCTCCAGTCGTGTTCATACCAAACAGTCTGCCCCTCCTTCCTCCCAACATGCCCAATCTTCTCAGCAGTCATCCCACCCTTGCCCCCTCCCAGAATCTATTTTCGGGTCCATTTATTCCCTCTGTTGAACCACTTCCCGAATTGCTACCAGACTTTGTGTGTCCTGATGCCCAAATACTGGAGAATCCGCCATTTTCTGCCAATTTTGTGGTTGTGGACCTGCAACCGGTGTTTCTCGGCCTCAGTGATGATGACGAGACACAGTTGCCATAGGGCAAGCTGTGGTTATGTGTGGTTTGCAGTAAGAGGAGAGTGAGCAATTAGAAGAGGAGTTGGTGGACGACGAGTCCACCGACCCGACATGGGAAGGGGTGATGTCTAGCAGGGAAAGCAGTGTAGATGGAAGGCAAGCTAAGCAAGAAAAAGGGTGGCTAGAGGCAGAGGCATGGACAGGTGTGATGTCTAGGGGGGAAAGCAGGAAAAAGGTGGCTAAAGGCAGAGGCATGTCCAGAGACATAGGACAGTCACTCATTCTTGTATACTGTCATACAGTATATAGGACCTAATATACGCTGAATATATCTAGCCTCTGTGTATACAAAAGAAAACATTTGTATACATCACAAAATGCGTAAAGATATCGCTAAGGGATGTGGACGAGGACGTCCCCGGGGGCTTGGAAATGCTGCTGGGGAGCAAGGTTGTGGTCAAGCTACAGCTAGAGGCAGAGGCATGTCCAGAGGCACAGGACAGCTGCTTCATAGAAGCCAGGCCAGAGCCAGCAAGGCCCAAGATTTTCCCTGTACTAGCCACTCGCCCAAATCTCGCCCATGTTGGCCACCTCCCTTGATGTTGTGTAGATTTTGCAGCGTATGCATGGAGGACAAACTGAGTGCGTTTTGCACAATGTGCAACTCAAAACTAAATAGGGGTCTGAGAAAAGCAACCTGAGCACCTCAGCCATGCGCCGTCATTTGTAAGGCAAGCTTTGGGCTCCGTGGGAGAGAGCAAATGCAGAACAATCGTTGTCCTCAGCGACGCCAGAGCTGGTGCTACAGTCCAGACCACCAGCCTGGACACCTCCACATCTGCCTCTGACACTTAGGGGAGTTTACCCTCATCTGCCCCTTTTCCTGCCTCTGCTCCTTTTACCTGCACCATCATGCGCCTCTTCCCAGCAACTCCCCATCTCCCAGGCGTTTCATTGCAGGCAGAAGTACAGCGCAACCCACCCACATGCCCAAGCCTTCAAAGGCCTCTTCTCAAAACTGCTGGCCCTGGAGATGTTGGCGTTTATGCTAGTGGAGACTCAGGCCTTCCATTACCTGATGGCAGCTGCGGCACCTCACTATGCTGCCCCTAGCCGTCACTAATTCTCTTCTCTCGGTGTTCCGTCCCTGACTTGCGACAGCACGTGTCTGTGAAGCATGGGATTTTTCAAAAAAACAATCAGGTCTTGAATGATGAAAAGAATCCAAGGAGTTTATTTCAGGAAGTCCAGTTTTAACAAAAAATAATAATTCTTCAGAAAATCTCCATAATGTATACAACAAACACCTTGTACCTCAGGCTGCTGTAGTCTCACAAACTATCCATCATGTGAACTTCACCAACACATACCCAGCTTTCTGGGAATTGGAATCATTTTATACCTTAGACATTTCCCATAATACTCTGCAGTTTTCCCTATAAAACCCTGGAGTTGCTGCAGACTTGCCTCTTATAAGATCAGGGGAGACACACCCAGTGCAACTCCACTCATGCAGGTAAATATGCAAAAACACTTTATAAATCCATGTTAATGTGAACAGTTCCTTAGTGTTAGTATATGGTTCCCAGATGGTAAGACAAGAAATAGTAGGAAAATAGAGCATTAGGTGGCCAGCCTAATGAGGAAAGAAAGAAATAAGAAGCAGTAATAGAACATTCACACAGAGATATTACCAGATCTGGGGACTTATGTACCACCACTAAGGTTATAAAGAAGAAATTACATGTAAACATAACACAAAACAGTTTACCTCTTCACATTCCTCCCCCCTTAAGAAGAAGCTTGTCCTTCTTCAGACCGCTTTCACTTCAGCACCATACCTAGACAAATGATCGGCATTTTGGTGCTTGGACCCTGACCGATGTTGTATCTCAAATTTAAATGGCTGTAATGCTAAATACCATCTAGTTATTCTGGCATTTTTGTCCTTCATGGTATGAATCCAAGTGAGGGGATGATGATCCGTCACTAAAGTAAACTCTCTTCCTAATAAATAATAGCGTAATGCCTCCAATGCCCACTTAATCGCCAGCCCTTCCTTCTCGATTGTAGAATACTTTTGTTCACGGGGAAAAAGTTTCCTACTTAAATAAAGAATAGGGTGTTCCTCACCATTAATCTCTTGACTCAGGACTGCCCCAAGTCCCACCTCAGATGCATCCGTCTGTACAATAAATGGTTTGTCAAAGTTTGGGCTTTGTAAGACTGGTTCTTTACACAAAATTTCTTTTATTTGTTCAAAAGCTAAATCACATTCTGTTGTCCATATCACGTCCTCTCTACTGTTCTTTTTAGTTAGGTCGGTTAAGGGAGCAACGATAGTAGCAAAGTTTGGAATAAAACGTCTATAATAGCCAACAAGACCTAAAAAGGATCTGACCTCTTTCTTTGTGGCTGGAATAGTCGCGGATTGAATGGCTTGTACTTTGGATATCTCTGGCCTTACTTTACCACTACCCACAATAAACCCAAGGTACTTCGTTTCTTGGAATCCCAAAGCACATTTACGTGGATTAATTGTAAATCCTGCTTTCCCAATTTCAGTTATCACCTTTTCCAAGTGATACAAGTGCTCTTCCCATGATTTGCTAAAGATTACCACATCATCTAAATAAGCAGCACTGTACTCCGTATGATCCTTCAAGAGTAAGTCCATGGCTCTTTGAAACGTGGCGGGAGCACCATGAAGACCAAATGGCATGTTTCTGAACTGATACAAACCATTAGGCATCACAAAGGCAGTTTTTTCTTTTGATTTCTCATCAAGTGGAATTTGCCAGTACCCCTTACATAAATCTAGGGTAGAAATATATTCTGCACACCCCAATCTATCTATGAGCTCATCAATACGCGGCATTGGGTAATTGTCAAAACTAGATATAGCATTAATTTTACGAAAATCTATGCAAAATCTTATTGTCCCATCTTTTTTCCCAACCATCACTACAGGTGATGACCAAGGACTTTTAGAGGGTTCAATAACGCCCAATTTAAGCATTTCCTGAACCTCATTTTCAGCCTTACCCTTTAATTTTTCAGGTATACGATAAGGTCTATGTCTGATAGGCGGATGATCTCCAGTATTTATTGTATGAGAAACTAAAGACACACGGCCAGGCTTACTTCCAAAAATATGTGAACTGGACCCTATAATCTTCCTCAGGTCACAATGTTGCTCTTTAGATAACTTTGGATTCAATGTTACCTCTGACCAGTGAGCACAATTTTTCAACAAATCATAGATTTCTTCAGACATATCCTGTGAAGACTCTGCGACAATAGTACAGGTAGTGTTATCTTTAGGACCAACCTCTGGTTCAATCCAACGTTTTAATAAATTTACATGGTAAACCTTATTTTTTTGTTTTTTATCTGGGGTTTCAATTTCAAAGTCAACAGGACCTGTTTGTCTAACCACTTTATATGGCCCTTGCCATCTGGCCAACAACTTATTCTCACTGCTGGGAAGCAAGAGAAGAACCTTATCCCCAACTTTAATTGATTTATTTTTGGAATGTTGATCATACCATTTCTTTTGGTAAACTTTTGCCTTGTGGACATTATCATGAGCTACCTTAATCAATTTCATTAATCTCTCTCTCATTTTCAATACATGTTCTACCACATTTTTCTGATGACCATCTTTACCTTCCCATACCTCTTTAATAACATCCAAGAGTCCCCTGGGTCGTCTCCCATATAACAATTCAAAAGGACTAAACCCTGTAGACTCTTGTGGAACCTCACGATAGGCAAATAATAGAAAGGGCAACCATTTGTCCCATAGTTTTGGATCATTATGTGCAAATTTCCTAAGCATGTTTTTCAAGGTTTGGTTATACTGTTCAGTCAACCCATCAGTTTGTGGATGATAAGGGGTAGTCCTGAGAGGCTGTATACCAAGAAGCTTATAAACTTCTAACAGAAAGGAAGATGTAAAGTTACTCCCCTGATCAGTAAGGATATGCTTAGGTAATCCAACCCTGCTAAACACATTCAAAATTTCCTCTGCAACTCTTTTAGCAGTAACTGTGCGCATAGGTATGGCTTCAGGATACTTGGTACAGTAATCAACAATTGTAAGAATAAAACGGTTACCTTTGGAACTTCTTTCTAGTGGACCGATAATATCCATACCCACAGTATTAAATGGTTCATCAATTATTGGTAAGGGTATAAGCTCTGCTTTGGGAGGAGCTGAAGCAGTGTACTGACATATTGGGCAACTACGACAGTAAGTAGTGATCTCATCATAAACTCCAGGCCAATAGAACCGATAGAGTACTCTGGCCAAAGTCCTTTTATAACCCAAATGTCCAGCAACAGGAACATCATGCGCTAATTTCAAAATTTCTGGTCTAAACTTTTTTGGCACAACTAACTGTTGCACTTGCTCTCCTGTTTTTGGGTGACTACACACTCTATATAAAATATTGTTTTCCACCAGATAATAGGGTGTAACAAGCTGCTTACCACTTTCTGCAACCACTTTACTGTTAGTTAAACCGTGTTCATACAATGCATATAAGTCAATGTCCTGTTTTTGTTCAAATGCAATATCAGTGTCCCACAAGTCAGCATTTTTATACTTGCCATCCAGGGAAACTCTTCTCCTAGAGACATCCTGCTGTCCTGGAACTCTCAGAGACTTTGATGATGGCGGCTCCATGATGTCCTCATGGAATGGGAAAATGTCCTCCAAAGTCTCACCTCTCTTGTGTGCCTTTGCTTTAGCTCTGGTAGTCACAGCAGACAGCTGGCTTTTCCCCACTAGCAAATCTTTGAATCCGGGTGTGGTTCTTCCAAGGATCACTGGTACTTGTAGTTCTGGAACAACAACTACTGGCATGGTAAAACATTTTTCATCCAACTGCAGGTCAATATTTGATGTGGAGTATTTTTTTGTATCTCCATGAACACAAGTAATTGGCACTTTGGGAGAGTCCATCTTCTGAGTTATTAGGTCCTCCTTTACCAAGCTTAATTTACTGCCAGAATCAAGCAAAGCATCCACGTTCTGTCCATTAACTTGGATTGGCAGCATGAAGTCACTGCTAGCAAAAAACGATCCAGACTTTGTGCCTTTAGTGCTTTTCCTGGGGCAAAATTTAGCTATGTGTCCCTTTTCTTGGCAAATATAGCACATTTTTTCACTGGTGACAGTTTTTAATGGACTTCTGGCTTCTTGACCTCTCCCTCCAGAGAAAGTTCTGAATGGTTTGGCTGGGCCAGTTGCAGACCTGCTTAGGTCTCTTTTTGCTAGGATAAAGTCCTCTGCCAAAGAAATAGCTTTGTCAGCATTTTTGGGCCGATGTTTTTTAACCCAAGCAAGAACATCAGCTGGAAGAATTTGTAGAAACTGTTCAAGTATGATCGCTTCACTGATCTGCTCAGTCATCTTGTTGTCTGGTTTCATCCATTTCATATATAAGTCTTGCAGGCGAGTAAAGACTTCTCTTGGACCATCAGTGTAGCTGTACTTGAGTTCTCTGAACCTCTGTCTGTAGGTTTCCTCACTGATGTCATATCGCCTTAGA
Source organism: Leptodactylus fuscus (assembly GCF_031893055.1). NCBI lineage: Eukaryota > Metazoa > Chordata > Amphibia > Anura > Leptodactylidae > Leptodactylus > Leptodactylus fuscus. The sequence goes on along the minus strand of NC_134267.1, from coordinate 232,595,081 downwards.
ATAGTCTCTTTAACCAAGTCATAGTTATTTGCATCATTCATGTTCATGTGGCTATATGCCAGTTGGGCTTGTCCAGTAAGATATGGCGCCAGTCTTACCACCCACTGTTCCTTAGGCCACTGACAGGTATGTGCAATTCTTTCAAATGTGGTTAAATATGCCTCAATATCATCTTCTGGAGAAAGTTTTGTCATGCGAGGGTCTTTCCAAGCAACAGGGGGTCTCAGGGTTTGAAACAGCTCCCTCCAGCGTTCATCCTGACGTCGCAATTCCTCGCAATTTCTCCTGGCTTCCTCCATTTGCCTTTTTTCTGCATTGATCTGCTGCACAGTTAACCATTTCATAAGGTCAGCAATGCTCTCTGGTAAAGTCTTTTCAGAAGGCTCAGCAACACTTGGAGTTAATGGAGCAGCTGTGGCTCCTTGCACTTCTGCATCCTCCTCTAGCAGTGCTCTCTGTCTGACACCTTGACTTTCCATATTCACTAGTTTCCTTGCAACAGTTCGCTTTGCAGACTTAGTTGGCGGCTTTGCATTAATACGCCAGGAACGTGTCTTGTACATAACTCCCTTGTTTCTTTAGGCTTGAGTACTTACAGCAATACTCCAAAAATCATCCCACTTCTGACACCATATGTGAAGCATGGGATTTTTCAAAAAAACAATCAGGTCTTGAATGATGAAAAGAATCCAAGGAGTTTATTTCAGGAAGTCCAGTTTTAACAAAAAATAATAATTCTTCAGAAAATCTCCATAATGTATACAACAAACACCTTGTACCTCAGGCTGCTGTAGTCTCACAAACTATCCATCATGTGAACTTCACCAACACATACCCAGCTTTCTGGGAATTGGAATCATTTTATACCTTAGACATTTCCCATAATACTCTGCAGTTTTCCCTATAAAACCCTGGAGTTGCTGCAGACTTGCCTCTTATAAGATCAGGGGAGACACACCCAGTGCAACTCCACTCATGCAGGTAAATATGCAAAAACACTTTATAAATCCATGTTAATGTGAACAGTTCCTTAGTGTTAGTATATGGTTCCCAGATGGTAAGACAAGAAATAGTAGGAAAATAGAGCATTAGGTGGCCAGCCTAATGAGGAAAGAAAGAAATAAGAAGCAGTAATAGAACATTCACACAGAGATATTACCAGATCTGGGGACTTATGTACCACCACTAAGGTTATAAAGAAGAAATTACATGTAAACATAACACAAAACAGTTTACCTCTTCACAGTGTCCCATAACATTAGTCGGGCCCTGTGTTCTGAGCTTTGCTCTAAGGTGCAGTTGACCACCATGCATGAACAAACGCATGCGGACAGGGACACTACATCTCACTCACGACACGCTGGGTGAATGTAGTCAAGGCTGTGACCCGCTCACAAATCCTCTACCGTAACATCGACCCCAGCTGCGAGCTCGAAACGCTGCAGCACTGGTATGGGGAGACGTCAGCAGGACGTGCCGAAGCTCATCAGCTTGGCCGACAGAAAACACACTTCCCTCGAGGTTAGGGATGCCATCCTCGATACGATGGCAATGTGGTCTTCCCCGCTTCCCCCGGGGCCCAGGCAGGTTTGCTTATGTGATAATGGCCGGAACATGGTAGCAGATCTGCAGCTTGTCAGACTCAAACACGATCCACACATGGCTCACGTTTTTAACTTGTTGGTGGAAAGGTACTTTGAAACCTACACCATTGTGCCTGATATACTGGTGAAAGTGCGGACATTTTCGTAAGTGAAAAGTAACCTCTGCTAGGCTGAAAACATTCAGAGCACACTCCTGTCATCTTCACACCGTTGGCTGACGGAGGAAGACGAGGGGGATGAAGTGGCATTTGATGTCACTGTCCCACACGAGGCTTGAGGGGAAGTTCAGTGCATCCCATTGCTTCAGCACGGATGGTGTGAAGGGGAGTGGAAAATGGAAGAAATAGAGAGTGATCCTTCCAGTTTGGGGCAGCAAAGTCATGCCAAGTAACACACTGGCACACATGGCTGACTTCATGTTGGGTTGCTTTTCAAGAGACAAAGGCGTAGTTCACATCTTTGAGAGCAAACAATACTGGATTTTTGCAATCCTCGACCCCCGGTATAAGAAAAAAATCTCATCCTTTGTTCTGGTAGGGGAGAGGAAAAATCACATAAATGATTGCAACTGGTGTAGAATACGATGGAAATGTTTCCGTCAACCCTCGCTGGCGGCAGAGAGGAGATTTCCTCCAAGAGGCTAACAACTGCCATCCGGTCCACAACCACCAGGGGAACACTCTCCAAGGTCTGGGACACGTTAATGCCCCCTCCCTGGCCAAACTACCGCCACTGAGGGGCCTAGCGTCATCAGGATGGAAAAGTATAGGCACATGTTGCGTGAGTACCTGGTCAACCACAGCCCTGTCCTCTCCGATCCCTCTGTGCCTTACACGTATTGGGTGTAGAAGTTGGACCTGTGGCTCTTAGGGTGAGTGGAGGATTCCACCAGCTGAGGTTTGGGTGAGTTTGGCGAGGGGGTGCAACTACGCCCCGCAGTTAGCCTTTTTGGTGGCATAGAGTGTACACAATGAACCCCAACTGTCACTTGCTGAGCCACTCTTCTATTTGTAACTGCATGATAGAACCTGCATGTCTATGCTCTCTTGAGTTAGAGATAGATTGGGGCCCCTGCATTTTAAGTTTATGCCCCATTCAGCTTCAGCCCATAAACAGAGATGTTATTTTGTGCCCATGAGTGCCAATTCAGCCATGCCACCCCCAGGATTAATTCTCTTACCTCCCTTTTGGAGTTGTCACTTGCCCCAGCAGCATATACAGTTTCAGGCCCACCATTCAGCTTCAGCCCATAAACTGAGATGTTATGTTATATTTAGCTCAGACCTGGGCAAAGCACGGCCTCCGGGCCATATCCGGCCCTCTGACTGATTCAGACTGGCCCGCACAGCATGTCTAGGGAGGCGTGTCTTAGTGCCGGCAGGACAGTGCAAGATGGAGACATGTGGTGTGTGTCATAAGGTACTGAAAAGGGAATGTGAGATGTAGGGTGGAGAATGTGTGTGTGTCTATATGTGTCTGTGTCTATATTTGTCTGTCTATGTGTGTCTGTCTATATGTGTCCGTCTGTATGTGTGGGTGTGTCTATATGTGTCCGTATGTACGTCTGTGTGTGTGTCTCAGTAACCTAGGGGCAGAGATGGAAGGGGAATGTTATACTAGGGCAGAGATGGCAGATGGAGGGGGGACATGAAACTGGGGGTAGATGAAGAGAGCACTTAAACTGGGGGGACATTAAACTGGGGACAACTGGAGGCGGCATTAAACTTTGGAGGAAGATGGAGGGGGACCTGTCTGCCTCTAGTTGCCCCCAGTTTAATGTCACCCTCCAGCTACCCCTACGGTTTAATGTTTGCTTCCAGCTTCCCGATTTTAATGTCCCCTTCTAGTTGCCCCCAGTTTCATGTCCCGCTCCAGCTGTCAATTTATTGCCCCCCTTCAACTACCCCCACTGTTTAATGTCCCCCTCCAGCTGCTCCAGTTTCATGTCCCCTCTAGTTTCCCCCAGTTTAAACTGGGACACCAGGAGAGGGGCTTAATACTGTGGGCCAGTTGGAAGGGAACATTATAATGTGGGGGCATATAATGTACGCGTGACTGTAGGAGGATTATACTTTGTGGGGGCACATGGAAAGATGATTGGGAATGGACGGAGTCAACGTAGAAGTGGGTGGAGCTAAATTTGCCATGGTGCGGCCCTCTAGAATAGTTTCAATTTCTTTTGTGGCCCCATTGGAAAATTAATTGCCCACCCCTGATTTAGCTGTATACCACTTTTATTTGGGAGCGGACTACAACCAGGAAAGCTGGATTCAGCATCTATTTTGCTGTATACCACTTGTTTGGGAGTGGAATACAACCAGGAAAGCTGGATTCAGCATATATATACTATACACAGATTTTCTGTATACCACTTCGGTTTTTTGGGGGGTATACACAGAGGAAAGCTGGATTGAGCGTACATGGACTCCTCTCCCTGCAGTATAGCTCTGAAAAGAGCTTTTGTTGTTCTTCACATTTCCTGCCTAGCAGAAGCTAATCTGTCAGGATACGGAGTCGCCACGGTCTCCTTGCTGCGCAGCGTCTCCCTGGGAGACGTGTTAGGAGTTCTATTGGGTGTGCTTAGGTCATTAAGGGTTAATCTTTTCCTTGCTTTCAGTCTCCATGCCATTAGCCATCAGGTGTGTTCTCTGCTGCTATTTAAACCCCACCCAGGCATGGATCCTTGCCAGCCATTCACTTTGTGTTTCCTGGTTCCCCTGCTCAGTCTGATTCCCTGTCTGTTTGTTTCTTGATTTTTTATACCCGGCTTGTATTTTGACTATCCCTTGTCTTTTGATTTGGTACCTTTATTATATCTCCTGGCTCGACCTCTTGCTCGTCTGACCTCGCCTTCTCTTCTGTGTCTTGCTGGGACTTGTGGTCCTCCCTGGTTCCATGCTGTTTAGTCTTTTGTTTTGCATTGCATTTACACTGTGCTTTCTGTCCCTAGCACTTTCAGGGTCTCCTCTTCCCTTATCCTAGCCGCCGGGATAGAAGTGTAGGAGTCGTGGTAGGCGCACTTCAATTAGGAAGTGCATTAGTCTGCCTCATCTCAGATACTACAGCATAGTCATAGCCGCAGGGCCTACGACCCCTTTTGTCATTAGCTGCACAGTGTTGCTTTCCAGCTGTGTTCCTTTGCACTGCCTGACCCTGACTCCAATCCTTACATAATCCTTCTCTAGCCCTCAGCAGATCTCTGTCCCTATCTCTCTCCAAGCCACAAATGAGACGAACATTGCCGCCACTATTCTTATGAATCTGAAGTCACCTGATTTCGGCAGCCAATGGCTTTTTCCTATTTTTTTTTCAATGCCTACGGTGTCGTAGTTCATTTCCCCTGCACAGTGATTGGTGCAAAAAAAGCGCCAGGGAAGGTGGGAGGGGATACAAATTTTTACTGCGTTTTCCGCATGGTATTCGATTGGAATCGAATTGCCTGATATTCGATTGAATACCTATTTGATCGAACGCTGTTCACTCATTTCTATTTATTAACATCCCTGCCTTCCTGATGACTATATACACAGTGCTCAATGAGCACTGCATACACAGCTATGGGAGCTGCCATGATGCGGCTCCCCTATGACCCGGCAGTCATGATGCGGCTCCCCTATGACCCGGCAGTCATGTGGCAGTCTTCCCTTATCCTATCCGCCGGGATAGAAGCGTAGGAGTCGTGGTAGGCGCACTTCAATTAGGAAGTGCATTGGTCTGCCTCATCTCAGATACTACAGCATACCACGCCTACCACGACTCCTACACTTCTATCCCAGCGGCTAGGATAAGGGAAGACTGCCACATGACTGCCGGGTCATAGGGGAGCCACATCATGACTGACGGGTCATAGGGGGATCAGAGACAAAGCTGCTGGGTCTTAGAAGACCCAGATCAGCTCTGTAGTTATAGACAGGAGGCTACATTCCTCTTGTAACTGGAGCTAAATCTATCGGACCCCGTTTCAGGGGAAATCAGCCCACACCAAAAAATGCTAATAAAATGTCCCCCAAAAGTCTATTATGACCATATTGGGACACAATGTAAAATTAAATTAATTAAATTAAATAAATTATAAAATAATATCACTCCCACATCACAGGTTCTAGCTCCACTCCCGATGACACAATACCAAATAAAAATTACCGTAACAGAGGGGAAACTATTTAACCCCTTTAAATGGCCATAACTTTGAGACGCTTTAACTTACACAAGTGATTCTGAGATTGTTTTTTCGTAACACATTGTACTTCATGTCAGTAGTAAATTTTCGTCGATATGTGTTGTCTTTGATTATGAAAAAATAGGAAATTTGACGAAAATTTGGAAAAAAAATGCAGTTTTCAAACTTTGAAATTGCAAGCCTTTCAAATGGAAAGCCATACTACCCAATTTTTTCATAAATATAATTAACCATGTCTCTGATTTATGTAGAAGTCAAATTTTAATCACCCTTTCATTTTTTTCAGATATTATAAGGCAAGTCAAGCAGTACCATATATACTCGAGTATAAGCCAAATTTTTCAGCACAGTTTTTGTGCTGAAAAAGCCCCCCTCGGCTTATACTCGATTCAGCAAAGTAGGGGGAGGGGGTCTGTGACCAGCCGCAATATTAATGTATAAAATCTCCCATAAAATAGTGGGCAAAAAAAAGAAGCTTTAAAAAAAAATAAAAGTTCTAAATCCCTCCTTTCCTTAGAATACATACAAAAGTAGAAAATGACTGTGAGACACATACACATTAGGTATCCCTGTGTCTGACAGTGCCCGGTCTACTTAGCAGCCTAGGGTCACTGGTTAGAACTCAGGCTGCAGAAGATACTTATGGGCACCCCTCGATCTCGCCGCGGGGGGTGCCCAGGTGGCACTTTATCTTTTCTAAGCCCCTTGGATACGGCGGTGATGTTTCACTGCCGGCATCTAAGGGGTTAAAACCTCCGCTCGGAGATCAGTTCCGAGTGGAGTACTTCGAGCACAGTGTTAGCTATAAGATATAGCTAATACTTGCTTCTGATGCCGCCCGCAGAATCATCTAACCTGCGGGCGACATCGCATGTCAGGGAAAGTTTGTTACTTCAACAAACTTTCCCTGACATGGCCGCTACATGATCGGGACCTGAATCTATCAGATCCTGATCATGTCTCCGTGGACCCCAGCAGCTATTAGCACTGGGTCCACGGAGCTCCCGACCCTCGGGGAGACCCTATCCCCATTTTACAAGGGGCCGTTAATTAACGTCGGCGCGGCACAGAGCCCAAGCCGCGCCGACGTTAATCTACAGGGGCCGGTCGGGAAGCGGTTAACATCTCTTTACGATCTATAAACCTGATGTTTAAAAATCTTTTTTTTTTTTAAGACAACTCCTACATTCCTAAGAATCTAGTTTTTTCTTTGTGTGCATTCTCTGATGAGTTTCATAATTTCCTTTCTTTGCAAAGCACTTCCCACATTCTACACATGAATACGGCTTCTCTCCCGTGTGAAGTCTCTCATGTTTAAGAAGTTTCGCGTTCTCAGTAAAACATCTTCCACATTCTGAACACGAAAATGGCTTCTCCCTTGTGTGGGTTCTCTCATGGATAACAAGCTTTGATCTCTGTATAAAAGTTTTTCCACATTCTAAACAGGGAAACGGCTTATCTCCTGTGTGCGTTTTCTGATGTTTAGAAAGATTTGATTTATCTAGAAATCTTCTCCCACATTCTAAACACGAAAACGGTTTCTCCCCGGTGTGAATTCTCTCATGTAAAGCAAGTTTTGATTTCTCGATAAAAGATTTGCCACATTGTGAACATGAGAATGGCTTCTCTCCTGTGTGATTTCTCTGATGTTTAACAAGATTTAATTTACTTTTAAAACATTTCCCACATTCTAAGCACAAAAATGGTTTCTCTCCTGTGTGAATGCTTTCGTGTCTAGCCAGCTTATATTTCCCGGCAAAACATTTTCCACACTGCGAACATGAGAATGGCTTCTCTCCTGTGTGAACTCTCTGATGATGGTTAAGTTTGTCTTTAGTGATGAAAGATTTCTCACATTCTGGACATTGAAACGGCCTCTCTCCTGTGTGAGTTCTCTCATGTTTAATAAGCTTACATTTTATTGAAAAACATTTCCCACATTCAAAACATGTAAATGGCTTCTCTCCTGTGTGAGTTCTTTCATGTGTGGAAAGATTTGTCTTCGTTGTAAAACATTTTCCGCATTCCGAACACATAAATGGCTTCTCTCCTGTGTGAATTCTCTCATGTATATCTAGAATACATTTTCTTGTAAAAGATTTTCCACATTCTGAACATGAAAACCGATTCTCCTCTGTGTGAATTTTCTCATGTTCAACAAGCTTAGATTTCGATGTAAAACCTTTCCTACATTCCGAACAAATAAATGGCTTCTCTCCTGTGTGAATTCTCTCATGTATAACTAGAATACTTTTTCTTGTAACAGATTTTCCACATTCTGAACATGAAAACCGCTTCTTTTCTGTGTGAATTTTCTCATGTGCAAGAAGCTTAGATTTCGATGTAAAACATTTCCCACATTCAGGACAGGAGTTTGGGTTTTTCCTTGTGTGAATTCTTTTGTGTATAGAAAGATGTGAACTTTTTGTAAACTCTTCTCCACAATCACTACATTGAAACCTATTAACCCCTTTGTGACCCGAGGTTGTGGCAACAATCTCAGATTGGTCAGGAGAAGGTTCCTTGTGATTCGGGGGATTACATGGTTCCAGGGGAAAACTAAGGGTCATGAGGTTTTCTATTGAATGCTCTATGATGTCTTCATCTTCCACTTTTAGTGATAACATCCCATTTTCCTCAAAGTTCTTATTGGAATTTTCTGTTAGGAATAAAATGGATTACAAGATTTTATTTTAAACAAATGAGCCATGAGTGTCAGTGTATAGCATAGCTCTCCTAAATAGGCATACCAAGGAATGATGGGAAACACTTGACAGTGAAAAGTGTGCAAGTCCTAAAAACACTTACCCATATTGGGTGTCACAACTAAGAGGCCAAGAGGTGTAGGTGCACAGCGCCGCAATCATAGTAACCATGATATATATTGTTACACTTTATGGTTAATTCCATTATAGTAATTATGACATGTAGAAATGAATGGACTTAGCCGGCACGCGGGGGGTTAAGTGGCCGGCCGCCGGCAAAGTCTGCATGCCGGCAGCTTCCATTCATTTCTATGGGAGCGTGCTATTTGAAACGGCTGTTTCGAATAGTGTTTGCTCATCTCTAATGACATGTAATATTTCACTGAGTTGATCTCAGGACTTTGCATTACAAACTTGCTTTTTTTGCACCAGCAGTATGTACAGTCCTATGAAAAAGTTTGGGCACCCCTATTAATCTTAATCATTTTTAGTTCTAAATATTTTGGTGTTTGCAACAGCCATTTCAGTTTGATATATCTAATAACTGATGGACACAGTAATATTTCAGGATTGAAATGAGGTTTATTGTACTAACAGAAAATGCGCAATATGCATTAAACCAAAATTTGACCGGTGCAAAAATATGGGCACCTCAACAGAAAAGTGACATTAATATTTTGTAGATCCTCCTTTTGCAAAGATAACAGCCTCTAGTCGCTTCCTGTAGCTTTTAATCAGTTCCTGGATCCTGGATAAAGGTATTTTGGACAAACAATTCAAGTTCAGTTAAGTTAGATGGTCGCCGAGCATGGACAGCCCGCTCTCAAATGATCTGAAAACAAAGATTGTTCAACATAGTTGTTCAGGGGAAGGATACAAAACGTTGTCTCAGAGATTTAACCTGTCAGTTTCCACTGTGAGGAACATAGTAAGGAAATGGAAGACCACAGGGACAGTTCTTGTTAAGCCCAGAAGTGGCAGGCCAAGAAAAATATCAGAAAGGCAGAGAAGAAGAATGGTGAGAACAGTCAAGGACAATCCACAGACACCTCCAAAGAGCTGCAGCATCATCTTGCTGCAGATGGTGTCACTGTGCATCGGTCAACTATACAGCGCACTTTGCACAAATAGAAGCTGTATGGGAGAGTGATGAGAAAGAAGCCGTTTCTGCACGTACGCCACAAATAGAGTTGCCTGAGGTATGAAAAAGCACATTTGGACAAGGCAGCTTCATTTTGGAAACAAAGATTGAGTTGTTTGGTTATAAAAAAAAGGCGTTATGCATGGCGTCCAAAAAGAAACAGCATTCCAAGAAAAACACTTGCTACCCACTGTAAAATTTGGTGGAGGTTCCATCATGCTTTGGGGCTGTGTGGCCAATGCCGGCACCGGGAATCTTGTTAAAGTTGAGGGTCGCATGGATTCCACTCAGTATCAGCAGATTCTTGAGAATAATGTTCAAGAATCAGTGACGAAGTTGAAGTTACGCCGGGGATGGATATTTCAGCAAGACAATGATCCAAAACACTGCTCCAAATCCTCAGGCATTCATGCAGAGGAACAATTACAATGTTCTGCAATGGCCATCCCAGTCCCCAGACCTGAATATCATTGAACATCTGTGGGATGATTTGAAGCGGGCTGTCCATGCTCGGCGACCATCTAACTTAACTGAACTTGAATTGTTTGTCCAAAATACCTTTATCCAGGATCCAGGAACTGATTAAAAGCTACAGGAAGCGACTAGAGGCCGTTATCTTTGCAAAAGGAGGATCTACTAAATATTAATGTCACTTTTCTGTTGAGGTGCCCATACTTTTGCACCGGTCAAATTTTGGTTTAATGCATATTGCACATTTTCTGTTAGTACAATAAACCTCATTTCAATCCTGAAATATTACTGTGTCCATCCGTTATTAGGTATATCAAACTGAAATGGCTGCTGCAAACACCAAAATATTTAGAACTAAAAATGATTAAGATTAATAGGGGTGCCCAAACTTTTTCATAGGACTGTATTGTGTCACTTTCTTGAGCTATACCTCAGCTCCCATAAGGTCCGCCCATGGTTAACCCTTGTGTGATCTTACATTACACTCTGTCATACCTTAGCTTGTGAAAGGTCCCTCGGCAATCGGGTCTCGGCTGTACATTACAGCAGAGAACCGGTTGTTATGTCAACCGCTCTGCAGTAGAGTGGCCGCCATTAGCTTTAAAGACCCGGCATCGACTGTAGTAGAACAGCGGATGCCCGGGAGGGTTTTAGCTGCAAGGGCCCGCAGCATTACCACACTCCTGCCGCTGTAGGAAACCAGCAGCGGCAGAAGTGTGGCGATGCTGCTATTCCATTCCTCGGTCCCCCTTATAGACCACATTCGGACTTATAGTCCGAAAAATACGGTACTCCTCAGTCTCCAAGGCTTCTCTCATGTATCTCATGTTCTAGAAGTCTGTACCACAAACTGAATGGACGAACTCGCCCCTTGAAACCAATAAGAGCAATCGGAAAACCCCAAATAAAAATTAAATAAATAAAAATTATACCAACATATAACAGATCAATGGATGCCACAAACAACACTCATGTGCCTACATTACATGTCATGGGTATGCAGTGTATATGATGGTATATGTGCTTCAACATGGCCACCAGTGTCCGTAGTATCGCTGGGTGATTAACATTTTACCTTGATTACAATTACTGAATAATTATTTTTGGACACTCCTGTTTTCACATGCCTTGCCCCCTATTTATATACCGTGCCTCTGAATTTTGGTTTCGGTTACTCACTTATCAGCAGTCCTGATGGGATAGTGTCCAGTGAGTGACATATACTTTAGCCCATGTGAAACAGATTGGCATTGATGTAAAATAATTCAGATAATCAATGTGAATAAGTTCATATCCATTAATTAAGCTGACTTTTATTTCAGTTATTATGCCTGTGCAACAAAAAATATATTTCTTCTCACCTCCAGATATAATCGGCTGGTAGTTTTCCATCATGGCGTCCTTGTACAGGTCCTTGTGTCCTTCTAAATACTCCCACTCCTCCATGGAGAAATAGACAGTGACATCCTGACACCTTATAGGAACCTGACAACACAATGATACGGTCATCCCCCGACCCCTCCATGGTGTTCCTGTATAACGTCTCAGCATTCCCAGCAGCGCTCACCTCTCCAGTCAGCAGCTCAGTGATCTTGTTGGTCAGTTCTAGGATCTTCTGCTCCTGTATCGGTGAGTGCGGGGGTGGGTCTGTGATGGGGCTGTGGCTCCTGCTCCGTCCTCCTGACTCATGGACATGGCTGCTGGGAGTCACACAGTCACCCGATGTCTTCTTCACTATTGTGTATTCCTGTGTATGGTGAGAGACACTTACCACCTACCACTTGCTGGAATCACGTCATTGTTACTCTCTAATAAAGCGTTGCTAGCTTTTTCCCTATGGTCGTTATCACGAGAGACTTCTAGAACTTTATAGAGATATAGAAAGTTTACCTCTCCGGTCAGCAGGTAGATGATCTCCAAGGTGAAGTTTAATATTCTTTGGGTAATCTCATTCCAGTCCTTGTCCATCCCTGGAAGGTCATTCAGGATAAGAGTGTCAGAAAACTGGATCCAATAGAGACTTCTAAAACTACTGACACCATTATAAGAACTTCTAAGTCATAGAGGACAACTCACACAGGATATGTGAGAAATGGGTTATAAGTGAGAGCCCCACCTCTAGAACCCATAACTATGTGGAGAATGTGATGAGGCCCTGCTGCCACCTACAGGCTGATTATGAACAGAGAGGTGGCCATGAATGTGCACGTTACTTCGATATGACTAAGGTGTATGGAATAGCAGTGGAGGTGACAATGTAGTCCTGACTCATGATAAACTGACACATGGCTGATAATGGGGATGTATCAGTGCACTTTACCACCTGCATTAGACATGGTACACACCATATAACCAGTGTTTTATACTGACAGTTTATTGCCATTAGTATAAGTGGTTCAACATGGCCACCAGTACCAACCTGTGCCCATAGTAATGTACAACAAGTTATATATCTCCTCTTACCATGTGATGTAAGCGACTGGTAGTTTTCCATCATGGCGTCCTTGTACAGATCCTTGTGTCCTTCTACGTACTCCCACTCCTCCATGGAGAAATAGACAGTGACATCCTGACACCTTATAGGAACCTGACAACACAATGATACGGTCATCCCCCGACCCCTCCATGGTGTTACTGTATAACGTCCCAGCATTCCCAGCAGCGCTCACCTCTCCAGTCAGCAGCTCAGTGATCTTGTTGGTCAGTTCTAGGATCTTCTTGTGGCTCCTGCTCCGTCCTCCTGACTCATGGACATGGCTGCTCGGAGTCCTACAATCACCCGATGTCTTCTTCACCGCTGTGTATTCCTGTGTATGGAGAGAGGGAGAGACAAATTTAGGGAAACCAATTTCGCGATCCTGTTGTATAGAGCTCTAGTGAGACCACATTTGGAATCATGGGGTCATTTCTGTAGACATCACATAAAGTGTCTTTGACAAGTCTTTGTGACAAGTACCAGGAGAAGATCCCTCTAGGAGTCATTTACTTTCGATTGATATTGATTCCACCATTTACGTAGACTCCATCCTCTTGTAGATATTGTGTCTGTCTACGTTTACTAAAGTCCACCATCTCCTTGGTCTTCCCAGCATTAATCCTGAGATGGTTCTGCTGGCACCATTCAACAAAATCCCGGTTTAAGTCTCTGTATTCCCCATCGTCTCCATCAGTGATAAGGCCGACTATAGCAGAGTCATCGGAGTACTTCTGTAAGTAACAGCTGGATGAGTTGTGCCTAAAGTCAGCAACGTACAGTGTGAAGAAAAATGGGGCAAGAACTGTACCTTGTGGTGCCCCCGTACTACAGATCACAGTGTCAGACAGTCCCGGGCTCTTACATACTGAGGGCGGTTTGTCAGGCAGTCTAGGATCCAGTAGGACAGGTGATGGTCCACTCCACCAAGGTTCAGCTTTTCCCTCAGTAGCCCTGGCTGAATGGTGTTGAACGCACTGGAGAAGTCAAAGAACATTATTCTCACAGTGTTCCCGGGTTTATCCAGGTGAGAGAGAGCTCTATGAAGATGACGTCATATACCCCAATACCCGGCTGATAGGAAAACTGGAGTGGGTCCAGAGCGGATCTCACTAGGGGGCGTAGGTGTGTCAGCACCAGTCTCTCTAGGACCTTTATCAGGTGGGATGTCAGTGCTACAGGTCGGTAGTCATTGTAGCCCATCGGGTTGGGTTTCTTTGAGACTAGTACCACGCAAGAGGTTTTCCACAGTTGTACCACCTACAACTTGGTAGAATCAGGTTGATGCTGCTCTCCTGCCTATTCTACTTACAAAATTTATCTCTATACAGCCAATAGCACAAGTAACCAAAATCTTGTGTAGTGAAATCACTTCTCTTTATTCCATATATATATTACAGACACAACTATCACAGACATCTAAAAACCATTAAAAACCTGTATTTATTTTCATAGTAATCAATCACTTTTTTGTGAATTAGACGCGCTTTACTGCTTCAGTCTGACCATGATGGAAATTTAGTATGGAGTCGCAAACACTGGTTTGACCTACACCTCCAGGCCCACCTGACTCTTCTTCCTGGCCGGCCCTTTCCTTCTCATTACAACGCTCCTACTTGTCTATTCTGGATTTTCTCTTCATTGTGTTTCTTAGTAAATATTACAATACAGAAATATAGAAATTTTACCTCTCCGGTCAGCATGTAGATGATCTCCAAGGTGAAGTTTAATATTCTTCTGTTAATTTTCCTCCAGTCCTTGTCCATCCTGGAGAATGTGAGAAAAATGGATCCACTTGAGGCTTCTAGTATGGCCGGTAACTGTACAAGAGGCTGTAAATCCTAGAGAGGACAACATACACAGGATATACCATAAATGTCATATAAAAGGGGGTCCCACCTCTTGAACCCATATCGGTCTGAAGAAGGGGGGTCCTCTGCTGCCCCAACCAGGCAGATTATGAATAGAGAGGTAGCCATGTATGTGTGTGTCTTTCTATAGTCATGGCCAAAAGTTTTGAGAATGACGCAAATCTTATATTTTCACATGATCTGCTCCCTCTGGTTTCTGTGTGTTTGTCAGATGTTTTTATCACATACAGAAATATAATTGCAATCATATTATGAGTAACAAAAGCTTATATTGACAGTTAGAATGAGTTAATGCAGCGTTGCAATATTTGCAGTGTTGACCCTTCTTCTTCAGGACCTCTGCAATTCTCCCTGGCATGCTCTCAATCAACTTCTGGACCAAATCCTGCCTGATAGCAGTCCATTCTTGCACAATCAATGCTTGCATTTTGTCAGAATTTGTAGGTTTTTGTTTGTCCACCCTTTTCTTGATGATTGACCACAAGTTCTCAATGGGATTAAGATCTGGGAAGTTTCCAGGCCATGGACCCAAAACCTCTATGTTTTGTTCCCTGAGCCATTTAGTTCTCACCTTTGCTTTATGGCAAGGTGCTCCATCATGCTGGAAAAGGCATTGTTGATCGCCAAACTGCTCTTGGACGGTTGGGAGAAGTTGATCTTGGAGGACATTCTGGTACCATTCTTTATTCATGGCTGTGTTTTTAGGCAAGACTGTGAGAGCGCCGATTCCCTTGGCTGAGAAGCAACCCCACACATGAATGGTTTCAGGATGCTTTACAGTTGGCATGAGACAAGACTGGTGGTAGCGCTCACCTCGTCTTCTCCCAATAAGCTGTTTTCCAGATGTCCCAAACAATCAAAAAGGGGATTCATCAGAGAAAATGACTTTACCCCAGTCCTCAGCAGTCCACTCCCTGTACCTTTTGCAGAATATCAGTCTGTCCCTGATGTTTTTTCTGGAGAGAAGTGGCTTCTTTGCTGCCCTCCTTGAGACCAGGCCTTGCTCCAAGAGTCTCCGCCTCACAGTGCATGCAGATGCACTCACACCTGCCTGCTGCCATTCCTGAGCAAGCTCTGCACTGCTGGTAGCCCGATCCCGCAGCTGAAACACTTTAAAGAGACGGTCCTGGCGCTTGCTGGTCTTTCTTGGGCACACTGGAGCCTTTTTGCCAACAATGGAACCTCTCTCCTTGAAGTTCTTGATGATGCGATAGATTGTTGACTGAGGTGCAATCTTTCTAGCTGCGATACTCTTCCCTGTTAGACCATTTTTGTGCAGTGCAATGATGACTGCACGTGTTTCTTTAGAGATAACCATGGTTAACAGAAGAGAAACAATGATGCCAAGCACCAGCCTCCTTTTAAAGTGTCCAATGGTGTCATTCTTACCACACTTATCATGACAGATTGATCTCCAGCCCTGTCCTCATCAACACCCACACCTGTGTTAATGTAGCAATCACTGAAACGATGTTAGCTGGTCCTTTTAAGGCATGGTTGCAATGATGTTGAAATGTGTTTTGGGGGATAAAGTTCATTTTCTACGCAAATATTGACTTTGCAAGTAATTGCTGTTAAGCTGATCACTCTTTATAACATTCTGGAGTATATGCAAATTGCCATTAGAAAAACTGAAGCAGTAGACTTTGTAAAAATTAATATTTGTATCATTCTCAAAACTTTTGGCCATGACTGTATATTCACTTTTATACGAGTAATGTACAGGAGAACAGCAGAGCTGACAATGAAGTCCTGACATATTAGACACTGTACACACTATATAACCAGTGTTTGATGTGAAATTTGTATATAAACCACTTCTATTAACTTTATACATAGGGCGGTGCACTCCTGACCCTGCACTCTCCTTCTTTATAAAAATCCTTATTAAGGCTAAGGCCCCACGTTGCGGAAACGCAGCTTTTTTGGTTGCAGATTTTTTTGCGTTTTTTTGAGCCAAAGCCAAGAACTAACTTTATAGGTCCAAGCTCCATCCACATGTTACAGGACACGACTGGTGACGGCTCATAAAGTTTTATGTTTATGCAATGACAGTCACCTCTATTACAACATTGTCTGACCCCTGTATAAGTAATGCCGCCCCTGCTACCTCTTGTGTCACCCCCTCTACCTCATAGATTGTAAGCTCTTGCGAGCAGGGCCCTCAGTCCCATTGTGTGAAATGACTTTCTTTGTAATGTATCTTACTGTCTGTATCTGAACCCTACAAATTGTACAGCGCTGAGGAATATGTTGGTGCTATCTAAATAAAAATGTATTATTATAAGAATGGCTATAAAAGGAATGGGAAGTATATAGGAGGGTCTTACACTTCTCCCTTCTTCTCAATCCACTCCTGGCTTTGCCTAAAAAAACGCAATAAAATCTGCAACAAAAAAAAGCTGTGTTTCTGCAACGTGGGGCCTTACCCTTAAGGATTAGCTTATCTTTAAAAAAGAAAAAAAATAGTTAGATTTTTTTAAATTTTTTCGTGTATTTTTTCCTTAGTAATGTAAAATGAATCCCCTATGTATCACTGAGAAAAAGACGTGAGAATTATTTAAATAACCAAAATGAGAAAAATCTATATTATAGCCCTCAAAATCACATGTATGAAAAAACCCAAAACTGTGTCCGATCCTGAAGTGATTAAAGTCTCCTCCGATCGTCCTCTCCTGCCTGATGTGCCGGTGGTCGGTGGCCTCGGTAGCCATACTGTACAGCGGGCAGCAGCGATGTCAGATCAGGAGCGGAGTATACCGGAGGACACCGGAGGGAAATAATCCCATAGGACATGTCTCATCTCACCACAAGACTTTCTTCTCACTATTTTACCACAATGACACAAATTGTACCACAAACTGCAACAAACCCACAAAATCCTCCGCCGTCATCTTACCTTAGGGCTGAGGTCACACAAGGAGTTCTGTGACGATTTCCTCTGCTGCTGGCTGATAACAGAGAGAACAGCACAACATCAGTGACCACCTGACCAGGACCTGCTCTGTATCTACTGCACTGCCATAGCTGAAGGACCTGTGATGATGTCACCGTCATGTGATCAGCAGTGAGGGGGCGGAGCTAAGCTGTGTACAGGATAATTAGTGACTGAAGGACCTGTGGTGATGTCACGTCACATGACCAGTGCAGTGGGCGGAGCTTCACTGTGAGAAGAATAGGTGCTAGGTGACAGAGTCTGTGGTGACGGTGGGCGGAGCTCCTGTTCTAGTTGTTTCCTATGGAGGAGAGGGAATGGTGGAGTCAGTTTTTTCTCTTCTCCCTCTATGGGATGAAGCCGACAGAAATGCTGGGAGTTGTAGTTCTCTCTTCATAGTCACCCCATAGATCTGATATCACATGCTGAGTAGGGTTGAGCGATCGGGATCGGAAAAGATCGGGGATTGAGCAAATTTTACGATCGGGATCGGCTGGAAAATGATCGGAGATCGGATTTTAAAATCGATCCTGAAATCTCAAGATCGGCTCAGCCCCAATGCTGGGAGTTCTGGTTCTCTCCGACTCCTACATGTAATATCCTCTGATAATAATCCATAACAATGACAAACATTTCTCTCACACAAAGGACTCAAATCTCTGTGTAAGGCCGTATTCACATCTGCGTTCCGGTTTCTGTTCGGGGAGTCTGTCTGGGGACCCTGCAAATAGAAACCTATACGCAGTGGCGTAACTAGGAATGGCGGGGCCCCGTGGCGAACTTTTGACATGGGGCCCCCCCGACACCGAAGATCTCGACCGAGTCCCTCCTACGCATTCCTGCGCGCTCTATTATGTCCCATAGTGGCCCCTGCACACAGTATTATACCCAATAGTGGCCCCTGCACACAGTATTATCCCCCATAGTGGCCCCTGCACACAGTATTATACCCCATAGTGGCCCCTGCACACAGTATTATACCCAATAGTGACCCCTGCACACAGTATTATACCCAATAGTGGCCCCTGCACACAGTATTATACCCAATAGTGGCCCCTGCACACAGTATTATACCCAATAGTGGCCCCTGCACACAGTATTATACCCAATAGTGGCCCCTGCACACAGTATTATGTCCCTTAGTGGCCCCTGCACACAGTATTATACCCAATAGTGACCCCTGCACACAGTATTATCCCCCATAGTGGTCCCTGCACACAGTATTATGTCCCTTAGTGGCCCCTACAGGACTAAATACTGTCACCCGCTGACCGCTATACCAGGACAAATTGTGGATAAAAAAAAATCTGGTCCTGTGCATTACAATTTAGTAACTCCATGTGCCTCATATTAATAGCAGTTAACCCTATCATGTCCCTCACATTAAGCCTTGTGTACCTCACATAAGGGTTACTGATATGTGAGAGACATGGAGGTAATAATAAAGTATCTTCATTACTATTACCCCCAAATGTCTCACATATCAGTAACTCTTATGGTGAGGCAAACAGGGGTTAATGTGAGGGAGATGATGGGGTTAACTGCTATTACTATGAGGCACATGGAGTTACTAAAACACAAGTAATCCCCCCAAATGCCTGATAGTAATAAGTAACCCCAGTACGTACCTGTGTAGCTTCAGTTTCATTTTCCTGGAGCAGCTTCTTCCTCTTCTCTTCTGTGCAGGACGGCAGGGATAAGCCCCACCTCCTCCTCTCATTGGTGGGCAGAGGACAGCAGAGAAAGGGAGGGGGGAGAGAGGGGGAACGTCCTGCAGCGCTGACAGGAGCCAGACCTGCAGCTCCTGTGTCTCAGCCGTTGCTGCAGCTTCGGGGCCCCCTGTTGGTGGAAAGTATTCCACCAACAGGGGGCCCCGATCATTATACTCGGGGGTCCGAAAAGACCTCCGAGCATAATGATAGCAGCTGTCACCGGGCCCCTAATGTCCCGGGCCCTGTGGCAGCTGCTACCGCTGCGATGGTGGTAGTTACGCCACTGCCTATACGCATTAAAAAGCTGTTACCTGGGGAACCTGCGGACCCCATAGACTATAATGGGGTGCGTGTAGTTTTTGTAAATTAGCAGATAGGAGCATCAAGGGCCACTCCAATGCTCCAAACTGTTACGAGCCACACTGCTCTAATACGAAACCTCCTTATCCACCAGCCAGTCAGTCACTACCTCAAGTCCTCTTCCTTGCCAAGAGTCTGGTCCTCCTTCCTCCCAACATACCCAATCTTCCCAGCACAGTCATCCCACATTTCTTCCCCCTCCCAGGAAATGTTTTCAGGTCTTTTAACTGTCCCTCACTCTGTCCAACCACTTCACCAATCCCAGGAGCTACCAGACGACTTTGTGTGTCCTCATGCCCAAACACTGGAGCATCTACCATCTCCGGGTGATTTAGTTAATAATAATATAATAATAAATTTTATTTATATAGCGCCAACATATTCCGCAGCGCTGTACAATTTGTAGGGTTCAAATACAGACAGTTCTATAACAAAGAAAGTCATTTCACACAATGGGACTGAGGGCCCTGCTCACAAGAGCTTACACTCTATGAGGTAGAGGGGGTGACACAAAAGTTAGCAGGGGCGGCATTGCTTATACAGAGGTCAGACCATTTTGTAGTAGAGGTGACTGTCATTACATAAACAAAACTTTATGAGCCGTCACTAGTGGTGTCCTGTAACATGTGGATGGAGCTTGGACAAATAAAGTTAGCCGGAAAAGACATTATATCATGT
Organism: Leptodactylus fuscus; assembly: GCF_031893055.1. NCBI lineage: Eukaryota > Metazoa > Chordata > Amphibia > Anura > Leptodactylidae > Leptodactylus > Leptodactylus fuscus. The sequence goes on along the minus strand of NC_134267.1, from coordinate 232,574,951 downwards.
GGGGTAATGTGGGAGCTGGGACAGAGGAAGGTTAAATTTTGGGGATTCTAATTATAGTACGGAAGGGTTTACGTTAGAAATTGTGATCGGCCTGTCTGAAAAGATGCATCTTTAGTTTGCGTTTGAAACTGTAGAAATTGGGAGTTAATCTGATTGTCCGGGGTAGAGTATTCCAGAGAATTGGTGCAACTCGGGAGAAGTCTTGTATACGAGCGTGGGAGGTTCTGATAATAGAGGATGTAAGTGTTAGGTCATTGAGTGAGCGGAGAGCACGGGTTGGGCGGTAGACAGAGATGAGGGAGGAAATGTAGGGAGGTGCGGCATTATGGAGAGCCTTGTGGATGAGAGTGATAACTTTATATTTTATTCTATAATGAATAGGCAGCCAATGTAGTGACTGGCACAGACCCGAGGCATCGCTGTAGCGTCTAGCCTGATAGATGAGCCTGGCCGCTGCATTCAGAATAGGTTGTAGAGGGGAGAGTTTAGTGAGGGGAAGACCGATTAGTAAGGAGTTACAGTAGTCAAGGCGAGAATCAATCAGAGAGACAATAAGTGTCTTTAGTGTATCTCTGGTGAGGAAAGGGCGTATTCTGGAGATGTTTTTGAGGTGGAGGTGACATGAATATGCGAGTGATTCAATATGTGGGGTTAAGGAAAGGTCTGCGTCAAATATGACCCCGAGGCAGTGGGCATGCTGCCTAGGAGTTATAGTAAGGCCTGAGACTGCAAGTTGTTGTGGACCAGCAACCCGTCCTCAGTGACGTCAGTGCTAGCGCTGCAGTCCAGACCACCGGCCAGGTCACCTTCACATCTGCCTCTGACACTTTGGAGAGTTCACCCTCATCCTCCCCTTTTCCTGCCACTGCTCCTTTTGCCTGCACCATCATGTGCCTCTTCCCAGCAACTCCCCATCTCCTAGGCCTTTCATCGCCGGCAGAAGTACAGCGCAACCCTCCCACAAGCCCAAGCCTTCAATGGCCTCATCTTAAAACTGCTGGCCCAGGAGATGTTGCCGTCAAGGCTTGTGGAGACTCAGGCCTTCTGTGACCTGCTGGCAACTGCGGCACCTCGCTATGCTGTCCCTACTTCTCCTGGTGTGCCGTCCACGCCTTGCACCATCACGTGTCCCGTAACATCAGGCGGGCCCTAAGTTCCGCGCTTTACACAACGTTCCACTTGACCACCGAGGCGTGGACAAGTGCATGCGGCCAGGGACGCTACATCTCAATCACAGCACACTGGGTGAATGTAGTTGAGGCTGGGACCGGGTCGCAAACTGTGGCGGCCTGCCTTGTCTCCCCGCCCAATATTTCTAGCAGAGAGTGCTGAAATACCACCCTCCTCCTCCGCTATTAAATCGACCCCAGCTACGAGCTGGAAATGCTGCAACACTGGCGTGGGGACATGTCAGCAGGCCGTGCTGAAGCTCATCAGCTTGGGGGACAGAAAGCACACAGCCTCCGAGGTGAGGGATGCCATCCTGGATGAGAAGGCAATGTGGTTTTCGCCGCTGCACTTGGGCTCCAACACGGTCCATGCGTGGCCCACGTTTTCAAATTAGTGGTGCAACGATCTTTAAAAATGTACCCCAATGTTCTCGAGCTAGTGGTGAAAGTGCGGCGCTTGTGCGCCCACTTTGGCAAGTCTACAGTAGCCGCTGCTAGCCTCTACACTCCAGCAACGTCTACATCTGCCTGAAGCATTGGCTGTTTTTTCGAGGTCACCACATGCTGAAACCCTATATGACCTATGTTGAGCAGGGTGTGTGAGCAACAGAGACCTTTGATGGAGTTCCAAATCCAAAACCCAAGGGTTCATCAAAGTCAGCTCCCTCAGTTTCTGAACCATGAGTGCCCATGGATGGCAGAATTATGTCAAATCCTATCCCATCCTTTCCACTGGACACTTTACAAACTCAATAGAACCTCTAAGAAAGTGGATAAATAATTAGAAAGCTTCTTTCCTCTACATTAATATGGACAGAAACATAACTTTAAACTGAAAGAAACATTAGCATGCGCTCATCACAATTCCTGATATGACAGCTGCGTTAAGCAGGATGCAGGGTACAACGCAGACCAGGCCTGAGCACCAGGAACAGGTGTTACAATGGCTAGCGGATAATGCTTCCAGCAGCTTTTCCACCAGCCAGTCAGCCACTACCTCCAGTCATGTTCATACCCAAGAGTTTGCCCCTCCTTCCTCCCAACATGCCCAATCATCTCAGCAGTCATCCCACCCTTGCCTGCCCCCTCCCAGGATCTATTTTTGGGTCCATTTACTCTCTCTGTTGAACCACTTCCCGAATCCCAGGAGCTACCAGACGACTGTGTGTCCTGATGCCCAAATACTGGAGCATCCACCATTTCCTGCCAATTTTGTGGTTGTGGACCCGCAACAGGCGTTTCTCGACTTCAGTGATGATGACGAGACATAGTTGCCATCAGGGAAAGCTGTGGTCATGTGTGATTTGCAGTAAGAGGAGAGTGAGCAATTGGAAGAGGAGTTGGTGAACGACGAGTCCACCGACCCGACATGGGAAGGGGTGATGTCTAGCGGGGAAAACAGTGTAGATGTGGAGGCAAGCGCAGCAGCAAAACAAATGGCTAAAGGCAGAGGCATGTCCAGAGACATAGGACAGTCACTCATTCCTGTATACTGTCATACAGTATATAGCAGGCATGTCAAACTCAGGGTACCCCGAGGGCCACATGAGTAACAAGAGGTTGTTGCGAGGGCCGCACACAGCAGCTAATGTCACACAAGTATTTTAACAGCAGTCATGAAAACAAGATATGAAGTAGTAATATGTAACAGCAACTAATATAATTTAATAATTTAACAAAAATACAGCAATTAAAAACTAAACATTTATTTGCTATAATTTTTTTTCAATCTTTTTTAGATGATAAGTGGTGATCAGTCAGCCCTGTTCTCTGAGATTTTGTTAGTTTCATAAAAGAAAATTATCTGTTTACATATACACCCTTCAACTGCCCCCAGTTTCATGTCCCCCCTCCATCTCTGTCCCCAGACTCATGTCCCTTCCATCTCTGCCCCCCCGATTCATCATTTTGCCCACAGGCAGTTCTATATACTGCCGGAAAGCTGACAGTGCGCTGAGTTCAGCGCACTGTCGGCTTTCCTGATCTGTGCCCGGTGTGAAGAGCTTACGGTCCCGGTATTGTAGCTCTTCTATGGTCAGAAGGGCGTTTCTGACAGTTAGCCAGAGACGTCCTTCTTCACAGCACAGCCAATCGTGCTGTGCTGTAAGAGCCGGGAGGAACGCCCCCTCCCTCCCTGATAATGCTCGTCTATGGACGAGTACTGCGAGCAGAGGGAGGGGGCGTTCCTCCCGGCTCTCACAGCACAGCGCGATTGGCTGTGCTGTGAAGAAGGACGTCTCTGACTGAGTGTCAGAAACACCCTTCTGACCATAGAAGAGCTACGGTACCGGACCGTAAGCTCTTCACACTGGGTCCAGATCGGGAAAGCCGACAGTGCGCTGAACTCAGTGCACTGTAAGCTTTCCGGCAGTATATAGATCTGCCTTACCTTGTCCGACGACTCCGAGTCCTCGCTCCCCCGCCGCACTCTCTCTCTCTCTCGCTAACAGTCGTAGACGCGATGTGACATCATCACGTCTACACAGCAGCGTGTAGCCGTGTGAGTATTGCTCCTCTGCGGCCCGCACAAAAGTTTCAACCTTTGTCTCTAAACTTTAGAGACAAAGTTTGAGACTTTTGTGCGGGCCGCAGATATGCCTGTAAAGGGCCGCATACGGCCCGCGGGCCGCATGTTTGACATGCCTGGTATATAGGACCTAATATACGTTGAATATATCTAGCCTCTGTGCATACAAAAGAAAACATTTGTATACATCAAAAAATGCATGAAGCTAGCGCTAAGGGATGTGGACAAGGACGTGCCCGGGGGCTTGAAAATGCAGCTGGGGAGCAAGGTTGTGGTCAATCTACAGCTAGAGGCATGTCCAGAGGCACAGGACAGCTGCTTCATTGAAGCCAGGTCAGAGCCAGCAAGGCCCAAGATTTTCCCTGAACTAGCCACTCGCCCAAAACTCGTCCATGCTGGCCACCTCCCTTGATGTTGTGTAGATTTTGTAGTGTATGTGTGGAGGACAAACTGAGTGCGTTTTGCACAATGTGCAACTCAAAACTAAATAGGGGTCTGCGAAAAGCAACCTGAGCACCTCAGCCATGCGCCGTCATTTGTAAGGCAAGCACTGGGCTCAGTGGGAGAGAGCAAATGCAGAACAATCATTGTCCTCAGTGACGCCAGAGCTGGTGCTACAGTCCAGACCACCAGCCTGGACACCTCCACATCTGCCTCTGACACTTTGGGGAGTTCACCCTCATCTGCCCCTGCTCCTTTTGCCAGCACCATCATGCGCCTCTTTTCAGCAACTCCCCATCTCCTAGGCATTTCATTGCAGGCAGAAGTACAGCGCAACCCACCCACATGCCCAAGCCTTCAACAGCCTCCTCTCAAAACTGCTGGCCCTGAAGATGTTGGCGTTTATGCTAGTGGAGACTCAGGCCTTTCATTACCTGATGGCAGCTGCGGCACCTCGCTATGCTGCCACTAGCCATCACTAATTCTCTTGGTGTTCTGTCCCTGACTTGCGACAGCACGTGTCCCATAACATTAGTCGGGCCCTGTGTTCTGAGCTTTGCTCTAAGGTGCACTTGACCACCGACGCATGGACAAGCGCATGTGGACAGGGATGCTACATCTCACTCTCGGCACGCTGGGTGAATGTAGTCAAGGCTGTGACCCTCTCACAAACCCTCCTCCTCCACCGTAACATCGACCCCAGCTGCGAGCTGGAAACGCTGCAGCACTGGCGTGGGGAGACGTCAGCAGGACGTGCTGAAGCTTATCAGCTTGGCCGACAGAAAACACACTTCCCTCGAGGCTAGGGATGCCATCCTCGATGCGACAGCAATGTGGTCTTCCCCGCTGCACCTGGGCCCAGACGTGGTAGCAGATCTGGAGCTTGCCAGACTCAAACACGGTCCACACATGGCCCACGTTTTTAACTTGTTGGTGGAAAGATACTTTGAAACCTACACCATTGTGCCTGATATACTGGTGAAAGTACGGCCATTTTCGTAAGTGAAAAGTAGCCTCTGCTAGGCTGAAAACATTCAGAGCACACTACTGTCATCTTCACACCGTTGGCTGACGGAGGAAGACGAGGGGGATGAAGTGGCATTTGATGTCACTGTCCCACACGAGGCTTGAGGGGAAGTTCATTGCATCTCATTGCTTCAGCACAGATGGTGTGAAGGGGAGTGAAAAATGGAGGAAATAGAGAGTGACCCTTCCAGTTTGGGGCAGTGAAGTCATGCCAAGTAACACTCTGGCATACATGGCTGACTTCATGTTGGGTTGCTTTTCAAGAGACAAAGGCATAGTTCACATTATGGAGAGCAAACAATACAGTATTTTTGCAATCCTCGACCCCCCGTATAAGAAAAAAATCTCGTCCTTCGTTCTGGTAGGGGAGAGGAAAAATCGTATAAATGATTGCAACTGGTGCAGAATATGATTGAAATGTTTCTGTCAACCCTTGCTGGCGGCAGAGAGGAGATTTCCTCCAAGAGGCTAACAACTGCCATCTGGTCCACAACCACCAGGGGAACACTCTCCAAGGTCTGGGAAACGTTAATGCCCCCTCCCTGGCCAAACTACCGCCACTGAGGGGCCTAGCGTCATCAGGATGGAAAAGTATAGGCACATGTTGCGTGAGTACCTGGCCAACCACAGCCCTGTCCTCTCCGATCCCTCTGTGCCTTACACGTATTGGGTGTAGAAGTTGGACCTGTGGCCCTTGGGGTGAGTGGAGGATTCCCCCAGCTGAGGTTTGGGTGAGTTTGGCGAGGGGGTGCAACTACGCCCGGCAGTTAGCCTTTTTGGTGGCATAGAGTGTACACAATGAACCCCAACTGTCACTTGCTGAGACACTCTTCTATTTGTAACTGCATGATATAACCTGCGTGTAAGGATTGGAGTCAGCGTCAGGCAGTGCAAAGTGACACAGCTGGAAGGCAACACTGTGAAGCTAAGGACAAAAGGGGTCGTAGGCCCTGCGGCTATGACTATGCTGTAGTATCTGAGATGAGGCAGACCAACGCACTTCCTAATTGAAGTGCGCCTACCACGACTCCTACACTTCTATCCCGGCGGCTAGGATAAGGGAAGAGGAGGCCCTGAAAGTGCTAGGGACTGGAGTCACGGGGTCACACCTAAACAGAAAGCACAGTGTAAATGCAATGCAAAACAAAAGACTAAAACAGCATGGAACCAGGGAGGACCACAAGTCCCAGCAAGACACAGAAGAGAAGGCGAGGTCAGACGGGCAAGAGGTCGAGCCAGGAGATATAATTAAGGTACCAAATCAAAAGACAAGGGATAGTCAAAATACAAGCCGGGTATAAAAAAATCAAGAAACAAACAGACAGGGAATCAGACTGAGCAGGGGAACCAGGAAACACAAAGTGAATGGCTGGCAAGGATCCATGCCTGGGTGGGGTTTAAATAGCAGCAGAGAACACACCTGATGGCTAACGGCATGGAGACTGAAAGCAAGGAAAAGATTAACCCTTAATGACCTAAGCACACCCAATAGAACTCCTAACACGTCTCCCAGGGAGACGCTGCGCAGCAAGGAGACCACGGCGACTCTGTATCCTGACACTGCATGTCTGTTCACTTGAGTTAGAGATAGATTGGGGCCCTTGCATTTTAAGTTTATGCCCCATTCAGCTTCAGCCAATAAACAGAGATGTTATTTTGTGCCCATGAGTGCCAATTCAGCCATGCCACCCCCAGGATTAATTCTCTTACCCCTCTTTTGGAGTTGTCACTTGCCCCAGCAACATATACAGTTTCAGGCCCACCATTCAGCTTCAGCCCATAAACTGAGATTTTATATTTAGCTCAGACCTGGGCAAAGCACGGCCCCCCGGGCCATATCCGGCCCTCTGACTGATTCAGACCGGCCCGCACAGCGTGTCTTAGTGCCGGCAGGACAGTGCAAGAAGATGGAGACATGTGGTGTGTGTCATAAGGTACTGAAAAGGGAATGTGAGATGCAGGGTGGAGAGTGTGTGTGTCTATATGTGTCTGTCTGTGTGTCTATATGTGTCTGTCTGTATGTCTGTGTGTGTGTCTCAGTAATCTAGGGGCAGAGATGGAAGGGGAATGTTATACTAGGGCAGAGATGGCAGATGGAGGGGGGACATGAAACTGGGGGAGAGGTGGAGGGGGGACATGAAACTGGGGGAGAGATGGAGGGGGGACATGAAACTGGGGGAGAGATGGAGGGGGGACATGAAACTGGGGGAGAGATGGAGGGGGGACATGAAACTGGGGGAGAGATGGAGGGGGGACATGAAACTGGGGGTAGATCAAGAGGGCACTTAAACTGAGTGGACATTAAAATGGGGACAACTGGAGGCGGCATTAAACTGTGGAGGAAGCTGGAGGAGGACCTGTCTGCCTCTAGTTGCCCCCAGTTTAATGTCACCCTCCAGCTACCCCTACGGTTTAATGTCTGCTTCCAGCTTCCCGATTTTAATGTCCCCTTCTAGTTGCCCCCAGTTTCATGTCCTGCTCCAGCTGTCAATTTATTGCCCCCCTCCAACTACGCCTACTGTTTAATGTCCCCCTCCAGCTGCTCCAGTTTCATGTCCCCTCTAGTTTCCCCTAGTTTAAACTGGGGCACCAGGAGAGGGACTTAATACTGTGGGGCAGTTGGAAGGGAACATTATAATGTGGGGACATATAATGTACGGGTGACTGTAGGAGGATTATACTTTGTGGCGGCACATGGAAAGATGATTGGGAATGGGCGGAGTCAATGTAGAAGTGGGTGGAGCTAAATTTGCCATGGCGAGGCCCTCTAGCATAGTTTTAATTTCTTATGCGGCCCCATTGGAAAATTAATTGCCCACCCCTGATTTAGCTGTATACCACTTTTATTTGGGAGTGAAATACAACCAGGAAAGCTGGATTCAGGATCTATTTTGCTGTATACCACTTGTTTGGGAATGGAATACAACCAGGAAAGCTGGATTCATCATATATATACCATACACAGATTTGCTGAATACCACTTAGGTTTTTTGGGGGGTATACACCAAGGAAAGTTGGATTGACTCCTCTCCCTGCAGTATACACTCACCGGCCACTTTATTAGGTACACCTGTCCAACTGCTCGTTAACACTTAATTTCTAATCAGCCAATCACATGGCGGCAACTCAGTGCATTTAGGCATGTAGACATGGTCAAGACAATCTCCTGCAGTTCAAACCGAGCATCAGTATGGGGAAGAAAGGTGATTTGAGTGCCTTTGAACGTGGCATGGTTGTTGGTGCCAGAAGGGCTGGTCTGAGTATTTCAGAAACTGCTGATCTACTGGGATTTTCACGCACAACCATCTCTAGGGTTTACAGAGAATGGTCCGAAAAAGAAAAAACATCCAGTGAGCGGCAGTTCTGTGGGCGGAAATGCGTTGTTGATGCCAGAGGTCAGAGGAGAATGGCCAGACTGGTTCGAGCTGATAGAAAGGCAACAGTGACTCAAATAGCCACCCGTTACAACAAAGGTAGCCAGAAGAGCATCTCTGAACGCACAGTAGGTCGAACTTTGAGGCAGATGGGCTACAGCAGCAGAAGACCACACCGGGTGCCACTCCTTTCAGCTAAGAACAGGAAACTGAGGCTACAATTTGCACAAGCTCATCGAAATTGGACAATTGAAGATTGGAAAAACGTTGCCTGGTCTGATGAGTCTCGATTTCTGCTGCGACATTCAGATGGTAGGGTCAGAATTTGGCGTCAACAACATGAAAGCATGGATCCATCCTGCCTTGTATCAACTGTTCAGGCTGGTGGTGGTGGTGTCATGGTGTGGGGAATATTTTCTTGGCACTCTTTGGGCCCCTTGGTACCAATTGAGCATCGTTGCAACGCCAAAGCCTACCTGAGTATTGTTGCTGACCATGTCCATCCCTTTATGACCACAATGTCCCCAACATCTGATGGCTACGTTCAGCAGGATAATGCAATGCCATGTCATAAAGCTGGAATCATCTCAGACTGGTTTCTTGAACATGACAATGAGTTCACTGTACTCCAATGGCCTCCACAGTCACCAGATCTCAATCCAATAGAGGAGCATCTTTGGGATGTGGTGGAACGGGAGATTCGCATCATGGATGTGCAGCCGACAAATCTGCGGCAACTGTGTGATGCCATCATGTCAATATGGACCAAAATCTCTGAGGAATGCTTCCAGCACCTTGTTGTATCTATGCCACGAAGAATTGAGGCAGTTCTGAAGGCAAAAGGGGGTCCAACCCGTTACTAGCATGGTGTACCTAATAAAGTGGCCGGTGAGTGTAGGTCTGAAAACAGCTGTTGTTGTTCTTCACATTTCCTGCCTAGCAGAAGCTAATCCTTCTCTAGCCCTCAGCAGATCTCTTTCCCTATCTCTCTCCAAGCCGCAAATGAGACGAACATGGCAGCCACTATTCTTATGAATCTGAAGTCACCTGATTTTGGCAGCCAATGGCTTTTTCCAATGCCTACGTTGTCGTAGTTCTTGTCCCCTGCACAGTGATTGATGCAAAAAAAGCGCCAGGGAAGGTGGGAGCGGAAACACATTTTTACTGCGTTTTCCGCATGGTATTCGATTGGAATCGAATGTATTGAATTGCCTGATATTCGATTGAATACCTATTTGATCGAACGCTGTTCACTCATCTCTATTTATTAACTTCCCTGCCTTCCTGATGACTATATACACAGTGCTCAATGAACACTGCATACACAGCTATGGGAGCTGCCATGATGCGGCTCCCCTATGACCCGGCAGTCATGTGATCCACTGGGGATCAGAGACTGTTAAAGCTGCTGGGTCTTAGAAGACCCAGATCAGCTCTGTAGTTATAGACGGGAGGCTACATTCCTCTTGTAACTGGAGCTAAATCTATCGGACCCGGTTTCATGGGAAATCAGCCCACACCAAAAAATAAATGCTAATAAAATGTCCCCCAGAAGTCTATTACGAACATATTGGGACACAATGTAAAATTAAATTAAAATAATCATAAAATAATATCACCCCCACATCACAGGTTCCACCTCCACTCCCGGTGACACAATACCAAATAAAAATTACCGTAACATAGAGGGAAAACTATTTAACCCCTTAGAGACACAGCCCAAAAGTGCGTTAAGGGCCAGGCCTCTTTTTTAAAAACTGACATGTGTCACTTTAAATGGCAATAACTTTGAGACGCTTTAACTTACACAAGTGATTCTGAGATTGTTTTTTTGTAACACATTGTACTTCATGTCAGTAGTAAATTTTCGTCGATATGTTTTGTCTTTGATTATGAAAAAATAGGAAATTTGACGAAAATTTGGAAAAAAAATGCAGTTTTCAAACTTTGAAATTGCAAGCCTTTCAAATGGAAAGCCATACTGCCCAATTTTTTTCATAAATATAATTAACCATGTCTCTGATTTATGTAGAAGTCAAATTTTAATCACCTTTTCATTTTTTTCAGATATTATAAGGCAAGTCAAGCAGTACCGTATATACTCGAGTATAAGCCAAATTTTTCAGCACAGTTTTTGTGCTGAAAAAGCCCCCTCGGCTTATACTCGATTCAGCAAAGTGTGTGTGGGGGTCTATGACAAGCCGCAATATTAATGTATAAAATCTCCCATAAAATAATGGGCAAAAAAAAAGGAAGCTTTAAAAAAAAAAATAAAAGTTGTAAATCCCTCCTTTCCCTAGAAAACATACAAAAGTAGGAAATGACTGTGAAACACAAACATATTAGGTATCCCTGTGTCTGACAGTGCCCGGTCTACTGAATATAGGAGATCTGCAGTGCTCCTGTTCGGTCGGGAAGGGGTTAATAGGAGCACTGCAGATACCCTATATTCAGCCCGGCTGAATTTCAAGTGGGGGAAAAAAACCCAGTCCTCAAGCTCAGGGAAGGGGCAGACAGACAACCAAAACACCCCCTCCCCTTCCCCAGCACCCAAAAACTCCGACCAATTTTTGAAATTTTCCAGTAGCTGCTGCATTTCCCCCCCTCAGCCTATACTCGAGTCAATAAGTTTTCCCAGTTTTTTGAGGTAAAATTAGGGGCCTCAGCTTATATTCGGGTCGGCTTATACTCGAATACATACGGTAATTTTCCAGATTTTCAAGAAAATTTCCAAAACACGTTTTTCAAGGGACCAGTTCAGTTCTGAAGGGAACTTGAAAGGCTTCTCTAATAAAAAAAACCCTCATACGTCACCCCATTCTAAAAACTGCACTCCTGAAAGAATACAAAACAGCAGTTAGAAAGTTTCTTAACCCTTATACAGCATTTCATAGCAATTAAAACAAAATGGAGGTCAAATTTCCTTTTTTTAAATTTTTGTCACTAATATATTCATTTAGCCCTAGAATTTACACATTTACTAATGGTTAAAGGAGAAAATGCACCCCACAATTTGTTACGCATTTTCTCCCAACTAAAGAAATGCCCCACTTGTGGCTATAAAGTGATCTATGGGCACGCTATAAGGTCCAGAGCGGAAGGAGCGCTATTGGGATTTTGGAGGGCAAATTTAGCTGGAATCTGTTCCAGGCACCATGTTGCATTTGGAGGGCCCCTGAAGTGCCAGAACAGTAGAAACCCCCCAAAATGACCCCATTTTGGAAACTAGACCCCTCAAGGAATTTATCAAGGGGTATAGTGAGCACTTTTACCCTACAGGTGTTTCACAGATTTTTTTTTTTTACCATTGCGATGTGAAAATGAAAAATTACTTTTTTTTTTTTCCAATAAAACGTCCATTTATCACCAAATTTTTAATTTTTGCAAGTAGAGAATTAAAAACACACCCCAATTTGTTACACAATTTCTCCTGAACACGGCAATACCCCATATGTGGCCATAATCTGCTGTATGGGTACATGGTGGGCTCAGAGCGCTATTTTGGAGGGCTGGTAAAGTTTTCAGGTGCCATGTCACATTTGCCGAGCCCCTAAAGTATCAATACAATGGAAACCCCTCAAAAGTGACCCCATTGTAGAAACTACACCCGTCAAGGAATGTATGAAGGGGTATTATCATTTTGGAGACTAAAAAGCTTCCCAAAAATTAATGTACAAAAAGAAAATTTACATTTTTAAAGAAATATGCCATGCCGCGCCGACGTTAATCTACAGGGGCCGGTCGGGAAGCGGTTAACATCTCTTTACGATCTATAAACCTTATGTTTAAAAATGTTTTTGTTTTGTTTTTTTTAAGACAACTCCTACATTCCTAAGAATCTAGTTTTTTCTTTGTGTGAATTCTCTGATGAGTTTCATAATTTCCTTTCCTTGCAAAGCACTTCCCACATTCTACACATGAATACGGCTTCTCTCCTGTGTGAAGTCTCTCATGTTTAAGAAGTTCCGCGTTCTCCGTAAAACATCTTCCACATTGTGAACACGAAAATGGCTTCTCCCTTGTGTGGGTTCTCTCATGGATAACAAGTTTTGATCTGTGCATAAAAGTTTTTCCACATTCTAAACAGGGAAACGGCTTATCTCCTGTGTGCGTTTTCTGATGTTTATAAAGATTTGATTTATCTAGAAATCTTCTCCCACATTCTAAACACGAAAACGGTTTCTCCCCGGTGTGAATTCTCTCATGTACAGCAAGTCTTGATTTATCGATAAAAGATTTGCCACATTGTGAACATGAGAATGGCTTCTCTCCTGTGTGATTTCTCTGATGATGGTTAAGTTTGTCTTTAGTGACGAAAGATTTCTCACATTCTGGACATTGAAATGGCTTCTCTCCTGTGTGAGTTCTCTCATGTTTAATAAGCATACATTTTATTGAAAAACATTTCCCACATTCTAAACATGTAAATGGCTTCTCTCCTGTGTGAGTTCTCTCGTGTGTGGAAAGATTTGCCTTCGTTGTAAAACATTTCCCGCATTCCGAACACATAAATGGCTTCTCTCCTGTGTGAATTCTCTCATGTATATCTAGAATACATTTTCTTGTAAAAGATTTTCCACATTCTGAACATGAAAACCGATTCTCTTCTGTGTGAATTTTCTCATGTTCAACAAGCTTATATTTCGATGTAAAACCTTTCCCACATTCTGAACAAATAAATGGCTTCTCTCCTGTGTGAATTCTCTCATGTATAACTAGAATACTTTTTCTTGTAACAGATTTTCCACATTCTGAACATGAAAACCGCTTCTTTTCTGTGTGAATTTTCTCATGTGCAAGAAGCTTAGATTTCGATGTAAAACATTTCCCACATTCAGGACAGGAGTTTGGGTTTTTCCTTGTGTGAATTCTTCTGTGTATAGAAAGATGTGAACTTTTTGTAAACTCTTCTCCGCAATCACTACATTGAAACCTATTAACCCCTTTGTGACCTGAGGTTGTGGCAACAATCTCAGATTGGTCAGGAGAAGGTTCCTTGTGATTCGGGGGATTACATGGTAACAGGGGAAAACTAAGGGTCATGAGGTTTTCTATTGAGTGCTCTATGATGTCTTCATCCTCCACTTTTAGTGATAACATCCCATTTTCCTCAAAGTTCTTATTGGAATTTTCTGTTAGGAATAAAATGGATTACAAGATTTTATTTTAAACAAATTAGCCATGAGTGTCAGTGTATAGCATAGCTCTCCTAAATAGGCATAGCAAGGAATGATGGGAAACACTTGACAGTGAAAAGTGTGCAAGTCCTAAAAACACTTACCCATATTGGATGTCACAACTAAGAGGCCAAGAGGTGTAGGTGCACAGCGCCGCAATCATAGTAACCATGATATATAGTGTTACACTTTATGGTTAATTCCATTATAGTAATTATGACATGTAGAGATGAGCGAACACTATTCGAAACAGCCGTTTCGAATAGCACACTCAATTTAATTATTTTACTTTAGATTCTCAATATTCTTGTAGTGTACCCAAAAATTTTTTTTCATGTAAACTCAGAGTAGGGGAGTATAACCTACCCAAAATGGGACATATTAAAATATAGCCTTTATTGGTTCAATTAAAATACCCAAAGGAACAAACAAACAAAAATTTCCCCATTAAAAAAGAAAGGAAAGGAGAATAGACAGAGTAGTGTGTCTCTGAAATTGCTATGTCAATTGGACAGCATTCACAACTAGCAGCTACTAGAGAACCACAGTGAGCAATCTGATTTACTTGTATGGAATCTCACAACACTCCTGCACTTGTGTCCGTATCATTAACACTTGGCTGTTCACTGGTATCCGTGTACTGCTAGGCTAATCCTTGCTTTCTGATAGCCAATTCCTCCTTCTTAACCACTATTGTATTAACCCTTTTCTCATGCTAATAGTGCACTGCTGATAACTTGTTTGTATAGCTGAGTAGGGAGAAGTTTACTTACTCACACCTATCAGGGAATCATTGAACTAACAATAGGGCAAGCTAGACACCTCTTATCTTGTCCATTCTACCACCTCAATCAGTCACCTGACCGGTTTCAATGTCCCTTTACTATTGGACACATCATCAGAGGTGTAATTTCTATTGTTTCTTTCTAACACTGGAGTATGCTTCATATATATTCAGTATAGCCCCCAGCCCTCCAAGGCTTCTCTCATGTATCTCCTGTTCTAGAAGTCTCTACCACAAACTGAATGGACGAACTCGCCTCTTGAAACCAATAAGAGCAATCGGAAAACAACAAATAAAAATAAAAATTATACCAACATATAACAGATCAATGGATGCCACAAACAACACTCATGTGAATGAAGTCCTACAGATACAGTATGTTTGATATATAAGGTAAACATAGGGCTCCAACAGAAGGGAATAAAGCCTACACTGAGGAGCCCCTACATTACATGTCATGGGTATGCAGCGTATATGATGGTATATGTGCTTCAACATGGCCACCAGTGTCCGTAGTATCGCTGGGTGATTAAGACCCAAAATTATGATTATTTGAACATTTTACCTTGATTACAATTACTGAATAATTATTTTTGGACACTCCTGTTTTCACATGCCTCGCCCCCTATTTATATACCATGCCTCTGAATTTTGGTTTCGGTTACTCACTTATCAGCAGTCCTGATGGGATAGTGTCCAGTGAGTGACATATACTTTAGCCCATGTGAAACAGATTGGCATTGATGTAAAATAATTCAGATAATGAATGTGAATAAGTTGATATCCATTAATTAAGTTGACTTTTATTTCAGTTATTATGCCTGTGCAACAAAAAATATATTTCTTCTCACCTCCAGATATAAGCGGCTGGTAGTTTTCCATCATGGCCTCCTTGTACAGATCCTTGTGTCCTTCTAAATACTCCCACTCCTCCATGGAGAAATAGACAGTGACATCCTGACACCTTATAGGAACCTGACAACACAATGATATACAGTCATCCCCCAGACCCCTCCATAGTGTTGCTGTATAACGTCCCAGCATTCCCAGCAGCGCTCACCTCTCCAGTCAGCAGCTCAGTGATCTTGTTGGTCCGTTCTAGGATCTTCTGCTCCTGTATCGGTGAGTGTGGGGGAGGGTCTGTGATGGGGCTGTGGCTCCTGCTCCGTCCTCCTGACTCATGGATATGGCTGCTGGGAGTCACACACTCACCCGATGTCTTCTTCACTATTGTGTAATCCTGTGTATGGTGAGAGACACTTACCACCTACCACTTGCTGGAATCACGTTATTGTTACTCTCTGGCCTATGAAGCGCTGCTAGCCTTTTCCCTATGGTCGTTATAGCGAGAGACTTCTAGAACTTTATAGAAATATAGAAAGTTTACCTCTCCGGTCAGCAGGTAGATGATCTCCAAAGTGAAGTTTAATATTCTTTGGGTAATCTCATTCCAGTCCTTGTCCATCCCTGGAAGGTCATTCAGGATATCAGTGTCAGAAAACTGGATCCAATAGAGACTTCTAAAACTACTGACACCATTATAAGAACTTCTAAGTCATAGAGGACAACTCACACAGGATATGTGAGAAATGGGTTATAAGTGAGAGCCCCACCTCTAGAACCCATAACTATGTGGAGAATGTGATGGGGCCCTGCTGCCACCTACAGGCTGATTCTGAACAGAGTGGTGGCCATGAATGTGCACGTTACTTCGATATGACTAAGGTGTATGGAATAGCAGTGGAGGTGACAATGTAGTCCTGACTCATGATAAACTGACACATGGCTGATAATGGGGATGTATCAGTGCACTTTACCACCTGCATTAGACATGGTACACACCATATAACCAGTGTTTTATACTGACAGTATAAGTGCTTCAACATGGCCACCAGTACCAACCTGTGCCCATAGTAATGTACAACAAGTTATATATCTCTTCTTACCATGTGATGTAAGCGGCTGGTAGTTTTCCATCATGGCCTCCTTGTACAGATCCTTGTGTCCTTCTAAATACTCCCACTCCTCCAAGGAGAAATAGACAGTGACATCCTGACACCTTATAGGAACCTGACAACACAATGATACGGTCATCCCCCGACCCCTCCATGGTGTTACTGTATAACATCCCAGCATTCCCAGCAGCGCTCACCTCTCCAGTCAGCAGCTCAGTGATCTTGTTGGTCAGTTCTAGGATCTTCTTGTGGCTCCTGCTCCGTCCTCCTGACTCATGGACATGGCTGCTCGGAGTCCTACAATCACCCGATGTCTTCTTCACCGCTGTGTATTCCTGTGTATGGAGAGAGGGAGAGACAAATTTAGGGAAACCAATATCGTGATCCTGTTGTA
This sequence comes from Leptodactylus fuscus, assembly GCF_031893055.1. Lineage (NCBI taxonomy): Eukaryota > Metazoa > Chordata > Amphibia > Anura > Leptodactylidae > Leptodactylus > Leptodactylus fuscus. Next base: position 232,558,104 of record NC_134267.1, on the reverse strand, counting down.
TAGAGCTCTAGTGAGACAACATTTGGAATCATGGGGTCATTTCTGTAGACATCACCTAAAGTGTCTTTGACAAGTCATTGTGACAAGTACCAGGAGAAGATCCCTCTAGGAGTCATTTACTTTCGATTGATATTGATACTGGAAGGTGTCCACTGTTCAGGATCTTTGGCAGCGTCCGCCATTTACTTAGACTCCATCCTCTTGTAGATATTGTGTCTGTCACTATTTGATGAGTCCATTAAGATAAAATAATCCTTTAATAGTCTCACAGTGGGGAAATTTCAGCATGTTACAGCAGCCTAGTAATACAGATACAGGATAATACACAGTAATATATTACAGACGTAGACACACATGTGCTGAGAAGAGAAGATATACTAGGAGTCCATAGCAGCTAAGGATCAGAATAATAATAAATAATAATACATTTTATTTATATAGTGCCAACATATTCCGCAGCACTGTACAATTTATAGGGTTCAGATACAGACATACATAACAAAGAACGTCATTTCACACAATGGGACTGAGGGCCCTGCTCAAAAGAGCTTACAATCTATGAGGTAGAGGGGGTGACACAAGAGGTAGCAGGGGCGGCATTGCTTATACAGTGTTCAGACAATTTTGTGCATTAGGAATTGTGATAGGCTTGTCTGATAAGATGCGTCTTTAGTTTGCGTTTGAAACTGTAGAAGTTGGGAGTTAATCTTATTGTCCGGGGTAGAGCATTCCAGAGAAGTGGTGCAGCTCGGGAGAAGTCTTGTATACGAGCGTGGGAGGTTCTGATAATAGAGGATGTAAGTGTTAGATCATTGAGTGAGCGGAGAACACGGGTTGGGCGGTAGACAAGAGATGAGGGAAGAAATGTAGGGAGGTGCGGCTTTATGGATCAGAAGAGAAAGAAGGAAGACTTCATAGTCATAATCATTAGTTCTCTGTGCGGAGTGATCTTCACTTGGTCTGATGTAGATTATGCAGCCTGGTCGCGGTTGGAAGGAAGGACTTGCGATAGCTCCTTCTCACACTTGGGGTGAAGCAGACGGTCACTTACAGTGCTGCCAAGTCCCATCAGGGTCCCATACATGGTGTGGGATTTGTTCTCCCGCATGGAGGTCACCACGGACAGTGTCCTTCTGTCACCCACCACCTGTACTGGGTCCATGGGGCTCCCCAGGACAGAGCTGGCCCTTCTGATCAGCCTGTCAAGTCTATTTCTGTCCCTGGTTGATATACTGCTCCCCCAGCAGGCCACACCGAAAAAGATGACTGAAGCAACCACAGAGTTGAAGAAGGCCCTAAGAAGTGTCCCCTGGACTCTGAAGGCCCTCAGCCTCCTGAGCAGGTAGAGTCTGCTGTGGCCCTTTCTGTGCAGCGCCTCCAGGTGATCAGCCCAGTCTAGTTTATTATTGAGGAGTACGCCCAGATACTTATAGGTCCTGACTATCTCAATATATGTTCCTTGGATCTCCACCGGGGTCGGAGCACTTCTCCGTTTACTAAAGTCCACCACCATCTCCTTGGTCTTCCCAGCATTAATCCTGAGCTGGTTCTGCTGGCACCATTCAACAAAATCCCGGTTTAAGTCTCTGTATTCCCTATCGTCGCCATCAGTGATAAGGCTGACTATAGCAGAGTCATCGGAGTACTTCTGTAAATAACAGCTGGATGAGTTGTGCCTAAAGTCAGCAGTGTACAGTGTGAAGAGAAATGGGGCAAGAGCTGGACCTTGTGGTGCCCCCGTACTACAGATCACAGTGTCAGAAACACCGTCCTGGGCTCTCACATACTGAGGGCGGTTTGTCAGGCAGTCTAGGATCCAGTAGGACAGGTGATGGTCCACTCCACCAAGGTTCAGCTTCTCCCTCAGTAGCCCTGGCTGAATGGTGTTGAACGCACTGGAGAAATCAAAGAACATTATTCTCACAGTGTTCCCGGGTTTCTCCAGGTGAGAGAGAGCTCTATGAAGATGGCGTCATCTACCCCAATGCCTGGCCTGGCAAACTGGAGGGGGTCCAGAGCGGAGCTCACTAGGGGGCGTAGGTGTGTCAACACCAGTCTCTCTAGGACCTTCATCAGGTGGGATGTCAGTGCTACAGGTCGGTAGTCATTGTAGCCCATCGGGTTGGGTTTCTTTGAGACTAGTACCACGCAAGATGTTTTCCACAGTTGTACCACCTACAACTTGGTAGAATCAGGTTGATGCTGCTCTCCTGCCTATTCTACTTACAAAATTTATCTCTATACAGCCAATAGCACAAGTAACCAAAATCTTGTGTAGTGCAATCACTTCTCTTTATTCCATATATATATTACAGACACAACTATCACAGACATCTAAAAACCATTAAAAACCTGTATTTATTTTCATAGTAATCAATCACTTTTATGTGAATTAGAGGCGCTTTACTGCTTCTGTCTGACCATGACGGACATTTAGTATGGAGTCGCAAACACTGGTTTGACCTACACCTCCAGGCCACACTCCGCCCACCTGACTCTTCTTCCTGGATGGCCCTTTCCTTCTCATTACAACGCTCCTACTTGTCTATTCTGGATTTTCCCTTCGTTGTGTTTCTTGGTAAATATTACAGAGAATATATATACAGAAATATAGAAAGTTTACCTCTCCGGTCAGCAGGTAGATGATCTCCAAGGTGAAGTTTAATATTCTTTTGTTAATTTTCCTCCAGTCCTTGTCCATCCTGGAGAATGTGAGAAAACTGGATCCACTTGAGGCTTCTAGTATGGCCGGTAACTGTACAAGAGGCTGTAAATCCTAGAAAGGACAACATATACAGGATATGCCATAAATGTCTTATAAAAGGGGGTCCCACCTCTTGAACCCATATCGGTCTGAAGAAGGGGGGGTCCTCTGCTGCCCCGACCAGGCAGATTATGAATAGAGAGGTAGCCATGTATGTGTGTGGCTTTCTATATTCACTTTTATACGAGTAATGTACAGGATAACAGCGGAGCTGACAATGAAGTCTTGACATATTAGACACTGTACACACTATATAACCAGTGTTTGATGTGAAATTTGTACATAAACCACTTCTATAGACTTTATACATGGGGCGGTGCACTCCTGACCCTGCACTCTCCTTCTTATTAAAAATTACGGCTAAGGCCCCACGTTGCGGAAACGCAGCTTTTTTGGTTGCAGATTATGTTGCGATTTTTTGAGCCAAAGCCAAGAAGGAATGGGAAGTATATAGGAGGGTCTTACACTTCTCGCTTCTTCTCAATCCACTCCTGACTTTGCCTCAAAAAAACGCAATAAAACCTGCAACAAAAAAAGCTGCGTTTCTGCAACGTGAGGCCTTACCCTTAAGGATTATCTTATTAAAAAATGTTTCAGATTTTTTTTTTTGGCTTGGTTTTTTTTCTTAACCACTTCCGGACCGCCCATAGATTATATACGTCCAGGAAGTGGTTGCCTAGTTCTGACAGGACGTACCTGTACGTCCAGTCAGAACACAGCAGCTGCACGGAGATCGTTCAGCTGCTTTCAATGGGAGCCGGCTGTGACTTCAGACGGAGCTCCCAGAGAGAAGACAGGGCAGATTTATTACCTCCCCTGCTTTCTTGATCGCTGTGTATACAGCGCTCAATGAGCGCTGTATACACAGCTATGGACACTGCCATAATTCAGCCGCCCTCTGACCCGGCGGACACGTGATCCACTGGGAGTAGAGTCTTGCAAAAGCTGCTGGGTCCTACAGGACCCCAGATCAGCTCAGTAAGCTGTATATACAGCATGCAGGAGGCTGGATTTCTCCTGCAACTGGGGTTAAATGTATAGGAGAAATCAGCCTCCAATACAAAAAAATAAGCGATCAGATGTCCCCAAAGGTCTCTTATCACCTTATGGGGACACAATCTGGAAAAAAAAAAAAAAAAAAAAAAAAAAAAAGGTAAATAAAATAATAATAAATAAATAATACGTTAATATAACGGCGTTATTAACCCCTTCCCGACATGCGCCGTAATAGTACGGCGCGTGTCGGGTCTGTAACCATGGCGACCGCCCGGCCGCCATAGCCGCCGGGTGTCTACTGCTTTAAGCAGTAGACAACCGGCTCTAATGCCTCCGATCGGTCCCCGGACCGATCGGAGGCATTAACCCCTCCGGCGCTGCTGTCAAAGGCCGGGATTGCCGGCTCCTGGAGCATGCTCCAGGGCTGACGTCATGTTGCCATGACAGCCGGGAGCCTTGTTAAAGGCTCCCAGCCGGTCTGCAAATTCTCTCTTTTGCAGGCTGGTCTATGCAGCCTGCAAAAGAGATGATGATTTTTTGCAATGCATTTTTTTTAGGGGTCAAAATGTAAATAAAACCATATAAATTTGGTATCCCTAGAACCGTACCGAAACACAGAATATAGGGGACATGTCATTTTGGCTGCACAGTGAACGCCGTAAAACCAAAGCCCGTAAGAAAGTCGCAGAAATGCATTTTTTCTTCAAATCCACCCCATTCTGAATTTTTTTTCCTGCATCCCAGTACATTATATAGAATAATTAATGGTAGCATCATGAAGAAAAATTTGTCCCGCAAAAATTAAGACCTCATATGGCTCTGGGAGCGGAGAAATAAAAAAGTTATGGGGTTTAGAAGGAGGGGAGTCAAAAACGAAAAACGAAAATCAAAAAATGCCATCGGCGGGAAGGGGTTAAAGGTTATAGCCCCACCCCCGATGACACCATACAAAATAAAAATTACCGTAACGGAGAGGAAAAACTATATTATAAAGTTTTTCAGTGACACTTTGTGTTACTAAATAAAAAAAATAAAATAAATAAATTGAAAACCAGACACAATTTCCCTTCTATTTTGTTTGTTTTCCTGGATATAAAAAAAATTAAAACACATTTGAAAATAAAGACAACATAAAAATAAAGCCCTATGTGTCCCCGAAAAAAGATGCAAACATTAGTTGACTGAGACATACGAGAAAAATGTTCCAGCCCTCAAAACCGCACATACAAAATAACCCGAAAATGTGTCTGGTCCTGGACCACAAATTGGCCCGGTACTGAAGTGGTTAATAATGTAAAATGAATCCCCTATGTATTACTGAGAAAAAGACTGGAAAATTATGTAAATAATGAAAAAAATCTATATTATAGCCCTCAAAATCACATGTATGAAAAACCCAAAACCGTGTCCGATCCTGAAGTGATTAAAGTCTCCTCCGATCGTCCTCTCCTGCCTGATGTGCCGGTGGTCGGTGGCCTCGGTAGCCATACTGTACAGCGGGCGGCAGCGATGTCAGATCAGGAGCGGAGTATACCGGAGGACACCGGAGGGAAATAATCCCATAGGACACGTCTCATCTCACCACAAGACTTTCTTCTCACTATTTTACCACAATGACACAAATTGTACCACAAACTGCAACAAACCCACAAAATCCTCCCCCATCATCTTACCTTAGGGCTGAGGTCACACAAGGCGTTCTGAGATTTCCTCTGCTGCTGGCTGATAACAGAGAGAACAGCACAACATCAGTGACCACCTGACCAGGACCTTCTCTGTATCTACTACACTGCCATAGCTGAAGGACCTGTGATGATGTCACTGTCATGTGATCGGCAGTGAGGGGGCGGAGCTAAGCTGTGTACAGGATAATTAGTGACTGAAGGACCTGTGGTGATGTCATGTCACATGACCAGTGCAGTGGGCGGAGCTTCACTGTGAGAAGAATAGGTGCTAGGTGACAGAGTCTGTGGTGACGGTGGGCGGAGCTCCTGTTCTAGTTGTTACCTATGGAGGAGAGGGAATGGTGGAGTCAGTTTTTTCTCTTCTCCCTCTATGGGATGAAGCCGACAGAAATGCTGGGAGTTGTAGTTCTCTCTTCATAGTCACCCCATAGATCTGATATCACATGCTGAGTAGGGTTGAGCGATCGGGATCAGAAAAGATTGGATTTCGATCAGGGATTGAGCAAATTTTACGATCAGGATTGGCTGGAAAATGATCGGAGATCGGATTTTAAAATCGATCCAACCCCAATGCTGGGAGTTTTGGTTCTCTCCGACTCCTACGTGTAATGTCCTCTGATAATAATCCATAACAATGACAAACATTTCTCTCACACAAAGGACTCAGATCTCTGTATAAGGCCGTATTCACATCTGCGTTCGGGTTTCTGTTCGGGGAGTCCGCTTGGGGACCCTCCAAATAGAAACCTATAGGCATTAAAGAGCTGTTACCTGGGAAACCTGCCTCTGACACTTTGGAGAGTTCACCCTCATCCTCCCCTTTTCCTGCCACTGCTCCTTTTGTCAGCAGGCCGTGCTGAAGCTCATCAGCTTGGGGGACAGACAGCACACTGCCTCCGAGGTGAGGGATGCCATCCTGGATGAGAGGGCAATGTGGTTTTCGCTGCTGCACCTGGGCCCAGGTATGTTTTCATGTGTGATAATGGCCAGAACCTGGTAGTGGCTCTGGAGCTTGCCAGCCTCCAACACGGTCCATGCGTGGCCCACGTTTTCAAATTAGTGGTGCAACGATCTTTAAAAACGTACCCCAATGTTCTCGATCTAGTGGTGAAAGTGCGGCGCTTGTGCGCCCACTTTGGCAAGTCTACAGTAGCCGCTGCTAGCCTCAATACACTCCAGCAATGCCTACATCTGCCTGAAGCACCGGCTGTTTTTTTGAAGTCACCACACGCTGAAACCCTATATGACCTATGTTGAGCAGGGTGTGTGAGCAGCAAAGACCTTTGATGGAGTTCCAAATCCAAAACCCAAGGGTTCCTCAAAGTCAGCTCCCTCAGTTTCTGAACCATGAGTGCCCATGGCTGGCAGACTTATGTCAAATCCTATCCCATTCTTTCCACTGGACACTTTACAAACTCACTAGAACCTCTATGAAAGTGGATAAATAATTGGAAACCTTCTTTTCTCTACATTAATATGGACAGAAACATAACTTTAAACTGAAAGAAACATTAGCATGCGCTCATTACAATTCCTGATATGACAGCTGCGTTAAGCAGGATGCAGGGTACAACGCAGACCAGGCCCGAGCACCAGGAACAGGTGTTACAATGGCTAGCGGATAATGCTTCCAGCCAGGGTCGGACTGGGGTGTCTAGGGCCCACCAGTGGAATTATTTTTAGGGGCCCACCGCTAGGACCCCTGTAGATGAGTTGTACAGATACAGGATGGCTAAAGGTAATATCAGGAGCCGGCTGCTCACCTGCCATACGATGTGTACCACTGCACTACCTAAACCCACTGCTACATCCTGTATGGCAAGTGAGCAGCGTGGCTCCTAGAATTGTCACCATTACCTGTAGCCGCACTGTAATGAAAAAACTCATCTGCAGAGGTCCTGGCTGTTGTATCATCACAGATGTAATATTGATGGTCTATCCTAAGGACAGGCCATCAGTATTAGAAACATGGATAAATTCTTTAAAGATATTGTCCAGGAATTGGAGCAACTCATGTGCTGGGCGGGAGGTTTAAAATAAAAAAGCATATTCACCTGTCCTCAGCAACCCGTTGTCCTCCGCCAGTGTCCATTCAGTCTCGTGCTGGCACCTTCTTGCTGGGAGTCCTGCACCTCATGTGACCACTAAGACGAATTGGGTACAGAATTTCCAGAAATGAGGTGTTGCCATGAGACCGAACAGACAGAGGCGGAGGACAACAGGGTGCTGGGGACAGGCGAGTGTGTTGTTTGTTTTGTTTTTGCTCTTTGTTTTCTGTGGCTGAGGTGTAATAATGAGGGATGAATCAGCTGTTTGAGTGAATCGTGGCATCTGTGCAAGCGCCGTGACCCCTTCTCTGTTTACATAGTGTCATACATCTCATAGTGGCCATGTCATGTAACTACAGCCTCGTCCTATAAGCGTCTATGTGACAAGGCTGTAATTACACCACACGGTCACTATAAACAGACAGCGTGTGATATACACAGGCACCATGGCCCCCTCATACAGCTGATCAGGGGGTCACTTATCTCTTATTGATGATTTATTCTGAGGATAGATCATCAATATAAATGAACTGGGAAACTCCTTAATCCTAAGGCCCCACGTGGTGTCCTGCAGCAAAAAAGCGCTGTGAGAAAAAACGCGACCATGACGCATCACGTTTCTTCCTGCAGCCCTTTGCACAGAAAGTTTGCAGAGCTTTCCTCTGTGTATTTTCTGCTTCAATTATATTGAAACCGCCAGAATTTCCGTAGGCATGCTGCAATGTCTAACTCTAAAACCAAGACTGCTTTGGAAATTACAGCAAGTATCTTATTTTACCACAAAGTGTGGATGGGGCCTCATGTGGCGAAAACACCACGGGAAAACCCGACAGTTCCTGCAATGTGAATGGGATTCTAGCAAATCCCATCCACACATTGTGGAAAATTATGTGCAGTGAATATGCTGCGATTTCCAAAACCGTTGGGGTTTTGGAAATCGCCAGAATATCAATTATACCTACGAAAACACTGATGGTTTCCCTATAGGTGTAATGGAAGCAGAAAGTGAAAAGTGCTGCGGGAAAAAAACACAATGCGTTGCTGCTGCGTTTTTTCCTGCAGCGCTATTTTGTTGCAGTCTGCAACGTGAGGCCTTAGTCTTAATAAAGCCCAATTAATTGCCCCCTCATAGTATGCTCCTGATTCCCCCTGACAAATACTGCACCCCTAATGACCCCTAATATCAATGACCACCCCCTTATGTTCATAATGCCTCCTAATATAACCTCCCCTTGTATTCGTAATGTCCTCTAATAACCCTTATATAAGTGACCCCCTTATGTCCATAATGCCCCCTCATAATTATAATTTCCCCCTCCCCCTTCCTTGTACTATTAAAATACTCACACCTAAGCTAAAAAAAAGAGTTATACTCACCTACCTGCGATCCTGATGAACGGAGGTTTCCCACTTTACATCCAAGTGCAGGACGTCTGTGTATCAGCACAGTCCTTCTAATTAAAAATAAGGTATATTAATGGCGGTGCCTGGGCCCAGAGCAGCCGCCATTGGTGTAACTAAAGTTTTGTGGGCCTGGGTACAAACTTTTGTCCGCCCCCTATCCCCTTACTAGAGCGAATTCTTGATAGTGCCGGTTATGGGCGCTAAAGCAATATCTCAGATACCTGAAAGACATACAGCTTTAGTACCCACAACTGCAGCTATCAAGAATACGGTGAGAAAGCAGCGCAACGCCCCACATGTAAGCAATACTGGGACAGCATAACGTGCTCCACAGGGGCCCCCAAACAGTATTATGTGCACCACAGTGGCCCCCAAACAGAATTAGGTACTCCATAGTGACCCCCGAACATTATTATGTGCACCACAGGGGCCCCCAAACAGTATTATGTGCTCCATAGTGACCCCCATACAGTATTACGTGCTCCATAGTGACCCCCCAAACAGTATTACGTGCTCCATAGTGACCCCCCAAACAGTATTATGTGCACCACAGAGGCCCCCAAACAGAATTAGGTACTCCATAGTGACCCCCAAACATTATTATGTGCTCCACAGGGGCCCCCAAACAATATTACATGCTCCATAGTGACCCCCATACAGTATTATGTGCTTACCAGTGACCCCCCCCACACACACAGACACAGTATTATATGATCACAGTGCCCATCCCCCCAGAGCCTGAACCCCCCCAATCCCCCCTTCTTGCTCACACAGCCTGCCCCCATGTCTCCCCTCTTGCTCACACAGCCTGCACCTCCATGTCTCCCCTATTACTCACACAGCCTGCCCCCCATGTCTCCCCTATTACTTACACATGCTGTCTCTTCTCTCCTCCATCAGTCTGTTCCCGGCCGATTCATCTTCCAGTGTAACATTACACTGTTCTATACGATCCGTGTAGCACCGCCCACATATGACATCATCACAGGTCCTTCACAGTCTGCAGCACGGAGTCTCTCAATCTTCACACAGTGACTTGCCCGGGTGCTGACACCAGCCCTGGGCAGACGCCTTACCGAATTTCCACTGTCTATTAAAAAAAGGCAGTGGAGGTCCGGTAGGGCCCCATAATGAGGTCTTAACAGTCCAGGCTGGGGCCCACTGGGGGATTCCCCGGTACTCCGGCGGGCCAGTCCGACCCTGCTTCCAGCTGTTTTTCCACCAGCCCATCAGCTACTACCTCCAGTTGTGTTCATACCCAAGAGTCTGCCCCTCCTTCCTCCCAACATGCCCAATCTTCTCACTAGTCATCCCACCCTTGCCCCCTCCCAGGATCTATTTTCGGGTCCATTTATTCCCTCTCTTGAACCATTTCCCAAATCCCAGGAGCTACCAGACGACTTTTTGTGTCCTGATGCCCAAATACTGGAGCATCCACCATTTCCTGCCAAGGCGTTTCTCGACCTCCGTGATGATGACGAGACACAGTTGCCATCAGGGCAAGCTGTGGTCATGTGTGGTTTGCAGTAAAAGGAGAGTGGGCAATTGGAAGAGGAGTTGGTGGACGATCAGTCCACCGACATGCGCAAGGGTGATGTCTAGCGGAGAAAGCAGTGTAGATGGGAGGCAAGCTAAGCAAGAAAAAGGGTGGCCAGAGGCATAGACAAGGGTGAGGTCTAGGGGGGAAAGCAGGAAAAAAGGTGGCTAGAGGCAGAGACATGGACAGGGGTGATGTCTAGGGAGGAAAGCAGTGTAGATGTAGAAGCAAGCGTAGCAGCAAAAAAGGTGGCTAAAGGCAGAGGCATGTCCAGAGACATAGGACAGACACTCATTCCTGTATACTGTCATACAGTATATAGGACCTAATATACGCTGAAGATATCTAGCCTCTGTGTATACAAAAGAAAACATTTGTATACATCACAAAATGCATGAAGCTAGCGCTAAGGGATGTGGACGAGGACGTGCCTGGGGGCTTGAAAATGCAGCTGGGGAGCAAGGTTGTGGTCAATCTACAGCTAGAGACAGGCATGTCCAGAGGCACAGGACAGCTGCTTCATAGAAGCCAGGCCAGAGCCAGCAAGGCCCAAGATTTTCCCTGTACTAGCCACTCGCCCAAATCTCGCCCATGCTGGCCACCTCCCTTGATGTTGTGTAGATTTTGCAGCGTATGCGTGGAGGACAAACTGAGTGCGTTTTGCACAATGTGCAACTCAAAACTAAATAGGGGTCTGAAAAAAGCAACCTGAGCACCTCAGCCATGCGCCGTCATTTGTAAGGCAAGCACTGGGCTCCGTGGGAGAGAGCAAATGCAGAACAATCGTTGTCCTCAGTGACGCCAGAGCTGGTACTACAGTCCAGACCACCAGCCTGGACACCTCCACATCTGCCTCTGACACTTTGGGGAGTTCACCCTCATCTGCCCCTTTTCCTGCCTCTGCTCCTTTTGCCTGCACCATCATGCGCCTCTTCCCAGCAACTCCCCATCTCCCAGGCATTTCATTGCAGGCAGAAGTACAGCGCAACCCACCCACATACCCAAGCCTTCAACGGCCTCCTCTCAAAACTGCTGGCCCTGGAGATGTTGGCGTTTATGCTAGTGGAGACTCAGGCCTTCCATTACCTGATGGCAGCTGCGGCACCTCGCTATGCTGCCCCTAGCAGTCACTAATTTTCTTGGTGTTCCATCCCCGATTTGCGACAGCACGTGTCCCATAACATTAGTTGGGCCCTGTGTTCTGAGCTGTGCTCTAAGGTGCAGTTGACCACTGATGCATGAACAAGCGCATGCGGACAGGGACGCTACATCTCACTCACGGCACGCTGGGTGAATGTAGTCAAGGCTGTGACCCTCTCACAAATCCTCCACCGTAACATCGACCCCCAGCTGCGAGCTCGAAACGCTTCAGCACTGGCGTGGGCAGATGTCAGCAGGACGTGCTGAAGCTCATCGGCTTGGCCGACAGAAAACACACTTCCCTCAAGGTTAGGGATGCCATCCTCGATGCGACGGCAATCTGGTCTTCCCCGCTTCCCCCGGGGCCCAGTCAGGTTTGCTTATGTGATAATGGCCGGAACGTGGTAGCAGATCTGCAGCTTGCCAGACTCAAACACGGTCTACATATGGCTTAAGTTTTTAACTTGTTGGTGGAAAGGTACTTTGAAACCTACACCATTGTGCCTGATATACTGGTGAAAGTGCGGCCATTTTCGTAAGTGAAAAGTAGCCTCTGTTAGGCTGAAAACATTCAGAGAACACTCCTGTCATCTTCACACCGTTGGCTGATGGAGGAAGATGAGGGGGATGAAGTGGCATTTGATGTCACTGTCCCACACGAGGCTTGAGGGGAAGTTCAGTGCATCCCATTGCTTCAGCACAGATGGTGTGAAGGGGAGAGGAAAATGGAAGAAATAGAGAGTGACCCTTCCAGTTTGGGGCAGCGAAGTCACGCCAAGTAACACTCTGGCACACATGGCTGACTTCATGTTGGGTTGCTTTTCAAGAGACAAAGGCATAGCTCACATCTTTGAGAGCAAACAATACTGGATTTTTGCAATCCTCGACCCCCGGTATAAGAAAAAATCTTGTCCTTTGTTCTGGTAGGGGAGAGTAAAAATCGCATGATTGCAACTGGTGTAGAATACGATGGAAATGTTTCAGTAAACCCTCGCTGGCGGCAGAGAGGAGATTTCCTCCAAGAGGCTAACAACTGCCATCCGGTCCACAACCACCAGGGGAACACTCTCCAAGGTCTGGGACACATTAATGCCCCCCCTGGCCAAACTACCGCCACTGAGGGGCCTAGTGTCATCAGGATGGAAAAGTATAGGCGCATGTTGCGTGAGTACCTGGCCAACCACAACCCTGTCCTCTCCGATCCCTCTGTGCCTTACACGTATTGGGTGTAGAAATTGGACCTGTGGCCGTTGGGGTGAGTGGAGGATTCCCCCAGCTGAGGTTTGGGTGAGTTTGGCGAGGGGGTGCAACTACGCCCTGCAGTTAGCCTTTTTGGTGGCATAGAGTGTACACAATGAACCCCAACTGTCACTTGCTGAGCCACTCTTCTACTTGTAACTGCATGATAGAACCTGCGTGTCTGTGCTCTCTTGAGTTATAGATTGGGGCCCCTGCATTTTAAGTTTATGCCCCATTCAGCTTCAGCCCATAAACAGAGATGTTATTTTGTGCCCATGAGTGCCAATTCAGCCATGCCACCCCCAGGATTAATTCTCTTACCCCCCTTTTGGAGTTGTCACTTGCCCCAGCAGCGTATAGGGTCAGGCCCACCATTCAGCTTCAGCCCATAAACAGAGATGTTATTTTATATTTAGCTCAGACCTGGGCAAAGCACGGCCCCCGGGCCATATCCGGCCCTCTGACTGATTCAGACCGGCCCACACAGCGTGTCTAGGGAGGCGTGTCTTAGTGCCAGTAGGATAGTGCAAGAAGATGGAGACATGTGGTGTGTGTCATAAGGTACTGAAAGGGGAATGTGAGATGCAGGGTGGAGAATGTGTGTGTCTCTGTCTATATGTGTCTGTGTGTATCTATATGTGTCTTTCTATATGTGTCCGTCTGTATGTGTGTGTCTATATGTGTCTGTCTGTCTGTGTATATGTGTCTGTACGTCTGTGTGTGTGTCTCAGCAATCTAGGAGCAGAGATGGAAGGGGAATGTTATACTAGGGCAGAGATGGCAGATGGAGAGGGGGGACATGAAACTGGGGGAGAGATGGGGTGGGGACATGAAACGGAGGGGGGACATGAAACTGGGGGTAGATGAAGAGGGCACTTAAACTGAGGGGACATTAAACTGGGGACAACTGGAGGCGGCATTAAACTGTGGAGGAAGTTTGAGGGGGACCTGTCTGCCTCTAGTTGCCCCCAGTTTAATGTCACCCTCCAGCTACCCCTACGGTTTAATGTCTGCTTCCAGCTTCCCGATTTTAATGTCCCCTTCTAGTTGCCCCAGTTTCATGTTCAGCTCCAGCTGTCAATTTATTGCCCCCCTTCAACTACCCCCACTGTTTAATGTCCCCCTCCAGCTGCTCCAGTTTCATGTCCCCTCTAGTTTCCCCCAGTTTAAACTGGGGAACCAGGAGAGGGGCTTAATACTGTGGGGCAGTTGGAATGGAACATTATAATGTGGGGGCATATAATATACGCGTGACTGTAGGAGGATTATACTTTGTGGGGGCACATGGAAAGATGATTGGGAATGGGCGGAGTCAATGTAGAAGCGGGTGGAGCTAAATTTGCCTCCAGTTTCATGTCCCCTCTAGTTTCCCCCAGTTTAAACTGGGGAACCAGGAGAGGGGCTTAATACTGTGGGGCAGTTGGAATGGAACATTATAATGTGGGGGCATATAATATACGCGTGACTGTAGGAGGATTATACTTTGTGGGGGCACATGGAAAGATGATTGGGAATGGGCGGAGTCAATGTAGAAGCGGGTGGAGCTAAATTTGCCTTGGCGCGGCCCTTTAGCATAGTTTCAATTTCTTATGCGGCCCCATTGGAAAATTAATTGCCCACCCCTGATTTAACTGTATACCACTTTTATTTGGGAGCGGAATGCAACCAGGAAAGCTGGATTCAGCATCTATTTTGCTGTATTTCACTTGTTTGGGAGTGGAATACAACCAGGAAAGCTGGAATCAGCGTATATATACTATACACAGATTTGCTGTATACCACTTAGGTTTTTTGGGGGGTATACACAGAGGAATGCTGGATTGAGCGTATATGGACTCCTCTCCCTGCAGTATAGCTCTGAAAAGAGCTTTTGTTGTTCTTCAGATTTCCTGCCTAGCAGAAGCTAATCCCTCTCTAGCCCTCAGCAGATCTCTGTCCCTATCTCTCTCCAAGCCGCAAATGAGACAAAGATGGCAGCCAGTATTCTTATGAATCGGAGGTCACCTGATTTTGGCAACCAATGGCTTTTTCCTATTTTTTTTTCAATGCCTACGTTGTTGTAGTTCTTGTCCCCTGCACAGTGATTGATGCAGAAAAAGCGCCAGGGAAAGTGGGAGGGGATACAAATTTTTACTGTGTTTGCCACGTGGTATTCGATTGGAATCGAATTGCCTCATATTCGATTGAATACCTATTTGATCGAACTCTGTTCACTCATCTCTATTTATTAACATCCCTGCCTTCCTGATGACTATATACACAATGCTCAATGAGCACTGCATACACAGCTATGGGAGCTGCCATGATGCGGCTCCCCTATGACCCGGCAGTCATGTGATCCACTGGGGATCAGAGACTGTTAAACTGCTGGGTCTTAGAAGACCCAAATCAGCTCTGCAGTTATACACGGGAGGCTACATTCCTCCTGTAACTGGAGCTAAATCTATCGGACCCGGTTTCATGGTAAATCAGCCCACACCAAAAAATAAATACTAATAAAATGTCCCCCAAAAGTCTATTATGACCGTATTGGGACACAATGTAAAATTAAATTAAAATAATTATATATTATAAAATAATATCACCCCCACATCACAGGTTCTAGCTCCGCTCCCGATGACACAATATCAAATAAAAATTACCGTAACAGAGAGGGAAAACTATTTAACCCCTTAGACACAGCCCAAAAGTGCGTTAAGGACCAGGCCTCTTTTTTCAAAACTGACATGTGTCAATAACATGTGGCAATAACTTTGAGACGCTTTAATTACACAAGTGATTCTGAGATTGTTTTTTCATAACACATTGTACTTCATGTCAGTAGTAAATTTTCGTCGATATGTTTTGTCTTTGATTATGAAAAAATAGGAAATTTGACGAAAATTTGGAAAAAAAATGCAGTTTTCAAACTTTGAAATTGCAAGCCTTTCAAATGGAAAGCCATGCTACCCACATTTTTTCATAAATATAATTAATAGAGATGAGCGAACACTGTTCGGAACAGCCGTTCTGAACAGCACGCTCCCATAGAAATGAATGGAAGCGGCCGGCATGCGGGGGGTAAAGCGACCGGCCGCCGGCAAAGTGTACATGCTAGGTGCTTCCATTCATTTCTATGGGAGCGTGCTGTTCGGATCGGCTGATCCGAACAGTGTTCGCTCATCTCTAATAATTTAACATGTCTCTGATTTATGTAGAAGTCAAATTTTAATCACCCTTTCATTTTTTTCAGATAATATAAGGCAAGTCAAGCAGTACCTTATATGCTCAAGCATAAGCCAAATTTTTCAGCACAGTTTTTGTGCTAAAAAAGCCCCCCTCAGCTTATACTCGATTCAGCAAAGTGGGGGGTGGGAGTCTATGACTAGCCGCAATATTAATGTATAAAATCTCCCATGAAATAGTGGGCAAAAAAAAGAAGCTTTAAAAAAAATTAAAGTTGTAAATCCCTCCTTTCCCTAGAATACATACAAAAATAGAAAATGACTGTGAGACACAAACACATTAGGTATCCCTGTGTCTGAGAGTGCCCGGTCTACTGAATATAGGGGATCTGCAGTGCTCCTGTTCTGTGGGGAAGGGGTTAATAGGAGCCCTGCAGATACCCTATATTCAGCCCGGCAGAATTCCAAGTGGGGGAAAAAAAACCCCAGTCCTCAAGCTCAGGGAAGGGGCAGACAGACAACCAAAACACCCCCTCCCCTTTCCCAGCACCTACTGCACCCAAAAACTCCGACCATTTTAATTTTTGAAAGTTTCCAGTAGCTGCTGCATCCCCCCCCCCCCTCCGGTTTATACTCGAATCGATAAGTTTTCCTTGATTTTTGTGGTAAAATTAGGGGCCTCGGCTTATATTCGGGCCGGCTTATACTCGAATATATACAGTAATTTTCAAAGAAAATTTCCAAAACACGTTTTTCAAGGGACCAGTTCAGTTCTGAAGGGAACTTGAAAGGCCTCTCTAATAAAAACCCTCATAAGTCACCCCATTCTAAAAACTGCACTCCTGAAAGAATACAAAACAGAAGTTAGAAAGTTTCTTAACCCTTTCAGCATTTCACAGCAATTAAAACAAAATGGAGGTCAAATTTCCTTTTTTAAAATTTTTGTCACTAATATATTCATTTAGCCCTAGAATTTACACATTTACTAATGGTTAAAGGAGAAAATGCACCCCACAATTTGTTACGCATTTTCTTCCAACTACAGAAATGCCCCACTTGTGGCTATAAAGTGATCTATGGGCACGCTATAAGGTCCAGAGCGGAAGGGAGCGCTATTGGGATTTTGGAGGGAAAATTTAGCTGGAATCTGTTCCAGGCACCATGTTGCATTTGGAGGGCCCCTGAAGTGCCAGAACAGTAGAAACCCCCCAAAATGACCCCATTTTGGAAACTAGACCCCTAAAGGAATTTATCAAGGGGTATAGTGAGCACTTTTACCCTACAGGTGTTTCACAGATTTTTTTTTACTACTGAGATGTGAAAATGAAAAATTACTTTTTTTTTTCCAATAAAACGTCCATTTATCACCAAATTTTTAATTTTTGCACGTAAAGAATTAAAAATGCACCCCAATTTGTTACACAATTTCTCCTGAACACGGAAATACCCCATATGTGGCCATAATTTGCTATATGGGTACATGGTGGGCTCAGAGCGCTATTTGGATTTTGGAGGGCTGGTAAAGTTTTCAGGTGCCATGTCACATTTGCTGAGCCCCTAAAGTATCAATGCAATGGAAACCCCTCAAAAGTGACCCCATTGTAGAAACTACACCCGTCAATGAATGTATGAAGGGGTATTATCATTTTGAGACTAAAATGCTTCCCAAAAATTAATGTACAAAAAGAAAATTTACATTTTTAAAGAAATATGCCATGTCGGTGCCCAATACGTTGCACCCACTTTGTGTTGTTAGAGACCTGCACTCCTAAAACTATTAAGGGGCCATCCCGAATAGAAAGAAGTTATATATGTAGGTGTACACTGCTGCTTGGGCACACAGCAGGGCTCAGAAGGGAAGGAGCAGTGGGCTTTTTAGCTTTTGGTGTACAGATTTGGAGGGGTTTCCTGACGCCATGTTGTTTTTGCAGAGCCCTGGAGGTGACAGTAATTTGGAATTCCCCAACAAGTGACCCCATTTTGTAGGGGAAATTTTAGATTCTCTACAAATGTGACATGGTGTCCAAAAACCAACAATCTAAATCAGCTGTCCAAAAGCACATATCGCTCCTTCCTTTCTGCGCCCTGCTGTGTACCCAAGCAGCAGTTTATGCCCACAGGTATGACACTGGTGTACCCAGGATAACGTACTTAAAGGAGTATTCCCATCTACATAAACCATGTCAGGTTTGTAGAGCCTCTAAAGTACCAGTAAAGTGGAATCCCTTAGAGAATGACCCCATTTTAAAAACTGCACCAAAGAACTTATTAGGGGGTGTATCGGGCAATAGTATCCTAAACGTGATTGCACAGCGGATGGTGAATAGTAGATATGTAAGCTTTGCGGACTACATTGGGAACACCAAATTTCCTACTATATCCTCAGTAGCTACTATATTTGAGGGGAGGGGGGGGGATCACTCAGGGGGGCAGTTCTGGTTTATTTTCCGTCGTAAGCTCTAAATCTGGTTTGTACCCCAATATTCGCTCGCACAGCTTATACATTCCCTTCCTGCCGCAGCCAGCTGTGTTCTTATGATTTGGTGATTTTTTTGTCTTCACATTGTACAAGCTATAATTTTTTTTTATTTTTCTGCTGATGTGGCTGCATGAGGGCTTGATGTTTGCGGTATGAGATGTATTTTTTATAACATTTTTGGGTGTTTTTAACATATTGATTTTATTAACTCTTTCTTGGTGAATTAAAAAAAATCCCTATCAATTCTGGTATTGTGTTTTGCCTTTAAATTTTTTTTCTGCAAGGCGTATAGCATAAGTAACATGTGACCTTTATTGTGCGGGTCGGTACGATTACGGCGATACCTCATTTATATTGTTTTTTATGTTTTACTAGTTTTGCAGAACAAAAAATCCATTTGGGGACGTAAATCAATTACTTCTGCATCACCAACTTCTGGGAGGTGTAACATTTTTAGTTTTCGGTTGACAGAATTGGTTTATGGCTTATTTTTTGCGGGACAACCTGTGCTTTGTATTGGTGCTGTTTTGGGGGTTGACTTTTTGATCACTTTTTATAGCATATTTTTAAAGGTGAGATGGCAAAAAAACATTACTTATGCCGAGTTTGTTTTTTTTTCCGGTATTCACTGTGTAGGTTAAATATTGTTTCAGTTTTATTGTACAGGTTGTGACGGACGCGTTGATACCAAATATGTATTGTTTTTATTAATATTTTGTTTTTTTTATTATATCATTAATTTTATATAAGAAAAGGGAATTTTGGGGGTTTTATAACTATATAAAAAAATTTTACACACTTTATTTTTTTTTAACTTTTTATTTACATTTCTAATTTGTCCTATAAGGACACTAGAACTGGCGATCAGAGGGGATCGCTGGCTCTATGCTATAGACTGCAATACAGTGTATTGCAGTCTATGGAGGAAGCCAGCCGATACAGACTTATCGGCTGGCTTCCTCAATACTTGGTAGGATCAACCAGGTACTGGGGGCTCTTAGTAGCCTGGGGTCACTGGTCAGACCTCAGGCTGCAGAAGATACTTATGGGCACCCCCAGATCTCGCCGCGGGGGTGCCCAGGGGGCACTTTATCTTTTCTAAGCCCATTGGATACGGCGGTGATGTTAAAACCTCCGCTCGGAGACCAGTTCTGAGCGGAGTACTTCGAACACAGTGTTAGCTATAAGATATAGCTAACACTTGCTTCCGATGCCGCCCGCAGAATCATCTAACCTGCGGGCGGCATCGCATGTCAGGGAAAGTTTGTTACTGCAACAAACTTTCCCTGACATGGCCGCTACATGATCGGGACCTGAATCTATCAGGTCCTGATCATGTCTCCGTGGACCCCAGCAGCTATTAGCACTGGGTCCACGGAGCTCCCGACCCTCGGGGAGACCCGATCCTCATTTTACAAGGGGCCGTTAATTAACGTCGGCGCGGCACAGAGCCCAAGCTGCACCAACGTTAATCTACAGGGGCCGGTTGGGAAGCGGTTAACATCTCTTTACGATCTATAAACCTGATGTTTAAAAATCTTTTTTTTTTTTTTTTAAAGACAATTCCTACATTCCTAAGAATCTAGTTTTTTCTTTGTGTGAATTCTCTGATGAGTTTCATAATTTCCTTTCCTTGCAAAGCACTTCCCACATTCTACACATGAATATGGCTTCTCTCCCGTGTGAAGTCTCTCATATTTAAGAAGTTTTGCGTTCTCAGTAAAACATCTTCCACATTCTGATCACGAAAATGGCTTCTCCCTTGTGTGGGTTCTCTCATGGATGACAAGCCTAGATCTCCGTATAAAAGTTTTTCCACATTCTAAACAGGGAAATGGCCTATCTCCTGTGTGCGTTTTCTGATGTCTAGAAAGATTTGATTTATCTCGAAATCTTCTCCCACATTCTAAACACGAAAACGGTTTCTCCCCGGTGTGAATTCTCTCATGTAAAACAAGTTTTGATTTCTCTATAAAAGATTTGCCACATTGTGAACATGAGAATGGCTTCTCTCCTGTGTGAGTTCTCTGATGTTTAACAAGATCTAATTTAGTTTTAAAACATTTCCCACATTCTGAGCACAAAAATGGTTTCTCTCCTGTGTGAGTTCTCTCGTGTGTGGAAAGAGTTGTCTTCGTTGTAAAACATTTCCCGCATTCTGAACACATAAATGGCTTCTCTCCTGTGTGAATTCTCTCATGTATATCTAGAATACATTTTCTTGTAAAAGATTTTCCACATTCTGAACATGAAAACCGATTCTCTTCCGTGTGAATTTTCTCATGTTCAACAAGCTTATATTTCGATGTAAAACATTTCCCACATTCTGAACAAATAAATGGCTTCTCTCCTGTGTGAATTCTCTCATGTATAACTAGAATACTTTTTCTTGTAACAGATTTTCCACATTCTGAACATGAAAACCGCTTCTTTTCTGTGTGAATTTTCTCATGTGCAAGAAGGTTAGATTTCGATGTAAAACATTTCCCACATTCAGGACAGGAGTTTGGGTTTTTCCTTGTGTGAATTCTTCTGTGTATAGAAAGATGTGAACTTTTTGTAAACTCTTCTCCGCAATCACTACATTGAAACCTATTAACCCCTTTGTGACCTGAGGTTGTGGTAACAATCTCAGATTGGTCAGGAGAAGGTTCCTTGTGATTCGGGGGATTACATGGTTCCAGGGGAAAACTAAGGGTCATGAGGTTTTCTATTGAATGCTCTATGATGTCTTCATTTTCCACTTTTAGTGATAACATCGAATTGTCCTCAAAGTTCTTATTGGAATTTTCTGTTAGGAATAAAATGGATTACAAGATTTTATTTTAAACAAATTAGCCATGAGTGTCAGTGTATAGCATAGCTCTCCTAAATAGGCATAGCAAGGAATGATGGAAAACACTTGACAGTGAAAAGTGTGCAAGTCCTAAAAACACTTACCCATATTGGATGTCACAACTAAGAGGCCAAGAGGTGTAGGTGCACAGCGCCGCAATCATAGTAACCATGATACAGTCCTATGAAAAAGTTTGGGCACCCCTATTAATCTTAATCATTTTTAGTTCTAAATATTTTGGTGTTTGCAACAGCCATTTCAGTTTGATATATCTAATAACTGATGGACACAGTAATATTTCAGGATTGAAATGAGGTTTATTGTACTAACAGAAAATGCGCAATATGCATTAAACCAAAATTTGACCGGTGCAAAAATATGGGCACCTCAACAGAAAAGTGACATTAATATTTAGTACATCCTCCTTTTGCAAAGATAACAGCCTCTAGTCGCTTCCTGTAGCTTTTAATCAGTTCCTGGATCCTGGATGAAGGTATTTTGGACCATTTCTTTCTACAAAACCATTCAAGTTCAGGTAAGTTTGATGGTCGCCGAGCATGGACAGCCCGCTCTCAAATGATCTGAAAACAAAGATTGTTCAACATAGTTGTTCAGGGGAAGGATACAAAACGTTGTCTCAGAGATTTAACCTGTCAGTTTCCACTGTGAGGAACATAGTAAGGAAATGGAAGACCACAGGGACAGCTCTTGTTAAGCCCAGAAGTGGCAGGCCAAGAAAAATATCAGAAAGGCAGAGAAGAAGAATGGTGAGAACAGTCAAGGACAATCCACAGACCACCTCCAAAGAGCTGCAGCATCATCTTGCTGCAGATGGTGTCACTGTGCATCGGTCAACTATACAGCGCACTTTGCACAAATAGAAGCTGTATGGGAGAGTGATGAGAAAGAAGCCGTTTCTGCACGTACGCCACAAATAGAGTTGCCTGAGGTATGAAAAAGCACATTTGGACAAGGCAGCTTCATTTTGGAAACAAAAATTGAGTTGTTTGGTTATAAAAAAAGGCGTTATGCATGGTGTCCAAAAAGAAACAGCATTCCAAGAAAAACACATGCTACCCACTGTAAAATTTGGTGGAGGTTCCATCATGCTTTGGGGCTGTGTGGCCAATGTCGGCATCGGGAATCTTGTTAAAGTTGAGGGTCGCATGGATTCCACTCAGTATCAGCAGATTCTTGAGAATAATGTTCAAGAATCAGTGACGAAGTTGAAGTTACGCCGGGGATGGATATTTCAGCAAGACAATGATCCAAAACACTGCTCCAAATCCTCAGGCATTCATGCAGAGGAACAAGTACAATGTTCTGGAATGGCCATCCCAGTCCCCAGACCTGAATATCATTGAACATCTGTGGGATGATTGGAAGCGGGCTGTCCATGCTCGGCGACCATCTAACTTAACTGAACTTGAATTGTTTGTCCAAAATACCTTTATCCAGGATCCAGGAACTGATTAAAAGCTACAGGAAGCGACTAGAGGCTGTTATCTTTGCAAAAGGAGGATCTACTAAATATTAATGTCACTTTTCTGTTGAGGTGCCCATACTTTTGCACCGGTCAAATTTTGGTTTAATGCATATTGCACATTCTCTGTTAGTACAATAAACCTCATTTCAATCCTGAAATATTACTGTGTCCATCAGTTATTAGATATATCAAACTGAAATGGCTGCTGCAAACACCAAAATATTTAGAACTAAAAATGATTAAGATTAATAGGGGTGCCCAAACTTTTTCATAGGACTGTATATATTGTTACACTTTATGGTTAATTACATTATAGTAATTATGACATGTAGAGATGAACGAACAATATTCGAAACAGCCGTTTAAAATAGCATGCTCTCATAGAAATGAATGGACTTAGCCGGCACGCGGGGGGTTAAGTGGCCGGCCGCCGGCAAAGTCGGGATGCCGGCAGCTTCCATTCTTTTCTATGGGAGCGTGCTATTTGAAACGGCTGTTTCGAATAGTGTTTGCTCATCTCTAATGACATGTAATATTTCACTGAGTTGATCTCAGGACTTTGCATTACAAACTTGCTTTTTTTGCACCAGCAGTATGTATTGTGCAAGCTTGAGCTATACCTCAGCTCCCATAAGGTCCGCCCATGGTTAACCCTTGTGTGATCTTACATTACTCTTTCAGTCATACCTTAGCTTGTGTAAGGTCCCTCGGAAACCGGGTCTCGGCTGTACATTACAGCAGAGAACCGGTTGCTATGTCGACCACTCTGCAGTAGATGGCCGCCATTAGCTTTACAGACCCGGCATCCACTGTAATAGAACGGCGGATGCCCGGGAGGGTTTTAGCTGCCAAGGCCCGCAGCATTACCACACTCCTACCGCTGCAGGAAACCAGCAGCAGCAGAAGCGTGGCGATGCTGCTATTCCACTCCTCCGCCCCCCTTATAGACCACATTCGGACTATAAGACGCACCCTCATTTTCCTTCCAAACTTGGGGGAAAAAAGTGCGTCTTATAGTCCGAAAAATACGGTACTCCTCAGTCTCCAAGACTTCTCTCATGTATCTCATGTTCTAGAAGTCTCTACCACAAACTGAATGGACGAACTCGCCCCTTGAAACCAATAAGAGCAATCAGAAAACCCCAAATAAAAATTAAATAAAAAAAAAAATACCAACATATAACAGATCAATGGATGCCACAAACAACACTCATGTGAATGAAGTCCTACAGATATGTTTGATATACACTCCCCGGCCACTTTATTAGGTACACCTGTCCAACTGCTCGTTAACACTTAATTTCTAATCAGCCAATCACATGGCGGCAACTCAGTGCATTTAGGCATGTAGACATGGTCAAGACAATCTCCTGCAGTTCAAACCGAGCATCAGTATGGGGAAGAAAGGTGATTTGAGTGCCTTTGAACGTGGCATGGTTGTTGGTGCCAGAAGGGCTGGTCTGAGTATTTCAGAAACTGCTGATCTACTGGGATTTTCACGCACAACCATCTCTAGGGTTTACAGAGAATGGTCCGAAAAAGAAAAAACATCCAGTGAGCGGCAGTTCTGTGGGCAGAAATGCGTTGTTGATGCCAGAGGTCAGAGGAGAATGGCCAGACTGGTTCGAGCTGATAGAAAGGCAACAGTGACTCAAATAGCCACCCGTTACAACCAAGGTAGCCAGAAGAGCATCTCTGAACGCACAGTACGTCGAACTTTGAGGCAGATGGGCTACAGCAGCAGAAGACCACACCGGGTGCCACTCCTTTCAGCTAAGAACAGGAAACTGAGGCTACAATTTGCACAAGCTCATCGAAATTGGACAATTGAAGATTGGAAAAACGTTGCCTGGTCTGATGAGTCTCGATTTCTGCTGCGACATTCGGATGGTAGGGTCAGAATTTGGCGTCAACAACATGAAAGCATGGATCCATCCTGCCTTGTATCAACGGTTCAGGCTGGTGGTGGTGGTGTCATGGTGTGGGGAATATTTTCTTGGCACTCTTTGGGCCCCTTGGTACCAATTGAGCATCGTTGCAACGCCAAAGCCTACCTGAGTATTGTTGCTGACCATGTCCATCCCTTTATGACCACAATGTCCCCAACATCTGATGGCTACTTTCAGCAGGATAATGCAATGCCATGTCATAAAGCTGGAAACATCTCAGACTGGTTTCTTGAACATGACAATGAGTTCACTGTACTCCAATGGCCTCCACAGTCACCAGATCTCAATCCAATAGAGGAGCATCTTTGGGATGTGGTGGAACGGGAGATTCGCATCATGGATGTGCAGCCGACAAATCTGCGGCAACTGTGTGATGCCATCATGTCAATATGGACCAAAATCTCTGAGGAATGCTTCCAGCACCTTGTTGATTCTATGCCACGAAGAATTGAGGCAGTTCTGAAGGCAAAAAGGGGTTCAACCTGTTACTAGCATGGTGTACCTAATAAAGTGGCCGGTGAGTGTATATAAGGTAAACATAGGGCTCCAACCAGAAGGGAATAAAGCCTACACTGAGGAGCGCCTACATTACATGTCATGGGTATGCAGTGTATATGATGGTACATGTGCTTCAACATGGCCACCAGTGTCCGTAGTATCGCTGGGTGATTAACATTTTACCTTGATTACAATTACTGAATAATTATTTTTGGACACTCCTGTTTTCACATGCCTTGCCCCCTATTTATATACCGTGCCTCTGAATTTTGGTTTCGGTTACTCACTTATCAGCAGTCCTGATGGGATAGTGTCCAGTGAGTGACATATACTTTAGCCCATGTGAAACAGGTTGGCATTGATGTAAAATAATTCAGATAATCAATGTGAATAAGTTCATATCCATTAATTAAGCTGACTTTTATTTCAGTTTTTATGCCTGTGCAACAAAAAATATATTTCTTCTCACCTCCAGATATAAGCGGCTGGTAGTTTTCCATCATGGCCTCCTTGTACAGATCCTTGTGTCCTTCTAAATACTCCCACTCCTCCATGGAGAAATAGACAGTGACATCCTGACACCTTATAGGAACCTGACAACACAATGATACGGTCATCCCCCGACCCCTCCATGGTGTTACTGTATAACGTCCCAGCATTCCCAGCAGCGCTCACCTCTCCAGTCAGCAGCTCAGTGATCTTGTTGGTCCGTTCTAGGATCTTCTGCTCCTGTATCGGTGAGTGCGGGGGAGGGTCTGTGATGGGGCTGTGGCTCCTGCTCCGTCCTCCTGACTCATGGACATGGCTGCTGGGAGTCACACAGTCACCCGATGTCTTCTTCACTATTGTGTAATCCTGTGTATGGTGAGAGACACTTACCACCTACCACTTGCTGGAATCACGTCATTGTTACTCTCTGGCCTATGAAGCACTGCTAGCTTTTTCCCTATGGTCGTTATCACGAGAGACTTCTAGAACTTTATAGAGATATAGAAAGTTTACCTCTCCGGTCAGCAGGTAGATGATCTCCAAGGTGAAGTTTAATATTCTTTGGGTAATCTCATTCCAGTCCTTGTCCATCCCTGGAAGGTCATTCAGGATAAGAGTGTCAGAAAACTGGATCCAATAGAGACTTCTAAAACTACTGACACCATTATAAGAACTTCTAAGTCATAGAGGACAACTCACACAGGATATGTGAGAAATGGGTTATAAGTGAGAGCCCCACCTCTAGAACCCATAACTATGTGGAGAATGTGATGGGGCCCTGCTGCCACCTACAGGCTGATTATGAACAGAGAGGTGGCCATGAATGTGCACGTTACTTCTATATGACTAAGGTGTATGGAATAGCAGTGGAGGTGACAATGTAGTCCTGACTCATGATAAACTGACACATGGCTGATAATGGGGATGTATCAGTGCACTTTACCACCTGCATTAGACATGGTACACACCATATAACCAGTGTTTTATACTGACAGTATAAGTGCTTCAACATGGCCACCAGTACCAACCTGTGCCCATAGTAATGTACAACAAGTTATATATCTCTTCTTACCTTGTGATGTAAGCGGCTGGTAGTTTTCCATCATGGCCTCCTTGTACAGGTCCTTGTGTCCTTCTAAATACTCCCACTCCTCCATGGAGAAATAGACAGTGACATCCTGACACCTTATAGGAACCTGACAACACAATGATACGGTCATCCCCCGACCCCTCCATGGTGTTACTGTATAACATCCCAGCATTCCCAGCAGCGCTCACCTCTCCAGTCAGCAACTCAGTGATCTTGTTGGTCAGTTCTAGGATCTTGTGGCTCCTTCTCCGTCCTCCTGACTCATGGACATGGCTGCTCGGAGTCCTACAATCACTCGATGTCTTCTTCACCGCTGTGTATTCCTGTGTATGGAGAGAGGGAGAGACAAATTTAGGGAAACCAATATCGCGATCCTGTTGTATAGAGCTCTAGTGAGACCACATTTGGAATCCTGGGGTCATTTCTGTAGACATCACCTAAAGTGTCTTTGACAAGTCTTTGTGATAAGTACCAGGAGATGATCCCTCTAGGAGTCATTCACTTTCGATTGATATTGATTCCACCATTTACGTAGACTCCATCCTCTTGTAGATATTGTGTCTGTCACTATTTGATGAGTCCATTAAGATAAGATAATCCTTTAATAGTCTCACAGTGGGGAAATTTCAGCATGTTACAGCAGCATAGTAATACAGATACAGGATAATACACAGTAATATATTACAGACGTAGACACACATATGCTGAGAAGAGAAGATATACTAGGAGTCCATAGAAGCTAAGGAACAGGAGAAGAAAGAAGGAAGACTTCATAGTCATAATCATTAGTTCTCTGTGCGGAGTGTCTTCGCTTGGTCTGATGTAGATTATACAGCCTGGTCGCGGTTGGAAGGAAGGACTTCCGATAGCGCTCCTTCTCACACTTGGGGTGAAGCAGACGGTCACTTACAGTGCTGCCAAGTCCCATCAGGGTCCAATACATGGGGTGGGATTTGTTCTCCCGCATGGAGGTCACCACAGATAGTATCCTTCTGTCACCCACCACCTGTACTGGGTCCATGGGGCTCCCCAGGACAGAGCTGGCCCTTCTGATCAGCCTGTCAAGTCTATTTCTGTCCCTGGTTGATATACTGCTCCCCCAGCAGGGCCACACCGAAAAAGATGGCTGAAGCAACCACAGAGTTGAAGAAGGCTCTAAGAAGTGGCCCCTGGACTCCGAAGGCCCTCAGCCTCCTGAGCAGGTAGAGTCTGCTGTGGCCCTTTCTGTGCAGCGCCTCCAGGTGATCAGCCCAGTCTAGTTTATTATTGAGGAGCACGCCCAGATACTTATAGGTCCTGACTATCTCAATATATGTTCCTTGGATCTCCACCGGGGTCGGAGCACTTCTCCGTTTACTAAAGTCCACCACCATCTCCTTGGTCTTCCCAGCATTAATCCTGAGCTGGTTCTGCTGGCACCATTCAACAAAATCCCGGTTTAAGTCTCTGTATTCCCTATCGTCGCCATCAGTGATAAGGCCGACTATAGCAGAGTCATCGGAGTACTTCTGTAAATAACAGCTGGATGAGTTGTGCCTAAAGTCAGCAGTGTACAGTGTGAAGAAAAATGGGGCAAGAACTGTACCTTGTGGTGCCCCCGTACTACAGATCCGTGTCAGACACACAGTCCCGGGCTCTCACATACTGAGGGCGGTTTGTCAGGTAGTCTAGGATCCAGTTGGACAGGTGATGGTCCACTCCACCAAGGTTCAGCTTCTCCCTCAGTAGCTCTGGCTGAATGGTGTTGAACGCACTGGAGAAGTCAAAGAACATTATTCTCACAGTGTTCCCGGGTTTCTCCAGGTGAGAGAGAGCTCTATGAAGAAGGTGGATGATGGCGTCATCTACCCCAATGCCTGGCCGATAGGCAAACTGGAGGGGGTCCAGAGCGGATCTCACTAGGGGGCGTAGGTGTGTCAACACCAGTCTCTCTAGGACCTTCATCAGGTGGGATGTCAGTGCTACAGGTCGGTAGTCATTGTAGCCCATTGGGTTGGGTTTCTTTGAGACTAGTACCATTCAAGATGTTTTCCACAGTTGTACCACCTACAACTTGGTAGAATCAGGTTGATGCTGCTCTCCTGCCTATTCTACTTACAAAATTTATCTCTATACAGCCAATAGCACAAGTAACCAAAATCTTGTGTAGTGCAATCACTTCTCTTTATTCCATATATATATTACAGACACAACTATCACAGACATCTAAAAACCATTAAAACCTGTATTTATTTTCATAGTAATCAATCACTTTTTTTTGTGAATTAGAGGCGCTTTACTGCTTTAGTCTGACCATGATGGACATTTAGTATGGAGTCGGAAACACTGGTTTGACCTACACCTCTAGGCCACACTCCGCCCACCTGACTCTTCTTCCTGGATGGCCCTTTCCTTCTCATTACAACGCTCCTACTTGTCTATTCTGGATTTTCCCTTCGTTGTGTTTCTTGGTAAATATTACAATACAGAAATATAGAAATTTTACCTCTCCGGTCAGCATGTAGATGATCTCCAAGGTGAAGTTTAATATTCTTCTGGTAATTTTCCTCCAGTCCTTGTCCATCCTGGAGAATGTGAGAAAACTGGATCCACTTGAGGCTTCTAGTACGGCCGGTAACTGTACAAGAGGCTGTAAATGCTAGAGAGGACAACATACACAGGATATACCATAAATGTCTTATAAAAGGGGTTCCCACCTCTTGAACCCATATCGGTCTGAAGAAGGGGGTCCTCTGCTGCCCCGACCAGGCAGATTATGAATAGAGAGGTAGCCATGTATGTGTGTGGCTTTCTATATTCACTTTTATACGAGTAATGTACAGGATAACAGCAGAGCTGACAACGAAGTCCTGACTTATGACAACCTGACACGTGGCTGATACTGGAGAGACATTGGTGCACTAGCGGACATATTAGACCCTGTACACACTATATAACCAGTGTTTGATGTGAAATTTGTACATAAACCACTTCTATAGACTTTATACATGGGGCGGTGCACTCCTGACCCTGCACTCTCCTTCTTTTTAAAAATCCTTATTAAGGCCAAGTCCCCACGTTGCGGAAACGCAGCTTTTTTGGCTGCAGACTTTGTTGCGTTTTTTTGAGCCAAAGCCAAGAATGGCTACAAAAGGAATGGGAAGTATATAGGAGGGTCTTACACTTCTCCCTTCTTCTCAATCCACTCCTGGCTTTGTCTCAAAAAAACGCAATAAAATCTGCAACAAAAAAAGCTGCGTTTCTGCAACGTGAGGCCTTACACTTACGGATTATCTTATCTTATTAAAAAATGTTTCAGATTTTTTTTTAATATTTTTGTGTTTTTTCCTTAATAATGTAAAATGAATCCCCTATGTATCACCGAGAAAAGACTTGAAAATTATGTAAATAATGAAAATATATCATAGCACTCAAAATCACATGTATGAAAAAAAACAAAACTGTGTCCGATCCTCCTAATTACATCCTGGAGAATAGATTTGCATATTTTTTACTCCGATCCTGAAGTGATTAAAGTCTCCTCCGATCGTCCTCTCCTGCCTGATGTGCCGGTGGTCGGTGGCCTCGGTAGCCATACTGTACAGCGGGCAGCAGCGATGTCAGATCAGGAGCGGAGTATACCGGAGGACACCGGAGGGAAATAATCCCATAGGACATGTCTCATCTCACCACAAGACTTTACCACAATGACACAAATTGTACCACAAACTGCAACGAAACCCACAAAATCCTCCCCCATCATCTTACCTTAGGGCTGAGGTCACACAAGGCGTTCTGAGATTTCCTCTGCTGCTGGCTGATAACAGAGAGAACAGCACAACATCAGTGACCACCTGACCAGGACCTGCTCTGTATCTACTGCACTGCCATAGCTGAAGGACCTGTGATGATGTCACCGTCATGTGATCAGCAGTGAGGGGGCGGAGCTCAGCTGTGTACAGTATAATTAGTGACTAAAGGACCTGTGGTGATGTCACGTCACATGACCAGTGCAGTGGGCGGAGCTTCGCTGTGAGGAGAATAGGTGCTAGGTGACGGAGTCTGTGGTGACGGTGGGCGGAGCTCCTGTTCTAGTTGTTACCTATGGAGGAGAGGGAATGGTGGAGTCAGTTTTTTCTCTTCTCCCTCTATGGGATGAAGCCGACAGAAATGCTGGGAGTTGTAGTTCTCTCTTCATAGTCACCCCATAGATCTGATATCACATAGTAGCATCTTAGACATGCTGAGTAGGGTTGAGCGATCGGGATTAGAAAAGATTGGATTCCAATGGGTGATTGAGCAAATTTCATGATTGGGATTGGCCGGAAAATGATCGTAGATCGGATTTTAAAATCGATCCTGAAATCTCAAGATACGCTGAATATATCTAGCCTCTGTGCATACATAAGAAAACATCTGTATACATCACAAAATGCGTAAAGCTAGCGCTAAGGGATGTGGACGATGATGTGCCCGGGGGCTTGGAAATGCAGCTGGGGAGCAAGGTTGTGGTCAAGCTACAGCTAAAGGCATGACCAGAGGCACAGGACAGCTGCTTCATAGAACCTAGGCCAGAGCCAGCAAGGCCCAAGATTTTCCCTGTACTAGCTACTCGCCCAAATCTCGCCCATGTTGGCCACCTCCCTTGATGTTGTGTAGATTTTGCAGCGTATGCGTGGAGGACAAACTGAGTGCGTTTTGCACAATGTGCAACTCAAAACTAAATAGGGGTCTGAAAAAAGCAACCTGAGCACCTCAGCCATGCGCCGTCATTTGTAAGGCAAGCACTGGGCTCCGTGGGAGAGAGCAAATGCAGAACAATCGTTGTCCTCAGTGACGCCAGAGCTGGTACTACAGTCCAGACCACCAGCCTGGACACCTCCACATCTGCCTCTGACACTTTAGGGAGTTCACCCTCATCTGCCCCTTTTCCTGCCTCTGCTCCTTTTACCGGCACCATCATGCGCCTCTTCCCAGCAACTCCCCATCTCCCAGGCATTTCATTGCAGGCAAAAGTACAGCGCAACCCACCCACATGCCCAAGCCTTCAACGGCCTCAACTCAAATCTGCTGGCCCTGTAGATGTTGGCGTTTATGCTAGTGGAGACTGAGGCCTTCCATTACCTGATGGCAGCTGTGGCACCTCGCTATGCTGCCCCTAGCCATCACTAATTCTCTTGGTGTTCAGTCCCCGACTTGTGACAGCACGTGTCCCATAACATTAGTCGGGCCCTGTGTTCTGAGCTTTGCTCTAAGGTGCAATTGACCACCGACACATGGACAAGCACATGCGGACAGGGACGCTACATCTCACTCTCAGCACGTTGGGTGAATGTAGTCAAGGCTGTGACCCTCTCACAAATCCTCCTCCACCGTAACATCGACCCTCTGCTGCAAGCTGGAAACGCTGCAGCACTGGCGTGGGGAGACGTCAGCAGGACGTGCTGAAGCTCATCAGCTTGGCTGACAGAAAACACACTTCCCTCAAGGTTAGGGATGCCATCCTCGATGCGATGGCAATGTGGTCTTTCCCGCTGCACCTGGGCCCAGGCATGTTTGCTTATGTGATAATGGCCGAAACGTGGTAGCAGATCTGGAGCTTGCCAGACTCAAACATGGTCCACACATGGCCCACGTTTTTAACTTGTTGGTGGAAAGGTACTTTGAAACTTACACCATTGTGCCTGATATACTGGTGAAAGTGCGGCCATTTACGTAAGTGAAAAGTAGCCTCTGCTAGGCTGAAAACATTCAGAGCACACTCCTGTCATCTTCACACCATTGGCTGATGGAGGAAGACGAGGGGGATGAAGTGGCATTTGATGTCACTGCCCCACACGAGGCTTGAGGGGAAGTTCAGTGCATCCCATTGCTTCAGCACAGATGGTGTGAAGGGGAGAGGAAAATGGAAGAAATAGAGAGTGACCCTTCCAGTTTGGGGCAGCGAAGTCATGCCAAGTAACACACTGGCACACATGGCTGACGATGTTGGGTTGCTTTTCAAGAGACAAAGGCATAGTTCACATCTTTGAGAGCAAACAATACTGGATTTTTACAATCCTCAACCCCCGGTATCTCGTCCTTTGTTCTGGTAGGGGTGAGGAAAAATCGCATAAATGATTGCAACTGGTGCAGAATATGATGGAAATGTTTCTGTAAACCCTCGCTGGCGGCAGAGAGGAGATTACCTCCAAGAGGCTAACAACTGCCATCCGGTTCACAACCACCAGGGGAACACTCCAAGGTCTGGGACACGTTAATGCCCCCACCCTGGCCAAACTACCGCCACGAGGGGCCTAGTGTCATCAGGATGGAAAAGTATAGGCACATGTTGCGTGAGTACCTGGCCAGCCACAGCCCTGTCCTCTCCGATCCCTCTGTGCCTTACACGTATTGGGTGTAGAAGTTGGACCTGTGGCCCCTGGGGTGAGTGGAGGATTCCCCCAGCTGAGGTTTGAGTGAGTTTGGCGAGGGGGTGCAACTACGCCCCGCAGTTAGCCTTTTTGGTGGCATAGAGTGTACACAATGAACCCCAACTGTCACTTGCTGAGCCACTCTTCCACTTGTAACTGCATAATAGAACCTGTGTGTCTGTTCACTTGAGTTAGAGATAGATTGGGGCCCCTGCATTTTAAGTTTATGCCCCATTCAGCTTCAGCCCATAAACAGAGATGTTATTTTGTGCCCATGAGTGCCAATTCAGCCATGCCACCCCCAGGATTAATTCTCTTACCCCCCTTTTGGAGTTGTCACTTGCCCCAGCAGCATATACAGTGTCAGGCCCACCATTCAGCTTCAGCCCATAAACGGAGATGTTATTTTATATTTAGCTTAGACCTGGGCAAAGCACGGCCCCTAAGCCATATCCGACCCTCTGACTGATTCAGACCGGCCCGCACAGCGTGTCTAGGGAGGCGTGTCTTAGTGCCGGCAGGACAGTGCAAGAAGATGGAGACATGTGGTGTGTGTCATAAGGTACTGAAATGGGAATGTGAGATGCAGGGTGGAGAGTGTGTGTCTATATGTGTCTGTCTGTGTCGGTTTGTACATCTGTGTGTGTGTGTCTCAGAATCTAGGGGCAGAGATGGAAGGGGAATGTTATACTAGAGCAGAGATGGAAGATGGAGGAGGGGACATGAAACTGAGGGAGAGATGGCGGGGGGACATGAAACTGAGGCAGAAATGGAGGGGGGACATGAAACTGGGGGTAGATAAAGAGGGCACTTAAACTGAGGGGACATTAAAATGGGGACAACTGGAGGGGGCATCAAACTGTGGAGGAAGCTGGAGGAGGACCTGTCTGCCTCTAGTTGCCCCCAGTTTAATGTCACCCTCCATCTACC
Organism: Leptodactylus fuscus; assembly: GCF_031893055.1. Classification (NCBI taxonomy): domain Eukaryota; kingdom Metazoa; phylum Chordata; class Amphibia; order Anura; family Leptodactylidae; genus Leptodactylus; species Leptodactylus fuscus. The sequence continues at coordinate 232,523,978 of NC_134267.1, read as the reverse complement.
CCAATTTTAATGTTCCCCTCCAGCTGCTCCAGTTTCATGCCCCCTCTAGTTTCACATAGTTTAAACTGGGGCACCAGGAGAGGGGATTAATACTGTGGGGCAGTTGGAAGGGAACATTATAATGTGGGGACATATAATGTACGGGTGACTGTAGGAGGGTTATACTTTGTGGCAGCACATGGAAAGATGATTGGGAATGGGCGGAGTCAGTGTAGAAGTGGGTGGAGTTAAGTTTGCCATGGCACGGCCCTCTAGCATAGTTTCAATTTCTTATGCGGCCCCATTGGAAAATTAATTGCCCACCCCTGATTTAACTGTATACCACTTTCATTTGGGAGTGGAATACAACCAGGAAAGCAGGATTCATTGTATATATACTATACACAGATTTGCTGAATACCACTTAGGTTTTGGGGCGGGGTATACACCAAGGAAAGCTGGATTGAGCGTACATGGACTCCTCTCCCTGCAGTATAGCTCTGAAAAGAGCTGTTGTTGTTCTTCACATTTCCTGCCTAGCAAAAGTGATTCTGAGATTGTTTTTTCGTAACACATTGTACTTTATGTCAGTAGTAAATTTTCGTCAATATGTTTTGTCTTTGATTATGAAAAAATAGGAAATTTGACGAAAGTTTGGAAAAAAAAATGCAGTTTTCAAACTTTGAAATTGCAAGCCTTTCAAATGGAAAGCCATACTACCCAATTTTTTTCATAAATATAATTAACCATGTCTCTGGTTTATGTAGAAGTCAAATTTTAATCACCTTTTCATTTTTTTCAGATATAAGGCAAGTCAAGCAGTACAGTTTATATACTCGAGTATAAGCCACATTTTTCAGCACAGTTTTTGTGCTGAAAAAGCCCCCCCATGGCTTATACTCGATTTAGCAAAGTGGGGGGTGGGGGGGTCTATGACCAACCGCAATATTAATGTATAAGATCTCCCATAAAATAGTGGGCAAAAAAAAAGCTTTAAAAAAAATGAAAGTTCTAAATCCCTCCTTTCCCTAGAATACATACAAAAGTAGAAAATGACTGTGACACACATACACATTAGGAATCCCTGTGTCTGACAGTGCCCGGTCTACTGAATATAGGGGATCTGCAGTGCTCCTGTTCCGTCGGGAAGGGGTCAATAGGAGCACTGCAGACACCCTATATTCAGCCAGGCTGAATTCCAAGTGGGGGAAAAAAAAAAACCAGTCCTCAAGCTCAGGGAAGGGGTAGACAGACAACCAAAACACCCCCTCCCCTTTCCCAGCACCTACTGCACCCAAAAACTCTGACCATTTAAATTTTTGAAATTTTCCAGTAGCTGCTGCATTTCCCCCCCGCGGCTTATACTTGAGTCAATGATTTTTCCCAGTTTTTTTGTGGTAAAATTAGGGGCCTTGGCTTATATTTGGGTCGGCTTATACTCGAATATATACGGTAATTTTCCAAATTTTCAAGAAAAACACGTTTTTCAAGGGACCAGTTCAGTTCTGAAGGGAACTTGAAAGGCCTCTCTAATAAAAACCCTCATAAGTCACCACATTCTAAAAACTGCACTCCTGAAAGAATACAAAACAGCAGTTAGAAAGTTTCTTAACCCTTTCAGCATTTCACAGCAATTAAAACAAAATGGAGGTCAAATTTACATTTTTCGTCACTAATATATTCATTTAGCCCTAGAATTTACACATTTACTAATGGTTAAAGGAGAAAATGCACCCCACAATTTGTTACGCATTTTCTCCCAACTACAGAAATGCCCCACTTGTGGCTATAAAGTGATGAATGGGTACGCTATAAGGTCCAGAGCGGAAGGGAGCGCTATTGGGATTTTGGAGGGCAAATTTAGCTGGAATCTGTTCCAGGCACCATGTTGCATTTGGAGGGCCCCTGAAGTGCCCTGAAATGAACCCATTTTGGAAACTAGATCCCTCAAGGAATTTATCAAGGGGTATAGTGAGCACTTTTACCCTACAGGTGTTTCACAGATTTTTTTTTCCATTGAGATGTGAAAATGAAAAATTACTTTTTTTTCCCAATAAAACGTCCAAATTAAAGAAGTAAAGAATTAAAAACACACCCCAATTTGTTACACAATTTCTCCTGAACACGGCAATACCCCATATGTGGCCATAATCTGCTGTATGGGTACATGGTGGGCTCAGAGCGCTATTTGGATTTTGGAGGGCTGGTAAAGTTTTCAGGTGCCGTGTCACATTTGCAGAGCCCCTAAAGTATCAATACAATGGAAACCCCTCAAAAGTGACCCCATTGTAAAAACTACACCCGTCAAGGAATGTATGAAGGGGTATTATCATTTTGAGACTAAAATGCTTCCCAAAAATTAACCAAATTGCCTACTATGTCCCAGGAGCTCCTATGATTGGGGGAGTCACTTTGGGGGTCACTTCTGGTGTCTGTTCCCTCATAAGCTGTAAATCTGGGGTGTTCCCTGATATTTGCTCGCACAGTTTATATATTCTCTTCCTACCGCAGTCAGTCGTGTTCTAATGATTTGGCGATTTGGGTTTTTTTTGTCCTCACATTGCTAGATACTATATTTTCTTTATTTTTCTGGTGATGTGGCCATATAAGGGCTTGTTTGTGGGATGAGACGAATTTTGTAATGACACCATAGTTGGGTGCCTACAACTTATTGAATACATTTTATTAACTCTTTCTTGCTGGATTTTAAAAAAAAATATAAAAAATTCTGGCATTGCATTTCACCTTTTAATTTTGCGCCATGCCGCGTACAGTATAAGCAACATGTGACCTTTACTCTGTGGGTCGGTACGATTACGGCGATTCCTCATTTATATTATTTTTTAATGCGATACTAATTCTGCAGAACAAAAACCCATTTGGGGACATAAATCAGTGATTTTTGCATTGCCATCTTCTGAGAGGCGTGGCATTTTTATTTTTCGGTTGACAGTATTGGTTGGGGGCTTATTTTTGCGGGACAAACTGTGCTTTTTATTGGTTCTGTTGTGGGGCTTTACATGATGTAGTATTACTTCATGGTACGCTAAGTACCTAGCACCGATGAATTAATAATACGTCATGGGTCGTTAAGGGTTAAAAAAGTTTTTACAAGCACATTTATTTATTTTTTTGCTATTAAAAAACAAAGCGGGAAAAATAGACACCTGTTTCCATCGTTGTTGGTTTACATTTTACTGGTCTGGTCCTGAACAAGAGGAATTGGCTCGATATTGAAGTGGTTAAAGGGAGTCAGTCAGCAGGAAAATCAGTATCAGACTAATGGCGGTACTTTTTAGGGCGACTCCTACAGTTCCCTATCTGCTTTGCAGCTTTATTGGGCCTTCTGAAACAGATTGTCCTGCTGACACACTCCCTTTAATATGCTTCACCTTGGTGACAGACTCCCTTTAACATCTCTTTACGATCTATAAACCTGATGTTTAAAAATCTTTTTTTTTTTTAAAGACAATTCCTACATTCCTAAGAATCTAGTTTTTTCTTTGTGTGAATTCTCTGATGAGCTTCATAATTTCCTTTCTTTGCAAAGCACTTCCCACATTCTACACATGAATACGGCTTCTCTCCCGTGTGAAGTCTCTCATGTTTAAGAAGTTTCGCGTTCTCAGTAAAACATCTTCCACATTCCGAACACGAAAATGGCTTCTCCCTTGTGTGGGTTCTCTCATGGATAACAAGCTTTGATCTCTGTATAAAAGTTTTTCCACATTTTAAACAGGGAAACGGCTTATCTCCTGTGTGCGTTTTCTGATGTTTAGAAAGATTTGATTTATCTAGAAATCTTCTCCCACATTCTAAACACGAAAACGGTTTCTCCCCGGTGTGAATTCTCTCATGTAAAGCAAGTTTTGATTTCTCGATAAAAGATTTGCCACATTGTGAACATGAGAATAGCTTCTCTCCTGTGTGATTTCTCTGATGTTTAACAAGATTTAATTTACTTTTAAAACATTTCCCACATTCTAAGCACAAAAATGGTTTCTCTCCTGTGTGAATGCTTTCGTGTCTAGCCAGCTTATATTTCCCGGCAAAACATTTTCCACACTGCGAACATGAGAATAGCTCCTCTCCTGTGTGAATTCTCTGATGATGGTTAAGTTGGTCTTTAGTGATGAAAGATTTCTCACATTCTGGACATTGAAACGGCCTCTCTCCTGTGTGAGTTCTCTCATGTTTAATAAGCTTACATTTTACTGCAAAACATTTCCCACATTCTAAACATGTAAATGGCTTCTCTCCTGTGTGAGTTCTCTCGTGTCTGGAAAGATTTGTCTTCGTTGTAAAACATTTCCCGCATTCCGAACACATAAATGGCTTCTCTCCTGTGTGAATTCTCTCATGTATATCTAGAATACATTTTCTTGTAAAAGATTTTCCACATTCTGAACATGAAAACCGATTCTCTTCTGTGTGAATTTTCTCATGTTCAACAAGCTTAGATTTCGATGTAAAACCTTTCCCACATTCCGAACAAATAAATGGCTTCTCTCCTGTGTGAATTCTCTCATGTATAACTAGAATACTTTTTCTTGTAAAAGATTTTCCACATTCTGAACATGAAAACCGCTTCTTTTCTGTGTGAATTTTCTCATGTGCAAGAAGCTTAGATTTCGATGTAAAACATTTCCCACATTCAGGACAGGAGTTTGGGTTTTTCCTTGTGTGAATTCTTCTGTGTATAGAAAGATGTGAACTTTTTGTAAACTCTTCTCCGCAATCACTACATTGAAACCTATTAACCCCTTTGTGACCCGAGGTTGTGGTAATCTCAGATTGGTGAGGAGAAGGTTCCTTGTGATTCGGGGGATTACACGGTTCCAGGGGAAAACTAAGGGTCATGAGGTTTTCTATTGAATGCTCTATGATGTCTTCATCTTCCACTTTTAGTGATAACATCGAATTGTCCTCAAAGTACTTATTGGAATTTTCTGTTAGGAATAAAATGGATTACAAGATTTTATTTTAAACAAATTAGCCATGAGTGTCAGTGTATAGCATAGCTCTCCTAAATAGGCATACCAAGGAATGATGGGAAACACTTGACAGTGAAAAGTGTGCAAGTCCTAAAAACACTTACCCATATTGGGTGTCACAACTAAGAGGCCAAGAGGTGTAGGTGCACAGCGCCGCAATCATAGTAACCATGATATATATTGTTACACTTTATGGTTAATTCCATTAAAGAAATTATGACATGTAGTGATGAGCGAACAATATTCGAAACAGCCGTTTCAAATAGCATGCTCCCATAGAAATGAATGGACGTAGCCGGAACGTGGGGGGGTTAAGCGGCCGGCCGCCGGCACAGTCTGCATGCCGGCAGCTTCCATTCATTTCTATGGGAGCGTGCTATTTGAAACGGCTGTTTCGAATAGTGTTTGCTCATCTCTAATGACATGTAATATTTCACTGAGTTGATCTCAGGACTTTGCATTACAAACTTGCTTTTTTTGCACCAGCAGTATGTATTGTGCAAGCTTGAGCTATACCTCAGCTCCCATAAGGTCCGCCCATGGTTAACCCTTGTGTGATTTTACATTACTCTCTCAGTCATACCTTAGCTTGTGTAAGGTCCCTCGGAAACCGGGTCTCGGCTTTACATTACAGCAGAGACCCGGTTGCCATTTTGACCGCTCTGCAGTAGATGGCCGCCATTAGCTTTACAGACCCGGCATCCACTGTAATAGAACGGCGGATGCCCGGGAGGGTTTTAGCTACCAAGACCCGCAGCATCGCCACACTCCTGCCGCTGCAGGAAACCAGCAGCGGCAGAAGCGTGGTGATGCTGCTATTCCGCTCCTCCGCCCCCCTTATAGACCACATTCGGACTGTAAGACGCACCCTCATTGACGCACCCTCCCAAACTTGGGGGAAAAAAGTGCGTCTTATAGTTCGAAAAATACGGTACTCCTCAGTCTCCAAGGCTTCTCTCATGTGTCTCACCACAAACTGAATGGACGAAGTCGCCCCTTGAAACCAATAAGAGCAATCTGAAAACCCCAAATAAAAATTAAATAAATAAAAATTATACCAACATATAACAGATCAATGGATGCCACAAACAACACTCATGTGAATGAAGTCCTACAGATATGTTTGATATATATAAGGTAAACATAGGGCTCCAACCAGAAGGGAATAAAGCCTACACTGAGGAGCGCCTACATTACATGTCATGGGTATGCAGCGTATATGATGGTATATGTGCTTCAACATGGCCACCAGTGTCCGTAGTATCGCTGGGTGATTAAAACCCAAAATTATGATTATTTGAACATTTTACCTTGATTACAATTACTGAATAATTATTTTTGGACACTCCTGTTTTCACATGCCTCGCCCCCTATTTATATACCATGCCTCTGAATTTTGGTTTCGGTTACTCACTTATCAGCAGTCCTGATGGGATAGTGTCCAGTGAGTGACATATACTTTAGCCCATGTGAAACAGGTTGGCATTGATGTAAAATAATTCAGATAATCAATGTGAATAAGTTCATATCCATTAATTAAGCTGACTTTTATTTCAGTTATTATGCCTGTGCAACAAAAAATATATTTCTTCTCACCTCCAGATATAAGCGGCTGGTAGTTTTCCATCATGGCCTCCTTGTACAGATCCTTGTGTCCTTCTAAATACTCCCACTCCTCCATGGAGAAATAGACAGTGACATCCTGACACCTTATAGGAACCTGACAACACAATGATACGGTCATCCCCCAGACCCCTCCATGGTGTTGCTGTATAACGTCCCAGCATTCCCAGCAGCGCTCACCTCTCCAGTCAGCAGCTCAGTGATCTTGTTGGTCCGTTCTAGGATCTTCTGCTCCTGTATCGGTGAGTGTGGGGGAGGGTCTGTGATGGGGCTGTGGCTCCTGCTCCGTCCTCCTGACTCATGGATATGGCTGCTGGGAGTCACACAGTCACCTGATATCTTCTTCACTATTGTGTATTCCTGTGTATGGTGAGAGACACTTACCACCTACCACTTGCTGGAATCACGTCATTGTTACTCTCTGGCCTATGAAGCACTGCTAGCTTTTTCCCTATGGTCGTTATAGCGAGAGACTTCTAGAACTTTATAGAGATATAGAAAGTTTACCTCTCCGGTCAGCAGGTAGATGATCTCCAAAGTGAAGTTTAATATTCTTTGGGTAATCTCATTCCAGTCCTTGTCCATCCCTGGAAGGTCATTCAGGATAAGAGTGTCAGAAAACTGGATCCAATAGAGACTTCTAAAACTACTGACACCATTATAAGAACTTCTAAGTCATAGAGGACAACTCACACAGGATATGTGAGAAATGGGTTATAAGTGAGAGCCCCACCTCTAGAACCCATAACTATGTGGAGAATGTGATGAGGCCCTGCTGCCACCTACAGGCTGATTATGAACAGAGAGGTGGCCATGAATGTGCACGTTACTTCTATATGACTAAGGTGTATGGAATAGCAGTGGAGGTGACAATGTAGTCCTGACTCATGATAAACTGACACATGGCTGATAATGGGGATGTATCAGTGCACTTTACCACCTGCATTAGACCTGGTACACACCATATAACCAGTGTTTTATACTGACAGTTTATTGCCATTAGTATAAGTGCTTCAACATGGCCACCAGTACCAACCTGTGCCCATAGTAATGTACAACAAGTTATAGTGTTGGCCAAAAGTATTGGCACCCCTGCAATTCTGTCAGATAATACTCAGTTTCTTCCAGTAAATGATTGCAATCACAAATTCTTTGGTATTATTATCTTCATTTAATTTGTCTTCAATGGAAAACCACAAAAAGAATTGTCAAAAAGCCAAATTGGATATAATTCCACAGCAAACATAAAAAGGGGGTGGACAAAAGTATTGGCACTGTTTGAAAAATCATGTGATGCTTCTCTAATCTGTGCAATTAACAGCACCTGTTACTTACCTGAGGCACCTAACAGGTGGTGGCAATAACTAAATCACACTCGCAGCCAGTTGAAATGGATTAAAGTTGACTCATCCTCTGTCCTGTGTCCTTGTGTGTATCACATTGAGCATGGAGAAAAGAAAGAAGACCAAAGAACTGTCTGAGGACTTGAGAAGCAAAATTGCGAGGAAGCATGAGCAATCTCAAGGCTACAAGTCCATCTCCAAAGACCTGAATGTTCCTGTGTCTACTGTGCGCAGTGTCATCAAGAAGTTTAAAGCCCATGGCACTGTGGCTAACCTCCCTAGATGTGGAAGGAAAAGAAAAATTGACGAGAGATTTCAACGCAAGATTGTGCAGATGGTGGATAAAGAACCTCGACTAACATCCAAACAAGTTCAAGCTGCCCTGCAGTCCGAGGGTACAGCAGTGTCACCCCGTACTATCCGTCGGTGTCTGAATGAAAAGGGACTGTATGGTAGGAGACCCAGAGAAAAAAGCCAGGCTGGAGTTTGACAAAACTTACCTGAGAAAGCCAAAAACATTTTGGAAGAATGCTCTCTGGTCAGATGAGACAAAAGTAGGAAAAGGCATCAACATAGAGTTTACAGGGGAAAAAAAGGGGCCTTCAAAGAAAAGAAGACGCCCCCTACAGTCAGACATGGCGGAGGGTCCCTGATGTTTTGGGGTTGCTTTGCTGCCTCTGGCACTGGACTGCTTGACCGTGTGCATGGCATTATGAAGTCTGAAGACGACCAACACATTGTGCAGCATAATGTAGGGCCCAGTGTGAGAAAGCTGGGTCTCCCTCAGAGGTCATGGGTCTTCCAGCAGGACAATGACCCCAAAACACACTTCAGGTCAGCACTAGAAAATGGTGGTGAGAGAAAGCCCTGGAGACTTATAAAGTGGCAGCAATGAGTCCAGCCCTGAATCCCATAGAACACCTCTGGAGAGATCTCTTGATGGCAGTTTGGAGAAGGCCCCCTTCACATCTCAGGGGGGACCTGGAGCAGTTTGCCAAAGAAGAATGGTCTAAAATTGCAGCAGAGCATTGTAAGAAACTCATTGATGGTTACCGGAAGCGGTTGTGCGCAGTTATTGTGTCTAAAGGTTGTGCTACCAAGTATTAGGCTGAGGGGGCCAATACTTTTGTCCGGCCCATTTTTGGAGTCTTGTGTAAAATGATCAATGATTTGACTTTTTTTTCATTCTCTTTTGTGTTTTTTCCTTGCAAGCAAAATAAATGAAGATATTACCAAAGAGTTTGTGCTTGTAATCATTTTCTGGAAGAACACGAGTATTATCTGACAGAATTGCAGGGGTGCCAATACTTTTGGCCAACACTGTATATATCTTTTCTTACCTTGTGATGTAAGCGGCTGGTAGTTTTCCATCATGATGTCTTTGTACAGATCCTTGTGTCCTTCTAAATACTCCCACTCCTCCATGGAGAAATAGACAGTGACGTCCTGACACCTTATAGGAACCTGACAACACAATGATACGGTCATCCCCCGACCCCTCCACGGTGTTACTGTATAACGTCCCAGCATTCCCAGCAGCGCTCACCTCTCCAGTCAGCAGTTCAGTGATCTTGTTGGTCAGTTCTAGGATCTTCTTGTGGCTCCTGCTCCGTCCTCCTGACTCATGGACATGGCTGCTCGGAGTCCTACAATCACCCGATGTCTTCTTCACCGCTGTGTATTCCTGTGTATGGAGAGAGGGAGAGACAAATTTAGGGAAACCAATATCGTGATCCCGTTGTATAGAGCTCTAGTGAGACCACATTTGGAATCCTGGGGTTTTTTCTGTAGACATCACCTAAAGTGTCTTTGACAAGTCCTTGTGACAAGTACCAGGAGAAGATCCCTCTATGAGTCATTTACTTTCGATTGATATTGGTACTAGTGTCCACTGTTCAGGATCTTTGGCAGCGTCCGCCATTTACATAGACTCCATCCTCTTGTAGATATTGTGTCTGTCACTATTTGATGAGTCCATTACCACCTACAACTTGGTAGGATCAGGTTGATGCTGCTCTCCTGCCTATTCTACTTACAAAATTTATCACAAGAGACTTCTAGAACTTTCTCTATACAGCCAATAGCACAAGTAACCAAAATCTTGTGTAGTGAAATCACTTCTTCCATATATATTAGACACAACTATCACAGACCTCTAAAAACCATTAAAAACTGTATTTTAGAGATGAGCGAACAGTAAAATATTCGATATTCGTTTTGAATAGCCGCTCAATATTCGACTATTCGAACGAATATTGAACCCCATTATAGTCTATGAGGAAAAATGCTTCGTTTCAGGGGATCCCAACATTCGACTCAGGAGGGTCACCAAGTCCACTATGACACCCCAGGAAATGATGCCAACGCCCTGGAATGCAACTGGGACAGCAGGGGAAGCATGTCTGGGGGCATCTAACATGCCCAAGTCACTGTATTACGTCGGGATCCCTGTCAGCTCCTGACCAGATAGAGCCCCAAAGAGCTGGGTGAGTAACATTCTCCCCTAAATAAAGGTAATCACTAGCTAACCCTGCCTGTACATCTATCCCTGTCCCAGTCACATAGTTCACAGTCTCAAATTAATCGAATGTTAAATCCAACATTTGTCTAAAATGGAGGTTACCTGATTTTGGCCGCCAATTCCTTTTTCCGATTGTTTTCGATGCCTCCGTTGTCGTAGTTCCTGTCCCACCTCCCCTGCACAGTTATTGGTGCAAAAAAAGCACCAGGGAAGGTGGGAGTGGATATGAATTTTTACAGCGTTTGCCTCATGGTATTTGATTGGAATCGAATACCTCAAACGACCTGATATTCGATCAAATCTGTATTCGATCGAACGGTGTTCGCTCATCTCTACTGTATTTATTTTCATAGTAATCAATCACTTTTTTGTGAATTAGAGGCGCTTTACTGCTTCTGTCTGACCATGACAGACGTTTAGTATGGAGTCAGAAACACTGGTTTGACCTACACCTCCAGGCCACACTCTGCCCACCTGACTCTTATTCCTGGCCGGCCCTTTTCTTCTCATTACAACGCTGTTGATTGGTAAATCAAAATGATTTATTTGGTAAATAATACAATACAGAAATATAGAAAGTTTACCTCTCCGGTCAGCAGGTAGATGATCTCCAAGGTGAAGTTTAATATTCTTTTGTTAATTTTCCTCCAGTCCTTGTCCATCCTGGAGAATGTGAGAAAACTGGATCCACTTGAGGCTTCTAGTACGGCCGGTAACTGTACAAGAGGCTGTAAATCCTAGAGAGGACAACATACATCTTAGCTTAAGATGGCGCCACATTGAGTGGCTGCCTCGATACAGAGCTCCAACCTTTATCTTTTCTTTTCACTCTTTTTGTCTGTATCTTCAAGAATCCTCTAACCAAGCAAACTAGCACTATGAATTAGCAACTATAAATCGAATGGAAGACCCTGTGGAGTATTTTTTTCCCTTTTGTTTCTATTGTTAAAGCATGGACAAGACTCAAGACCTCGTTCTTCTACTCCAGCACTCCTCCGCACCCCGCTGGCTTCTGATTCTTCTCAGCAGGATGCATCCGTGGTGTCCCGCCACTCCAAACGTCCTAAGCTGTCCGATATCTGGCAGCTCCTTCACACCATGCGTACTAAAAGTGACCTTGACGGGCTGGTTCGCAGGGTTGAGGAGAGACAGGACAGGATTTTCTCTGAGTTCAAATCCGACCTTCAATCTTTGTCTGAGAAAGTTGCCGTACAGCAGCAAAATACCGCCTCCATTGATCACCGCCTGGCGGCTGTTGAACGTGCTTTGTCCACTCAGCAGGAATTTAACCGGCATGTCTTGCTCCAAGTAGACGACCAAGAAAATAGGGGCCGCTGGAATAACATTAAGCTGCGTGGCATCCCTGACACTGTCCCTACTGCTGAGTTGCGTTCTGTTGCTTCCCTCGTCTTCAACACCGTGCTAGCCCGCCCGATTGACACGGAAATAAACGTTGACAGAGTGCACCGAGTTCTTGGAGCCCGACGGGCTGCCTCCACTGAACCTCGTGATGTCCTCTGCAGAGTGCAAGAGAAGGGAGAAGGAGAAGGGAGAAGGAGAAGGAAGAGATCCTTCAGGCGGCTTGGCGACATGGTCCGGTCCCCTTCATGGATGGCCAGGTGTCTCTACTCCCTGACGTCTCCCGCCGTACTCTGGCCATGAGACGGCTCCTGAAACCGGCTTTGCAGAGGATTTTGGACTCGGGTGGTACATATAGATGGGGTCATCCCTTCCACCTGCAGGTTCTTAGAAATGGTGCGGTATTTGTTCTACACTCCCCCGATCAAGTGGCTCAGTTGGCGCAGTTCCTGGACTTGCCTGATTTATCCCTCCCGGACTGGCTTGAGTACCTGCTGCCACCTCCTTCGCCCTTCCTCTCCGTCGTGCAGTCAGCACCAGGCGGAGGGCTCCTTGTCTGTCTCCAAGTGATGATCCTTGTTCTTGAAGTTTTCTCTTCCTGTAGTGGCTGAGCTTTGCTTTCTGTGCCTTATATTTTTATAGTCTCGGTTGTCATTTTGTTCTTTTGCCTGGTGATCTCCTTTCTGAAAGTTTTCTCTGCCCTGGTGGTGGGCGTCGCATGGCTTGGCTGCGTGCCGCCCCCCTCCGGTGTGTTACGCCCCCCCCGATTTCTCTCTTTGATGGGCTGGGGTGCCCCGCGGCCTGTGGTCCCTCGCCCTTAGTATCATGTCCTTGCGAGGACGACTTGGTTGTTTGTCCTGGTCCTCCCCCCCTTTTCCTCTATGGGTCCGCTGGCCGTGGTACATCTCTTGGTCCTTTGGGGTTTTTCGTTTATGGTTCTGGCCCCCACCATTGTTGATCGTTTGTTTTTTTTGGTTGTGCGGGTTGGGGAATGGGTAGCTTCGGGCTTCTGAACTACCTCTCCCCCACTGTTAGTTAGGCTTGGCAGCTCCCGGAGTACATACTGCGGTGTGACTCTGCGACCTGCTTTAGTGGGTGCTCCTCACTGTTTATTGTATTCCGCTCCTGGATTAGCGGGTTGTGGTTCCATTGTATTATCTGTTTACTTGTTTTCCTGTCTGTGTTTCCTTTTCCCTTTTCCTCCCCCCATACAGGGCCCCAGACACTTGCCATGGATTCCCTTATCTTTTCATCCATCAACGCCAATGGTCTCAATACCTCAGAGAAACGGTCCTCCCTGCTTCGCCTGCTCTGGGGTAAGAGGACTCTTGTTGCTTTTGTTCAGGAAACCCATTTCCGTGAGGGCGCTACCCCATCTCTTTCTTCACACAGATTTCCCGACGCCTATCACAGTTGTTACACGGAGTCCAAGTCCAGGGGAGTGAGCATACTCATTAGTCGCTCTGTTCCCTGGAAGTTTGTCTCTTCCTCTACGGACGGCTCGGGGAGATTCCTCTTTGTTAAGGGGGAGCTGGCTGGCTCGCTTTTTACCTTGGCCAATGTCTATCTTCCCAATACTGGTCAAGCCAGGGCCTTAGAAGGTATCTTGGCTTCCCTCGCGGACTTTGCTGAAGGTACCTTGATTTTGGGAGGTGACTTTAATGTGACACTTGATCCGTCCCTGGATGTCTCCAGAGGAGTCTCGCACCTTTCGGGGAGCGTCCTGCGTCAGATTCAGCATTTATTTTACTCTCATCAATTAATCGATGTGTGGCGCCTGCTCAATCCAGACGGCAAGGACTATACTTTCTACTCTCACTCCTGTGATGTTTACTCTAGGTTAGATTATTTCTTTCTGAGACATGCTGACGTCCCGTTGCTGAAAGGTTCTTCGATAGATGCCATCACCTTTGCTGACCACGCGATGGTCCATGCTGTGCTGGCCTCCCCAGTTTCCAGACCTCGTTCCTGGCAGTGGCGCCTTAATGAGTCGCTACTCCAGGATTTACCCACTGTCCTTGACCCTGGATAATTACTTCAGGGAGAACGACACAGCTGATGTGTCCCCGCTGACCCTTTGGTCTGTGCATAAATGTGTGGTGCGGGGAGTGTTCGTACAGCATGGGACCAGGGTTAAAAAGGAACGGTCTAGGGAAGTTGCTTCTCTGATAGCGGATGTGGTTTCGTTGGAACAGGTGCATAAGCGCTTGCATGACCCCAGTACTCAGGCGGCTCTTGTTTTAGCGCGTAAAAGGCTTCGGGATCGACTTGACATCCGTACTAAACCCCTCCTGGCCAGGGGCCATAGGCATTTCTATGAATTCGGAAACAAATGTAGTCGTACGCTTGCGAGATCTCTCAGAGAGCAGAAGTCCTGAAACTATGTCCCTTCGGTTACTGACTTCGTAGGGAGGCGTCTGACTGACCCTCACCTCATCGCCGAAGAGTTTGCCCGCTTTTATAGGGACCTATACAACCTCCCCTCTCCTTCTCCCGGGTCGGATGCTCCTTCGTTACGCCTCGCAATACATCGAGGAGTCTGGTCTTCCCCGGTTACCTACCGAGGCCCTTGACCTTCCCATTACCACTGAAGAGGTTGCCTTGGCCTCCTATTACAAGAAATACTCCTCAGTACTACTGATCCTGTTAGTCCGTGCCCTCAATTCTCTGACCGCAGGGATGCCACTGCCCCCGGATTTTACCCGTGCTCACATTGTGGTTATTCATAAGGAGGGGAAGGATTCGGCTCTATGTGCTAGCTATCGGCCCATCTCCCTTCTTAATGTCGATTTGAAAATATTTTCCAAGATTCTGGCAACAAGGTTAGCGTCGTATCTTCCCGCCCTGGTGCATGCCGATCAGGTAGGCTTCATTCCCACTCGTGAGGCTAGAGACAATACCGTGAAGGTAACTAACGCTATCCATTACGCCCACGCTCACACCCTTCCTCTATGCCTCCTGTCTACTGATGCGGAGAAGGCGTTTAACAGGATAGGATGGCCTTTTATGTTCGCGGTCTTGGATCATATTGGCCTGGGTCCCTCCATGCGCTCATGGATTTCCATGCTTTATTCCAATCCCTCGGCCTCCACGAGAGTGAATGGGGTGCTGTCGACCCCCTTTCAGATTAGGAACGGCACGCGCCAGGGGTGCCCCCTCTCCCCCTTGATTTTTGTTCTGACCTTAGAGCCCCTGCTCCGACGGATTAGAGACAACTTGGCGGTAGACGGTTTGCGGGTGGGTGGCAGTCACTTGAAGATTGCAGCCTATGCGGACGACCTCTTGTTTCTCTTGCAGGAAACGACCACCTCTCTCCCAGCCTTGATGTCCGAGCTCCAGCTGTTTCATGATTTGGCTAATTTTAAAATCAATTTTCAGAAATCGGAGGCTCTGAACATGTCACTCTCCACGGAGGTCCAATCCTCTTTGGAGTCGTCCATTCCTTTTCAGTGGTCGAGCTCGTCCATCAAGTACCTGGGGGTCTGGATATCCGGAGACCTCGGGTCTTTATATGCCAAAAATCACCTCCCCCTCCTGCGGGTCATTCGGGCAGACTTGAAGCATTGATCGAGAGGCACGTTTACCTGGTTTGGGCGCTGCGCTATTTATAAAATGAATATCATACCACGTCTATTGTACCTGTTCCAAACTTTGCCAATCCATGTACCCCCATCCTTCTTCAAACTCTTATACAGTGACCTGATCAATTTCATTTGGCAGGGCAAACGTTCGAAGTTAGCCCGTTCCATCCTCACGTTGCCCAAGCACTGCGGCGGATTGGGTCTGCTAGACCCTCGTAGGTATTATGAAGCCTCCATGCTCCAGCGAGTCTTAGACTGGTGCCGCCACTCCCACTTCAAGCAGTGGGTCTCCTTTGAACATGCCTTTTTTGGCACGCCGGTGCGCTTGCTCCCCTGGCTGGACTCCTTGTGCCCTCCTTCCTTGCGATCCGACCCCACCATTGCTCCTACCCTCCGGGTTTGTAGGTCACTCTTTCCTAAAGGACATCTATCCCCCTCTCCCTCTCCTCTGTTCCCTGTCCTGGGAAATCCGTCCTTCCCGGCCGGTCTTTCTCCTGGTCCGTTAAGACAGTGGCGATCCGCGGGACGTGATAGGGCAATTCATTTTCGATCTGCGGGTTCTTGGCACTCTCAACAGGATCTCTTTTCGGAGCCAGATCTCCCCCCACTGGGCCCGTGGCGAGCTTTTCAACTTACCCATTTTCTTTCCTCTTTGCCTGACCCCTCGGGCTTTGATAGGCCCCTTATGAAATTTGAGACGGCCTGTTCAGGCTCGGGCCTACTCCGACATTCTTTCTCTGACTTATTTACTCCTGATCTCCCCTTCACCAGACTATAGGCCTCCCTTTCTTGCTAAATGGGAGGTGGACTTGAATCTGACCTTCTCGGATGACCAGTGTGCCAGGATCCTTGAGTTCACCCACAAGTGCTCAGTAGCCAGGAAATATCAGGAAGCGGGCTATAAACTTTTGACCCATTGGTATCTCGTCCCCTCTAGGCTGCACAAGATTTTTCCTTCCTCCTCCCTGGTTTGCTGGCACTGTGGCCTGGAGGAGGGGACTCTTTTGCATGTGTTCTGGGACTGTGCTGCACTCAAGAACTTCTGGACTGGAGTCCATAGAGTTCTGTGTCAGGTCTTCCATTCCTCTCTACCTTTTTCCCCAGCCTTCTTTTTGCTCCACTTGTCGGACCTTCCTCTGCACTCCTACCGCAAATTTTCCCTGCGTCATATGCTCATCGCGGCCAGAGCCTGTATCCCGGCCCTTTGGAAGTCTTCCACCCCCCCCTCCCTCCGTCACTGGGTTCATAAAGTGGAGGACATCCAGATTATGGAGGACCTCACGGCCTCTCTCAGGGACGCTCACACGGCCTCTCTCAGGGACGCTCACACGGCCTCTCTCAGGGACGCTCACACGGCCTCTCTCAGGGACGCTCACACAGCCTACATGGACGCCTGGATGCCCTGGCTACTTTTTCAGGGGACTCAGTCTTCTTCCCCTCTCCCCTTCTTTCCCTCTCTTGCAGATGTCTGCTGTTATTGAATTGCCTTGTTTTGTTTAATGGTTTATATTTTATTTCTTTGTTTCCTCAGTTTTTTATGACATACTCATGTATTTGTTGGTGGTGGGCGGGGCTGGTGCCTCTGACCTCACCCTGCCTCCATGTTGTACTTGTTATTGTTTTTCTTTAAATAAAGAATTAAAAAAAAAAAAAAAAGACTCAAGACCTCAAATTTCCTGTGTGCACATGTGCCTGTTACCATCCCCCCACGAGCTAAGGACAGCATGGACACCATAAGGCAGATAAAGCTGGAGGAGAAACCTGCATGGAAGTGTGGACGACTTCTTTCAAGGAGATGATTTTTGGAGTCTATTGCTGATATATGAAGATGCTACAGCTGACTGGTATTTCTTTGTTTTACTGTGAACACGTGGGACTGTGTTACAGCCTGGGAACCTACCATCACCCACCTACCTCATGAGTTTATGGAAGCTTGGTAAGAGAGCAGCACCCTGTCTACCTGGATGGCTTCAGACTTCTTTGGGCAGTAGGACACAGTGGTAAGAAGAAAGGAGGAGGGCTTGTGATGAAGGACATTTGGGGCATTTTTTGTGGTTATTGGACTATAGTGCTGATACAAGATACCGAACTATCAGCTGTGAGTAGGAGATCTCACTACCTACCAAAGGAACTGCCACATGTTATCATGTTAGCTGCATATGTCCCCCACCTCTGCAAAAAAAACCCCTTTCTGCCTGTTATATCTACATGCTGTGACCCCTCCTTGTGTCCTCCAACCACGGTTGTATTATTAACATCACTCCGCAAAGAGAAGTAAATGATCCTGCAGTGTGTCTGTGTTTCTTTCTTTTTTAGTTGCTATGATTCCTAGGATTTCTCTATCTGCCATGAGCTTGTATGTGTTTCTCTCGTTATATACTACTGTACCATCTATGAAACTGTATCACTGAAACTTCCCCATTGTGGGACTATTAAAGGATTATCTTATCCGTTATCTCTTATACACAGGATATGCCATAAATGTCTTATAAAAGGGGGTCCCACCTCTTGAACCCATATCGGTCTGAAGAAGGGGGGTCCTCTGCTGCCCCGACCAGGCAGATTATGAATAGAGAGGTAGCCATGTATGTGTGTGGCTTTCTATATTCACTTTTATACGAGTAATGTACAGGATAACAGCGGAGCTGACAACCTGACGCGTGGCTGAGACTGGAGAGACATTGGTGCACTAGCGGACATATTAGACACTGTACACACTATATAACCAGTGTTTGATGTGAAATTTGTACATAAACCACTTCTATAGACTTTATACATGGGGCGGTGCACTCCTGACCCTGCACTCTCCTTTTTAAAAATCCTTATTAAGGCTAAGGCCCCACGTTGCAGAAACGCAGCTTTTTTTGGTTGCAGATTTTGTTGCAGTTTTTTGAGCCAAAGCCAAGAATGGCTACAAAAGGAATGGGAAATATATAGGAGGGTCTTACACTTCTCCCTTCTTCTTAATCCACGGCTGGCTTTGCCTCAAAAAAAGGCAATAAAATCTGCAACAAAAAAAGCTGCGTTTCTGCAACGTGAGGCCTTACCCTTAAGGATTATCTTTAAAAAAGTAAAAAAAGTTTGATTTTTTAAATTTTTTTTTGTGTATTTTTTTCTTAATAATGTAAAATGAATTCCCTATGTATCACCGAGAAAAAGACGTGAGAATTATGTAAATAATGAAAAAAAAAAAAAAATCTATATTATAGCCCTGAAAATCACATGTATGAAAAAAAACCCCAAAACTGTGTCCGATCCTGAAGTGATTAAAGTCTCCTCCGATCGTCCTCTCCTGTCTGATGTGCCGGTGGTCGGTGGCCTCGGTAGCCATACTGTACAGCGGGCAGCAGCGATGTCAGATCAGGAGCGGAGTATACCGGAGGACACCGGAGGGAAATAATCCCATAGGACATGTCTCATCTCACCACAAGACTTTACCACAATGACACAAATTGTACCACAAACTGCAACAAACCCACAAAATCCTCCCCCATCATCTTACCTTAGGGCTGAGGTCACACAAGGCGTTCTGTGACGTTTCCCTCTGCTGCTGGCTGATAACAGAGAGAACAGCACAACATCAGTGACCACCTGACCAGGACCTGCTCTGTATCTACTGCACTGCCATAGCTGAAGGACCTGTGATGATGTCACCGTCATGTGATCAGCAGTGAGGGGGCGGAGCTCAGCTGTGTACAGTATAATTAGTGACTAAAGGACCTGTGGTGATGTCACGTCACATGACCAGTGCAGTGGGCGGAGCTTCGCTGTGAGGAGAATAGGTGTTAGGTGACGGAGTCTGTGGTGACGGTGGGCGGAGCTCCTGTTCTAGTTGTTTCCTATGGAGGAGAGGGAATGGTGGAGTCAGTTTTTTCTCTTCTCCCTCTATCGGATGAAGCCGACAGAAATGCTGGGAGTTGTAGTTCTCTCTTCCGATATCACATCGTAACATCTTGCTGGGAGTTCTGGTTCTCTCCGACTCCTCCTTGTAATGTCCTCTGATAAGAATCCATAACAATGACAAACATTTCTCTCACACAAAGGACTCAGATTTCTGTGTAAGGCCGTATTCACATCTGCGTTCCGGTTTCTGTTCGGGGAGTTTGTGTGGCGACCCCTCGAATGGAAACCTATACACGTCAAAAAGCTGTTACAAGGGAAACCTGCGGACCCCATAGACCAGCGTTTCCCAAACTGCTCTGTGGAGCATCAAGTGCTCCGCGATATGGTGATAATAAATGGTTAACAATAAAATATTGATAAATGTGAAGGGTTTCAAAATTAAAATACGGGTTCACATGCACTGCTAATATTCTACCGGCACGGCAATACTGTATGGCGAATATATAAAGCCCGCGAATGAATGCTTCACGGTCGGACAGCACTTCCAAACTGGTCTCAGACCTCCCTTTCTGCTTAACCCCTTCCCAACATGCGCCGTAATAGTACGGCGCATGTCGGGTCTGTAACTATGGCGACCGCCCGGGAGCCGGGCGGCCGCCATAGCCGCCGGGTGTCTAGTGCTTTAAGCAGTAGACAACTGGCTCTCATGCCTCCGATCGGTCCCCGGACCGATCGGAGGCATTAACCCCTCCGGCGCCGCGGTCAAAGGCGCCGGAGGCGCCATTTTGCCCAGGATCGCCGGCTCCTGGAGCATGCTCCAGGGCTGACGTCATGTTGCCATGACAGCCGGGAGCCTTTACAAGGCTCCCAGACTTGTCTGCAAATTGTCTCTTTTGCAGGCTGGTCTATGCAGCCTGCAAAAGAGAGGATGATTTTTTGCAATGCATTAGCATTGTAATGCATTGCATTAGTGATCAGACCCCCTGGGGTTCAACACCCCTAGGCGGTCTAATAAATGCAAAAAAAAAAAATAAAAAAAAAAATATAAAAAGTATTAAAAGTTCAAATCACCCCCCTTTCCCTAGAACACATATAAAAGTAGTTAAAAACTGTGAAACACATACATGTTAGGTATCCCTGCGTCCAAAATCGCCCGTTCTACAAATCTATAAAAATATTTTTCCTGTTCGGTAAACGCCGTAGCGGGAAAAATAGTCAAAAGTGCCAAACCACCATTTTTTCACTGTTTTGATTCTGATAAAAATTTGAATAAAAAGTGATCAAAGCAATAACATTTCCCAAAAATGGTAGAACTAAAAAGTACACCCGGCCCCGCGAAAAAAAGACGCCCTATGCATCCCCGTAAACTTACGTATAAAAAAGTTACGGCCGTCAGAATATGGCGACTTTTAGAAAAAAAATTTTTTAACACAGTTTTGGATTTTTTTTTAAGGGGTCAAAATGTAAATAAAACCATATAAATTTGGTATCCCTGGAACCGTACCGAAACACAGAATACAGGGGACATGTCATTTTGGCTGCACAGTGAACACCGTAAAACCAAAGCCCGTAAGAAAGTCGCAGAAATGCATTTTTTCTTCAAATCCCATTCTGAATTTTTTTCCAGCTTCCCAGTACATTATATAGAATAATTAATGGTGGCATCATCAAGAAAAATTTGTCCCGCAAAAATTAACACCTCATATGGCTCTGGGAGCGGAGAAATAAAAAAGTTATGGGGTTTAGAAGGAGGGGGGTCAAAAACGAAAATCAAAAAATGCCATCGGCGGGAAGGGGTTAAAGGGATTCTACCACTAAATGCTTTAGACATCGGAATAGCCTTTAGAAAGGCTATTCGTCTCTTATCTTTAGACGTGGTCTCCGCCGTGCCGTTCCTTAGAAATACCGGTTTTTACATGTAGGCTAATGAGTTCTCCGTAGCAATGAGCACTCAAACGGCGATGGGGGCGTCCCCACTGCTGACCAAGAACAGGCTCCAGTGACGCCTTCTTCTTCAGCTGCATCCTCCCCTTCTCTGTCGTCTTCCTTCTTCATCAGCTCTGACGCCTGCGCAGTCATGCCTTGCAGCCTTGAAAATTTGGCCGCCGGCCGGCATGCGCAGTCGGCTCTGAGCTGACAAAGAAGAAATACGACAGAGAAGGGGAGGATGCAGCTGAACATGTAGTATCTAATATTAATTTGTTAGAATTCCCCCCCCCCCATCGTTAATATCGCTCGTTATCTTTGGCACCTGTGTAGGTTTTAGGTAAAATATGTTAAAGGGGTTGTCCCATCACAAGGATCCTATCTATACTGCTAGTTTATGTGGATTTAAGACTTTTTCTAAATACATTGCATTATCAAAACTGCTTTGTTTGGCCGCTATCTTAATTTATTCACTTCATTGTTTACACTGGTTTCTAGGACCAGGGGCTTATCTACTGTGAGTAGCTGCCTGCTCTCAGAGGGGGAGGGAGGGGCTGAGTGCTGGGAGCAGCTCTGAGCTGTGTATGTCTCTGCCACAGACAAGCAACGGAGCTCCTCAGATAGGGGAGGGAGGAGGTGAACGCTCCAGGATTTCTGAGATCTTATTTCCTGCTCCTCCACTTATCAGTTGGTTTAATTGAATTTGGCTGATAAGGGCTGAGATAGGGAGTCCGGTACCTTTGTATGTATTACAAACTGACTCAAATCCAGCTCTGCTACATCAGCCTCTACATCAGCTTCACACTGTGGTAATTCATTTACAACCAATCCCTCATTACTGACTGCAAACATAGCAGAGCAAGTGAAACCCCGCCCACCAATGTGCTGAGAAAACCAGGAAGTGAACAGAGCACACAGCCTGCAGGCAGCTGAACAAGGGTGAGGGGAATACCGCTTTAAGTGCTCCCTACGGAATTTCTGTCCTGAATAGCGCTTCTCGACTCAAAAAGTTTGGGAAATGCTGGACTAGGGGGTCTGCAGGTTTTCTTTAGGTGACCGCTTTTTAATGCGTATAGGTTTCCGTTCGGGGGGTCCCCACGTGGACATCCTGAACGGAAACCTGAATGCAGATGTGAACTATGTCTATGGTCAAACCAGTGTTCGGAGATTCTGTCCTCCATTCTGCAAGCAGAAACCCGGCAGACCCCATAATAGTCTGAGGGTTCCACGGGTAAAATTTTTAAGCAGATTGGGTTTCCATTTTTCGGGTCTCCAAGTGGACCCAAAGAACACAGACTGCAATGCAAGTGTGAACCTAGCATAAGGGGAATCATCAGCTGCCATACAGGCGATCATCCCCAACAAAGGGTCAGCTGTTCATAGGAAGTTACCTATCTGTATTTTTTTAGAATGTGGGAGGAAACAAGAGTACTCAGAGGAAACCCACGCAAACACGGGGAGAACATACAAACTTTACAACCTTTATCTGAAGTGTTATGTACCATCAAAAAGTGACACAGATCTCATTCTCTAGTTGTCCTGCTGAGAGAGATATTCCTCACAGTCAAAGTCTTCTTCTTCCTCCTCTTTTTGATGAAATGGATGGGAACTGGTGGTTCCATGGTTTTTCTGATGTAGAGGTGGAAGACCTGAGTGTTATTGGAGGTAGTAGAGGCAGTGGTGGGCTACTGGTGGTAGTACTCATAGGGACTCTAGGGCATACAGGAATCCCATTGTCATGAGTCACAAAAAAATAAGGAAGGGGATATGGAATCCGATGATGATTTTATCACAGGTAAGACCTGGTAGCCAAGTCAGGGTGTCACAGGAAGAAGGTGATGGCAGCTGCAGTAGTTCCATCTGACTTGTTGCCACAACATCCAAAAAACCTACCTGTGGTAGATCCAAAGCAAGCTCAGGTGATGGCAGCAGCTACATGCAGTCATCTGCTGTATGGAAATTTTTTTGTACATTACCAAATGACAAATTGAGGGTAAAAATTTGCAAACAAATTAGCTATGGGCGTGCAGGCACACATGTAGGAGCTCACATGAAATAGCACACCAGAATTTTTGGCAAAATCAAATTAGTGGTATCAAGTGAGCAAGAAGACCATTCTATTCCTTCTCCCCATGATTGTCTTGGTAGGCAGGCCACATCTAGCACATTGTCTCAGTATTATTCATTATTGTCCTCTCCATATGTTTCTTCTCCTCCACACACTTTGCATCCAGTCATGCAGCTGGTCTGCAAATGTAACTCCCATCTGGCCAAGTTAATGGAAAGAAAACAGCTGATCTGCAGGGTTGTAAGTCTAAGAGATGTAAATGCTGCACAGTGACCACCAAATGGTATTATATGCTCTACAATGGCCCCCATGCAGTATAATAAGCGTCAATGTGGTACCCACACAGTATTATATACTCCGCAGTGGCCCCCTCACAGTATAATGTTCTCCACAGTGTCTCCCACACAGTATAATATTCTCCGCAGTGGTCCCCTCACAGTATAATGTTCTCTGCAGTGGCCCCCTCACAGTATAATGTTCTCCAAAGTGGCCCCCTCACAGTATAATGTTCTCCGCAGTGGCCCCCTCACAGTAAAATGTTCTCCACAGTGTCCCCCACACAGTATAATGTTCTCCACAGTGTCTCCCACACAGTATAATGTTCTCCACAGTGTCCCCCACACAGTATAATGTTCTCCACAGTGTCTCCCACACAGTATAATGTTCTCCACAGTGTCTCCCACACAGTATAATGTTCTCCACAGTGTCTCCCACACAGTATAATGTGCTCCACAGTGTCTCCCACACAGTATTATATTCTCCCACGAGTTCACATAGTGCTATTATTATACTCTGGGGTCCCCTCAGCTCAGACCTCAGAGTATAATAAGTAGAGACCCAGGGAAAGTGATTAAAAATAACACTTATACTTTGCCTCACGTCTCCTGTCCTGATGTCTTCAACATCCTCCTCCGTCCTCTTCTGCCTGCAACGGAGGTAAACGCGCCCCAGACGCCACTGCTGGGGCCTGTGATTGGGTGTCAATGGTCACATGGGGTGTGATGATGTTATTACGCCAGTGACCTCAGTCACAGGAGGTGAATATAGGTATTTATAAATATTAGTCACCTCCCCTGGGCTGTCATCTATTGGAAAGGGGCCGGTGATGTGGTCAGGCAATCAGATTTTCCCTGACTGCTATCATGGTGCTCCAGGGCGATTGTTTCACCACTGGATCTTAGTGTTAAGGAGCTTGAAAGGGGTTCGATACAGTTCCAGAAGACCTCAGCGTGTCACACACGACCTTACAGAGCAGCTATTCAGGGATTGGATCAAATCAGACCGGAACCAATTTTTGCTAAATTGAATAATCTCTAGGGAGTTGTTCCCTACATAACCCAAGGAAGTGATCTATAGTGAGATGGAGTGCAGCCTCTAAGAAGTAGTTCAGTTTATTTAGCTGTCATCGTTTGTTTCAACCACTAGATGGCATATATGTGACACGCGGCCAACGTTGCTATTTAGTTTACTTATATAGCCAACATATGCCGCAGCTCGTTACAGACATTGCCAGTCACTGGTCCATAGGGCTCACTATCTAAATTCCCTATCAGTATGACTTTGGAGGAAACTCATGCAAACACGGGGAGAACATGCAAACTCCTTGCAGATTGTCTTTGGTCAGATTGCAACCTAGGACTCCACCGTGTCAAGGCTGCAGTGCTAACCACTGAAGTCACCGTGCTGCCCCTATGGGCTAATGTATGAATTGCAATCTTCAGGTTGGATTCCCAGCTTATAGAACTCTCAATTCAAAGGGTTTTGTACTATGGACAATCCAAAGGACTATCCAATTGTCCAATTGCTGGAGGGTCAGGTCCACCATGTCACAACTGAAGCCTCAGCGGTGACCCCAGGCGCATGACATCACAGAGAGAGTGCTTTTATGTTTTAAACCTCCCCTTGGCCTCCACCTACTTACTCTGGGGTCTTAATAGACAGAGTATAATAATTTCACTTCTTGTTCTATCCAAACTTGTTTGACATGAAACGAATCAGGGACCCCAGCCACCCAAATCTGAAACACATCTTTGGAGGTTTGCCCATCTCTAGCACCTACTGAGCACTAGAACTATATAGTGAACGAATCGGAAGTAGACAGCGCCACGCACTTTATAGTGGCCACTCTTGATTACACCGTGGATAGTGTCGTCTGCTTTAAGGTCCACCCATGTCTGTTGGCAGCTGAGAACAATATGGATTGTTCAATAGGAACTGTATAAATACCCATGTAACAGGTTCCCCCTACTGGTGGCTGCAAGCATAGCTATGTAAAAAACTGAAGAGCTTTGACTCCTGGTCTGGGGTAATTGTTATCTCTTATGGCTCTGAATAAATTTTATATATATCATTCCTCTCTTATAATGTTGCGATTTACATTGGTGATTACCATATATGTTCCATCTGCAGTTCTTTTGAGATTGAACACGTCCATAGGGTGGGGTCAAACCCCAGACTATAACAATTGGAGGCCTAGGGGGAGGTGATCGAGCATATAAAATGGTGTTACTCATCTCTCCTGGGCTCCAGTGCAGCTCCCTCTTCTTTTCCGGTCTCTTGACTCATGTTAGGGACAGATGGCATTGCAACGTATGTGTTTATGTGTCACAACTAGAGATGAGCGAACAGTGAAATATTCGATACTCGAATAGCAGCTCAATATTCGACTATTCGAACAAATATTGAACCGCATTATAGTCTATGGGGAAAAATGCTTCGTTTCAGGGGATCCCACCATTCGACTCAGGAGAGTCATCAAGTTCACTATGACACCTCAGGAAATGAGGACAACACTTCTGCAATACAACTGGGACAGCAGGAGAAGCATGCCTGGGGGCATCTAACAAGCCCAAGTCACTGTATTACGCCACTAATAATGCGATAATAAGAGTTGAGCGGGAGCTGACTTTTTCCCATAGGAATGCATTGACCAGCGTGGATTGGCCAAATGCCATACAGAGCACAGCATTCGGCCAATCAATGCTGGTTTTGCCGGAGGCTCGTCTGTGAGGAGGCGGAGTCTAAGATCGGTCCACAGCAGTCTCCATTGTGGTCTCAGGTATAGCAGAGTTAACACAGCTCTGCTACACCTGACATGCAGCAGAGATGGCCGTGCACTGAGCTTTGCTACACCTGAGATGCAGCAGAGCTGACTGTGCACTGAACCCTGCTGCATCTCAGATGTTGCAGAGCTGACTGTGTGCTGAACCCTGCTACACCTGAGATGCAGCAGAGCTGAATGTGCACTGAACCCTGCTGCATCTCAGATGTAGATTGGCCAAATGCTGTACTCTGTATGGCATTTGGCCAATCAACGCTGGTCAATGCATTCCTATGGGAAAAAGTCAGCTTGCGCATATCACAAGCTGACAGGGATCCCGACCAGATAGAGCCCCAAAGAGCTGGGTGAGTAACATTCCCCCCTAAATAAAGGTAATCCCTAGCTAACCCTGCCTGTAGATCTGTCCCTGTCTCACAGTCACATAGTTCACAGTCTCATATGAATCGGATCTGAAATCCACTATTCATATAAATTGGAGGTCACCTGATTTAGCCAGCCAATTACTTTTTCCGATTTTTTTTCAATGCCTCCGTTGTCATAGTTCCTGTCCCACCTCCCCTGCGCAGTTATTGGTGCAAAAAAAGCGCCAGGGAAGGTGGGAGAGGAATCGAATTTTTAGGGCGTTTGCCACATGGTATTCGATTGGAGTCGAATATCTTGAACAGCCTGATATTCGATCGAATATCAATTCGATCGAACGCCGTTCGCTCATCTCTAGTCACAACTCCACGTGACCATAGGCCTCAATGATCTCTAATGTGGTAGAAAGCTCAAAGGGAACAGGGAGTCATGTTGGAGCCCAGGAGAGGTAAGTGTATGTATACTTCTATGTATGGAGGATTTGATTTTTGGGGCTGTATAAGTGTTGTCCTGCCGCCCTCTAATTGTACATTTACTGTATCATCTGCATCCGTGTATATATTGTGTATCAGGGTGTTGCATGATTACTACTTTGAGTGTCTGTATACCAACACCCTCCCTCCTGTGGTATAGACGCGTTTTAAAATAGGACCTATTCATAGGGATTACACTTGGTAATTTATTTTTTCTATTCCCGTTTTTAATGCTGTGCTTTTTGTGTTGTTGCCCGGGGTATAATAGCAGTTTCAGTTCAGACTTGTTCTTATACAATACCCTGAGCAGTTGAAGGGACAGCAGATGGTAGGGTCCAGGACAGGAGAGCAACATCCAGAAGCATCACGTTCTATCTCTCATGTACACAATATATAATCCATATGTAGTGAGCTCCCTCTAGTGGTAGTTACGGGTAGCTAGTATTTTAAAAACAGATTTTTTTTCCCGGATTGTGATCTTGATCTCCATTTTCTCTCAGGCCAGTGACATCACATTCCTTGGTCACATGACCATGCTGCTGCTCAGTCCTGTTCAAATGGAGTCGAGCTGCAGTACCAAGCATAGCCACTCTGCAACATATGGCGTTGTACTTGGTAATTAGTGAAGAGGCCACACCCATCAATATCATAGAAAACCAGGGCTCCGTATTAGAGATGTTTACAGAGCCTTGCGGTTCATTCCTTGAGATGTTGCAGAGTCTTCAGCACTGAGGAGATGTGAATTATTTACAGGCAGGGTGTATACAGCTGCCAGCAGTGGAGTATATACTTGGCGGGCTCGGTTATGAAGCATCTCACTGCTGCTGATGTCATTGACTCACCTCGACCTCAATCTCCGACTCATCGTCTTCTCCTTTTACTTGAAGAAGCATCTCGTGACTTTGAGAAGTTCTGTATTTGTGTTTTGGAAGGATGAGGTGGTTAATAATTCACTCCGGACGCCGCAGAGATATTACGGATATCGCTATATTTAGTCTTCTTAAACTTTCACATTAATCCCTGAGGGAGAACTGAATGGTTTTCTGACGAAGCGAAACGTTAATCAGATATTATCTCTGCAATTAAAGGAGCGGACACACACTATACATACAGGTCACGAACACATGGGGGCGCCACCATCTAGCAGAGTCACCTCTCTAACTATAAGCAGAGACGTAACTTGAAATTCCTGGGCCCCAAGGCAAAATCTGTCATAGGGCCCCTACCTATCTTTGGGAGTAGTGATATAGTTTATGTAGGCCCCCTTGGGGTCTAGGGCCCGGTAGCGACTTTTTTTTTTTTTTTTAACGTAGATTTTGAGCCCCATATAGGGATCACAATGTACATTTTTTCCCCTATCAGTATGTCTTTGTAGGATGGGAGGAAATCCATGCAAACACAGGGAGAACATACAAACTCCTTGCAGATGTTGTTCCTGTCGGGATTCAAACCCAGGACTCCAGTGCTGCACGGCTGCAGTGCTAACCACTGAGCCACCGTGTTGCCCTAAGGGCCTGCTAGTGGCTTCTACTGCTGCACCCCTGACTATGAGTTTGGTGCTTGGCTTGAAGACCTAAGAGATGAGCACTGTGGGCATTGTATAGCGCTACTATTCAGGCAGTGTATGGCAGCATTAAAAGAGAACTCTTTGACATATAAGGTGGTATTACTTAAACACTATATGAAGGGTTTATTTGAGTACCGCATAGTGTCTTTAAATACTACATGATGGATTTATTTGACCTTAGTATGGTGGTATTATTTGAGCAATGTATGGCCATTTTATATGAACGCTGTATGGTTGTATTATTTGAACATGATATGGTGATATTATTTGAACATTGAATATTGGTATTATTTGCACACTAAATGGTGGTATTACTTTATTTGAGCATTGTATGGTTGTTTTATTTTAGCACCGTATGATGGTATTGTTTGAGTACCGTATAGTGGCATCCTTTCAATACTATATGGCGGAATTACTTGACCTTGGTTTGGTGGTATTATTTGAACATTGTATAGCCATTATATTTGAGCACTGTATGATGATATTATTTGTGTATGGTGGTATTATTTGAACATTATAATGTGGTATTATTTGAGCATTGAGTATTGTTACTATTATTTGTATTATATGGTGGTACTATTGAGCACTTTATGGTGGTATTATTTGGGCACTCTATGGCAGTATTATTTCAACACTGTATGATGGTATTGTTTGACCACCATACAATGGTATTATTTGATAACTGTATGGTGGTTTTATGTGGGAGATGTATGGTGGTATTATGTGGGCGATGTATGGTGGTATTATTGAGCACTGTATGGTGGTATTGTTTGAGTACCGTACAGTGGCATCCTTTAAATGCTATATGATAGAATTACTTGACCTTGGTGGTGGTATTATTTGAACGTTGTATGGCCATTATATTTGAGCACAGTATGATGGTATTATTTGTGTACGGTGGTATTAGTTGAGCATTATACCGTGGTATTATTTGGGCACTGTATGGTCATATTATTTCAGCACTGTATGACGGTATTGTTTGACTACTGTACAGTTGTATTACTTGATAACTGTATGGTGGTATTAGGTGGGCAATGTATGATGGTATTATTGAGCACTGTATGGGGGTTTCAAATGTTGAATCACGGATGTAGTAGAGCTGAGATTTTCGGTGGTAGCCATTTGGCACACCTCGCGGCTAGCTGAAATTTTGGTTTCCTCATGTTGGGTGTATACAGAGCTCCATGCATCCATTACTGTATATACGCCCCGTCATGGATTATTTGTACAGTCTTCCGCAGGCAGACTCAGCATCGCTACATTGACAAACTCAACTCTGCTACATCTGAATGCAAGATGTCTTGTGTTCCAGTCGCTCATGTAGACAGGAGGTTCGGACCCCGCCGGGCGCCTGCTGCTTGTGCTCTGAGCGATCACTGATCAGGCTTGACAAGTAGGTGAGCAGAAAGTTCAGTCCGGTTAATGAAGTCCCTTCTATAAGAAGGAAAGACAAGACACGTTACATAATATAAGACGCCCCGTCATCCCGACTTACATAATATAATGTGATAGCAATAACAGGGGTGGTGGCGCACGTACACATTCCACCGCCCGACACCCTCTATTCATACAGCGGGAAGCATAAACAGTCAGCCTGCCCCTGCCTAACCCTATATGTATATAGTCTGCTGAGCATGAGACGTTACAAGGGCCGGGTCACAGGTCATGCGTGTGTATAAATATATGAAGACATCAGGAGGTGGCGGCGTATAATGTATACTGTTACGTAATGTTACTGTCTTTATATAGCCGTACTATAAGCTTAGATCACAGGGCGTCGTGTTGTGTATGGGAATGTATGTAGTTTGCCCTTACATGGCGATACAAAACCGTACTGTACTCAGAATAGGAGCGCCGAGCCACAAATTGTAAAGTTAGGTAATTTTTCTGCTGCAAATGAAAGGGAGTATTCCAGCCTAAAACATTTCTATAGGGTGAACAGGTCAAAGGTTACATCCATGGAGGTCTGATTTCTTGGACCCTACTAGAATAGAGGTCCCCAAGACCCCCATGTTGTCGAGTTGGAAAGACCCTTGTAATGGAATTAGCCAATAACATTACTGATAACCTATACACAGGATGGGGATAAGTGTTTGAGATCTATGATTCTTTCTCTGTACTGTGACATCACTGTGTGTATTATCCCTGTACTGTGACATCACTGTGTGTATTATCCCTGTACTGTGACATCACTGTGTGTATTATCCCTGTACTGTGACATCACTGTGTGTATTATCCCTGTACTGTGACATCACTGTGTGTATTATCCCTGTACTGTGACATCACTGTGTGTATTATCCTGTACTGTGACATCACTGTGTGTATTATCCTGTACTGTGACATCACTGTGTGTATTATCCTGTACTGTGACATCATTGTGTGTATTATCCTGTACTGTGACATCACTGTGTGTATTATCCCTGTACTGTGACATCACTGTGTGTATTATCTCTATACTGTGACATCACTGTGTGTATTATCCCTGTACTGTGACATCACTGTGTGTATTATCTCTATACTGTGACATCACTGTGTGTATTATCCCTGTACTGTGACATCATTGTGTGTATTATCCTGTACTGTGACATCACTGTGTGTATTATCCCTGTACTGTGACATCACTGTGTGTATTATCTCTGTACTGTGACATCACTGTGTGTATTATCCCTATACTGTGACATCATTGTGTGTATTATCCTGTACTGTGACATCACTGTGTGTATTATCCTGTACTGTGACATCACTGTGTGTATTATCTCTATACTGTGACATCACTGTGTGTATTATCCCTGTACTGTGACATCACTGTGTGTATTATCTCTATACTGTGACATCACTGTGTGTATTATCCCTGTACTGTGACATCACTGTGTAATATCCCTGTACTGGACATCACTGTGTGTATTATCTCTGTACTGTGACATCACTGTGTGTATTATCTCTGTACTGTGACATCACTGTGTGTATTATCCCTGTACTGTGACATCACTGTGTGTATTATCTCTATACTGTGACATCACTGTGTGTATTATCCCTGTACTGTGACATCACTGTGTAATATCCCTGTACTGGACATCACTGTGTGTATTATCTCTGTACTGTGACATCACTGTGTGTATTATCCTGTACTGTGACATCACTGTGTGTATTATCTCTGTACTGTGACATCACTGTGTATTATCTCTGTACTGTGACATCACTGTGTGTATTATCCCTGTACTGTGACATCACTGTGTGTATCATCCCTGTACTGTGACATCACTGTGTGTATCATCCCTGTACTGTGACATCACTGTGTGTATTATCTCTGTACTGTGACATCACTGTGTGTATTATCCTGTACTGTGACATCACTGTGTGTATTATCCTGTACTGTGACATCACTGTGTGTATTATCTCTGTACTGTGACATCACTGTGTGTATTATCCTGTACTGTGACATCACTGTGTGTATTATCTCTGTACTGTGACATCACTGTGTGTATTATCCTGTACTGACATCACTGTGTGTATTATCCTGTACTGTGACATCACTGTGTGTATTATCCTGTACTGTGACATCACTGTGTGTATTATCTCTGTACTGTGACATCACTGTGTATTATCTCTGTACTGTGACATCACTGTGTGTATTATCCCTGTACTGTGACATCACTGTGTGTATCATCCCTGTACTGTGACATCACTGTGTGTATCATCCCTGTACTGTGACATCACTGTGTGTATTATCTCTGTACTGTGACATCACTGTGTGTATTATCCTGTACTGTGACATCACTGTGTGTATTATCCTGTACTGTGACATCACTGTGTGTATTATCTCTGTACTGTGACATCACTGTGTGTATTATCCTGTACTGACATCACTGTGTGTATTATCCTGTACTGTGATATCACTGTGTGTATTATCCCTGTACTGTAACATCACTGTGTGTATTATCCTGTACTGTGACATCACTGTGTGTATTATCTCTGTACTGTGACATCACTGTGTGTATTATCCCTGTACTGTGACATCACTGTGTGTATTATCCTGTACTGTGACATCACTGTGTGTATTATCTCTGTACTGTGACATCACTGTGTGTATTATCTCTGAATCGTGACATCACTGTGTGTATTATCTCTGTACTGTGACATCACTGTGTGTATTATCCCTGTACTGTGACATCACTGTTTGTATTATCTCTGTACTGTGACATCACTGTGTGTATTATCTCTGTACTGTGACATCACTCTGTGTATTATCCTGTACTGTGACATCACTGTGTGTATTATCCCTGTACTGTGACATCACTGTGTGTATTATCCCTGTACTGTGACATCACTGTGTGTATTATCTCTGTACTGTGACATCACTGTGTGTATTATCCTGTACTGTGACATCACTGTGTGTATTATCCTGTACTGTGACATCACTGTGTGTATTATCCCTGTACTGTGACATCACTGTGTGTATTATCCCTGTACTGTGACATCACTGTGTGTATTATCCTGTACTGTGACATCACTGTGTGTATTATCCTGTACTGTGACATCACTGTGTGTATTATCTCTGTACTGTGACATCACTGTGTGTATTATCTCTGTACTGTGACATCACTGTGTGTATTATCTCTGTACTGTGACATCACTGTGTGTATTATCCCTGTACTGTGACATCACTGTGTGTATTATCCCTGTACTGTGACATCACTGTGTGTATTATCCTGTACTGTGACATCACTGTGTGTATTATCCCTGTACTGTGACATCACTGTGTGTATTATCCCTGTACTGTGACATCACTGCTTGTTATCCATGTACAGTGACAACACAGAATGAATTATCCCTGTACCTATGTTTTTACCAAATAATTCTGAATCTCTTGTAGCAGTTGATCACGGTGCTTCATAGTTACAAGTTTATTTCCACAGGCCCAGGTTTGGATGAATGATCTTGTGATCCCTTACTACTGATATCATCAATATCTATTGCACCGGACAGGTCTGTGGTGATACACAGATCCTGCTGCTGGTTGGCTCAGTGAGCATGTGCTCTGTTATAGGGTAGATGAGGACAGGCGGCTTTACTGAGCACAAGAAACCTTTCACCTAATATGTAAATGCAGAACATTCGCCTGGATTACGTTCCATTAAGTAAGCACTAGAGCTCTGCGTGGTGCAGATGGCGGCTCTGTTCTCCCGATGACAGTGAGCTCCAGGCCACATGGATTATCCCATTATACGCTGCTCCAGATCTGGTGCTGATCCAGTGTTGTGTCCAGCTACAATAAAGGCTCTTGCTTTTTGCTATTCCATGGGGGTTTGAGGGATTGAGAAGCGTTTAGCAGAGGATGGTAATACAATAACACTAGCCTGCTGCTCCTCACATGGTCCCGGGCGCGGGATAGTTAATTGGATTAATCGCTGGAGTTGGGATCTTCTAAGACCCCAACAGTGGAGTTTCCGAAAATCCCATTGATGACAGTAAATAGCATTCACTCATTTGGTGACATCATCAACACTGGCCCATCCTCAGGATCAGATCAGATCAGGAGATCCCATGTTCGCGTATAACAAAAAGCCAAGAAATCCTTTACCAATTAAAAAATGAACTATGTAAACAAAAACAAAGAAAACCCACAAAAAATATTCACACTGACACCCCAAAACTGTTAATAAAAGTTTTTCGATACATTGTATCCCAAAGTGTCGCCAACTCTTTGCGCAATGACTAAGCAGCCCTCTCTCTTCTCTCCCTGCCATGACTCTTTTTCTGTTGTCCAACCTCCAGGCCCAGGAGCCTTAGGGGGGCCCATAAGGTGTCTCTTCCCAATACGAGGAAAAAAGTACTTATGGGGCAGATTTTGCATTGAGGCCCAGGACCTTCATGTTCCTTCTAGCACATGATTTTGAGCACTATGATTCCTCATGTCCACCCATAGGCCATCTTATTGTATAAGACTCCCATAGCCCAACTTAAGGAGTAAATGATGTGACTAAGAAAACAGGAAGTGTCCTCGGTGTGAACCTCGGAAAGAATGCAACTTCGCTGTGATCCCAATCAGCGTGATGGTATAAAGATATAAACAGTAAGAATCCCAGTAATCATCCAGTTTGTCAGAACCGCCACGTGTCTGCTGAGATACATCGGATCCCTCCGAGCACAATGCTCTGTTTATTAGCAAGTGTCAGTAAATTAGGCTGACATTGTCCATACGACGGGGGGTTCTATATTTATCATTGTGGATACACAGACGTGGGGCACACAAACATAAGCGCGCCCTGGTAAATATGAGACTTGGTGTCAGGATGTATAGTGTTAGTAAGAAATGGCCCACCTGTACTACCACTACCCAATGGAGGGATCTGGAGGATGGGAGATGTAGTCGTAGATGTGATGTCAATGGTAGGCCAAAGACACTCAACCAACTCCTTTTGGGTCATTGTCCTGTTGGAAGACCCCTGACCTCTGAGGGAGACCCAGCTTTCTCACACTGGGCCCTACATTATGCTGCACAATGTGTTGGTCGTCTTCAGACTTCATAATGCCATGCACACGGTCAAGCAGTCCAGTGCCAGAGGCAGCAAAGCAACCCCAAAACATCAGGGACCTCCGCCATGTCTGACTGTAGGGGGCGTCTTCTTTTCTTTGAAGGCCTCTTTTTTTCCTGTAAAAGTTGATGCCTTTTCCTACTTTTGTCTCATCTGACCAGAGAACATTCTTCCAGAACGGTTTTGGCTTTCTCAGGTAAGTTTTGGCAAACTCCAGCCTGGCTTTTTTCTGTCTCTGGGAAAGAAGTGGGGTCTTCCGGGGTCTCCTACCATACAGTCCCTTCTCATTCAGACGCCGGTGGATAGTACGGGGTGACACTGTTGTACCCTTGGACTGCAGGGCAGCTTGGACTTGTTTGGATGTTAGTCGAGGTTCTTTATCCACCATCCGCACAATCTTGCGTTGAAATCTCTCGTCAATGTTTCTTTTGCGTCCACATCTAGTGAGGTTAGCCACAGTGCCATGGGCTTTACACTTCTTGATGACACTGTGCACGGTAGACACAGGAACATTCAGGTCTTTGGAGATGGACTTGTAGCCTTGAGATTGCTCATGCTTCCTCACAATTTTGCTTCTCAAGTCCTCAGACAGTTCTTTGGTCTTCTTTCTTTTCTCCATGCTCAATGTGGTCACACAAGGACACAGGACAGAGGTGGAGTCAACTTTAATCCATTTCAACTGGCTGCAAGTGTGATTTAGTTATTGCCACCACCTGTTAGGTGCCTCAGGTAAGTAACAGGTGCTGTTAATTACACAAATTAGAGAAGAATCACATGATTTTTCAAACAGTGCCAATACTTTTGTCCACCCCCTTTTTTATGTTTGCTGTGGAATTATATCCAATTTGGCTTTTTGACAATTCTTTTTGTGGTTTTCCATTGAAGACAAATTAAATGAAGATAATAATACCAAAGAATTTGTGATTGCAATCATTTTCTTGCAGAAAGGAGTATTATCTGACAGAATTGCAGGGGTGCCAATACTTTTGGCAAACACTGTATATGTCTGGGTGTTGGTCAACAAACTCTGCAAGGATGTCTTTATTCTAGTTAGCAGCAAAAGCAGGGAGCTGGCAACAGTCAGTGACAGCCAGACTTCCCAAAGAGAAGGCAGGGACAGTTTGTTACCACCTCGCCTTCGTGTTCGCTGTATACAGTATTCTCAATGAGCGTTGTGTATACAGCTATGATGTGGCTCCCAACCATGGCTGGCATATGATCCACTCGGAAATTGCGTGAGCTATTGAGTCCTAGAGGATCCATATCAACTCTGCATTGTATACTAGGAAACCGCTCTCCTGCTGTAACTGTTATAATGCATTGCTCTTAAAAGTTAGGGAGAGTTGTGTCAAATTTGGGACTGTCGGCAGCTGTGCATGCTGGGAGATGAGGAGACACTGCGATCCTCGGGACAGAAGAAGTTTTTTTTGTTTCCTCGCACTGTATATTCTTCTCGTTCCACTTGAAGAATTTTTTATTCTTTTTTTTGTTACAAACATAAACTCAGTTCATTGTCCTGGGCCCGGGCCTCAGAGGCGGGGGATGGGGGCTTCTCACGGAGGGTCCAGCTTCTTTGTCACTGAAGAATGACAGCGTTCAGGCTTATTTGTGAAAAATAAAGCTTGCTCGTAATGTTTCCTGTAACTGTGTGAGGAACAGAAGGAGGATTCTGGGAAATCGTTCCAGCCCACGGCAGATGTTATGTACAATCCAATTAAGACGCAAAGCTGAGAATCTCCTATAGATTTAATGGACCAGACACATAAGAAGTATCTGTGTACGACATTGAATATACACAACTTATGTCTATGGATAAAGGACTGGTAGTTTTATTCACCCAGAGAGTCTGATTCATGAACGGAATGAAAGCATTTCAGTGAAGACTGACACAGCAACAGAAAGGAGGAGGCAGGACAATTAAAATGTGTCACTCAAGATGTTTGGAAGGCTGAGTGACAAACCCTGTAGAGAAATTTTTCACCACCTCTACCACCTCCATCTCTTTGCCACTCCACTGATTCCGACATAGTTGGAATGCTTTCTCATGCCCCCTCCATTCCTGAGCAATCAGTGTTCTTAGCATTAGCACCTAATATGCTAATTAAGCTTTCTACTGTCTTGGGCTGGAGGAGAAAGTCTGAGTCCACTATAGACAAGCCTATATAGATATAAATAATACTAGGACAGGCTATCATGGAGGTAAGATGTCTCCTGCAATCTTGCCACTGGGGGGCCATCCTACAAAGTGAAATTGAAAGAATGGCTCTGGACAACGCCAACTGTCTGAAATTAAGGTAATGGGGCTAAATGAAAGGGTTAATACCGGAACCCACTCAGAGTTGCACCGACAACTTAGTCTCATTTCATAAAGTATGTGATTTTGGATCAAAACATAAAGCACTTTAATTAAAAATGTGTCTATTGTTTGCCTGAAAACCTCTCTAAAGTTCCTGCCACTAGGTGTCTTAATCTTTGTTACCAAGGACTTCTGTCCATAGATACATTCCATTCTGTCTTGCTTATCTCAGTGAGTGTAGAGGGTGGTCCTTTTCTCTCTTCACATAGTGAATGGAGAGGGGAGGGGTTCATTCTTCTCACAGCCTAACACAAACATGTCTACAAACTGTTGCTGTGTGCAAAAGACTGATGATTCTGCAAAGCTCACTGCTTACAATGTAAGACAAGTCTTCTATGTATTTGTATCTACCTCTGGCTGCTTGTGTGATTACAGATGGGATATTATTCACTGACAGCAGCCTATAGATTGTATTTGTGACTGTGCTTATAGATTGTATTTTTTCTTGTGCTTTATCTGCTTGGCTGTATGTATTTTTCCTGTATTTATAGTCTAGTATACCTTGATCCCAATATTATGGTTACTTGGGCTTTTCTGAGCTATTTGTTTGCTATTGTACAGTTACTCCTAGCAGAATGGCAGAACCGTATTAGTAATAGGGGAGGGACATGCTGCTCCTTGCTATACACAAAAACTGATAGGCAGTGGCGTAACTAGGAATGGCGGGGCCCCGTGGCGAACTTTTACATGGGCCCCTCCCCCCCGACTGACGCCAAAGACCTCGACCGACCCCCTCCTACGCATTTCTGCGCGTTCTATTATGCCCCATAGTGGCCCCTTAACACAGTATTATCCCCCGTAGTGGCCCGTGGCCCCTGCACACAGTATTATGTCCCTTAGTGGCCCCTACACACAGTATTATCCCCAATAGTGGCCCCTCCATACAGTATTATGTCCCTTAGTGGCCCCTGCAAATAGTATTATCCCCCATAGTGGCCCCTGCACACAGTATTATGTCCCACTGTGGACACCCATAAACGATTATTATACTCTGGGGTCTTTTCAGACCCCAGAGTATAATAATTGGAAACCCGGGGGAATAAAAACATAAAAAACTACTGTTACTTTCCTGTCCCCACGCGGTCTTCTCCGCTGCCTTCTGCGCTGCTGTCCTTGTTCAATGACGTCGGACGTCACATGACCCGGGACGCAGTCCGGGTTCATGTGACGTCAGAGACGTCAGGAAGAAGGCCTGGCAGGATTGTGGAGAGGTAAGTAACATGTTTTTTATGTTTCTTACCTCTCCCGGTCCGCCAATCATTATACTCGGGGGTCCAAAATGACCCCCGAGTATAATGATAGCAGCGGTAGCGGCTGTCACCGGGCCTCCATTGTCCCGGGCCCTGTGACAGCTGCCTCCACTGCTATGGCGGTAGTTACGCCACTGCTGATAGGACACATTTATGAAGGCTTATAGAGTCATAGACTGCCCAGGAAGACAGGAATCGATTGGTCAGAAGGTATAAGTGTAGGAATTTGGCACACACAAAAAAACCGCAGCAGAATCCGCAACAAATAAAGCCGCTTTTCCGCAACGTGAGGTCTTATCCTTAGGACAATCGCCTATTAATGTCTGTTATTTTCCAGTGTAACCAGTTACAATTACTTTTATTGTGAGTCAAACATTACTGCAAACAAATCTCATGATTTATGGCTGCGACGCTGGAAGTAATATCTGCAAATTTAATCTCTCGTAGTAATAAATAATGTCATTGAGGAGGGAGTGCGGGGGCTGACATCCTGCCAAAAATGCCACCCATGCACCCACAGCAGGAAATAACCTTATACCGGGATTAACCTGTCAAGACGTTACTTGTCTTGGGTGTTTGGGCCAAATCAGAAGTTTACAGTCTGCATTGTGCAAGCTGTGATACATTGTATTCTCCTACGACAGACAGACGGGTAGTCAGAACAATGCTGGCAGCAGCGCGTGTATACGGGATCCTATTACCTGCGGATACAGTAACACAATGGACGCCCAATAGTCGATTTCTCAAGGACTTTGTGTCATTCTTATCTTCTTACGTTACAGTAATGGCCGCTCTGTCCTAATCTGACTTCCTGATCTATAAAACCTGCAGATAATGTGTCCAAATCAAACACGGCGCGATGATGGGAGACGGACGGGATCGATATATCGCTATTGTGTGTCATACAGACCTTAGGGAAGTGACTGGTGTGTTTTTATAGTAAAATTCTTGTAACATTCCTCTTCCATTGCCTTGAAAACGGTGACTTCAAGATGTCATTGGTCATTTAGGACAATATGGATTAATTTCTACTGTTCAAAAGATTTAGGCAGGTCAGGGGAAAAAAATAATAAATTCTGGGACCTGAAGGTTCATAAGTATGACTACAGTCATGTAGAATATGCAGCATAGGATGCTGCATATTCATCTATCTGCGGACAAGCCTGTTTTGATCTATTAGTCCTCATCAGCACAGATCAAGTTTCTACATTCTGATGTCTAAGGGATAGTAATATTTTTTTTTTTTTAACATGCAGTGTCTACATATTAGATGTGTTAAGTGAGGGCAAGAGTTGGGTCCTGATACCCCCAATGATTGTGGATATAAAGGGGATTCGAAGCCAAGACCCTAGTGCTGCAAGGCCACAGTGCTAAGATATACAAGAAAGTGACTTCAACAGGGAAGATGGCTGAAGTTACACATCCTCTCAGTACATCTTCAGTCGTCCTCCAGCATAAGAATAGATACATAAACACACACTGCAAAAAGTAGAGAACATAACATAACCTTCTATACTCCCTCAACTGGTGCACCCATAACCTGTCCACCTCCTGGAGTTGAGGGAGCAAAGGGGGACCTCTAACATTGAAAGGGTTGTCCATGGAGTATTAATTTTGTTACCTGGTCCAGGGGATCGTTAATGATGGACCCAGAGGTTCATGTGTTCTGCGTCAGGTTTTGGCTACTTGTGTTATGTTTAGTGGCTCTACTACAGACAATATCAGGCGGAATGGGAAGAAGGGCCCCATAGAGTAGAGCAGATCACATGACCTGGAGGTTGTGACATCACCACAA
Source organism: Leptodactylus fuscus (assembly GCF_031893055.1). Classification (NCBI taxonomy): domain Eukaryota; kingdom Metazoa; phylum Chordata; class Amphibia; order Anura; family Leptodactylidae; genus Leptodactylus; species Leptodactylus fuscus. Next base: position 232,483,343 of record NC_134267.1, on the reverse strand, counting down.
CCCCCATGTCCATTATCAGTGATCCCCAGGACCAGGTAAATAAATTACCATTTCCTGGATAAGTCTCCTTGCTAATCCAGTAGTGGCTCCATCATAATAAAATAGAGGGCGCGGGTTGAAGAGGGATTCAGCCATCTACCCCAGATGCACTGAAATTTTGCCTCCTTATGTCTATTCTTATACAGACATTTGTAAGGGGCAAAGCAGTATAGCCAAACTGGGAGTATCCAAAATCTAGCAACAGAAGATCCTGTCCATGGCAGAAGGATGTAGCTCTAAATTTATAGAGAACAAGCAGATTTTAAGGTTATTGGATACCATCATATCCATTTTATCATGTAAAAACTTCCTCACCTGTTCCCAAAAACCTCATACAAAGGGGTATACCCAAACTAAAGAGACATTTCCCCTTCAGCTGCTGAAAGGATTGGAAGACTCTCTCCACTTATACATCCCCTGTACAGAACCCCCTTGGCCTTCTATAATGACATACTGTGTAAGTTCATAAGTTCTGCAATAGAGCTGTTATGAAAGCAGGGTATAATGGTCAACTGGAGGGGTATAATAGTCAGCTAGTGGGGTATAATAGACAGCTAGTGGGGTATAATAGTCAGCTAGAGGAGTATAATGGTCAGCTAGTGGGGTATAATGGATAGCTAGTTGGGTATAATGGTCAGCTAGTTGGGTATAATGGTAAGTTAGTGGGGTATAATGGTCAGCTAGTGGGGTATAATGATCAGCTAGAGGGGTATAATGGTCATCTAGTGGGGTATGATAGACAGCTAATGGGGTATAATGATCAGCTAGAGGGGTATAATGGTCATCTAGTGGGGTATGATAGACAGCTAATGGGGTATAATGAACAGCTAGAGGAGTATAATGGTCGTCTAGTGGGGTATAATAGACAGCTAGTGGGGTATAATGGATAGTTAGTTGGGTATAATGGTCAGTTAGTGGGGTATAATGGTCAGCTAGTTGGATATAATGGTCAGATAATGGGGTATAATGGTTAACTAGAGGGGTATAATGGTCAACTAGAGGGGTATAATGGTCATCTAGTGGGGTATAATGATGAGCTAGTGGGGTACAATGGTCATCTAGTGGGGTATAATGGATAGCTAGTTGGGTATAATGGTAAGTTAGTGGGGTATAATGGTCATCTAGTTGGGTATAATGATCAGCTATAGGGGTATAATGGTCAGCTAGTGGGGTAAATGATCAGCTAGTTGCTCTTTAATATAAAAATGCAATAATCTAGTTGAATGGGGGACAGTTGGTGAGGAATGTGCCAGGAACATGAACATATTTTCTGGATTAGAGCTGCAACATAGTTTCGGAATCCCTGTACAGGCCAATGTATTGCCATGGTAACAGACTACAAACAAAGTCTGTGTAGTCTGATCCTCTATTCATACTCCCTTCTATCTGTAGAATACTTTGCAACCCACAGATAGTACCAGAAGGGCGACAAATGGATGTCTGCTGCCCCCAATGTAAAAAATACCAGTTAGGTCTGTGTAGGAGTCTGGAGCCTAGAGGCAAAACTAAGGACAGGTCGTATGCCTTCTGTCTGTTTGTGGATCGGCCTCATTCATGGAATGAGTGGGTTGATGGAAGTCACGGACATCATATGGTTATCATCCATGTGCTGTCCATGCGGTTTTCTCATGGACCTGTACATGCACCTCCTACATACTAATAAACAATAGGATTAAGGATTAATAGCTCTGGCAATGAGCAGTGCGTGATGTTCCAAGGATCGGAGCCAAGAAGAAGCCATCACAAATTTTAATTAGTAAAACTCATAAAAGTTACTTATAAATTACCAGGAAATGTAAATGTCTGCAACTGTCTAACATGTACCAACAAATCACCGCAAGACTCATCATCCAGATTAACAAACACCTCTATACTACAGCCAAGACTACTACTGACTGCCACCTGGTGTGTCACATCAGACGATGGTATCATCCTACATTTCATGTACATAGGAGCAGTATTATAGTAGTTATATACTTGTACATAGGAGCAGTATTATAGTAGTTATATACTTGTACATAGGAGCAGTATTATAGTAGTTATATTCTTGTACATAGGAGCAGTATTATAGTAGTTATATTCTTGTACATAGGAGCAGTATTATAGTAGTTATATTCTTGTACATAGGAGCTAGTATTATAGTAGTTATATTCTTGTACATAGTAGTATTATAGTAGTTATATTCTTGTACATAGGAGCAGTATTATAGTAGTTATATTCTTGTACATAGGAGCAGTATTATAGTAGTTATATTCTTGTACATAGGTGGTAGTATTATAGTAGTTATATTCTTGTACATAGGAGTAGTATTATAGTAGTTATATTCTTGTACATAGGAGTAGTATTATAGTAGTTATATTCTTGTACATAGTAGTATTATAGTAGTTATATTCTTGTACATAGGAGCAGTATTATAGTAGTTATATTCTTGTACATAGGAGTAGTATTATAGTAATTACATTCTTGTACATAGGAGCAGTATTATAGTAGTTATATTCTTGTACATAGGAGCAGTATTATAGTAGTTATATTCTTGTACATAGGTGGTAGTATTATAGTAGTTATATTCTTGTACATAGGAGTAGTATTATAGTAGTTATAGTCTTGTACATAGGAGGTAGTATTATAGTAGTTATATTCTTGTATATAGGAGGTAGTATTATAGTAGTTATATTCTTGTACATAGGAGCAGTATTATAGTAGTTATATCCTTGTACATAGGAGTAGTATTATAGTAGTTATATTCTTGTACATAGGAGGTAGTATTATAGTAGTTATATTCTTGTACATAGGAGTAGTATTATAGTAGTTATATTCTTGTACATAGGAGGCAGTATTATAGTAGTTATATCCTTGTACATAGGAGTAGTATTATAGTAGTTATATTCTTGTACATAGGAGCAGTATTATAGTAGTTATATTCTTGTACATAGGAGTAGTATTATAGTAGTTATATTCTTGTACATATGAGTAGTATTATAGTAGTTATATTCTTGTACATAGGAGGCAGTATTATAGTAGTTATATTCTGGTACATAGGGGCAGTATTATAGTAGTTATATTCTTGTACATAGGAGAAGTATTATAGTAGTTATATTCTTGTACATAGGAGCAGTATTATAGTAGTTATATTCTGGTACATAGGGGCAGTATTATAGTAGTTATATTCTTGTACATAGGAGCAGTATTATAGTAATTATATTCTTGTATATAGGAGGTAGTATTATAGTAGTTATATCCTTGTACATAGGAGCAGTATTATAGTAGTTATATTCTTGTACATAGGAGTAGTATTATAGTAGCTATATTCCTGTACATTGGGTCGGTACTATCCATTAGTGCTTTCTATGTAGCTGTCTCTACCCTTCCCCTGCTTGTCTTTTCCTTGTAATGTAGGAATGATTACTGTATCAGTAATGTAAACCTAATTTATGGCCGGTGTCACTCCTTCAGTATGTAGCCAGTATAATACAATGTGACAAATCTCATGTCCTGCATTGGTTTGTTGCCTTTAGAATAGCTGATGTCACTCATTGTTACACTTTTTCTAATGATATTATTGATGCCTTTCTGCACTTGACGTAATTGGGGCATGAGCCTTGTAATTTTGTGTTGCAGGATGGGTGTGAGGTCTGCATTCCGTTCTCTCCTTGTTGGTTTGGGCACTTGCCTTGTGCCGGCATCTCTGAAGGCTTCATCTGCTGTGGAATGTGCCCGGTGTGTGCCAGTTCAGGTTTAGAGTGTGTCTTTTCAGCTGAAGTGCCAACAAGAGCCTCGTGCAATTGTTCTTCTAATGCCTGTAGCACAAGTGATTTAGTAACAGAGGCTAAATGGAAGCTTAAGGGCGAGCCAAAGAGGAACGACAAACAAAACGTGCTCTGTTAATCTAAAACATAAGATTTTTTTTCCCTTCCCCAGAGAAGTTTTAACATTACGGAATGTTATATTTAGACAGGGGGTAATCCATGGACAAGCTGAGATTACACAGAGAGCACACGACGACCCCTGTCCAAATGTTCCTTTAGGCTACATGAACATCAAGGAATGATCCGACACTAGAGGACTTAAGGCGCTGATGCATGGTCTATGAGACTCTCTATTCCTCAAATCTTTACGTGAACCCGTGAGGGCGATTTGAGACACTAAACCACCCACAGGTCCTTGTGGATTGGGAGTTTAGTATCTCAAATGGCCCTGTTGTAAAGCCATCCATGCCCACACTAAAAATAAAAAGTAAATTATACTCACCCTGCAGTTCTTTGAAGCAGAACTTTAGGCACATGCGCAGTGAAGCTGGGCTTTATATCACTGAAGAGCTGCGCATGCGCTGAGACTTCTTATGCCAAATGGCATCTGCTGCCAAGAGAAACAACACCCCTAGACCGTGGACATCCATGTAAAACTACATTTCCCCTGTGGCCCATATTTAGTCCGTGCATAGGGGTCTTCTGTTGTCTGCCCAACCGTGAAATCACAAAAGTTTCTCAGTCGGTTGAGCTACAGTGACATCAGAGAGATGACGTTTAAAGGGATCCTATCATTTAAACTGATTTTTTTCTGCTTATCACATAAGAATAGCCTTAAGAAAGGCTATTCGTCTCCTACCTTTAGATTTCTTCTCCGCACTGCCGTTCTGTAGAAATTCCAGTTTTCGCCGGTATGCAAATGAGTTTTCTCACAGCACTGGGGGTGGGCCCCAGCACTCAAACAGCACTGGGGGCGTCCGCAATGCTGTGAGAGAACTCTCCAGCACCGCCTCCATCTTCTTCAGGAATGGGTCTTTTTCCAGCGCTGGCTTCAAACTTCTAGGCCTTGGTCCTAGGGCAAAGCTGACTGCGCATGCCTGCCGGCCGCAAGAAAGTGAATACTTACAATACTGTGTAAGTGGCCATTTTCTTGTGGCCGGCGAGCATGTTCGCCAGCTTTGCTGTAGGCCCGAGGCCTAGAAGTTTGAAGCCAACCTCTGGAAGAAGACACGAGGGGTTTTAAGTAAGAGGGGTTTTGTCCAGAGGGGCTTTGTCAAGTAATCCCCAATGACTAGTTTCAGAGAGGACACCTCTATGTCTGATAAATCTTGGTTCCTCCTTTAGCACCTGTACTCATGTGGAGAATGGACGTCCCTAGACCATGACAACTGCTCAGCTCTTTTTGTAATTCTTCTACAAGTGGATGGAGAGTCACCTTCCCATTGATTCTTTTACAAGCAGTCACGACATGGGTTCCGGTCCTGAAGGTGGACCCTCATCTGTCAGACATTTATGGAAAATCTCATGTATGTCTTGTATGTCTACAAAAATGTCCACTTTAAGAAAACCATATACTCTTTTTATACATGGGCCCCATTTGACGATACCCACCCATATGGACTATGATGTCGAAACATGTTGGGTACACTTGATCAGATTCACTGACAATATTAGCCCCCCCTAGAGGAGTATGAAGGAAGAAGCTATAACAGTACGGGAGGCCCTTATCGACCATGAAAGTAGGCCACCGTTGACAACAGGTCCACTTAGTATTCATATTTTTCCCTGTAGACTTTTTTTTGTTACCGGATACCTCTTTAAGATTATTGTCATTTGGCATCTTCTCAAAGACCCGTCCGTAAAGGGGTTACGTTGATGTAATTGGGGTCTTCTTCACATTCCAATGAGTGAGCTCATAGGGTCTTCTGTTGTGTTGGTCTTGGCTGCGGCTGGAAACTCATCACCAGGAGGGAAAGGTCCAGACTCTACAATGTTGTGACTCACTTGTTTTATGATGCTCTTAGCTTATCTGGCAGCTACATGAAAGATTTCCCACTAGGACCTGAAGTCTAGAACAGTGGGGGCTTGTGTCATCTCCATATATTTATGACATCATGAGTCAGTCCCGGCCAGCTGGTGTCACCATGTGAGATGAGCGATATTTATATGAATGTGTCTTCAGTAAATCCCATTAGATAAACATCAGACTCGCGTATAATGTGGAAGTAAAGAGAAGCGGTCAGGGGGAGACGGGGTTAAGAAATGATGAGGACTATGTATGTAGATCTGTATTTAGGAACGTTGGCTAACAACCAAGAGTGTCTCTTGTCCTGGAGGACCCAACATGTCCATGCAGTACACAGCTAAATGAATTCAACGAAAGTTGTGTTATTCTTAATTTCCCCAGTGGTGGCGCTATAGGTAAATTGAACACGTACATCAAAGTTTTCACTCAATCGATCAACCAATTTTTCCCGATCCCGATCGCTCAACCCTAGTCAATGTTTCTCTATGGGAAGTCACTTTTAGGGTTGAGCCGATCTTGAGATTTCAAAATCCGATTTCCAATCATTTTCCAGCCGATGCCGATTGTGAAGTTTGCTCGATCACCGATCGGGATCCGATCTTTTCCGATCCCGATCGCTCAACCCTATTAATGAATGAGGTTTGTTACAAATTTTCCACAAATTTTCCAGTTTGGCGAACCTCAAAAAGGTTTGCCACCCACATATCATTATTAGAGATGAGCGAACAGTAAAATGTTCGAGGTTCGATATTCGTTTCGAGTAGCCCCTCAATGTTCGACTACTCAAATCGAATATCGAACCCTATTAGAGTCTATGGGGGGAAAATGCTCGTTTCAGGGGTAGGCAACGTTCGATCAAATTATACTTACCAAGTCCACGAGTGAGGGTCGGGCTGGATCCTCCGTGCAGTCTTTTCCTTGCGGCGTCCCCGCGGCGTCTTCCAGGTCTTTAGTCACTCTGCCAGGCATTGGGCAGAGCTGACTGCGCTTGCCCGCACTACAAGCGGACATGCGCAGTCGGCTCTTCCCAGGCCCGATGCCTGGCAGAGTGAATGAAGAGCCTGAAGACGCCACGGGGAAGCTGCACGGAGAAGACTTCTAAAGGTAGGAGATGTATAGCATTCGACCAATCAATGCTGGTCCTGCATCGAACTTTTACATTCGAACAGCGAGTCGTACTCAATCGAGTACGAGTATTTCGAATACCATAGTATTCGATCGAATACCTACTCGATCGAGTACTACTCGCTCATCTCTAATCATTATTATACTGTGGTATCTCTGTAGACCCCAAAGTATACTAAACAGAGGTCAAGGGAAGGTGCGGGAAAAAACAAATATGGATACTCATCTTTCCTCACTTCTCTGGGGCTCCGTCGAATCCTCTTTCACCATCTCTGGCCTCTTCCAGCCTCTTGGGTGATGTCACTGGTGCTGGGTCTGTGATCTTGCTCAACGGTCCCATGGGGCGTATCAAGATCATAATGCTTTTCTCAAACTGTGATCATAGGCCTTAGCAGTAATCTGGCGCTTGAGATATCATCCAAGAGACCGGAAGATGGGGCAAGAGAGGACCGGAAGTTTTGGCTGAACCCCGGAGAGGTGAGGAAATGTATCAGTTTTTTTTTTTTTTTCTCACCTCCCTCCACTTACACTGTGGGGTCTGAAAAGACAACCAGAGTATAATAATAACACTTTGGGTCAGACCAAACAAATTTAATCCAAACTTCACAAATAGTTATGATATCATAGTCACCTGGCCAAAAATTGCATTGCTGGAAAGAAAATGCAATCTCGTTGGATCTCAAAAATTGCCATTTTTGGGATTTTATTTTTCCGCCTTTGTATCTCAGTTGCTGCAATTTCAGGAGGTCAGCGGCGCGCTATACGGTCTTGCGACCTGTCACGTGTATCTCTAGCGTAATTCTATTAAAAATGTGTCCGACACCGTTCCACTAACTGGGTCATCGCTAGACGCAGCATCTATTTTCATTGTCACGCTCAAAAACCCTTATAATGTTAGCTAAAAGAAAATCCCGAATGGTAGATGGGTGAGAATGCTAAAAAAAAACTTACAAAAATTGCAAAAAGTACTACAACGGCATAAAAAATTAAAAGGAACTACACGCCTTTAACCAACACACACAAAATAGTGCGCAATGTGTGTCATTAAAGGGTTAATTAATAAAAAAAATAATCTGACAAGACTGTAGGAGCGAACATGACGGCCGCTCCCACTGGTACCTCAGCAGCGCCTCCATCTGATGAGATCATTGTTTAGGCAATGAACCTATATACACAAGTTACAACAACCCGTGAGGCCGATGTGATGTATCAAGTCAGGCGTTAAAGACTCCACCCTATACAAATAAGAAATAAGTCTTAAAGGCAATGTGTCGCCAAGTTTTTAATACATTTATTATAACTTTTTAATTTTCGATTGTAGATTTTTTTTAATTCTTTTATTTTTGTACATTATTATGGCGGCCATCATGCCTCTACTCTGTTAGCAGCATTTAGTGATTTGCTTTACAGCATAGTCATGGCCATAGACTGGAGCCGGCTGTGGTCTATGGGAGAGTTTTAGACATGTTTTTTGCAGGTAGGGGGAGGAGATGAGCAGGGACATCATCTATTGTCACTAGTGATGTAATAATTAGGTGTTATCTGCTATTGTAATACTGTCTGTGATATAAATGAGGCGACTGCTGCAAAGAAACCCCATGTCAAAAACCTGGTTTTAAAAGGCATCTTCTCCCAAAGGAAGGTCCCTGATGAGTACAAGCTCCTGCAAAGATGTGCCTGACTTGCATTCTGGCTGTCTACCGGTATTTGACCTATGCTTGTTACCTGACACCTATCTTTTGGATCTTTGTTCATGTCTGACCCCTATGTCTGACCTCTGAACCTGTGCGGTTGTTAGGATTGGGTCTCGCAAGGTTCTCTCTCAGCGCACAGCGCCACCTGCGAATCAATCTAACTCTGGCCGTTGGCCTCGGGCAGTGAGGTGTCTGGAGTGTAAGTCCAGCTTTCGGCCTACTGAGCATGCTTGGACTTTTTGGAGCCGCTCAGAGGCTAAGTCCCGTTTTGCCCATACTGAGCATGATCGGTGATATCATGGCCACCGCCTTGTTGGGCGGGGACCAGCCTTTATATAGTGTGAGCCGACGCCCACTCGGTGCTCACACTTTGACTAAGTACCTTAAGACAGGAGGTTAGGGCCAGGTTCCAGTTAATGGTAGGAGCAGTCTCTAGGGATCTAGGTAGGATTCCTTGGCTCTGCCAGTGGGAATCAGTAGCCCATTTAACTGTCTACTCACTTAGTAGCCCCTAGCTATTGCAGGAGCATGTTTTGTTGCTGATCTGGGGTGAAGTTTAACCCTTGGCAGCCTTGCTGTTTCAGCTATACTGTGCACCTGTTCAGTGAGGTCAACTGGCAGGGTGTTGTTGCAGCTTGTTCACATTGTGTACCGTGCCACATGACTGCCAGTGCAGTTTAACTGGTAGCACACTGTTCAGACCTTACAGCCGCCCATCTGGGCCTGTGGACCTCATTGCAGTGCCTTGCAGACAAGCGGGTCTGTCGTTTAAAAATATTATTTTTAAATATATACACAGAACCGTAACAGCGGTCTACACCAGGCCTACTCCTACAGGTAACAATCAAAGCTAAACCAATCAGGTGACATAGTGCTTATAATCATTGTCTTCTTCTGTTAACCATGGTTAACCTCTAGGGAAACATGTGCAGGCATCATCAAGACTTTCAAGGAGAAACATGGATGCCGACGAAGTCCTTCAGGTGCCACGACCTTCGACTAAAGAGGATTCACAAACATTTCAGAGAACCAGACACTTGGTAATCGATTTCCATTTATTCTGAATGCACCAAATCCTTGTTTTATTCTGTTAAGAAGCTAACATCTCCATACACATTCATAAAACCTTATTAAAAATGAATTCAGTTCTCCACATCCGAAGGAAATTGACTTTTTTTTTTTTTTGCATCAATCATCAAAACGCACTTTGGAATTAACGATTACATAAAAATTAGCGAAATAAAGGCCACATAGAAAAAAAAGGAAAAGTCGGGATATTGGGAGTATACAATCATAATGATACAATTCAACAAATGGATGATACATCGGAACGGAAAAGGCATCAATTGGTATTTTTACGAATTACGGTAAGTTATGGGGCGGAATTATCAGACATCCGCTACATTGACGATGTAATGAGATGTGATGTGACAATTCTATAGGATACCGAAGAAACTTTGCTGCGTATAACACTGTTATTGCTGGCACTCTGGGCTGTGGATACATCTGGTCAACATTATATTATCCTTATCCAATGTGTACATCCTGGTCAATCCCATAACCAAAAAATCCAAAAATAACCAATTCTAGTAATCCGTTGACAGCGTCATGCGTCGGAGTCTTCTGTACAGTTCATACCCCAGTCAATTCATTGCTTGAAGGGATTTGTTGGCACTCATGATACCACAAATTCTTGGTGCATTGCATTATGGGACATTATCTATATCATACTACTGTGCAGTTTGGGTTGATCCGCAATCGGGTCGGACTGGCCATATATGTTACATAGGGTTTATGACTTATACTTTCTCGACAATGTCTTCTATGGAACGTTCAGCAGACATTTCAGGTTCTTAGAAGTAAGAGTTCAATAGCCAATAAGGAGCCAGTTCACTGATGTGTTGCTCTCTATACCCAGTACCCCCACTGACCACCCATAGAGATACCAGCCCTCTGTGACCTCCTCCATCCCTCATGTAGCTGCTTCTCTATCTGGTCCTTGGCGGTAAAGTGTTAAAAAAAATTGGCCAGTTTCGGTATTGGCTTAATGGCCAGAATATTTTTTTTAAAAAAATATTGATAGTTGCATGGAAAATTCTTAAAAATTCTTAAAAATAGGATAAACACAAAAACTGGGTTTGAATAATAGGTCAATTTTTTGGTGGCAAATTCCCTTTAACTTCCCATTATGCCCAATTCTCACTGATCCAGTAGGGGGGAAAAATGGGCATGTAAAGCTAAAAAAAAAATTGAACGCAGCTTTGGATGTGACTAGAATATAATACATTGTATATCTCATAATCAACGCTAGAGTATTGTCTTCTTATAACACATGTACTTGCTGGTCCAGAAACTGAACTGAATACCGAAACTATATATGGGCTGTCTCGTGTTAGGAGAAGAGTCCCACAAGGCAAATTATGACGATCATCATCTGTACTTTCCCTAAATTTCCAGGCTTATATAAATCATCTTGGCAGGGATTCGGGACGTGGGTGGCATTGGCCATGCCGATGCTACTGCATAAAAATCAATTGTAATGCAAATGTCTGAAAATTACCCAATAACCATGGCCATGGTCCATAATTCACACCCCCTTCACGGGCACCTTACTCTGCCTGCCCATTGTCCCAGCCCTTAATACACTTAGTTGATACTAAACTCAACCCTAATAGGTAATAATGGTGACCAAATCTATTGGGGGCCATGCATATTAGATAAATGTTGGCCCAACGTGTGGCAGTGGTTGACCTTCTAACGTGAATTAAGGTGTCTCGATTCTTCCCGAAGAATCCCAACGTGTCTGATCCATCATCAGAGAAGTCTGGTAGCAGCTTACACCTCATTCACAGCACTTATGGCCAACATGCCCATCAACGAGGGAGATACATCAGATGTTGCCCAACCAAGTGTTGACCCTCATCTACAGAAGGTGTATGGCCACCATAGGACTTTTCTTCCACGTACACCCAACCAAAGATACCGTAAACCCAAAGACTAAGTTATCAGAATGCTACTCCACTTTTATATGTTGGTTGTTGTGGGCATTGGGCTACCAAGAAGGTTTATTACTGGCCAAATTATTGAAACCAGTGATGGATTATTGAAGAGCATGGTGGCTGGAGACCTCTAAGATGTCAAATAGCGTTATTTAAGTAACACTGTCAAGTTGTGCTTTCAAATACAATAGTAACATCTCATTGATCTTGTTGCCCATGGACCAAACCCTGTCCTCCAATACTGACGGTTTCCATATACACCATATCCATCAACCCATGTTCTTACTCCTCGGTGCACCACTCCATATGAGTATTGCAGAACATTGGTCACATCTAGCAGTAGTAATGCACATCACAAATGTCTATAAGGTTGGGATGGACACTGAATTGTCTGGATTTGGACTGACCACCATGCGTTGATACAGAATATGTTGCGTAGTCCAATACACTGGCAACAGTGTTGGGTGGCGTGATAAGCTGGTACTAGTATAAGGCAGCAGAACACTATGATTATTATTGTGAGGATTTTGGTGGAAACCTCTTGGAACGTTGCTGAAGTTTCTAGCAGAGGGAAAACCTCCTGGAGTTGATGTTCATTTTGGTTACCCCGATAAGTTTAAGGGGCGTAGAAAGGCCAAATGAGGACATCATGGGGAAGTCACATAGGAGGTCTGAGAGCTCATCCCTTTCTTCCAGTTCATAGGTGGCATCGTTCAGCATTCGTCGGTGGAGGTGACAAGTCTGCTCGATCTTCAGCTTGTTGATGTCACTTCGGAGCCTCATGAGCTGCCGAGCCAACTGCTGGTCCTGAAGACGCATCTCTGTCTGTAATAAAGGAACAGATACATCATTACAGAAGGAATACATAACAGGCAGTGCCGGCTGACATGGCTTGTGTCCGGGCTACATCGCCTGCCAGAACAACCATATATCCTTTGATAAAGACTCAGTCATGATCAATGTAATAAGACTTGTGTACCAGAGTCTTCAAGAAATGATCATCTCATCATGGCAGAATATAAAGACCTCTAATGTCATCGTAAGGTCATGAAAGTCACAAAACAACATCTACAGTAAGTGTATGACTCAATAGAAGGAACAGACAAAATAAAAAGTATCACATTCTAGTTAGATATGGAAATTAATTGACTAGTTGAGGATCCTATCCTATTAATATTATAAATGTGAAAGTTTGTGGGTTTGTGAGTTTTGGATGTTCGGATGTTTGTTCCTCAATCACGCAAAACCCGCTCCACCGATTTGGCTGAAATTTTCCACAAACATAGTCACTACACTCGATTGCGCAATAGGCTACTTTTCGTCACAATAGCGCACATACGTTTGTGCCAGGACCCCCACAAAACCCAAACTCACACCACCATCTCTGCAATCTCACACACTTTGGACCATAGCAAGCCACAAAATTCCTATTGCCCTCTACAGCCTCGCCCCTAACCCCACACAATCACATATACATATACTTTACCACTTTGCCCCTCACCTTACCGATACTCCAGGAGGTTCTCTTTAACGCTCCGGAGTAGCCATGTTTGCCGACCCCCACCGCTCTGACAATCCGCGACACCGCCCACCCATGTCAATACCCCTAGGAGGTCTAATACATGCAAAGAAAAAAGTTTAAAAAAAAGTAAAAAAAATATAAAAAAAAAAATGAAAAAGGATTAAAAATTCAGATCACCCCCCTTTCCCTAGAACACATATAAAAGTAGTTAAATGCCGTAATACACATACATATTAGGAATCCCCACGTCCGAAATCGCCCGCTCTACAAAGCTATACAAATACTTTTCCTGTTCGGTAAACACCGTAGCGGGAAAAATGGTCAAAAGTGCCAAACCGCCATTTTTTCACTGTTTTGATTCTGATAAAAATTTGAATAAAAAGTGATCAAAGCAATAACATTTCCCGAAAATGGTAGAACTACAAAGTACACCCGGTCCCGCAAAAAAAGACGCCCTATACATCCCCATACACGCACGTATAAAAAAGTTACGGCTGTCGGACTATGGCGACTTTTCAAAAAAAAAAATTTTTTAACACAGTTTTGGATTTTTTTAAGGGGTCAAAATGTAAATGAAACCATATAAATATGGTATCCCCGGAATCGTAACGAAACACAGAATACAGGGGACATGTCATTTTGGTTGCACAGTGAACGCCGTAAAACCAAAGCCTGTAAGAAAATCGCAGAAATGCATTTTTTCTTCAAATCCACCCCATTCTGAATTTTTTCCCTGCTTCCCAGTACATTATATAGAATAAATAATGGCGGCATCATGAAGAAAAATTTGTCCCAGGAAAAATTAAGACCTCATATGGCTCTGGGAGCGGAGAAATAAAAAAGTTCTTGGGTTTAGAAGGAGGGGAGTCAAATCAAAAAATGCCACCGGCGGGAAAGGGTTAAATTAAAATACTTCTGTCCCAAAGTCACTATGTAAAGTTTCTCACGACACCGTATAGCAGCTCTAATACAAATTAACTTCAACACAAAAGTCTCACGTATTCTCTGAATTACAGAAAAAACAAGATATAAACTTACATTTCATATCCCATCCCTTATACACAGTACGAAAACCTTACCCACGCCTGTATATACCCACTTCTACAATCACCGCAGACGAAGTCGCGGGTACCAGCTAGTTAGTAATAAAGGTAGTTTTATATTATAGCAGCTATATACTAAGACATAGGAGCAGTATTATATTAGTTATATACAGTACTAAGACATAGGAGCAGTATTATAGTAGTTATATACTAAGACATAGGAGCAGTATTATAGCAGTTATATACTAAGACATAGGAGCAGTATTATCGTAGTTATATTCTTGTACTTAGGAGGTAGTATTATAGCAGTTATATACTAAGACATAGGAGCAGTATTATAGCAGTTATATTCTTGTACATAGGAGCAGTATTATAGTAGTTATATTCTTGTACATAGGAGAAGTATTATAGTAGTTATATTCTTGTACATAGGAGTAGTATTATAGTAGTTATATTCCTGTACATAGGAGCAGTATTATAGTAGTTATATTCTTGTACATAGGAGGTAGTATTATACTGTAGTAGTTATATTCTTGTATATAGGAGGTAGTATTATAGTAGTTATATACCTGTACAAAGGAGCAGTATTATAGTAGTTATATTCTTGTACTTAGGAGGTAGTATTATAGCAGTTATATACTAACACATAGGAGCAGTATTATAGCAGTTATATTCTTGTACATAGGAGCAGTATTATAGTAGTTATATACTAAGACATAGGAGCAGTATTATAGTAGTTATATACTAAGACATAGGAGGTAATATTATAGTAGTTATATTCTTGTACATAGGAGCAGTATTATAGTAGTTATATTCTTGTACATAGGGGGCAGTATTATAGTAGTTATATTCTTGTACATAGGGGGCAGTATTATAGCAGTTATATTCTTGTACATAGGGTTAGTATTATAGTAGATATATTCTTGTACATAGGAGTAGTATTATAGTAGTTATATTATTGTACATAGGAGCAGTATTATAGTAGTTATATTCTTGTACATAGGAGGTAGTATTATATTAGTTATATTCTTATACATAGGAGCAGTATTATAGTAGTTATATTCTTGTACATAGGAGCAGTATTATAGTAGTTATATTCTTGTACATAGAAGAAGTATTATAGTAGTTATATTCTTGTACATAGGAGTAGTATTATAGCAGTTATATTCTTGTACATAGGAGCAGTATTATAGTAGTTATATTCTTGTACATAGGAGCAGTATTATAGTAGTTATAGTCTTGTACTTAGGAGGTAGTATTATAGCAGTTATATACTAACACATAGGAGTAGTATTATAGCAGTTATATACTAACACATAGGAGCAGTATTATAGCAGTTATATTCTTGTACATAGGAGCAGTATTATAGTAGTTATATTCTTGTATATAGGAGTAGTATTATAGTAGTTATATTCTTTTACATAGGAGTAGCATTATAGTAGTTATATTCTTGTATATAGGGGCAGTATTATAGTAGTTATATTCTTGTACATAGGATTAGTATTATAGTAGTTATATTCTTGTACATAGGAGCAGTATTATAGTAGTCATATTCCTGTACATAGGAGCAGTATTATAGTAGTTATATTCTTGTACATAGGAGCAGTATTATAGTAGTTATATTCCTGTACATAGGAGCAGTATTATAGTAGTTATATTCTTGTACTTAGGAGGTAGTATTATAGCAGTTATATACTAACACATAGGAGCAGTATTATAGCAGTTATATTCTTGTACATAGGAGCAGTATTATAGTAGTTATATACTAAGACATAGGAGCAGTATTATAGTAGTTATATACTAAGACATAGGAGGTAATATTATAGTAGTTATATTCTTGTACTTAGGAGGTAGTATTATAGCAGTTATATACTAACACATAGGAGCAGTATTATAGCAGTTATATACTAAGACATAGGAGCAGTATTATAGTAGTTATATACTTAGACATAGGAACAGTATTATAGTAGTTATATACTAAGACATAGGAGGTAATATTATAGTAGTTATATTCTTGTACATAGGAGCAGTATTATAGTAGTTATATTCTTGTACATAGGAGTTAGTATTATAGTAGTTATATTATTGTACATGGGGCAGTATTATAGCAGTTATATTCTTGTACATAGGGTTAGTATTATAGTAGTTATATTCTTGTACATAGGAGTAGTATTATAGTAGTTATATTATTGTACATAGGAGCAGTATTATAGTAGTTATATTCTTGTACATAGGAGGTAGTATTATATTAGTTATATTCTTGTACATAGGAGCAGTATTATAGTAGTTATATTCTTGTACATAGGAGCAGTATTATAGTAGTTATATTCTTGTACATAGGAGAAGTATTATAGAAGTTATATTCTTGTACATATGAGCAGTATTATAGTAGTTATATTCTTGTACATAGGAGGTAGTATTATAGTAGTTATATTCTTGTACATAGGAGTAGTATTATAGCAGTTATATTCTTGTACATAGGAGCAGTATTATAGTAGTTATATTCTTGTACATATGAGCAGTATTATAGTAGTTATATTCTCGTACATAGGAGGTAGTATTATAGTAGTTATATTATTGTACATGGGGAGTATTATAGTAGTTATATTATTGTACATGGGGAGTATTATAGTACTTATATTCTTGTCTATGTGAGGCAGTATTATAATGGTTATATTCTTGTACAAAGGTGCATTTCGAAAACCACACAACTCCTGTTTGGGTTTTGCCTCTGAGTCTCAGAAAATTTATTTACCGAAATTTTCATTTCTCCTTCCTGTTTGTCTATTGGCAGCACATAGATGGGAGTTATGCTGCCTCCAGACTCCAGGAAATTAAAATTTCGGTAAGGAATTTTTCTCCATTTTTGTGCATATAGACCAATATTATGGTAGCTATTTTGTTATAAAAAGGGGCAGTATTATACTAGCTAAGCAAACTGTTTTTAGTAGCTATATTTTTGTATACAGCAGGTACTATTGTAGAGTGTGAATGATGGTGCTTGAAGGATCCTCTCTATCTGCACCCTTGATAGGATTGTCAATCTACAGCTAAACTGAACCCTCTTCATTGTATAGCATATGAGAGGGAGATTTAATTTTTACAGCGCCACTCTTCAATTGAACATGGTTGAACTGCAATACCAAATGCAGCCTAAGGACATTGGTGGCGCTGTTTCTTGAAAAAGGAGAACAAGGATTATAGTTATTCACATCCTTATCTATAAATGAATAAGGTTGCAACAGTTCCAGCTACATAGTCAAATATTCCCTGAACTGTGATTTATCGTTGAGTCCTTCATCATGAGAGTCTTCGCTGAATGGACCCATTAAACATTACACGTATTGTTTGAGCCTATTGAAAACTGACCTGTTTGGGGAATGTTCTCATGGCATCCTGCACGTTATTTTTGTTTTTACAGTCTCTGAAAAAAAAGGTCGTAAACCTCTAGATTTTAAAGGGCAAATTTCTGTGGGTGGTGTTTTCAATAGAAGCAACTAAATCCTTCACATTGGCCAAGACCCAAAGGCATTTTCCATTAGGACAGAAGATGTGACATCCACATTGTTTCTTAAGATGTGCAGGGCCCCCTGAGATCTTCCTTGGATCACTCTGGCATCTACTTTACACTTCTTTTTTATCGAGATAACCAAGTCTTGGAGCTGCTCCATGTGCTGAATACCCGTCACTACAACAAATGGTGTCTGGTGTTTATTGCCAAGACATGAGACGGGGAGGTAAAATGCAGAATTATGTCTGTGATAGAAGGAATGGAAAAACTTTCTGGACAGAAGTCCAAAATGAGTGGAATTGAAAAAGAAAATTGGAAAATATCACAATGTAGTATTAAAGGGTCAAACAAGTCACAATGAACTGTGAGATCAAAGGTTCAGTAATCACTGCTGAGCCAAAAACTACTATAATGCTACTCCTATGTACAAGAATATAACTACTATAATACTACCTCCTATGTACAAGAATATAACTACTATAATACTACCTCCTATGTACAAGAATATAACTACTATAATACTACCTCCTATGTACAAGAATATAACTACTATAATACTACCTCCTATGTACAAGAATATATCTACTATAATACTACTGCTATGTACAAGAATATAACTACTATAATACTACCTCCTATGTACAAGAATATAACTACTATAATACTACTCCTATGTACAAGAATATAACTACTATAATACTACCTCCTATGTACAAGAATATAACTACTATAATACTACTCCTATGTACAAGAATATAACTACTATAATACTACCTCCTATGTACAAGAATATAACTACTATAATACTACTCCTATGTACAAGAATATAACTACTATAATACTGCTCCTATGTACAAGAATATAACTACTATAATACTGCTCCTATGTACAAGAATATAACTACTATAATACTACCTCCTATGTACAAGAATATAACTACTATAATACTACTATGTACAAGAATATAACTACTATAATACTACTCCTATGTACAAGAATATAACTACTATAATACTGCTCCTATGTACAAGAATATAACTACTATAATACTGCTCCTATGTACAAGAATATAACTACTATAATACTGCTCCTATGTACAAGAATATAACTACTATAATACTACTATGTACAAGAATATAACTACTATAATACTACTCCTATGTACAAGAATATAACTACTGTAATACTGCTCCTATGTACAAGAATATAACTACTATAATGCTACCTCCTATGTACAAGAATATAACTACTATAATACTACTCCTATGTACAAGAATATAATTACTATAATACTACCTCCTATGTACAAGAATATAACTACTATAATACTACCTCCTATGTACAAGAATATAACTACTATAATACTACTCCTATGTACAAGAATATAACTACTATAATACTGCTCCTATGTATAAGAATATAACTACTATAATACTACCTCCTATGTACAAGAATATAACTACTATAATACTATTCCTATGTACAAGAATATAACTACTATAATACTGCTCCTATGTACAAGAATATAACTACTATAATACTACTATGTACAAGAATATAACTACTATAATACTACTCCTATGTACAAGAATATAACTACTATAATACTGCTCCTATGTACAAGAATATAACTACTATAATACTACTATGTACAAGAATATAACTACTATAATACTACTCCTATGTACAAGAATATAACTACTGTAATACTGCTCCTATGTACAAGAATATAACTACTATAATACTACTCCTATGTACAAGAATATAATTACTATAATACTACCTCCTATGTACAAGAATATAACTACTATAATACTACTCCTATGTACAAGAATATAACTACTATAATACTACTCCTATGTACAAGAATATAACTACTATAATACTGCCTGCTATGTACAAGAATATAACTACTATAATACTGCTCCTATGTACAAGAATATAACTACTATAATACTGCTCCTATGTACAAGAATATAACTACTATAATACTACTGCTATGTACAAGAATATAACTAGTATAATACTACTCCTATGTACAAGAATATAACTACTATAATACTGCTCCTATGTACAAGACTATAACTACTATGTTACTGCTGCTGAGTTGAATACATACGTGACTAAAGCAAGGAGCTGTCACAGCTCAGCTCCTTGCTTCGCCGCAGCACACCGGCTACTGGCTGTGTAGGCGCGAAGTGATGACGTCACATCGCACCTACAACTGTGTTCGCGAGACTACGGAGAGAGTGGCGGGGGAGCGAGGAAAAGGTGAGTTTAAGTGGTTTTTGTGTGTAGACATTGAGGTGGAACATGAAACTGGGGGCAGATGAAGGAGAGGACGGCATGACACTGGGGCAGAGATGGGGGGACATGATCCTTTTATTGATGATTCTGGGGGCAGAGATGTGGGGACATGAATCTGGGGAAGAGATGGGGGGACATGAATCTGGGGGCAGAGATGTGGGGACATGAATCTGGGGAAGAGATGGGGACATGAATCTGGGGCAGAGATGGGGGGACATGAATCTGGGGGCAGAGATGTGGGGATATGAATCTGGGGGCAGAGATGGAGGGGACATGAATCTCAGGGCAGAGATGTGGGGACATGAATCTGGGGGCAGAGATGTGGGGACATGAATCTGGGGGAAGAGGTGGGGGACATGAATCTGGGGGCAGAGATGGGGGGACATGAATCTGGGGACAGAGATGGGGGGACATGAATCTGGGGGCAGAGATGGGGGGACATGAATCTGGGGGCAGAGATGTGGGGATATGAATCTGGGGCAGAGATGGGGGGACATGAATCTGGGGGCAGAGATGGAGGGGACATGAATCTCAGGGCAGAGATGTGGGGACATGAATCTGGGGGAAGAGGTGGGGGGACATGAATCTGGGGGCAGAGATGGAGTTGACATGAATCTGGGGGAAGAGGTGGGGGGACATGAATCTGGGGGCAGAGATGGGGGGACATGAATCTGGGGCAGAGATGTGGGGACATGAATCTGGGGGCAGAGATAGGGGGACATGAATCTGGGGCAGAGATGTGGGAACATGAATCTGGGGGTAGAGAGGGGGGAACATGAATCTGGGGACAGAGATGGAGGGGGGACATTAATCTGGGGGCAGTTGAAGGATGTATATGAAACTGGGGGAGAGATAGAGTGGGGACATATAATTTACGGGTGACTGTAAGAGGATTATACTGTGTGGGGGCACATGGAAAATGAATGAGAATGGGTGGAGCCGAGATAAAAGTGGGTGGAGCTAAATGTGTCCCTCTTTCAGTTCTTCAAAAGTTGGGAGGTATGCATTACGTCTATTATGTGTCAATTAGAACAAGAAAGCAAATGATGTGTATAGTTATGTAGTATAGTTCAGTATACCGCCACATTTGCAGACACTATACTGTATGCTGGGCTATATGTGATCTCCTCTGTGCACAGACGCGGCTCTGGGGTGCAGATATTACCCGCTGACCTGAACGGAGACTTGGAGACTGGAGCTTTGTTTAGCTTTTTTACAGCACTTGGCAGCATACGTGCATCAAGCAGTGCCTGTTATGTGCTGAGACAAGTTCATGTCAAGCTCCTGACAGAGCAGTCTGAAGTCTGGATGAGATGTATTTTAGGAACAGCTGGAATTTTATGGGTCATTCTATCAATGATACAAAGTCAGCGCTAAGAAATGCAACGTGACCATAAAAACGAGCAGCCTGCTATCTTACACTGGAATGAAGAGGAATACAATTTCTTATGGCGAGTTTGGGTTTTAAGATCAATCCCTACTTGTCACAAGGGTCATAGTGCTGCACTGCTGAGACCTCCAGCCATCTGCTGCAATCTCTGGGGAAACCATAAGTTTCCAATAAATATTACCATAAGGAAATTTTTTGACAATGAAACATTTTAGTGGTGATGTCTTTTGTCGTGATCAATTGCCAATGGATCCGACTATGAATGCAGGAACTTTCTATAGTCAGAATCCAGCCATGATGTCCTTATTGTGGTTGGGTTATCTTCTCATACATGTAGTGTCCTCCTGATAACCAGCCATGATGTCCTTATTGTGGTCGGGTTATCTTCTCATACATGTAGTGTCCTCCTGATGACCAGCCATGATGTCCTTATTTTGGTTGGGTTATCTTCTCATACATGTAGTGTCCTCCTGATAACCAGCCATGATGTCCTTATTGTGGTCAGGTTCTCTTCTCATACATGTAGTGTCCTCCTGATAACCAGCCATGATGTCCTTATTGTGGGAAACTTCTCATACATGTAGTATCCTCTCCTGAAAACCAGCCATGATGTCCTCATTGTGTACGGGTTATCTTCTCATACATGTAATGTCCTCTTGAAAACCAGCCATGATGTCCTTATTGTGTTCGGGTTATCTTCTCATACATGTAGTGTCCCTCCTGATAACCAGCCATGATGTCCTTATTGTGGGAAACTTCTCATACATGTAGTTTCCTCCGGATAACCAGCCATGATGTCCTTATTGTGTCCGGGTTATCTTCTCATATATGTAATGTCCTCCTGATAACCAGCCATGATGTCCTTATTGTGGGAAACTTCTCATACATGTAGTATCCTCCTGATAACCAGCCATGATGTCCTTATTGTGGTCAGGTTATCTTCTCATACATGTAGTGTCCTCTTGAAAACCAGCCATGATGTCTTTATTGTGTCTGGGTTATTTTTTCATACATGTAGTATCCCTCCTGATAACCAGCCATGATGTCCTCATTTTGTTTGGGTTATCTTCTCATACATGTAGTTCACCTGCCTGATAAGTTGTCCATAATAAGGAAATGATGGCTGGGTTTCTGACAAGTCCTAGAGCGTAGAATGTTCCTACATTTATGGTCATATCTAGAACCAGACTTTTCCCGGACTCTCCAAAATTTTCAGGTTTGACCAAACCCCAAACATAGGTGGTGCATCTCCAGCCTCCTTGATGATGTCATGTCCTCTGGGGTCAACGATGTGGTCCGTTAAATGGGATATCCCGACATCATGATGCTTATGTTGTTTCATGACATTGGCACCACCTTCCCCATCTGACCACTAAGGTCCAAACACAGGCCTCAGGAGTGACCCTGGAGCACATGACGTCACACAGGAGGCAGGAAGAGGACTAGGAGGGTGCAAAGGATACCATCAAGATGCCCAGAATAGTTAGTTTTTAACCCCTTCCCTGTGCCTCTTATTCTGGTGGACTGCAGAAGCCATAAAATATGATAATTTCATCTATTCAACCCAAAACAAATCTTTGGGTCAAAGCGTCCGAACCTTAAATGAAACAAATCCCATCTCTGGTCATTTCCATTGTCGACCTATGAAGGCAATAGACGGTCACCACTAAGATGGTTAGAGAAAATCTTTAAAATCCTAAAATTTTTAAAAATCATTTATATCTACAAAAATGTTTGATTTTCAGTTGTCTACAGATTTACATATGGTTATGTTCATCTCAAAATCCCTTTAATAGAAGGTAATCTCTCATTTAGCACCTCTGTGTCTGGAGGACCTGACATATCATTGCATTACTATGGACACCGTGTAATTTTCAGTTTCCCCTCTGGGGGTGCTATAGAAGAGTAATGAAATACAATTATGGCTGTTATCCCAATACTCGACCACTGTCGTGTCACGCTCTATATAATTGATACTGCGAGCATTTAGCTATTTACCCTTTGACCTTCAATGACCCAATAGAAAGGTTCTTAATTACGTTAATGGGCACCTCGGTTAGTTCTTCCTCGTTTGCATTATTAATACCACCTTAGAACATTTAGAGCATTTAACAGCAGGAACAGGAGATCAGAGAGAACAGAATACATAATTCATAACGGGATGAAAATTAGTTGGTGAAACTAAGATTATTTTTCTTACTATACTGTATATATCCATGAGATGTGTCTCTCACCCTATGGTGTATGGATAGGGGGTGCAATAGTTGGAGGACCCTGGTGTCTGAGATTGAACTGCTTTCATTTAAAGAAAAATAAACAGTGCCACACTTATCCACAGGTCATGTGAGGTATTACAGCTCATCTACATTTATGGAGCTGGAGTTAATTTGAGTAGCCTTGGTGGACTTGGGAAATGAACAGTGTAACTGGTGGTCTATATAGTTTTTGAGGGACATTGAAAGAGTTAATGCTGCATCATACATCACAACCGTTCCAGCTTCAGCATTATGCGCTGTCTTGCCGACTCGGACAATAGTGACGCCAGTAGCCGTATGCTCCATGCTTCACCATTCAGCCGCTGTCTCTCCTGCCGACAGCTGGGAAGCAGATAAAGGTGACATAATGATGTCACTATTAGGTTCCTAGGAGTCCTGAGAGTATTCTACACTATGTTTTATAGATAGGTTCCTAGGAGTCCTGACAGTGTCCTACACTATGTCTTATAGATAGGTTCCTAGGAGCCCTGACAGTATTCTACACTATGTTTTATAGATAGGTTCCTAGGAGCCCTGACAGTATTCTACACTATGTTTTATAGATAGGTTCCTAGGAGCCCTGACAGTGTCCTACACTATGTTTTATAGATAGGTTCCAGGAGCCCTAAGAGTATTCTACACTATGTTTTATAGATAGGTTCCTAGGAACCCTGACAGTATTCTACACTATGTTTTATAGATAGGTTCCCAGGAGCCCTAAGAGTATTCTACACTATGTTTTATAGATAGGTCCCTAGGAGCCCTAAGAGTATTCTACACTATGTGTTATAGATAGGTTCCTAGGAGCCCTGACAGTATTCTACACTATGTTTTATAGATAGGTTCCTAGGAGCCCTGACAGTATTATACACTATGTTTTATAGATAGGTTCCTAGGAGCCCTGACAGTATTCTACACTATGTTTTATAGATAGGTTCCAAGGAGCCCTAAGAGTACTCTACACTATGTTTTATAGATAGGTTCCTAATACTCCTAAGCCACTGGCAGCAGGGAATGGAGGAGATTGTGGGGGAATAGGGAGAGGGGAATTTTAACAAGTGGCATGATACCATTTCGAGGCAACTAAGGGGCCATTATACTGCGTTATGCTTGGGAATGAATGGAGCCAAAGTTGATGTGGGCAGGACTGGATGTGGGGCTATGATCATAGAGATAAATGCAAGGAGGAGACAGAGAGGACTGTGCAGCCGTACTGTATGGCTGCACACTTCTCTTTACGAGCAGGAACTCAAGGAACACTCTGCCCAATCACTGTTAGTTACTGTAGTGGCCCTAGGAATCCTCCTGACTTAGTTTAGATGTATTTTTAATTTAATCTACCCCCTTTAAATATCTAATTTACTAATCTATTTAAACCTATATGGAAAGCTTACAGCCTTGTACAGATTTACTGCTAGCCTTGAAATGCAGAAATAGACTAAAGTAGGAAATGGAAACAGGAACAGCTCAAGATTTGCATGGATAATAATGTAAAACAAGTGTAACCATGTAATGATCCACCCATTGTCATCATGATATATGATAATGAATCTTATTATGTAGCACAAGTACGATTACATGTCTTGACACACAAGAACACTTACAAACACCTCTCTGTATACAGTGTGTGTACATATAAGTGCTTGATAGATGAATGAATGACCCTCCCTCTTCTCCTCATATGCTTGGTTCAGCTAAATTTGCATTCTTATTATTTCACTGTAGAGAGGAAGATAAGCCATTGCGGCGTACTGCAAAAGTTTTAGGCCGTGTGGAAAAATGGTTCAGTGTAAGAATGCTTCCAGAAACAAAAGGGTTAGTAGTAGAGATAGGCAAACATCTAAAGATGATTTTAGCTTTGGGGACAGGTGGTTTGGGGGCCAAGATTTGTTTCGGGTCAAATTTGGGACAAAGCACACCTTAAATTGGCTTAAAACATAGAGTAGAATACTCTTAGGGCTCCTAGGAACCTATCTATAAAACATAGTGTAGAACACTGTCAGGGCTCCTAGGAACCTATCTATAAAACATAGTGTAGAATACTGTCAGGGCTCCTAGGAACCTATCTATAACACATAGTGTAGAATACTGTCAGGGTTCCTGGGAACCTATCTATAAAACATAGTGTAGAATACTGTCAGGACGCCTAGGAACCTATCTATAAAACATAGTGTAGAACACTGTCAGGGCTCCTAGGAACCTATCTATAAAACATAGTGTAGAATACTCTTAGGGCTCCTAGGAACCTATCTATAAAACATAGTGTAGAACACTGTCAGGGCTCCTAGGAACCTATCTATAAAACATAGTGTAGAATACTGTCAGGGCTCCTAGGAACCTATCTATAACACATAGTGTAGAATACTGTCAGGGTTCCTAGGAACCTATCTATAAAACATAGTGTAGAATACTCTTAGGGCTCATAGGAACCTATCTATAAAACATGGTGTAGAATACTGTCAGGGCTCCTAGGAACCTATCTATAAAACATAGTGTAGAATACTCTTAGGGCTCCTAGGAACCTATCTATAAAACATAGTGTAGAATACTCTTAGGGCTCCTAGGAACCTATCTATAAAACATAGTGTAGAACACTGTCAGGGCTCCTAGGAACCTATCTATAAAACATAGTGTAGAATACTCTTAGGGCTCATAGGAACCTATCTATAAAACATGGTGTATAACACTGTCAGGGCTCCTAGGAACCTATCTATAAAACATAGTGTAGAATACTCTTAGGGCTCATAGGAACCTATCTATAAAACATGGTGTATAACACTGTCAGGGCTCCTCGGAACCTATCTATAAAACATAGTGTAGAATACTCTTAGGGCTCCTAGGAACCTATCTATAAAACATAGTGTAGAATACTCTTAGGGCTCATAGGAACCTATCTATAAAACATGGTGTATAACACTGTCAGGGCTCCTAGGAACCTATCTATAAAACATAGTGTAGAATACTCTTAGGGCTCCTAGGAACCTATCTATAAAACATAGTGCAGAATACTCTTAGTGCTCCTAGGAACCTGTCTATCTAATTTCTATCTCTCTAAGACAAGCAGGGGCAAAGTTATGTTAGAGTGAATATGACATTATTATATCCTGGTGTCCAATGGCATAAATAGGAATGGCGGGGCCCCATGGCGAACTTTTGACATGCCCCCCCCCCCCCATGACACTGAAGACCTCGACCGAAAGATCCCAGCACACAGTATTATGCCCCATAGTGGCCCCTGCACACACTATTATGTCCCATTGTGGATCCTGCACACACTATTACACCCCATATTGGCCCTGCACACAGTATTATCTCCCATTGTGGATCCTGCACACAATATTACACCCCATATTGGCCCCTGCACACAGTATTATCTCCCATTGTGGATCCTGCACACAATATTACACCCCATAGTGGTCCCTGCACATACTATTATGCCCCACAGTGACCCCTGCACACAGTATTATGCCCCATAGTGAGCGGTAGAGGCTGTCGCTGGGTCCTGCGGCAACCACTACCGCTGCTACCCCAATAGTTACACCCCTGCTGGTGGCTCTTCAGACCCCAGATTATAATAGGTGGAGGCCCAGGGGAGGTGTAAAAAAATATTCATGCTAACCCTCCATTTCCTATCATGTACCTCCTTGTAGTGTCTAACAATCTGTTTCCACTTCCTCGTTGATGTCTAGTGCCCTCCTGGCATATGGATGTTACAGATTTGAGTGTCTAGCTGCTCTACCATTATACCCAGGTGGAACTGTTCATCCACATAGTAGATGGCCAGGCACTTATTTGCAGTAGAAATGTGGGACCAATCATAGATAACAGATGATTGACACATTATGCGAGGGTTTTATTCATGGCACAAAGATTGTTATTCTGCACATGTGCCAGTCTCCATCAATAAGAAAACTGATGACCTTGGAAGTGCGATAGGGACGAATACATTCACAGAATGACAACGGTTAGAAAACACATTGGGTGTATTTAACTAACCACTATTCTGGTGCACAAGTTCCCTTTAATGAAATCTTGGCCGGGTTTCTAACAAGTCCCAGACCATAGAAAGTCCCTATACTCAAGGTCATATCCATTGGCAAGTGGTCAAGACAGAAGACTGTCACTACTAAGATATTTAGAGAAAATTGTGCACATTTTTTGATTCATTAAATTTGTAAAATTGTCTAAATTTTAATTGTATATAAATCCAAATGTTCTTGGGAATTCCACTTTAATATGGACAGAGGTTTCATAGGCTGATGTCTAGGTAAAGAAATATTGACCATGTTGGATTTCAACGTAACCAGCTATATGTCCAGGTTTAGGGCACACGGGAATGGAATTTCCCAGATATTTTAGAAGTCTCAAAAACATCATTATGTATGGAGGATATGGTTGACCACAATTGACCAGAAATTAAAAAAAAAATTGTGTTTGGTTCCATTAAAATACAGAGAAGTAGCTGCATGAACTATGATCCACTGAATGCCTGAAGAAGGTCAATAGAGTACCTGCTACCTGCGTACAG
Source organism: Leptodactylus fuscus (assembly GCF_031893055.1). Lineage (NCBI taxonomy): Eukaryota > Metazoa > Chordata > Amphibia > Anura > Leptodactylidae > Leptodactylus > Leptodactylus fuscus. The sequence continues at coordinate 232,455,158 of NC_134267.1, read as the reverse complement.
TAACATTCGCGGTACGATCAATGTTATGGATTATTCACATGGGTGTAAGTGGTGGATTACACCATTGTCTACACAATAATCCTCTTATAGCTAATGCGTCTGCTTTCTACTTCAGAGACGGAATCAAATGTTGCACGTGCAGCAGAATTTTTATGGCAGTCATAAGTAACCTGAGACCAGAAGGCAACTTACCAGCTCCTTCCTTAGCCAATTTAGAGCCTCATCGATGCTTTCGAAGCCATGGATCTTCCCTGATGTAAATACGCTCTCCTTTGGGACAGAGGTGTCCTTCTGAACCTGTTTCATCTCTAGAGTAGAGCAAACTGCTGCTCCAGTCTCTTTTCGTTCCTCCACCTCTTGCTCCACAGGAGGAGGATTTGGACTCTTCCAGGGTTGATCCTCCAGTCTTGCCCTCCATTCTAAATAAGATGGTCTCCTAGTCTCTAACCTCAACTTCTCCGTCAAGGCCTTCAAGTTTCGTAGATGGTCATCTGTTTGGGGGACTGAGGTACCTTCAGCTTCATCTTCCGGTTCCTCAATTTTTATCTTTGGTAATGACATGACGATGAGACAGACAGAGACTGATTTTGGTCCAAGCGGTCATACAGTCCACATCGTGCCTCCAGTCGATCCCGCAGAGACTTCCTATCTGGCTCTCATGGACTGTACTGGTTCATCCTCTTTTCTGACGCATCTGAAAATAATCAAGTGGCAATGGATGTCATAAAAACATGACTCGCTAAGCAAATAAGAGGACTGATCATTACGAGTTCATTGAAAAACAAGGCATCAAGAATTTCTGGTTTTGCAAAACTTATTACTTGAATGACACAGATATAGTTAATATATTATGACTGATGGTGCAGATAAAAAGCTGGCCTATGTAATGTCACAGCCAAAAGTCAAGAACACCAGGGACAAGAACAGAGACTGTCCCCAACCAAAGAGAGAGGTGAGCCTGCAGATATTGTTAGTTTATGTCTCTGCAGGGGTTAAAAAAAGGGGCATTGGAATACCTCTTTAATCTCATAATCTTCAGGTGATACCCACAGTAGCACAATAGGGTCATAATGTAATATATATCTATTGAAGACACAGAGCACTGGAGAAGTGAGGGGGAGGAGGGGGATGATGCTGCAGTCTATTTAGTTGTGTGATAGGGGGAAGGAGGAAGCTGATTGGTCAAAGCAGACAGCACAGCTCAGAAGAGCCCACCCATTCGGTGTCAAGTTACTCTTTCAGACCAAAGTTGTTGATGTGAGTTTCGTAGGGTAACTCTATACATTACATGAGGTCATGTTAATCAATTTAATAAATCCAGAAGAAGTCACAAATACCATTAAGGAGTCATCTCAGTACAACTATATTATCCTATGTAGACACCTGTCTCCAAATGCAAATCAAGGTGCAAGAAAGCGGTCTTATCCCTTCGAGCCCCCAAAATTGCCTTTCGTAGATTAAGGGGGTAAATGTTTGTGCCAGCAATGTAAAGAATCCCCACTGTAGGTCTCGATAACGTATAGCCCACTGGACCAGAGAGCTAATGCCAGGGTATACAATAAGGGTTAATAGGTGACAACCATCATCTTGGGAACATGGCGGCTCCCTGATCCCCCAACCCCACACTCATATCTAGGCTGCTAGCCTGGCTGAGAATGAATACAGACCTAAATGACTCCTGAAGTCTATAGTAATTGTTGGGTCCTTCCAATAGATGGGACATACCTGTCCAACACTTGGATATTCCCTAAGTATCTCGTGTGGTAAAACCCTTTAAATAACAACAACCTAATCGTATTATATGTAATAGCGTAAAACAAACCTCACCTGTAACCTCCAGCCCTTAGGACTCCATTACCAGTAGGCGATGTTTATGCTTTTGACTTTATGTAACCAGAATGGAAAATTATACTTGTGGGAAAACATAGGAGAGGTTGAAGTCCTGTTACGCTGTGTATATATATATATATGTGTGAAATACGCCATTGTTTACCCAGTGTTGTTTATATAGTGTAAGCTTACATAGCTACAAGGAAAGAAAACTACTGATCAGCCAGTCCTAACTTGAGAATTAGACCATCCAGAAGTAGACAAAGACCACCAGGGGTTAGTTACATCACCATTATGAAGAACTTGCTCTAGCACCACCTATTGGAGGTTTGCCCCTTTTAGATCAATGCCTGGTTTTCTTGAAATCTAGTAACATAATTTAAGAATAACATGAAGCCAGATTAGGAAGATGAACCCAACCACAGACAGCTGTTTCAATGTGATTGCCTCTCACCAGAAAGTTGGTTGGCTGGTTGAGAGGTCAAGGACGTGGGTCAGAAGAGGTGCTATGTCTCATAGGGAGACGTCACCACCTTGAGGCGTTCAGAGTCCTTCTTTCTGTTTGGATGGAGGTATTTTGACTTGGCTTTATTCCCAGATTATGCTGCTCGGGTTTAAGAAAACCAAGCATTGGTCTATAGGGAAATAACTTCTAAAAGGTGGCGCTAGAGAAAGTTCTCTTTTTCCACCAAGGAGGACTTATTTGCATATTTCTTTCCAAGAATTCTAAGTCTAGGTTCACACTATCACTGATGTCCACCCCAGGGTTTAAACTCCAGGGAAACTGGACAGGGGACTAACAGCAAGCAGACCTCGCAATGGTGAAAACTGAATATAATAGATATGGTTACAATAGAGTAGGTATGTGTGGACAGAACTAGGACAGAAGGACCAACCTTAGGTACATAACCCTTCCCCAACGCTTTTCATAGTATGCAGAGGGAAGATGCCCCCTAGGTCCTAGGGTGTGCCGTCCCTATACACCAGTCCTGGTGCTGAGGCATCCACCCCGTAGGAGTTCTGAGATAATAGGACCTGTCATAGTGATAGCTGGTCGCTCTTCTGTGGGCTCTTGTGTCCTTGCATCAGCTGCTGTCATGGTTTCCTCATCATTACTAATATATACAATATATATATATATATATATATATATATATATATATGTATATACCTTTATGGGGCACTGCATTAGTTGAGATGCAAATTGTATAGCAGACTGCAGCTCCAGCACACCGTGTCCCTCCTAGGCAAAAATACTTTGCTGTGCTGGTCATGATAACCCGGCCAGAAATAGGACAGCGACTGTCAGCAAAGCATCGCCTCCTGGGCAGCGGAGGTTTTTTTTATAATACTGAAGAATCCTTTGTAACAAATAGGAGGCACATGGAGCGGCGGCATGACCCACCATGGATTAGTATTACAGGCCTCTACAAGGGGTACACGTGCTCTGTGGATATTAGGGGGTTCCAATATTATGTAGGTAAAACAACTTTCTAGTGTACTCCGTCTTATGTTTCGATGTTCCTCCTTCAATAGGCCCTCACATCCCTTTAACCACTTTCTTTCTCCTCTTCCATTATCCAGATTCCTCCATTTTTCTAGTTTTTTAGAAACATCACTAACCATACAGTACACTACATTATGACTGGGGTTGAGCAGATCTTGAGAGCTCAGCTCCTGCTTTAACGCTGCGGCCCAGCTTTCGTGTGACGTCATCGCGCCTACAACTATGTGAATGGAGTGAGAGAGCGGAGAGAGGAGCGTCGGGGGAGCGATGGAAGGTGAGTGTAAGTGTATGTTTTGTATTAAATATTAAAATTAAATATTAAAATATTAAAAAACAGTGCTGCGGAATATGTTGGCGCTATATAAATAAAATGTATTATTATTATATATTAAAATGGAACATAATGAAGGGGGCCCATGAAACTGGGGGGCAAATGAACGGGAGGGGGGGAACGGCATGACACTGGGGAAGATGAAGGGCGTGGGGAGAGAACGGCATGAAACTGGGGACAGAGATGGAGGGGGCCCAATGAAACTGGGGGGCAAATGAAGGGGAGGGGGGGGGAACGGCATGACACTGGGGCAGATGGGGGGGGTGGAACAGCATGACACTGGGGCAGAGACGGGGGACATGAAACTGTGGGCAGATGAAGGGGAGGGGGAGAACGGCATGACACTGGGGCAGATGGGGGGGGTGGAACAGCATGACACTGGGGCAGATGGGGGGGTGGAACAGCATGACACTGGGGCAGAGACAGGGGACATGAAACTGTGGGCAGATGAAGGGTGTATATGAAACTGGGGGAGAGATGGAGGGGGGCATATAATTTACGGGTGACTGTAGGAGGTTTATACTGTGTGGGAGCACATGAAAAATGAATAAGAATGGGCGGAGTCAACATAAAAGTGAGTGGGGCTAAATTTGCCGCGGCGCGCTGCACATTTTGCCCCACTTTCTACTCTTTAAAAATTGGGAGGTATGGCGTTGGTGACGCCACACTCCTGCGTGACGTCACTCGCTTCATCTGCGACGCACAGTGTCTCGACTCCCCCGCCTCCTTTACAAGGGGGCCCACTGAAGCTCTGTTGCCCAAGGGCCCATAAAAACCTGTAGCTGGCCCTGGGAACTAATGTGAGACCTTGATCCCGCCTAAAAAGATCGGGATCGGAATTCCGATCACGATTGTGAAATTTGCTCGATCGCCGATCGGAATCCGATCTTTTTCGATCCCGATCGCTCAACCCTAATGTTAGCTTTTCCCACAATGATTGCCCAGTAGCCAAGCATTATGTGAGCTAACATGAGATCGGAATTCCGATCGCGATCGTGAAATTTGTTCAATCGCCGATTGGAATCCGATCTTTTCCGATCCTGATCGCTCAACCCTAATTATTACCATACAATACACTATACTACATGACCAGTACCAAATAACCATAGTTCTATACAGTGCAAACCTAAGCTCGGAACGCATCCTCTTCTTATAGACTTGTCCCTACAAACAACAGGGCGTCTCAAAAAATTAACCTTTGTCATTGCCAAATATTATGTTGCAGCCAATGGTACCACTAATGGGTTCTCCTCCTCTACTTGGCCCGGGAACAACTGCAACTCTTCCAGTTCTGCCCTCGATTGTGAAGGGTTAACACGATAGACATCTGCAGTAATAAGAGCACGTTGCGATGTCTTATTTGTCCCAAGCTAAAAGCCATGTCTGTGCGATCAGGTTACGACGTCCTAAGAGAGAACCTGGAGTGAAGACCCCGGACTGTCTTTTATATTTTAGTACAAAATGGAAATCTCAGTCCATTATCAGATCCCCGCTCGGTAGAAGTCATCCTGTCTGGACTCGATGCTTCACAGCGTGTGGGAATCCTGTGCGCACAATGCGGGGAAGAGACGTGGGAGTATCAGGATTCCTTTGAAACGTGACATAGATACAAACAGCCCATTAGGTACGAGCACCATTCACACGGGAGATACTTTGTGGAGCGATTCATGCGGATGACAAGGAAATTACTATTGTCAATCTTAGGATACACACCCCAAAATATTGTCATGTTGTAAGGTGTGGGGCCCGGATCGTGTATGGAAATGTGGTGGGAAGATGGAGGAAGACTTCTACTGGATTGTGCTGACATCAGGAACTAAAGGACCCCATACACATTAGATGTGATTTCGGTAGGCTTGGCTGTTTGTCTGATGTATGCGTGGGGATCCCAACTCACCCAACTCGACCCAAGATTGGCCATGATGGATCTCATAATGGACAGGAGTTAAGACCCCACCAAGGTGCCCGATACCATGTTATTCTTCCACACCTGGAGGAGTCCTTGAAGAATATGAAGAGCTATGTATAAGATGATGCATAAAAGGTCTTAGAGGGCAAGGTTCCTCCAGTTTGCTGAGTATTCGAATATCTCCATTAATGGATACTCCTTAAGGGATGTGCGTATACTTATAGAGGACCTTTATGTTCTTGGAGATGGGTGGTATTATATACTGCTAGAAAGATGGCAGTTTTGCTACTGGGGTCTTCTTCCTGAAGAAGTCCTCGCTTCATTTGACCATTGAGGCATGGCCTAAGGAAAGGAAACAGGATGTTCCCCGAATTCAGCGCACCGTCAGCTTTGCCACTATTCACCCGGGAGCCAGAGATATTGGTATCGTTAGTTTCGGCACCACTACCCCTCCACTTTCAGAAACAATGGCCTCACATCTTCACTGGGCTGTGAGGAACACCCCTGCCCCTGACAGTAAGGCTCGCCCTTCTGACAGTGGAAGTGTATCAGAGCTGAAAATAATGGGTTGAGTGATTGGGATCGGATTCCGATTTTTTCCCACGGGATCGAGGTCGGAGGTTATTTCCCACAATGCTTGGCTACTGGCCAATCATTGTGGGAAAAGCTTTTTTTTAACACTTTCCTCCTTGATCAAATATGTATATCCCAACAACCCTTTAAATCAAATCAAATAAGCTTTATTGGCACGTCCGAATGGATATTTGGCATTGCCAAAGCTAGTAAAGTGGGGGGGGGGGGGGGTTGGAGTCGAGGAGGAGAGTATGGGGTAAGGGGGTGGGGGGGTGGCTGATTTGGGGTATAACAGTCCATGGAGTCTCAACTTCCTCTTAGTTGGTGACCGCTATATGGGGAGGTGGGGTGGGGCAGCTGGACACGTATTGGGCAGCGATCTCCACAGTGGCCTCTTCTTCTCCCAGTAGGATGTAGAGTTTCCTCTTCTCGTCTGCAGATATGAAGTCTGGGATGTGGGCAGAGAGTCTTTGGTAGTAGTCGGCCCTCACAGCTGAGTATTTGGTGCAGTGTAGCAGGAAATGGACCTTATCTTCCAGGGCCCCCTGGTCACAGTGCTGGCACAGTCTGTTCTCCCGTGGCTTGTACGTCTGCCTGTATCGCCCCGTCTCTATCTCTAGGTTGTGGGCGCTCAGTCTGTACCGGTTCAGGGTCTGTCTGTGTTTGGGGTGGGGTATTCTCTCCAGGTAGGTGGCCATGGTGTAGTCTCTTTGCAATGACTGGTACACGGTGAGTTTCTTGGAGTTATTTATTGCGCTTCTCCATTCCTTTATTCCTCTAGGAGTTCATATTGGGAACTTTAGGGTGTTGTCATGAAGCCTGGCCCCGATACAATGACTATATGGTAGTTGGGCTCCGTATAGTACAGAAGAGGTACTACAAGACACAGCAATCTAGAGTCATCAGATCTTCCTGTTTACCCAGCGATGAAGCCGTTTGTCCAAGACCAAATATTGGTTCGTCATATCATCAAAGCCGGGATATTTGCTGGAGGTGTGAAGCCTCCATGACGTCCGCCCCCGATCAATAGGCCATAGTCAGTGTGTGTACTGTGCCGTGCGCTATGTTTTACCTCTTCAGTCCCCTTTGGGCGTGTAATGGTCATGAATAAGAAAACTAGTGTGCGGCTTCCATGGAAACAAGTGCAGTAAAGGGACATAATGAAACATTCTTCCTGGCGGTTCGCAATTACGCGGAATACGGAGAAACTCGTTTAGCAGACGCATTGTTACTCCATGAATCAATCTGCACCTGTCTGGTGGGGCGGCGAAAAAATCTATTGTGTAGGTGACTGCAGTCTATTGTCCTCTGTTATTGGCCACTTTAGGCTTGGAAAGTCTCGTGTAAGTCGGAGCCTGAGAAAGTTATGAGACAGACCTGACGGCCCAGTGGATTGTCACCCAGCTTTCCCAGGAACAGATATGGACCTGCTTCTGGCTCCATCCAATGCCTGTTATGATGTTGGTGGATACTGTGAACAATTGGTGAAGGTGTCCGATGTCTGACCTCATTCCCCTTCTAATATCGAAGACCTATCCTAAGCATTGGAAATCAATATTGGGACTGGACAATCCCTTTAAGGGGGAATTCATCCCCGTTCTCCATAACCCGTTCACGCAACACTAGTTTATCAATAGATTAAGAAAAATGGATCTACTCCAGACCATTGAGGCTCCATACTTTACCCCTACATACGCTCTTTATTTGGCATGGCCTTGCCTCATGATACCGGCCCCTGAGTTTTGACCCCCTTTAAGTGGCATGACCTTGCATCACGATTCTGGTCCTATACCCTTTGAAGTACCAATGCTTTGCCTTATGACGCCAGCCTCTGAAGTCGTAGACCAGTCTATTGCCATCATCCAGTACAATAGCCCTTTCTCGAGGGGTATCCAGGTCCATAGCTGGCCCATAGCTGGTCCATAGCTGGCCCATAGCAGGCCCATAGCTGTAATGGGTACAGTCACTGCATTCATACACGGACCCTAAAACCTAACCCTTTGGTTGGGCAAAGGATCTCTTTGCTCTACACAGGGCCACCAATGCACCAACATTTCCGAATAGTGTGGCCACGCCACCTTCTAAACCTCACCAAGCCCCTTTGGGCAAGGCCATTCCCCGTTTCGTGAACCATGGGCACAACGTGTGCTGGTCTCAACCGTTTTTTGGACATGATTTGCGCATCCAGGAGGTCAACTGTTTGGTTTTTTTGGGAGCATCCTGGACATTCTAGAAAAGTTGGGAAATGTGCAAGTTTGGTGGCCCTATCGAGGATGTCACCCGAAAATTGTCAAGGGCCCAGGCCCATGGGAGGCCCAGGCTCATCTGTGGACTCGACCCACCAGCTATAAAGAATGGGTCTTACCAGTGGCATAACTACTGCCATAGCAGCGGTGGCCAGGGCCCGGGACATTAGGGGCCCAGTGACAGCCACTACCGCTGCTATCATTATATTTGGGGGTCTTTTCGGACCCCGAGTATAATGATTGGCGGCCCGGGAGAGGTAAGGGAACGTAAAAAACACTGTTACTTACCTCTCCACGAACCTGCCAGGCCTCCTTCCTAGTTGACTGACGTCTCTGATGTCACATGAACCCGGCCTGCGTCCCAGGTCATGTGATGTCTGACGTCATTGATGAGGGACGGCAGCGGAGAAGACAGCGTAGGAGCCGGGGGACAGGTAAGTAAGAGTAATTTTTTAAATGTTTTTCTTCCCCTGGGTCTCCGATTATTATTCTCTGGGTTCTGAAAAGACCCCAGAGTATAATAATTGTTTATGGGTGTCCACTATGGGCTATAATACTATGTGCAGGGGCCACTATGGGGGATAATACTGAGTGCAGGGGCCACTATTGGGGATAATACTGTGTGCAGGGGCCACTATGGGGCATAATAGAACGCGCAGGAATGCGTAGGAGGGGGTCGGTCGAGGTCTTCGGTGTCGGTTGGGGGGGTGGCCATGTCAAAAGTTCGCCACGGGGCCCCGCCATTCCTAGTTACGCCACTGGCTCTTACCCTCTGTAAATATATATATATATATATATATATATATATATATATATATATATATATATGTCTAGTTAGAATTCTGTTCCTCTGGTACCTTAGGCCCACTAAAGGGTCCCCGATTATGTGCCCATATTGGGCCATGCCACCCTCTGTGTGTAAATTCTCCATGGCGCATTACGTGGGCATAGGTTGACTTTGGAGATACCATGGTGCATCGGGAGAGGGGGAATATGGAGGCACCTCTAGGCCCATGACCCTTGTGCCAGGTGAAAGCAATGCCCCTATACTATCTGGAGTAGTCATGTTATTACCCTGCCAGGACATGAATCCGCCTCCAGTCTTCTCTGACGTATTTATTATTCCAGACAGATGTTAATCCTTTGATCTTTCAGGTGATTAAATTGTTATTTTAATTGGAGAAATTAAAAGGTTTTAATCCCGCAAAATTGTGATGATTGACAGATCCTTAAGATACACTAACCTGTCCTGGTACCTCATAACAAGCACCAACCTGAACCAAGAGACGCCCAGTAGGAAATGAGAAAATTTCTACCAGGATATTGAATTTTAGTGCCTGTCTCTTTAAGGTCCAAAAATTCCCAGGACAAAAACACCTTTGTTGTGAGCAGTTTGATAGATATAATAAGAATCTCCAAGTCTTCAAAGCAAATCGGCAGCCCTTATAGATGTTAGTAACGCTGAATGGAAAACGTATATTTACTAGAGATGAGCGAACACTCTTCTATCGAATATCAGGCCATTCGAGGTATTCGATTCCAATCGAATACTACGAGGCAAACCAACTAAAAATTCGATTCCCCTCCCACCTTCCCTGGCGCTTTTTTTGCACCAATAACTGTGCAGGGGAGGTGGGACAGGAATTACGACAATGCAGGCATCGAAAAAAAATCTGAAAAAGTAATTGGCTGCTGAAATCAGGTGACCTCCAATTTATACGAATGGTGGATTTAACATTCATTTAATTTGAGACTGTGAACTATGTGACTGTGAGACAGGGACAGATGTACAGGCAGGGTTAGCTAGGGATTACCTTTATTTAGGGGGGAATGTTACTCACCCAGCTCTTTGGGTTCTATCCGGTCGGGATCCCTGTCAGCTTGCGATATTCGGGAGCTGACTTTTTCCCATAGGAATGCATTGACCAGCGTTGATTGGCCGAATGCCATACAGAGTACAGCATTCGGCCAATCAATGCTGGTTCTGCCAGAGGAGGCGGAGTCTAAGATCGGACCAGAATGGAGACTGCTGTGGACCAATCTTAGACTCTGCCTCCTCCAGCAGAACCAGCGTTGATTGGCCGAATGCTGTACTCTGTATAGCATTCAGCCAATCAACGCTGGTCAATGCATTCCTATGCCGAGATGTAGCAGAGTTGGCCGTGCACTCAGCTCAGCTACACCGGAGATCGAGTTCAGCACACGGCCAGCTCTGCTACACCAGAGATGAAGCAGAGCTGGCCGTGCGCTGAGCTCTGCTACACTAGAGATGTAGCAGAGCTGAGTGTGCGCTGAACCCTGCTGCACACTCAGCTCTGCTGCATTAGAGATGTAGGAGAGCTGAGTGTGCACTGAGCCCTGCTGCACACTCAGATCTGCTGCATCTCAGATGTAGCCGAGCTGAGTATGTGCTGAACCCTGCTGCACACTCAGCTCTGCTACATCTCTGATGTAACAGTGCTGGCCGTGTGCTCAGCTCGGCTGCATCTCCGGAGTAGACGAGCTGAGCGCACGGCCAGCTCTGCTTCATCTCCGGTATAGCAGTGCTGGCCGTGCACTCAGCTCGGCTGCATCTCCGGAGTAGTCGAGCTGAGAACACGGCCAGCTCTGCTTCATCTCCGGAGTAGCAGTGCAGGCCGTGCGCTCAGCTCGGCTGCATCTCCGGTGTGGCCGAGCGCACAGCCATCTCCGCTATATCTCGGCATAGGAATGCATTGACCAGCGTTGATTGGCCAAATGCCATACAGAGTACAGCATTCGGCCAATCAACGCTGGTTCTGCCAGAGGAGGCGGAGTCTAAGATCGGTCCACAGCAGTCTCCATTCTGGTCCAATCTTAGACTCCACTTCCTCACAGACGAGCCTCTGTCAGAACCAGCATTGATTGGCCGAATGCTGTACTCTGTATGGCATTCGGCCAATCAACGCTGGTCAATGCATTCCTATGGGAAAAAGTCAGCTCGCGCATATCGCAAGCTGACAGGGATCCCGACGTAATACAGTGACTTGGGCTTGTTAGATGCCCCCAAACATGCTTCCCCTGCTGTCCCAGTTGCATTCCAGAAGTGTTGGCATCATTTCCTGGGGTGTCATAGTGGACTTGGTGACTCTCCTGAGTCGAAAGGTGGGATCCCCTGAAACGAAGCATTTTTTCCCCATAGACTAGAATGGTGTTCGTATAGTTAAATATTAATGGTTCCTTATGTCCCCATAAAGTATAATGGCCCCTTATCAACAGCATTATAGCCTCTTTATGCCTCCATATAATGGCCCCCTTATGCCCCATATGTTGGCCCCATACAGTACAATGCCCCATATAATGGCCCCCTTATGCCCCATATGTTGACCCCATACAGTACAATGCCCCATATAATGGCCCCCTTATGCCCCATATGTTGGCCCCATACAGTACAATGCCCCATATAATGGCCCCTTATGCTTCCCCTCTACCCCTTCTTTACAATGATTCACAGGGAGTGAGTTCTCAGTGCAGATTTCCTTCTCACTTACCGCTCTTAGCCCCTCGGACCCCCGCCCCTTCCCTACTCCGGCACTGGCACACTTAAGGAAAAGGCGGGGGGTCCAAGGAGCTGAAAGTGAGAGTGAAATCTGCATTTACAGCTCAGCAGTGCCATGAGCGCATCCATTTGTACTGATAGACGCAGAAACTGAGTGGGCGCCTGCACGGGTGTTGGCTCCAGCTCAGGTGATATCACCTAATAATAGTATAATAAGTAATCCTAAGTAATGAAACATAATAAACAATGTAACAATAATAAATGTATCAGTAATAAGGATCATAAATAGCCTAATAACAAGAACAGGCAGCAGATAATACAATCCTAATAGCATCCAGCCCCGGACAGAGGCCTCATTGTCCCCACCACTTCCCCATAGAGTTCCCTCATCTTCCTCGGGTAGCCTGGGAAAACTCCTTGCACAATTTCTACCCTGGTCGCTTCTCCAGGAGCTCAATGCCCTGAACACAAAGACCCCGAGAGCAGAGAGAAATTCTCCATGTATTCATAAAGCCTCTCAATATGAGGGTCTTTATTATTGTCCCCCCAGGGCTTCGCGCCGAGGCCTGCACTTCATACCTCCTGACTGTAGGGTATCCGCTATTAACATGTAAATAATGTGCTGAGAACTATTATACTGCCCCGGCCCATAGGGACCCCCCCGACAGCGGGAACAAATCCAGAATTCCTAAGGGAAATATTAGAAATACTTTGGGCTGGGGAGACCATCGGAAAAACTGCGGGGATATTCACGAGGGTGATGTGTATGTAGGACAGAATGGGACCCATGGAAAGAATAAAGTGGACCCCTGTTGGGTACTGGTTAGTTTTGATAGTCCCCCCTCCCCCTCCATCGTGCTAAGTTTGTGGGGAATAGGGTCAAAGGTCTTGCCACCCAGTAGTAACCTGTGTTCCACCCTATTTCTACCTCTATGATATATATGTATCCTATTATATTATATGCAGAATGTCAAGGTACTGAGGCATGGGGTAGTTGGTGGGATAACTTTACTCTATACTTGTACCTTTCGGGAAGGGGCCAGATTACAGCATGGACAAGAGGGACTATTGCCTTAGGACTTGCACCATCAGGGGCTATTGCCTTAGGACTTGCACTATCAGGGGCTATTGCCTTAGGACTTGCACTATCAGGGGCTATTGCCTTAGGACTTGCACCATCGGGGACTATTGCCCTAGCACTTGCACCATCAGGGACTATTGCCCTAGGACTTGCACCATCAAGGACTTTTGCTTTAGGACTTGCACCATCAGGGGATATTGCTTTAGGACTATTGCACTAGGACTGCCCCATTCCATACACATGCGAGCAAGGTGCAAAAAAAAGTTAATTGATAAAATCCCCCTTATATGTGTGTTTGCCCTATGGCGCTGTTATAGACAGGTGTATCAGGCAGGCACTATATAGAACTTTACTTTGTACTGGGGGTTTATCATGAGCAACTACCCCCAGCCCAGCAGTCTACTATATGTATCTCAGCCTTCCATGTGCGATACTGACCCATAGAATCACATTCAAGTGATATTACATGAGTATATATATATATATATATATATATATATATATATATATATATTTTATATCATCTCAATGTACAGGAATAGTGATACACTGTATCTGAGCTCACCAGGTATCCTATGTACTGAGACATTGCTAGTAATAGTGGCTGCTGCCAGTAGAGGGCAGCGTCACCCTCTTGTAAGGCGGACTGAAGAAGCAGCAATGGGGGAAGGTGGGCCTGTGACATTGGGCTCTATAGGCAATAAATGGGCACTGAATGGAAACTGGAACATTTTGGTTGTACATGAGCACGGTATAGAGACTAAGTGTCATCCACTTTGCTCTTTGAGTTTCCATTTCTTGCCTCTATGTGAGCATGGTCTGAGTGTCTGGACACAGAATAGCACTATATGGATATAATGTGTCACCTATAATATGGGACTCTGGCCAATATAGTATACACTATGTAGCTAAGCCATGTATGGCAGTGTATTGCTAGTATGTGGCACTATGTAGGTAGTATAGGGCACTCTCTGAGCTCCATATGTGCCATGTACCCCACTGTTCATCCAGGTTGCCCCTCACATGTCGGCCCTTCTCTCTTCTCAGAATTTAGGGAGTTGTGCACATCACATGTCTATAAGTGAATAGGAGATGGGCTGTAGATAATATCACATGGTTCCTCTGGTCTCCTATGGCTTCCTCTATCGTGTTTCTATTATTTGGGGTTGGTGCTATGCGTCCCCCTCACTCTGCAGGATGCATTTAGAATATTTGATGACCATTGCAGATACATCCCCATATCTAATGTCAAGTGCAAGACCTAAGACTGAGCCTGGAGGTGAAAGACTGCGGCGACTGTGGTGTATACACTGATATAGGTGCCGCCACCTCCTATCATAATACATTATAGAAGTCATATATACAATATATACAGGAGGCCAAGATAAACAGAAGAGCCGCTCGCTGCATGTACATACCCAAATATACATGTAACATGGGAGAGAGAGGAAGGAAGTATAGACAACCGGAGAGAATAGACAACCGGAGAGTATAGACAACCAGAGAGAATAGACAACTGGAGAGTATAGACAACAGGAGAGTATAGACAACTGGAGAGTATAGACAACCGGAGAGAATAGACAACTGGAGAGTATAGACAACCGGAGAGAGTAGACAACTGGAGAGTATAGACAACCGGAGAGAATAGACAACCGGAGAGAATAGACAACCGGAGAGTATAGACAACTGGAGAGAATAGACAACCGGAGAGTATAGACAACCGGAGAGAATAGACAACCGGAGAGTATAGACAACCGGAGAGAATAGACAACCGGAGAGAATAGACAACAGGAGAATATAGACAACCGGAGAGAATAGACAACTGGAGAGTATAGACAACCGGAGAGAGTAGACAACTGGAGAGTATAGACAACCGAGAGAATAGACAACCGGAGAGAATAGACAACTGGAGAGTATAGACAACCGGAGAGAATAGACAACTGGAGAGTATAGACAACCGGAGAGAGTAGACAACTGGAGAGTATAGACAACCGAGAGAATAGACAACCGGAGAGAATAGACAACTGGAGAGTATAGACAACCGGAGAGTATAGACAACTGGAGAGTATAGACAACCGGAGAGAATAGACAACTGGAGAGTATAGACAACCGGAGAGAGTAGACAACTGGAGAGTATAGACAACCGAGAGAATAGACAACCGGAGAGAATAGACAACCGGAGAGAATAGACAGAGTATAGACAACCGGAGAGTATAGACAACCGGAGAGAATAGACAACCGGAGAGTATAGACAACCGGAGAGAATAGACAACCGGAGAGAATAGACAACTGGAGAGTATAGACAACAGGAGAGTATAGACAACCGGAGAGAATAGACAACCGGAGAGTATAGACAACTGGAGAGAATAGACAACCGGAGAGTATAGACAACCGGAGAGAATAGACAACTGGAGAGTATAGACAACCGGAGAGTATAGACAACCAGAGAGTATAGACAACCGGAGAGTATAGACAACCGGAGAGTATAGACAACCAGAGAGTATAGACAGAGTATAGACAACCAGAGACTATAGACAACCAGAGAGTATAGACATCTGGTGAGTATATTCAGAGTATAGACAACCAGAAAGTATAGACAGAGTATAGACAACCAGAGAGTATAGACAACCAGAGAGTATAGACAACCAGAGAGTATAGACAGAGTATAGACAACCAGAGAGTATAGACAACCAGAGGGTATGGACAGAGTATAGACAACCAGAGAGTATAGACAACTGGAGAGTATAGACAACTGGAGAGTATAGACAACCGGAGAGTATAGACAACCGGAGAGTATAGACAACTGGAGAGTATAGACAATCAGAGAACATAGACAGAGTATAGACAACCGGAGAGTATAGACAACCGGAGAGTATAGACAACTGGAGAGTATAGACAACCGGAGAGTATAGACAACCGGAGAGTATAGACAACTGGAGAGTATAGACAATTGGAGAGCATAGACAGAGTATAGACAACCAGAGAGTATAGACAACCGGAGAGAATAGACAACTGGAGAGTATAGACAATCGGAGAGTATAGACAATCGGAGCGTATAGACAACTGGAGAGTATAGACAACCGGAGTGTATAGACAACTGGAGAGTATAGACAATTGGAGCGTATAGATAACTGGAGAGTATAGACAACCAGAGAGAATGGGTGACCAGAGAGTATAAACGACTAGAGAGTATAGACAACCAAAACTATAGCCGACCAAATGTGAAACCTGCATATATAATGTATACACTGAGAAGAAGATTCTCCAATTATATTTTATCTATCAATCCATCCATTATCTATCTATCTATCTATCTATCTATCTATCTATCTATCTATCTATCTCATGCTTATCTATGCATCCATTTTCTTTCTATTAATCGTCATTTCTTTCTTTCCATTATCTATATGTCTATCTCATATCTATCTAGTGATATATCTGCCTATTCATTCATTCATTCATTCATTCATCCATCTATCTTATCTGCTAGCTATCTAAATCTATCATATTATGTACCTCTATCCTTTGCATATCTATCTCCTATCTATCTATCTATCTATCTATCTATCTATCTATCTATCTCCTATCTATCTATCTATCTATCTATCTATCTATCTCCTATCTATCTATCTATCTATCTATCTATCTATCTATCTATCTATCTATCTATCATCTCCTATCTATCTATCTCCTATCTATCTATCTATCTATCTATCTATCTATCTATCTATCTATCTATCTATCTATCATCTCCTATCTATCTATCTATCTCCTATCTATCTATCTATCATCTTTCTATCTTTCTTAGATGATATAACTAAGCCATCTGCCTCATATTGCACAGACATCCAGCACTTATTATCTAAGATCTATAAGAACAATCTCTGCAGATGACGGAAAGTTCTCCGAGTCTTTCTATATTAAAATTGTATAACTAGAAAACTGCAAAACAATGGACCCCTCCACAGTAATATAACATGTGGCAGAGCTGAGTTTGTTATCTCTTATGTTAATATACTAGCTGTCTCCTCTTTGATGTACAGGGTAGAGTTGTGTGACAAGCTCAGCTCTGCTACACGCCTGTCCTAGTATTAGAGGGCAGTGAGTGAAGGAATCTCTTACCGCCTGAGCCTGCAGCCTCTCCTGACAGAGTCCTAGGAGCCGGGGAGATCCTATAAGTGTCTGACACCTCCTTCTGACTACAGTCACTCCCCTATAGTCAGCGCAGACACTTGGGTGACAGTCGGAGTGACTGCAGATCAGCGTCTCGAGTACTAATTATGGAGATGACTTTAGTGCTGAAGGCGTCTTAGTAATGGTGACCATACTGGAAAGTTACCTTCTATATATATGTATATGGGATCATTATATTCCAGCGAAACTAGAGTCCTGACCAGCAGTATACACAACTCGCCTACATATCAGTGCATACAGACTGTCAGTAAGGATTCTAGGAAAGCTGAGTGACAACCCTTGTAGCAAATCCAACGATGGCTCAAGAGATGGCACCCAGCTTTCCCAGGATCAGATACCATTATAGAATGACTGAATGAGGTGCTGAATAGTTTTTATTAGGGGACACCTCAGACAGGGCTCTGTACCCAACCTAAGGACACGGTTACAGATCTGTTTACTGGCCATATCCAAAAACACGGCAGTCAACTACATCAAATCCAGTGCCCAATTGGGATTCCTTAGACCCACCAGATAAAATCATTCTGTGGTCCACCCTACAGCAACCCCTATCTATCTATCTATCTATCTATCTATCTATCTATCTATCTCCTATCTATCTATCTATCTATCTATCTATCTATCTATCTATTATCTATCTATCTATCTATCTATCTATCTCCTATCTATCTATCTATCTATCTATCTATCTCCTATCTATCTATCTATCTATCTATCTATCTATCTATCTATCTTCTATCTATCTATCTATCTATCTATCTATCTCCTATCTATCTATCTATCTATCTATCTCCTAT